>NC_072836.1:5747500-6472500 GCF_027744805.1 Dunckerocampus dactyliophorus | reverse complement strand
ACGGAGTCTGCTGCGGGTTGTGATCGAACGCCCAGCCGATTGACGCGAACTCTTCCACGGGTGTTGGCTCTCCACTCTGTTGGCGTAGGTAAGAGGCTTTTTCGCTGCAATCATATATCTTGTGTGTTGATGCTTAAATAAATACGCCCTTGTTTAGGCTAAAATACCTTGATGTGTCTGTGTCATTCTGTGTGCCGACTGAACACGATCCTCTAAAAATATTCTAAAACACCAATAATGAACAGAAGGGATTTATATGTATTTTGTGTCTCTAAGTCGCAAGACTATTTTGTTCTGACCACTGCACACGCCATTCTGAACACTCATTTGCTTAGTCAAGTAAAAAAAAAAAAGGTGAAGATTGCTTTCAATCTTTCATAACTTTCATCATTTATTCATGCGTGGCTTAAAGCACACAGCTTATATTTGCACAGCAATAAAACCAAACTGATGTGAGCCCAGAAGAAATGCTAAAGAGGCGCGCGAAAGTTGCATAAATAAGACTAGAATAAAAACAAATGTCAATAAAGTGAATGGGTAAAGGTTGCCCCGGTGTCGAATAAACTCAAATAGGATGAATAATCTTCATAGCTAATCACACGGAGAGAGGAGACGCCTGCAGGTCCAGTCAGGAGCGAACTGATGTCGTGCCAAGTGGAGTTCTGCACGGCTGCATCCGCATCACAGTGCCTGCAGCCACTGGAGCTCGACTTCCACTTAGACGCTAACAAGCGCTCCCATTTTGCACCAAGTGCTCCATTTTCCTGTGGTGACGAGTGCGGCGGAGGTGTCGTGAAGTGTGCCCGATCTTATGACGTTTTTTTGCACAAATTTGTAGTAATAGTCATGCAAAATTATGACACTTAAATGCTTGGAAACTCCAGCAAAAGAAAGCACAAATAAGGTTGATTTTCAAGGAGTGACTACTGCTACTTAACTTCATGTGGCTCGTTAACAAGCGTCTTGGTTTTGTATGGGAAGAAATATGAGGCGTTCGGGTGCTGTTTGTCAACCAAGGCATTTATCGCTTTCAATGGGGAACATAAAACAATGGACCTCAAATAAGCTAGTTCCCTCTAGCCTTGCCCGGCCTTATTCTTACAACAATAATTTACATTTACACTGCTCACAGCTATTCTGATTTCAAATCAAAGACTGTGATCTGATTTATTTCCAAGAAAACAACCCATGTGCACTGCAAACCATCACAGAATCCTTTTGTAATATATTCTGATGTCACTACTAGTCTTAATCAGTCAATGCATTACAGCGTCCATCAGATCAAAGGGTATTTATATTGGGTGGAATCACAAACATTTTTAACGCATTTGACGCAAAGGTATGGAATTAGAGGGTTAGTCTTGTCTTGAACTGGGTTAAAAGCTACTTAGCTGACAGGAGGCAATATGTGAAGCTAGGAGACCACACGTCCGAGGAGTTAAACATATCATGCGGCGTTCCCCAGGGGTCAATTCTAGGACCAAAACTATTCAATCTGTATATAAACGACATCTGTAAAGTCCCAAGAGACCTAAAGCTAGTATTATTTGCAGACGATACAATCGCATTATGTTCTGGAGACAGCACACCAGAGCTAGTACAACAAATCACAGATGAACTAACTCTACTAAAAAGATGGTTTGATAAAAACAGACTATCACTGAACCTCAGTAAAACTAAAGTAATGCTATTTGGTAAGTGTAAAAAGGAAACGTACCAGCAAATACAAATTGATGGGGTAGACATTGACAGGGCGAACGAAAATAAATTTCTCGGGGTTATAATAGATGAGAAGATGAACTGGAAATCTCACATTAAAAATGTAAAACATAAAGTGGCAAGAAACACCTCAATACTGAGTAAAGCTAAATTTGTCCTTGACCAAAAAGCACTACATACGCTCTACTGTTCACTGATATTACCATATCTAACTTATTGTGCCGAGTTATGGGGTAATAACTATAAAAGTGCACTTCAGCCACTAACTATGCTACAAAAAAGGTCAGTCAGGATCATCCATAATGCTGCTTACAGAGAACACACAAATTCCTTATTTATAAAATCACAATTATTAAAATTTGCGGATCTAGTAAACCTTCAGACGGCTAAAATTATGCATAAAGCAAACAATAACCTTCTACCGAAAAATGTAAAACAATTCTTATCAACAAGAGAGGAGAAATATGATCTGAGAGGAAAATTTAACCTAAAACACCTATATGCACGGACAACACTGAAAACCTTCAGCATTTCTGTATGTGGAATCAAGTTGTGGAATGGATTAAGTAAGGAACTCAAACAATGCACAACAATGAGCGATTCTAATAAAAAGTACAAGCAGTTGATGTTCACAAAATACAAAGAAGAAGAGACCTGAACCACTGTGTACATACAATACAACATCTAACCACTACTATACTGACTATTAACTTTTCATTGTGGTGACTACATGGTCTGTACTCATTTATTATCAATCAAACACTTCTTCAATCATTCTATCAGTTATCATTATGCCTGTAGCTTCCTTGTAGTAAGTGAAAACCTTGTTATGATTGCACTACATTGTCATGTAGCCTTACAAAGCATACCTGGAAGAAAAAGAGGTGAGTGAATGTACTGCAATTGATGTGAAGCTGATGAGGGGTAGGATTAAATAAGCTTTGCTTCTTCCTACTCCTTTTTGGACATTCAAAACTGTGAACTGTATTGTGTGATGTGCAACTGTTTGACTTGTATGCATGTTCAAGATGAATTAAAACCATGAACCATTTATTGCTCTCTCTAAATAGTGCTCTCCGATTTTTGCAGAGCTGCAATTTTATGAATAAGAAATAAAAGAAAATGGCAAATAAGTACACCCTTCAGGTACAAGAGTGCTGTTATCAAAAGTACTGAAAAGTGGTACAAAATAAGCTCAGACTTTGGACAGCAGGATTGATCATATAAAGTGCAAATATTTGATTCCCTGCTGATGGTGGAAGTTTATTCCCTTACAAAGATACGAGCAGTCCAAAGCTTTCATGGAAGGTATATTTTAACAAAGACAGAAGGTAAAAACCAATCCAGAAAAATATTGAAAGAAGATTATACATTCATTTGTATTTGAGAGAATTAAGTATTTGATCAAGAATTCTGTCCATAAACAGGGGCGGCCCGACCCAACATAGCGCCCTATGCGAGATTTTATATGGCAACCCCCTCCATTGGTGATTCACGGTTACAAAAGAAATGTCCGCAGGGAGACTTGTTTGGTATTTGTAGCACAGTAATCGTGGTTAATCCACACCCTGAAGTAGGATTCCTTATTTATAAATTAAATATTTTTGTAGTTAGGCCATAAAAAAAATCTGTTTATGACCTTCTAAAGATGTTTAACATTATTAGAGCCCTGTAGACATGGAATAACACCCCTATAGTCACCTTTACACTTATATTACTCCATATAGGAGACATAATAAGAGAAAATAATCAATTCAACACATAAATACATTGCTCGTGTGTGTTGCTGTAAATGTGTTCTGGTGCTAGAGGGGCTGAGTGGAGGGAGGCCAGGAAGTAACTTTGCGGAGTTGAGTTTATCTAGGTGAGGGTTACGGCAGCAACATTAGCCCAGGTTAGGGATTATTGTGCCTGTTGTGAGAAAATTACAACCTGCAATAAAAGCCTGTTGTTCCGACGATCAAGTCTAGTGCTTTGGTGTGTCTCACCAAATGTTACTGACACCTAGTGACCAGTGTAGAATACTACATCTCATCCCAGCGTCCGGATACCTTATACTTGTATTTTAGTTAATTTAGCCATCTTTATGCTTAATTTAGGCAAAACATACATGAACTTAGCTTAATTATTCATATTTGTGACAAATAACAGGCCGTATTCAACCACGAACCAGCATGATTTATTAATTAATATATTTGGAAAAAAAAGTGATAGGGTGAAGTCGTGACATTCGAAGCGCAAAGTGGCGAGTGACGGGCATTGCTTTACATTTGAATCGATGTGAGCTTTTCCATATTCAGTTAATACAAATGACTAGTTCTAGTAAAATTACTTTGAATGGGAAATTTGTTTGCTCGAGTCTGTGACTGGTTGGTCCTGTAGGACACGGCGCCTTCGGCATTTGCCTATATTACCTAATAGGCCAGCCAGCACATCTCATGAAGCACACAAATTAGCCCTGTCACTTTAGGAAAGAAACTCCAAAGGGTACAGAAAGACTTTCCCGAATCAAGTGGCTGGTGAGTGGGTCCATGTACCCTCGACATTTTGGATGAGAACCTCCTGGCCTCAGCCTGAATGCTGAAGATCCGTCGTGGATTACAGTATGCTTCCAGCATGGCTGTGTCCACAACCTACTGGCAGGGCAGCAAAGGAGTGTCTCAAAAAGGAGCACATTAAGATCCTGGAGTGGTCTTGCCATTTATTTTCTGTCGCGTTCTGTTACAATAACCCTACCATAAAATTTCAGGACTGTTCATGTCTTTTGCAAGAGGGTAAACATACAAAACCAGCAAGGGATCAAATACTTCTTTCTCTTGCTGTACATGAATCAACAGGAAGTTTTACATTTCACACGTCTGACTTTTTCGCCCACCTGGCATGTGATCAAGCACCATTTTTCTTTTCCTCCCTCCGCGCTCGTCCTCCTCCAAAAAGGTGGCCTATTTCCAGGCCCGCGCGCCCTCGCCCTTGTTGCACCTGCTTGCACCGCCTTCATGCTGACTGTGCACAAGTCTCCTCTTTGTGCTTGCTCATATATCATTGGAGCGCTGTGCAAATTAATCATTACTTGTAAATCTTCCCACACTCCTATGCACCCCCCCAAGTCATTACATTTATTGCATACATAAAGCTCCTCTCTGTGAGTGTTAGAATCCAAGTCAACCTAATAGCGGGTGAATTATTTTCTGCAAATACGCGGGTAAATGTAACCTGAGATGTCCCCACTGGGGCATTCCGAACACGGACAAAAAGAATAAATTCATTTGGGCGTTAAGGGTGTGATTTTGGCGCTGAGAGTTACGCCTCATTCCCAGCAGAACCGTTAGGTCTCGGTCAGCATCACCAGACGTTTCATTTTATCCACCCAGGGCCTCGCTTTTTCCCATCAAGTGCTAAAAGAAGGAGGGAAAGGCTTTATATTTTCTCCTTATTACCCGCTGTCCTGATCCCCTGCATCCTGCCCTCTACTTGTCTGGGATTTGTGGGTGGGTGGTCGGCGTTTTCACCTGTTTGACTTGAGCAAACAAAAGCCTTCAACCCTTTTGCAAAGAATCTGCAGGAAGCCCAAAACATATAAAATCCTCCTATGTATAAAGGGATTACACAAAAAGGGCAGGGTTGACGAACCTGAGGCCCGTGAGCCAAATACGGCCCGCAAGAGTATTTGATCCGATTCTGAAAAGTCACAAAACATTCAAGCCAGAAATGCTCATAATATATCATAAAAACAATAGGAAACATTTTGGGTTTTTTTTAGACCTTTTTAGTAGATTTAGTAGAGGAAAATCAAATGATGGCATTCATTGAAATGAAGTGCTGTTTCGTTTGGCAGCATAAAACTGAAATGCAGCCTTACTTCGTAAGATGCCCAGTGAAGAAACTAACATTGGTTGTTTGTCCATTTCAAGCTGCTGAAACGCGGCGACCATCATGGTGAAGATGGTATCCTTGAACATGTTAAAGGATTTGCTCCTATGAAATGGACAGTGATAAAAGCATAAGCAGTGTAGTGCTGTCATAATTGACACGTCCTCCTCCCAATAAGCCTGTCTGTCACTCCTCTATATTACAAACGCTGTATTTAGTGTTTTATTACTCTCATGTGTTCTATGTACAGTTGCAGTAACATAGGAGTTAATAATTTATACGACCCGACGTTCACCAAAACTTGACTTGTATTACAGTCTAGGAACGGAACTGGTACATAACCCAAGTACCAGAGGACTACCTGTGTAAATATTCAAATATTCACCCTAGATTGCATTATGTTAGTTCAAGTTAAGATGATTGCTGAACCGATGGAATCAGTCATGGTGTAGAAGTTGTGTGTCTCACAGCAACTATGGTGCGTTGAAGGACTCGGGTTGGGCATCGTTTGAATTTGAGCAATTCCGGTTCAGATTCCTTCTTTCTATTTTGATTCTCAATTCTATATTTGATAACGATACTTGCCTGTATGAGGCACAATCAGTTGTCTTTCCTATCCGTGTTGATTAATAGTATTAACAATGATTACCAATGCATAGTTACAGTATAGGCACCCACAAGTAGAGGGGCAATTTGATTTTTATAAAATTAATTTGTATATCCATCATCCCCAGGTGATGTCCCTCATTTTAATCTCTGTATTTGGTCTTGTCTTTCTTGGATTGAAATTGTTTTTGTTAGCATATTTTTTTTGTTCTTATGTAACTTGAAGGAAATCCATATTAACTAATTAATTCCTAATTTGATCTTCCTCACGTTCCTCATTTTTGTATAGTGTTTCATAAAAGTTTTTTTTCTTTCTTCATGCTTCATTTTAATTTCTTTTTGATTATTTTTTTATTTTAGTAATATAAGTCTTTCCTGTTTGGTTTTTCAATTTATATGCCAGTCTTTTAAGAGAATTTGGAATTTTGTTTTGTAAATCTGAGTCATTTCTCCACTTCCTGTGTACGTAATGTATTCATGGTAGCACGTGTTTCCTTCAATTTAATTTTGTCTAAACTATTGTTTGTAACCCTAAATCTATTTTCTAGTTCTTTTATCTGAGTTAGGAGTGTGTTTTTTCTCTCGCTCTTTTATTATAGAACATATAAAACATAGGACATTATAGAAAATTATTTATAGAACATTTTTTTTATAGAACATAGGTAAGTTTCAGGAACATATCAGTTCCAGAGCAAAGAAAAGGGAGAGAAATACCACTTCCAGAGGAAAAAATAAGGGAGAAAAACAGCTTTTTGTGAAAAGACACAATTCAAGCATAACTTTCACTGTGACACAATTTTTCTGCTTTTGTGACCGCTCATATATCTAAACTGTACCACAACATGAACAACACAAAAGGTTGTTTAACATCAAAATAACAACTACTTTACAAATGTAACACCATGACCCATTTACAAGTTTCACATTTGGAACCAAACTGTGTGTGTGCACGCTTTAAAATGTCACTACAATGCGTAACCTTCTGCACACTACACTCCTCCATGCTCGTCCACTTCCTCCTTGCTGTTATCAAATGCACTTCTGCCACCTTGTGGCCGTTTTCATGACTTAAAGCGGCTCTAAAAGTGACATCTAGTGTGCAGTTGCGTCATCACTACTTTTTGCCTCGCGCGCAAAAAAAACGTAAAAGATATATCAATACGTATTTGGGGTCGGGTGTTCGGGTTTATAAAAACGTATAAATACTTTTAAATATGTTTAGAAATATTCAGTTAATATTTAATTAAATATTTTAATGAATAACAATCATTTTAAAAAAGCAGGTGTGTCAAATACAGGGACGATCTCCCCGTGTTGTGCCGTAAAATGTTGACCCTCACATCATCATACACCTTCAGTGAACCGTGACCACATCAGATGAGGCCCGCTAAGCGACGCGCGTCACTTCCAGACTAAGCCCGCTGTCAATATTTACTCTCTGCAATTAAACAAGAGGCAACTGTGAGACCAGCCTTGTGGAAAACACCTGCGGAACACACACAAAAGTGATTTGCAGAGTTGCAGTACGTGGAATAAAAACAGTCGATAAATTAAATATGACGGACGCTGTCAGCCCCGCGCCGTCTTTTGTCAAGGGTCGTCCATCGTCTTTGCCTTTTTTTAAATTCAACTACTGTGGTACACGAATGAGTGACATAAGAGTTGACCGTGTATAGGCTGACAAACACTATGTTCTGCAGCATAAGCAACAATATCATTTGTCATGGAATGTCCGTTCAACATTGTCACTTTCAAGGACCAGAAACAATTAGGAGTGTAACAATACATTGTGGTTTTTCAAAAATGTATTAATTAATAAAGGATCGCTGTTTAGTGGTTGCCTATTATTATTATTATTATTATTATTATTATTATTATTATTACAAAAATATTGAAAGACAAGTTATATGTAGTATTCTGGTCACCAGACGTCAGTAATGTTACAGTGATGAGACATTACCTTAGATTACATTACCTTAACACTGCATGGAGTCAGCCATGGCATGTCCGAGTGGGAAAAAAAGTTAAGTGTTATATTTTTGGCTTCTTACTTAGTTGTTCTTCCCCACTCCGTTTGAAACACTTTCTTAAGTTTGGAATAAACAAAATTGCTATACTGTATGCTATGAGCGGTGGCTTTCTCTTATGTCCCTTCAGTGATCCCGTAGCCTGCACATTAGTGTTGTGCAATGTGGCGTAAACGAAGAATAATAGGAGTATAAAGGTGACTATAGGGTTGTTATTTCATTTCTACAGGGCTTTAATAATCCTAAAAAACATAACTACAAAAATATTCTGTTCATTAATATTGAATCCTACTTCGCGGAAATTCACTCATCGCAATAGTATCTGGAACTGATTAACCGTGATAAACGAAGGACAACAGTATTTGTAATTCAATTTTTGGGGCTGGAACATTTGGTAGGGTACAGAGCCCTACTGATTTCATGGCATACATTAAGCGAGAGACAGTCATGGCTAGTGATAGTGCCAAGGAGAAACTAGAACTTAAAAACCCTATTCCTGTTTGGGAACACTTGAGCTTCCTGGTGAAATACATAATAATAAATATACATGAACCAACAAAGACAGGTGGATAAAAGAAATTGTTCAGGAGAGATTGGGACCGTGGCAACGAGCTATAACTATTAATGCTGCACTCCAGCCAATTAGGAACTTTCCTTTCCAAAAAATTAAGACTGATCGAACTGCTGTTGCAGCGTTGCATCACTGCACTTTCCCTAGAAGAAACAGTGACGTTAAAACCGAGGTATGTACGGAACCGTGATTATGGCGTACTGTTACACCCCAACCAATGATGCGTCTGTACATTCTTCTAGTAAAATCTCTTGTAAAGCACAGTTTATAGCTAATGTACACGCCATAAAATATACAAACCAAAACATTTATTGTTGTGTAGCATTAAAGATTGCTTTTAGAGTGCAATTAGCACTTGTGTGTGCTTTTAGTAAGCCAATAACCTTTTATACATGCAACTACTGTATAGAGATATTAACGCATTTCACGAAGACATCTGCATCGGGGGAGATTTAGTCCACATTTTTTTATATTAGTAATAAAGTTGCAAAAAAACCTGGGAGTGGACGACAACAACGGCAGCATTATACAACTTCCAAATTGTATTTTACCTATATTATATCATGTATATATCATTTTGACACTTTTTATGTCATTTTGTGTGATTAAGAGATGCACACACACACACACACACACACACACACACACAAATGAAATGACATTCAAGCAATAACAGCACGGTGGTCCAGCCAAAGACAGAATGCTGCCAAGAAGCGTTCACAACCAATTAATTGTTCCATATTTCATAATATTCATGATCATACCCATCACTGGACGGAACACACACAGGGCTCTGAGCATTTCATAAAAAGATAATAATAAAGCCTGTCATGTCAGTAAGTAAATACTTGTAAGATGATCGAAATGAATAGCTCGCTGGCCGCGTCAATCAAAACTGTTTTTTTTTTTTTGTTGTTTTTTTTGAAAGAGCTCTTGTACTAAATAACATTATTTTCAGCCATTTTACACAGCCTGGTTTTAACATTCAAAGGTGGTCCATATAACTTTAAAAGTACATACTGTGTTTCAGGGGTGTCCAAAGTGCGGCCCAGGGTCCATTTGGTGCCCGCTGCTGTTTGTTTATTGGCTCGTGGCACATTCTCCAAATATGACAGAAGTACAAAAAAGCAAAAATGTAAAAATCAGCAGTAATTTTACAAGAATAAAGTATACATTTTAAGAAAAAAAGTAACAGAAATTGTAACAAGAAAAAGTCATAATTTTACAATGATAATTGTGTAATATTATAAGGAAAAACAAATTTAAATATTAAAGAAAAAAGAAGGGAAGAAAAGATAGTTGAACTATTTGGAAAATTTAAAAAAACAACGGGGAAAAAAACAGCTGTAATTTTACAAGAATAAAGTCACAATATTAAACAAAAAAATGTAATCTAACGAGAATAAAAGGTCACAAGAGAATACATTCGTAATATTATGAGGAAAAATGTCATTTTAGTAGCATAGAGTTGAACTATGGAATAATTTTAAATTTTCATATTTAAGTCATAGTAATGAGAAACAAACAAAACAAAAAAATCTAATATGGATATAGAAAATGTACAAGAAAAAAGTTGAACTAGTTGGTAAATTTTAAAATAAACAGCAGAAATGGACAAAAGCTGTAATATTACCAGAATAAAGTCCAAATATGGAGACAAAAAAAGTTGTATTCTAACGAGAACAAAAGTCTCAATTTTATGAGAACAAACTCGTAATATTATGAGGAAAAAATGTCATTTTAGTAGTATAGAGTTGAAATATTGAAATGTTTGTTTTTTTTTTAAGTTGTAAAAATTTTGAAAAACAAACAAAACAACAAATATGTTTATGTTCTTTAAACCACCACACACAAATAGTGTTTTGAAGACAAGACATGGATAGTATAATGACATCAAGATAGTAAAGTTGTTCAGTGACACTTGAAAAAGTTAGTACGTACCCCAGGAATGTAATATCCACTTCCGCGTGGGACAAAAACGAGCTCCAAACTAACCGCAATGTTTGTTGTAAAAACAAATTGCCACTGTGGTAAAGTCACATTCTGAGTCATAAGACCAGAAGCTAGGCGGATAACTCTAGCGAGCTAGCTAGTTAGCTGCCGCCATTGACGGCGAGGCATAGCGTGTAAAGAGAAATGCAAGAAAAGTTGAACACTAATAGGTTGGACAGGGGAGTGATCAAACACATTGGCATCCACTGGGGTAGCCTGCGTCAAGCTGTCACACTGAAACCATTGACTGAGGTTTTACAGACTAGTCTTGATTCTTGCGGCAATACGGGACAAAGTGCGTTCCTTGTCGGCTCAGTACGGGTGCTGGCAACCCTACGTGACACAACACACGTGCACATTTGTCTCTTGTCATGACATGAATTGCCATGTACGGCGATCGGTTTTTGTGATCAGCTTTGAAAGGCATTTATTGGGCATATGACGATCACATGTTTTGTATGGAAATCGGCCGATACTCACCGGTGGCATCCCGAGTACAAAGATTATTTAAGAAGAAAGTTGAAATATTTGGAAAATGTAAACAAAAAAAACAGCAAAAATGTGGAAAAAAAAAAAGAGCAAAGACTGAAGTTCATCGTAATCAATCAGCCTTTTCACCTTTTTATCACAAAGCTGAGATGCAGTGGCACTTGCATTCTTTCATTTTTCATGATGTGGCCCTCGGTTTGGACACGCTTGCTGTATATTTCCAACCAGTGTGAGCTGCAGGTTTACATGAATACCCAACTGTAAAACTCTGGGTCTTCTTGTCCTTTTTTGCGGAGAAAGTGGAACAAAAAGTCGAGGCAATTTGGCACAGTCAGTTATCTCCTCCATCATCTCGCGCTGGATGTCAGTTATTTTGGATGAAGCGGGGGGGGGAGCAGATTTGGAGCATACTGTAGATGGTCTTTGGGCCTATCTCTGGTCGCCCCAGCTGTCGGGGAGCTGCTGGCTCACTGGACTTCCGCCAGAGCGTTGGATCAAAATATTCCATTTTAGCGGGGAAGTAAATTTAAACGGAAAAGATGGACTCAAACGCTGGCGAAAACTGAATGAATGCATTTCATACCCCATGGATGTCAGCATTTAACAGGCAGCGCATACGGTCGTTACATTTCAGGAAGCTTTTTATTGTACTTTCTCAAGGGAAAATAGCACAGAAATGAAGCGTGGATATTTCTCGGAGTAGTCAGTGTGCAGCTTGTATAGTGGTATAGATTTACGCCTTAACCCTCTTGGGCATCTGGCTGCACACGTGACTGGATTCCTTTTCTTCTCCTTCATGATGACATCACTGGTGGATGTGAGACACCTTTTCCGCACCACAGGTGCTCAATTGGGTTCAGGTGTGAGGGAGACCTCACACCTGAACCCAATCAGCTCCCTCAGCAAGGCACCTGATGATCTTGAAGGTGTGCTTGGGGCCCTTGTCATGTTGGAAAACTGCCATGCAGCACAGTTTCTGCTTCACAATATCACAGTGCATGCTGTGTTTCCCCTCATTGAACCGCAGCTCCCCAGTGCCGGCAGCACTCGTGCACCTATTTAGACCAAGGGTGTACAAAGTGCGGCCCGTGGCTGTTTTTTTTTATAAAATATAATTTAACAAAGCTAAAAAACAAAACAACAGCAAATAATAAAACATCAGCAGTAATGTTATAAGAAAAAATCTAAATATTAAGAGGAAAATAAAGTGGTAATCTAACAAAAAAAAGAATAACCTCATAATATTATGAGGGGAAAAAATGTTATTTTAGTAGAATAAAGTTGAAATCATAATGAAGTCCTAATGTCATGGCAAACTAACAAAACAAAATAAAGTTTTGGGAAATCAGTTTGTGGAAATGTTAAATATTATGGGAATAGTGATAATATTAGAAAAAGTATATTTACTAAGGTTATTTAAAAAGAAAGTTGAAATATTTGTAAAATGTAAAAAAAATAAATAAATACTGACGTAATAATATCTTTTTTCACCTATATCACAAAGATGAGATGAAGTTTTTTTTCTTGGAAAAGGTTTGGACACCCCTAATTTAGACAATAATGGCTGTGTGTTGATTCATGAGTCAATAGTCGATTGCAAATGTATGCTGCTGTACAAGCTGTACACTGACTACTCCAAAGTACATCCATGTTTACGTTCTTTAGTATTGCTCCTTACAAATGCCAACTATACTGTAATAAAAATGCTTGCTGAAAAGTGAATACTGTAGTGTATTGTACTCCCTATGCCTTTTCCTTGAGATTACACGAGGAAAGGATTGTGTAAACTGTTAGCAGAAGGCAAGGACACTTTCACAGATATAGACCTTCCTTTTATAGATCAACAACAATCCAAGCTCATGCTTTTTTTACACGTGAGGTGATATGGAAAGTCCGGCTGACCGTGAAGATGGATTTTTCAATATAAACACGAACGCGGCGTCGACGAGCCTCGGCCCCGTGAGCCAAGGCGTCCTTGTGAGAGAACGCACACAAACACTATCTGCGGCGAAGCATCGCCAGCCCATAAAGTGCAGTAGGAAAACGCAAAAACATAAAAGTCCTGCCAAGTCTCTCAAAAAAATAATGGAGCTATAAGCTGTAATGAAATGGCTCTTGTGCCGTTGGAGGCACTGGGAATATTCAATCTGAAGGCCGTAAAAGAAAAAAAGGAAACATTGTCAACCCAGTTAACAGCCAGCTCTTAAAAGCAATGTCCAGTTACATGTTAGGACCAGAAGCTCTTCCACTCGTGTGCACTCCATCTACCCCAAGGAGATGGAGTGTGAAGATAATGCACTGAGAAAGATGTCATCGTCGCAGCTTTGGCCTGCCCTCCTGTGCCAGCGTACTCGTACTCTGGACGCATCAACAAGGTGTAGAGACAAGGAAGTGATAAATTTAATACACGCCGACAGAAAGGCTTTCCTTTTTTACATCACACCTGAAAAGTCGGTGGTTTGCCCGCGCAAGCATGCAGACACAGTCATCCCTCAATTATAATGGTTAATTGGTTCCAGACCCGGCCGCGTTAAATTAATTTCCACAATATAGGATTTGATGTTAATAAATTGAATATTTTCGTAGTTAGAAAACCTGTTTGACTTGATAAATATGGTTTTAAATATTATTAGAGCTCTGTAGACATGAAATAACACACCTTTACACTCCTATTATTCATTGTTTACAGCACATTTGAACACTTATGCTGCATGGACTCGAGGCGGCCGCTAGCAAGTGAGCTAACAAGCTAGAGAGCTAACCAGGTTGCCTCAAATTTATTTCTTACAAACTTGAAAAAACAAAAACTTACCACTTCCACAGGGGATTGGAGGAGAACTTTTTTTCCACTCTATCATGTCGAGCATGCCCTGGCTGACTTCATGGAGTGTTAAGGTAGTGTAATGCAAGGTCAGGTCTCAATGTTTTGTG
Organism: Dunckerocampus dactyliophorus; assembly: GCF_027744805.1. Classification (NCBI taxonomy): domain Eukaryota; kingdom Metazoa; phylum Chordata; class Actinopteri; order Syngnathiformes; family Syngnathidae; genus Dunckerocampus; species Dunckerocampus dactyliophorus. The sequence goes on along the minus strand of NC_072836.1, from coordinate 6,458,295 downwards.
TCATTACTGCCGTCTAGTGACCAGAATACTATTTACCACCTGTATTTTAATATATTTTGACTAATAATAGAACATAGTCTACCACGAAACGGCCACCATTTATTCATTAATTGATTTCGGAATAACCGGGATATAGCAAGGAACGACTGTACTTTTCTGGCCGTTTTCGAGTGGGAGGGTGCTCACCATCAATAATTTGTTTGTGCAATTTCAGTGCAATGCTCCACCTATGCAACATTACAATATTAATGAATTAACATGCAATAATTATTAATAATGAAATAATAAAAGGAAAATTGCATTGTTTTGGGGAACTTTGCCCATCATCCACAATGTGAGACAAGTACACACGTCTTTCCCTTTTCTGTGCGTTCTGCATAGCCGCCTCGTGCTGGCGGGTTTTCACTAAGTAATTGGGCTTCACCTATTTCGCTTATAAAGCAATGCCCCATTTACATAATGTGACGTGCATGTTAACCAAGCTACATCGACAATGTTATCGTTATTTACATTATGCCCAAGAACTACGTTACTGGTGTAGTGACACCTGGCCACACCACACTGGCTAGCTACTAGCTGGCTAGTCACCACATATTCCCTCAGAGCGTGTGTAGCATTCATTTCTATGTTGCTATGTGAAATCAATGTACCCAGGAAGGACGTTCCGGTAATGCTTAAAATAACCAAAGTACGCCAAAATACTGTAAGTATTACATGTTATCATCAATGTACCTGTTACAGAATGGATATAAAACCATAACTTTTTGGAGGCGTTTTAATAGCGGGCATTAATTATCTGCCTCTTTCTTTTGTCTGTTTTTATATGTGCGTTTACGTCTCACATACTGTAGGGATTGTGGATGATGAGCAAAATAAAAAAAGTGCAGTTTTATTTTAAAGTATTGCATGTAACTAAAAATGGTTCCTTTGCTTTATAAAATTATATATACCGTACTGTGAACACATACAGTATTCACCACCTTTAAAGTTGAATGCTTTAATGACCTCTAAGGGTGTGTTCACACTTGTAATGTTTGCTTCGGTTAAAAGGAAGTGCGGTTCGTTTGGTCAAGTGTGAACATGATCATCTGAACCCCGGCGTATGCCGAACAAGCAAACCGAGGCCACGGCCTGCTTGAAAGTGAACTCTGATGTGGTTTGGTTCACTAAGATGTTTAAAAAAAAAAGAAAAATGTCAGAGAAAATGTGCTGGAAATGCTGTTTTTCTGCTCTGCTCTTTCCCTCCGTGTGTGAGACAACATTGCTTTTAAATAGTATACTTTAGAAGCTTTTTGTGAAATCTAAGATGGTATTTTGGTTTGGAATGTTTGTTTCAGTCATGTAATACGACAGTATACAGTATATGTCCTGAAAGCTGCCCAATGTCCTTTGCTATGCAGCCTTTTGGTCCCATGACAACCGCTAAGCACACCGAACCAAAGCGCGCACACTTTTTTTGGTTTTTTTTTTTTCAGGACACATCAGGACACATCCAGTTAGCAGGTTTACACACAGAAATACAATCTCCACTGAAAAGCTGTCCCATGAGGATTGGAAAGTTGTACATTGCGTGTTTAGCATGGGCCAGGTTTGGGCATTGCGGCGCATTTGCACATTTTGCTTTGTCTGCTGCATGGCGATGGCGTCCTCGCATTAGCGATGAGGACTGTGTATTTTAAGTGTGACAGTAATGAATGACTTGCTCTTTATGGACAAGCCGGGCGCCTCCTCGATAAGCGATGGCCTTCCCTACCAATTGGCACCATGTTGCCAGACGTGCTCTTTCACCTCAAAATGGCAAAACGTCTGCAGAGAGATCAGAAAGAGAGAGAGATTTTTAGTCTCCCCGTGCTGCTCCGATTTTGAGGCTTCATTCTATCATGATTTTTGAGAAATATATTAGTAAATCATGCTGTTTCATGGTTGAATACCGCCTATTATTAGGAAAAAAATGCATATTTAAGCACATTTTACGTGTTTTTTTGCCTAAATTAAGCATTTTCCAGCATAAAAATGGCTAAATGAATTAAAATCAAAATATTAGGCATTCAGAAGACACATTCAGAGACGCTGTGAATGTTATGTAGTATTCTACACTGGTCACTAGGTGTCAGCAATGTTACTGGCACACAAACATCATCTCACACAATAAGGCACAATAATCTGCTGCAGTAACCCACGCCAAGCTCAACGTCAAATCTGAACCACCGACGTCACTTCCTCTCGGCCCGCCACTGAGCTCCATATCTAGGGAAAACACAAGCCTTGTTCATGGCTTATTTACTCTTATTATATCTTATCTATATTAGGTAATACAAATGTAGAGCTAACTATATGGGTATTAGTTCATGTCTAGAGGGCTCTAATAATGTTAAAAACTTATTTAGAAGGTTGTAAACAGGTTTTCTATGCTGTAATTACGAAAATATTTTATTTTTATTTTATAAATAAGGAATCCTACTTCGTGGAAATGTACTTATCACGGCTGGGTCTGGAACCAATTTCTACCAAGCATAGCTAACATCATATTCTGTACTGCAAATGAGTGAAAACTGTGCCCCCAAACAGAGGGGGGCGCTAATACATTGATAAGTTAATGCACTTACCAGAGGAAATGACTCAGAAGAGAAGGCGCTGCAGTGCAGTTGATAAGCATGCTGATTAATTACTATGCTAATTTGGAGTAAGTAGACAGTGTTTTATGGAGACTTTGATAGCCTGATGTACTTGAGGAAAATACTATACTTGGACAAGCATCACTAATTCCCCTGCCATCTCCCTACTGTTGCTCATTTACTTCTAGCTGCTTACATATAAGGAGCACAGGACCAATCTACAGTAGAGGTAGACTCCATCCTGTGCTGTCATCCCCTTTTAAGGCCTGAGGGAGAGTGATGGACACTATCTTTCATTTACACTTTATCTGTACTTCGTTTGTCTTCACAGAACTGCTTTTACTTTAACCTGTCGGCATCAACCTGGGGGAAGAAACCTCTAAGAATAAAATGTGTGTTCCTTCAAAAGCCTTTGTTGTTCAACAATGTGTAGATGTAGCTTACAAAACAAGTTGCAGGGGCTGCACGCTGGCCGAGTGGTTAGCATGTTGGCCACACATTTGAAAGCGTGGGGTTTTCTCCGGATACTTCGGCTCTCGCATGCATGTTAGGTTAATTGGAGACTCTAAATTGCCCAGTGAGTGTGAATGGTTGTTTGTCTATATGGGCCCTTTATGGGCCCTGCGATTGGCTGGCGACCAGTCCAGGGTGTACCCCCGCATCTCATAAGCACTGTTTAGTTTAGTTGCCTTGATGGAAATTACATAATTACGATCACGTTAGTTGAATACTTTGAATGGGGACACATTTTACTCAACACGTTCACTGAAGAGCTCAAGTATTTTCAAGTTATTAGACGGAAGTCTAATAGTCCGAGTCCTTGATGTCAAAGTCCAAGTCGCGTTGCAAGTCTTTGATTATATTGTCAAGTCCAAAGTCATCAAAATTGTGACTGGAGTCCACACCACTGCACATGCTCAGACTGAACCTTTTGTACACACCGTATCTGTTGTTTAGAATGAAGTGTAAACCACTTTTAACCTCCTTTTCAAAGGGTTGGTGTAAACAAACTATAAAAAACGTAATTCTTTTGTTCCCATTTGTAGTTGTTGTGTTGCCCTGAAAGTCATTTTCTATTCCCTCATACAAAAAAATACTGTTGCCACAATATGGACATGAATGAATTGCAGGTCAGCCCAAATATTTGACCTATCCTTCACTCAAAGACCGTTCTCGTTCAGGCACGTTCACCCAACAATGCGTATCTTTTGTCACTTGTGTTTATTTTTTGAAAGCAAGGACTGAGTGAGAAAGGGGCGGCTCTCCACTGAGGACATCTCAGGCAGGAGCGAGCTGCATGTCAATATGAAGTGTCTCATTAATTGGGCCTTTTCATATTGGCTCAGGTCATTTTCATTCACGGGGCTTTGTTGCGACGGCTGCACGAGTCAAAAGATAATGAAAAACGCGAGGCTCGGGCCTCCGCCGCCACCACAGCATCCTCCCGAGTTATGATTTCAATTGCTATGCACTGCTTGATTTTCAAGGTCTGGAGTCTCTCTTGAATGGATGCTAGCTATCTGGCTCCGGGGGTTAACAAGGAGCCTGCAAATACTGCTTAACAATTCAGCGCAGCGCCGGGGGCCCACGTGACGGCGCATGCAATAGGGCCAGGGCTTGTTTATATCTCTGGATGAGGCGTCCCACTGGCCGCAAATTAAGCATTCAGGCTAGGCCGCGTTGTTGTGCTCCGCCATGACGTGTCCAGAGTACCAAATCTGGTAGTGGACGCCTTAGGTAGGTTGGCAGGCTGCAATCTCGTATGTTCCAAAGCAGGCGTATCTTTTGCAATGACACCGGTACACATTATTTACACTTGATAAAGAATTCTGTTCAGACACTTTAGCAGAAAGAGTGCATCGGTTCACTACTGGGACGTCAGTGGACGTTATAGGGATGCACATTTATCAGACAGCATAGACTTTCTGACCATCGACAAACCCAACATCATCAAAATATGAGAAACATCCTGAAATAGTAATAAAAGGAGAACATCTCCTCACTTTTATTCCTGTGGTCGTCTTGCAAATATTGTCCCGGGCTAGTCTGGAAGGATAACCACCACCTCTTCTCCCAGATCGCTTGTAACAGCGCAGAGAATCCATGACCCCTCAAGCGTTCATTAGCATTCAATAATCTTTATCCTTAATGATGGTCGCGGCAGTCGAGCGGTTGAGACATCGAGGAGTGGCCTAATTGGTGTGCATTTCTCCTCTGTGAGCTTTTTATGATGTCTATTTTCACTTCCACCGTGATGGCTTTTCTTTGGCGCACTGGGAGTTGTTCTAAAAGCAACAGTAATATTAAACTTATTGCTGCAGATATAAAATGATTAAACTGAGGGTGTCCAAACTTTTTCTACCAAGGGCCACATACTGAGAAATGACTGGATGAAAGGGCCACTTTGATATTTTGTAAAGCAACACATGTACAGTAGATGGGCTAAAATGTTATATATATATATATTTCAAGAAAGAATGGTGAAAAATAGCATCGACTTTGGTCTTTGCTCATTTTTTCCTATTTTTACTTTTGTCTTTTTTTTTTATTTTTCCAAATAGTTTAACTTTCTTCTTAAATAATCTTTGTAAATATTTTGACTTTTTCCATAGTGTTATAACTTATGTATATAATTTTCACCAACCAAATTTTCCAATAATTGCAATTTTTTTTGTTTTGTTTGTTTTTCATAATATTTAGACTTTCCTTAATATTTCAACTTTTTGTGACTAAAATGACATTATTTTTATTCATAGTATTATGGTGTAATTCTTGTAAAATGACTACTTTTTATCATTTTTTCCTCTCAGTATTTTGACTTGATTCTTTTTCTTTTCCTTTTTTCTTTTACCGCCTTTACGTCTATTCTTTATTTAATTACTGATGATTTTTCCATTTTTGCTGTTTTTTTTTTTTCTCCAGTTTTCTTGTTAAATTATATTTTTAGCATGTGCTGCGGGCCAATAAAAAAAAAACAGCTGTGGGCTGCAAACCAATGAAATATATTGAAGAAAAAAAAAAGAAACTTTTTTTTTTTAAAGTCTTAAATTGTCAAATCCAATTATTTGAATTTAAAACCTTCACATGTAAAAAAAAAAAAAAAAAAAAAAATTGAACTAATAAAAATGTCTTAAATGTGATTTTGAAAGGTCTTTAAAATGTACTAACATCACCTTTTATTTGAAACAAATGCATAAACTTTGTCGTTGCTTTCAAATGTTTTTGGGGCCACTATAACACTATAACATATAACAGTAACTGCAAAACGGAAGTGAAGTACCTGTGCAGCCCGGTCAGAATTTATTGAGCACGACCAGCTGGTGCGCTAAGCGCGCACGGCAGGCGTGCTTTTTTTTTTTTCTTCAAGCCTTTTGTACTTTTTTTGCCCGTAAGGATGTAAAATGGGTCTTAAATTGTATTCATTATAGACTTTAAAAAGTCTTAAATTTCACTTGTTGAAACCTGCATGGGTCCTGAATATAGAAAATCGTGATGAAGTGTATAAAGAAGGCCTGCACATGTTGCAAAGTCAACGTTTGCAACTACAGTACATGCACATGCAACAAAAGGAAAAGTAGCACAGACTCTTACAAGCCACACATTACATTACATACTGTACAATAGGCATAATTGAGCACAAATGTAAGTGTGTAAAAGTGAGTATCACTTCAGACGGTCCTTTACTTTCTATTTTTGGCCATTAGGTCTGCCATTGTGCCGATGCACGGCAGGGCCATTCAGTCTGAGACAAACTGCAGTGAATACGCCTCTTCATTTTATTATGAGTACTCTCCTACCAATTAAAAGCGACCACATTTTACACGGATCAATACGGAGAAGTCTATAAAAATGTCAATACCTGAAGCGAGAGAATGAGTGTGTGACCGGAGAGAAGATAACGCCCCTTCCACAATGTAAGCTCGGCTAACAAGTTCCCCCCTTTGAACTTAATGCAGACGTTCTGTGTGAAATACCAACACATTGATTAATCCATCTGTACTGATCTGAATTTCCTCCGAGTTGCACGCGTCCCCTTTGAAATATTCAAACTTGAGCTCTCGGAATAAGCGTTGTACGGACCTCTGCACTCCTTGGGGCACGCCATAAAAGTGGCTGCATACAAATGAAGCGTCAGCCTAGAAAAAAACAAGCCCACGGAAGCCTCGTATGCATAATTTTGCTCTCAGAAATGGCGAGCTTGTTCGTTGCGGGGCAAGTGTAAACAAAAGCTGCCTAATTAGCAGGGGCACGTGTGGAACTGTCATTCACACAAGTCATTACTGTAACAGTCATTTATATTGTTTGATATAATTCACCCTGATTTCATTGATTTATCATTTAATAAGTTATTGCTTAGTCTATATCAGCCATCACCAAATGGCGGACCTCGGTCCGTATCCAGACGCAGTGATGGCCTTTTACGGACCCATGACCAATTCAAGTGAATGGGAAATATAATAACACATAATCTCGCTCGCGGAACGATCGCAGCGGTAGTTTGCTGGCGTAACTACTTGCGTTATTACGTTTAATGTGACCCCAAATGCAGTGACGTCACTCAAAATGAGCCAATGAGTTTGTTTACTTGCCGAGCGAACCATCAATCCATCCATTTTCTATGCCGCTTCACCTTCGAATGAGAACCATGTCTTGCTCAAAAGTAACAGTTGATCTAGAAAACCGAACATTTAAAAGTGAAAGAATGTTCTACCGCCAATATCTAAAGACCCAAAAAGGCAACAAAGTAAAGGAAACAAACCGCCGGAGCTCTGCCACTGGGGAGCGTTTTGACTACCCCAGATACCTCATACCTCATACGACTACAAAGTCCATCATAGACCTGCGGCCTAGGGTGTCCTGGAGCCATGTGCACTTGTGGACATTCTTATGATCGAACATGGTGTTTGTTATGGACAAACTGTGGTTCGCACAGAAGTCCAACAACATCACACCACACGGGTTCAGATTGGGGAGGCCGTTCCTCCCAATCACGCCACTCCAGGTCACACTGTCATTGTCCACATGGGCGTTGAAGTCTCCCAGTAGAACGACGGAGTTGGAGTGCTCTCCAGCACCCCTCTGATGGACTCCAAGAAGGCTGGGTACTCTGAACTGCTTTTTGGCGTGTAGGCACAAACGACAGTCACGACCTTTCCCCCAACCTGAAGGCGTAGTGAAATGACCCTTTCGTTAACCGGGGAAGACTCCAACGCAGAGGCACCAAGCCGGGTTGCTATTAAGTCCACACCAGCTCACCGACTTTCTGCTGCAGCAACTCAAGAGTAGAACAAGGTCCTGCCCCTCTTGAGGAGTTTGGTTCCAGAACCCAAACTGTGGGTCGAGGTGAGTCCGACTATCTAGTCGGAATGTCTCAACCTCTCTCACAAGTTCGTGCTCCTTCCCCACCAATGAAGTGACATTCCCTGTCGAAAGAACCAGATTTGCCCGCCAAAGACCAGGTTGCTCAGGTGACTGCCAACCAAAGCGCAATACACCGGACCCTTATGCTTGCCCGCGCAGGTGGTGGGTCTACGGGGAGTGATCCCATGTGGCATCTTCGGGCCTGCGAGCCCCTCCCCTAGGCCTGGCTCCAGGGTGAGGCCCTGGTATCCCACGTCCGGGCGAGGTGAGGTCCCTTCTCTTGTGTTTCTTCAGATCGGTCCGAAGTGGCGCTTGCAAAGGTAAATAGGCAGGTTAAAAATTTCAATTAACATGAACGTGATTGTTTGCATATTGCACAAGACGATGCCATTGTTTATTAACATGGATCAGATTCACAAATGTTGCCATAGTGCAAAAAAAACAATACAAATAAGCTAAAGGTTGCCTGCCTACAGTGTTTGTTCTATTCATAATAACACTCTGTAATGCAAGGGGTTCTAATTAAAATCCTGTAATTAAGACAGCGTATTGATAAAGAGCACATTGCACAGTATGAACCTCCGAGGGCAGCAACAATGCTATGAAATGCTAATGAACTCGGGATGCAAAAAATGTACAGAATAATCATAACTAACTGCGGCTCTTGATTAAATCTTGAAAAAGGGCATTAGACCCATGCTGGAAAAACAATGAGTCATCCCACAAGGGGGAAAACAAAGTGGGCCATCTCAGTGGGGAAATATTCCATGTGAAATATTGTGTACTTGATCAAAATAATATAACAATCAATGGAAAGCCATGTTATCAACTGACTCAAGATTGGAAGCATGCTTCAGTCTCTGAAGTTCCTCTTTCCTGAAAGCAAAATGACAGCATTCCGCTACACGATTGGTATTGTTGTTAGTTCAAGAATATTGAAGAAAGCAAAAAATCTGAGCTTGCTGTTTTACAAATGATAGTTAAGCCTCGGAATCGAACACAATCCATTCCAGAAGACTGTATGACCTTCCATTTGTTTAGATTTTCAAATACATTTTCTGCATAAGCTATAATGTTAATTGTAAGAGCCAGAAGACGTCACGCGAGTGCTGTAAATGCTGTGTACAGTTAACCTCCAAAAGCAACAAAACGTTTTGCGAACCTTAAGTTTGGCGAGCACGTCTTTCTTCGTACGTTGCTCTTCCCAATTACCATTTCTCTTTTTCCCTAAAGTGTTCCTGTTTTTGTTGAAATTTTAGTTCCAAGTTTGGACGCCAACATTTGAGTTTATAACTAGGTGGGCCATTCGACCCAATCGGTGCCATTTGCATGTTGTAACTCTCTCAAAAATGAACTTAAATTTCTGTATTTTTTCAACTCTAAATCTGATAATGCATACATTTAATGACTCAAAATGTTTATTGGTCCATTTCAGGCAATTTGTTTCTTTTTGTACAAGTTTCCTAAACCTAGATGGCTCATTTAAGTAACAGGACTGAAAGTAATTAGGAAATACATTAAATCTAGAATTTATATCGTTTAAGCTAATAGCACGTTGGCACTTAGCACATTAGTGATTCAACAAAAAATATATATTTTAAAAATAATTTACTTAACAGGAAAGTGCTGAGATGTGACAACTTTAAGCTTCAAAATGATTTTATTTTTCTTCATAATATAGTTCAGTTTTCTTAATCATATTTTTCGAGTGTGTAACGAGCCAATAAAAAAAAACATTTGCGACTTTTAAGTATCGCTGGGATCAGGAGTAACACAGAAATATGTAAAAAATATAACATTTCAAATTTATATTTCATGGTAAAGTCTAATTTTAGGAATCGGGGACAGGCAACACATTTTATTCAGTGTTTTTTCATTGTTCAGGGTAGTTTATATTATTATTTATTAAATATGCAATCAAATTAGTGTGCAGGACACTTTGCTGAATAAAAAAAAATGACAGTACCGGTAGTTAATTTTATTTCTCATTTTATTTCCTGGGGCCTCAAAATGGCACAGATTCCATGGAAGTCCAGAACTGCTTTATGAATTGAATTGATTCCGTCATCGCAGATTGTTGTACTTATTCAATTTCTTGATATCATTGTGACTGCCTTGTCCTTTGCCGGAGAGCACATGTTGTACTCAGGAAATTGAACTTAATCTACTTGTTAATTTATCTGCGGAAGGGTTTGACTTTGCAAAGTGCAGAAGCGAGCAGGATTAAAATGAAGACTAGTTAAATATGCGATGGATGGTCAAGGACATGATGTACTCATCATCTCATGCAGGACTCCTCCCTGCTCTTAGCTGTTTTCCATACAATCCCATTGATAAAACAAGAAGCAACATTCAGCATGAATTATATAATTCTGCCTCCGGTTAAATTATGCAATGATGCCCAGCAGCAGCCGGCAGAAGGATGACGGACTGCAGCTCTGGGACCGCAACCGGTAGATGGTGTATGTCAGAGGGAAGTGTTTAATTGAGCACAGCCTCTGACTTCACGGATCACAGCAGCAAATCAAAGTGAACCACGCTGACACTTCCTGAGTTGTGCGTCTTTTATTCTCATTCGGGTTGTATTCAAGTGTGCTAGAATAGAAGAGCAATCCCATCCAGGCCCCATCGTCACTATTGTACGGGACTTTTTTTTAAGGTGCATGTGGCTACGCCTATATCTGAGCGTGTAACGCCAGCAAACATTGCCATTTTTCACTTTTGTCGAATAGCAGCTCATCCGGAACCGCCACCGTCCCCTCGCTATCCCAGCTGATTGACACCCCGCACTCGCGTATACAAATATTGTCTATTTTCTGCAGTCGGGAGCAGAAGGGGATCATATTTCCCCTCGCACATTTGATTCCAAAAGGTGTAAACAGTGTGGGAATGATGGTTGGCTTTCAGCCACAGATAGCCAGGGAGCGTGGCGGAGTTGACAGGCCGTCCTGTCGTTGCCAAACAATCCGTGATTTGCCCGGTGGCTAGCTCATCATTGGCAGCACCGCATGCTAACGCCAATCGGTATTCAAGTCGGACATGGTGGCTAATTGCAAACAATTTGCTTTGTGTCAATCAAGCATGCAGGGAGGTTTGTTGGTGCTGATGACAGACAAGCATGTCAAGATCAAATTAAAAATGTGATGGCGAATACAAAAAAATGGGAAAAAAAACATTTGAAACTGTGAGTGAGTGCAAGCATTAATGGGGCTTAAATTTACGACTAGATGTTTTGCTTGATGGCGGCCATGTTTTTCCACCAATCATGCTCAAATTTTACACACGTGTGCTTGTCAGTCCCCTGAAGCTGTGTACCAAATTTGGTGGCAATTCGGTTCGATGAGAAATTTCAAGTTATTCTGACTTATGCGGTTTAATAACAGCGCCACCAGATTCACTCAGTTTTTCCACATATTAATTAATAAATCATGCTGTTTTGTGGTTGAATGTGGCCTGCTATTAGTAAAAAATAGGCATATTTAAGCAAATGTTATGTATTTTTTGCCTAAATTAAGCATTTTCAAGAATAAAAACGGCTAAATGAACTAAAATACAAGTATTATAAGGCATTCAAAACACACGTTCAAAGATGTGGTATGTAATACTCTACATTGGACACTAGGTGTCAGTAATGTTATGTTTGGTGAGACACACAAACACCAGACTGAGCAATGTAACAACAGGCTTTTATTGCAGGTTTGAATTATCTCACAACAGGCACATAAAAAGTTCGGTGAGGCTCATAAAAATAATAACCCAATAAAAACACGGGCTACTGTTGCGGCTGTAGCCCATGCCAAGCTGAAAGTCACCTCTGAAGCCCCAACATCACTTCCTGTCCGTTCCTCATTCTGTTCCTCTGGCGCCGGAACAGTCTTATTTATGTCTAATATGTCATATTTCTTCTTGTGTCTACTATACTGGGTAATATGAGTGTAAAGGTGAATATGGGGTGTTATTTCATGTCTAGATGGCTCTAATAATGTTGAAAACTGTATTTATAAGGTCTTTAAAAAGGTTTTCTATGCTGTAACTACGAAAATATTTCATTTATAAATAAAGAATTAACTGTGATAAACAAGGGCTTACTGTGCATATAAGGAGTTATTTTGTTCCTCAGCTCCTCCTACAGGTCTAAAGTAGAAGGACACCCTGACAGAGGTAAACGTGCATACGTACGTAATGTTTCTCGGATCGTTTTAGTACACATCAAAGTTCATAGCAATAATGGTAACGCTCGCGGTAAGACACCACTATTACAGGCCATCCAAGGATGGGCGGGATCACGGGTCACCATGGCAACAATAGAGCTCATCATTACAAGTCAGTGTAGCATCATTTTGAGGTTACTTTGCTGATGTTGTCTTATGGTAGCTCGTAAGAGCCCAATGATAATGATAGTATCGCTGCATCGCGGTTCACCTTTTGCAGATTCGCTGTTTTGCTGATTTTTTTTTTTTTTTTAAGTGCAATTTTGCATGTTTTTTTTTCATGTTAAATGGTGAGGGGTTTTACAGCCTTAAAACATACATAATAATTGTAAAACAAAATATAGTTGCCTACTTTGCGAACCTGTTAGCTTGACGTCTTTTACATTTTTTCTGCGCTACGGCTTTCTTTTTTTTCTTTTTTCTTTTTCTTTAAAGCGGTCCAAGGAACATCTTTTATTTGTGGCCGCTACGCCTCGTCTTGACGTCTTCAAGATACATGCAATAATAATAAAGAGCAGCAGTGCGCAACAATGTGGAGCCACAGTGAGCGATGCTGTAAAGCATCCGGACGCTGAGTCCTTCCCGGCTGTCGTCAGCAGAGCGGCAGAGCGGACTCGTGGGGCACAACAAGAAAGAAAAGTAGAAGTGGCCTCAGTGATTTTAAATTAATGTTCTATCAAGTAGAATATTCACCAGGAGGCACACAAGCGCTGGGAGCTCACAGTTTGTATTTGAACAGTGAGTTCTTACTCCCGTAAACTATTTCATAGGGAAAAGTGACTCTTTTTGGGGAAGATGAGCAGTACACAAACATGATGGGTGCTTCCACAAAGATGGCAGACACCACACACCACATGTCAAGTCCTTAAATAGCTAAGGGCCCCCAGATGTCCAGAATCCCAATCGGCTGACATGCAACACTAAAAAACACTATAGTTATTTCTTGTTCTCCCACGTTTGTTGGGCCGGATAAGAAGCTGTGGCCAGCCGCCTATTGAGCACCACTGCTCTCGTTGTTATTATTATTATTCTACTTTTGAGGTTCCAGTCTATTTCAATGCTTATTAGACAACCCCAAAACCAAACAGCCGCTGCTTGTGGGTGTTCCTGCATGTCTCTGTCTGATGGCTGCCGCCACCGCCAGAATGAGTTCATTCCTTTCAAGGGGGGTCAATATGACGCCAATTTTAGCCAATGATGTATCCTCAGCGGTGCGGCTCGACATTTCTCAACTGTCATCAGTATCCCGGCTCAATTACTTTGAAAGATTGTCCGGGACAAGGTCGTTGCTCAGCCTGCTAGAGTTCCCAGAAGGCATTAGTGGCCTAAAACACCCTCTGGCCATTTTAATAGGTACACCCACCTGCACCACTAATCTAATCAAATCCAACACAAAAATGGTATTAATCAAAGAATATGTTTGTTATGACTGATTATTTATTCTATTGGACGATTAACTGTGCTAATGTTTGCAGCATTATAGATGCATTAAAAAGCCATGTGGGACACTGAGGCAAAGGTAAGGACCTGTCAAGCGGCTGCAAAGAGAGAGAGAGAGAGAGAGTGATAAAGAGAATCCAGGACACTAGCTAAAAAATTGCAAACGTCAGAGCTGTCATTTACATTGCGTTCATGGTCTTTCTTCTGGGTTCATTGGAGTGTTGCCGTGCATCATCCAGAGTTCAAGCACACTCAAGAGGATTGCGCATGAAACATTCAGGCCCGCTCCGTGGAAGTTTTGACGTGGAAAATGGGTGAAGATAAGAGTCTGTACATTTTGATTATCGCTATGAAAATGGTCTTTGAAATTCCACTTTTTGAATGATGCTTAACCAGAAGTGTTCATATCACTTCATGTCGTCATTTGTCTCGGATTTATGGAGTTGTTGTACATGGGGAAAATACTGTGAAAATAAATGAATAAATAATTATTTTGAAGTATGTTTCCAAAAACATCCTTGATTTCTCTGTAGGGAAGTTAAAGTTGGATTAAAAAGAAGAAAACGACCTGAACTATTCAACAAGTGTAGTGCATAGTATAGTACAAACCAAGCATTCATTTCTTATGTGGCTGGATAGACTCTGGCTTCATTCATTATGCATAGCAACTTGCTGATGCAGGATCATTAAAGTGGTGGTGCAGGAGGAGCCCACAAGGGGGCAGAAAACTAATTCAGGGTGATTTAAACAGAATTTCATAAAAGTGCTCTTTGCCAATACTATCTTATGCTGTTATCTTATGGGTTACTTTATAAACCCTTGTGTATTATTGTTATTCTTAATAATACTATGCATTTTATTTGTGCTAGGCATTTTAAAAATATTGTATTTATTTATTTACAGTGGAACCTCGGTTAGCATACGCTCCAGTTAGTGTGTGTTTTGGTTAACATCCACATTTTTTTGTGTGTATTTTATGTAACCATGTTAGTTAGAAACTAGAGTCAACCGCTGATGACAACATAGACGGGCGCTAGAGATGACTTCCGGTTCCTGTTTCCATGTCTTAGCAAGCTAAGGATGCTAACAAGAAAGGATGTTTAGTGATAAAAATGTGGAAAACGGCAACGTTACCATCACTCAACCGAGAAATGTAGTTAAACTAGTAACGCCGCTACCCAACACTGTGTATTGGAGGAAAGTCTGCAAAACTGACATTGGTCCTACACAGTACATCCCTGACACGCTGTGGCTTCACCTCACAGGCCACTGGCAATCCAACAACTAGCTTGCCAACTCCAGTCACAAATCATCACCTAACTTAACAATACGGGTATTTACTGTACCTCTCTTGATCAGGATTATTTCTTTTTTTATGAGGTTTATCTGTCGACCAACAATGAAAAATAGTTGTCTGTCAGCCTTTTTAGTGCTCTTTTCATTTTTCCGCAGTTCTGCTGTCTCCATCCATGCAAACATACAGAAAATAGTGAACAGTAGGTAGAGAAAGCGGGTTGGGTAATACCAAGTATTCAGCGAGGGGGTTACGTTACCGGATGATTAAACATGCTATGTTTTGCTGGAAAATGATATAAATAAAGAAAATCAACTAGTTATTAATGCAAGACAATGCATATTTTTAGCAAATCGGAAAGATGTGGTTATATTCGGGGGGTTATATTGGCTGGATCAGATTTCTGCGGGGGTCATGACCCCTGTTCCCCCCGTGCAAATTACGCGCTTGTAATACTCTCTGTGCAGCGTGGGAGAAAGTTGGCGCACGCACAAAGGTGCGTTCAAGGACTTTCGAACAAAGTGAAAGGCTGCCGCTCTAAACAAACACATACGGTACATGCAAAAACTATACGATTTGTAACATTGTATTTTTTAAAATAAAATAATGGCCATTATTTCCAAAATCGATATGCATTTACAGAAAATATGATGTAGTTATTTACAAATGTATTTTTTTTAAGTACATTTCTTTTTTTCATTGCACGTGAAAGCTTCCCTCGGCACCGGTCCGTGGGCGGGGCCGAACTGGCTTTAAAGGACACATCTTTTGTTGAATTTTGTCTTTTTGTATTTTTCGCTCCAAGTCTACTGTATTGTCAGTCTTTGGTGAATTTATGAATCCGTACTTGTGTGTTACTATTGGTTTATTTTAGCTCCAACCAACAGAAAATAGATCCTGTTCAGACAAGTCAAACTGAGTCTGTTAAAAAACACACACTACAGGGAAGTGTGTGTGTGTGTGTGTGTGTGTGTGTGTTAGAGCTCTCCTGGGATGAGCAGCACTGATTTCCAGCATATTGTGGGTCTTTTTATTCCCCCCCCTCCCCCTCTCCCTGACATTGTCGGCAAAACGCAGGTGCATTCATTATCCTGTAATTACCCTGCTGTTGGTCTCCTGCTATATTATTCATTACGTGCTACATTCAGCTTGCTGTGTTGTGACAGCAAAGGTAAAATGAGCGAGCATCATAGAGAGCATCATCTCCACCAGCGTGTCATTAGCAGGAGGCGAGGAAGTTGCTCTCAAGGCCGCCGTGACGAGATCCACTGTGGCGCGCATCACATCACAGCATCGGCACAGTTGAATAGTAAAAGCACACAAGGCCTCGTATTATTACTCTGTGATCAACGTTAAACTCTAAATGACATTTTGACTGCATCGTGGTGCGGCACGGTGGAGGGGTTGCTAAGCGAGAGTGCTACGTGGTCAACATGATGCTGGCTGGATGGCTGATGCATCATGTTTCCGGCTTGTTTTGAATGTGTCTTCTAAGACAGGTAGATTAAAAAAAAGAGGAGTGACAGTGAGTCAGTGTTTTGAGTTCAGTGCACAGGAGGAGCAGTTCACTTAAATGCTGCTGAAAGACACAGCGAGTGACGCTCGCAGCCACTCTGACACATGTTCATTTACATGCGCTACCTACCGAAAGGTCCGCTGTGCATATACAGGAGCATGACTTTATTTTTTACTGCACCCAACCAGCATACAACAGAACCTCTAAAGTCAAAGGCCCTTGAAAAAGTCAGAATTTGACAAGTAGAACATCGGTTAGTGTGAAGACCCAAAAATGTTAACACAAAACGCTTTTAATATACAGCAATTATAGTTTTACATGCACAAAAAATGTAAATGCATATAAATGAGGAACGGAAGGGATAAATGAACATACTTTACTTTCATTGAAGACCTGACAAAGACAGCTTTGAGGCAGTGAGATCCATGCAAGCACCACCTTTTGTTTTGCTGTGAGTTACTTCTCAAATTCAGTCGTGTTTCTCACCTTATTCATCAAATGCTGGCTCCATTTTATCTTATTTTGCAGCCATGATCAATAAGAAAAGCAGAGACTTGTGGCGTAACTGTATTAGTTGGCAAAGAACTACAGACTCATCTGTAGTCGCTGATGGCGTTCTAGACGGGCGACCGAGCTGTTGGACAATGACTTCTAGTTCCCATTTTGAGAGCATGCTAGCATGCTAACGTTTTGTAATAAAAATATGTTAAGAAATTCTGGAACCGATTAACTGTGAGGGATGATTGGATTTATGTACATGTCATTCTGCCGTTATGCTAAACATTGAAAGCTTATGTTAGAAGCTAAACTTTGTCAAACCACCATCATTAGTTGCCACCAATGTAACTAGTGTGCGTGCGTTTGTTACGTCGGGCATGGCTTAGGGAAGAGGGTGGACATAATGCTTGCAGTACATTCGAACAGCTGTGTAATCAAGGCTGGTAGCACCTTTCATTGAATAGGGGCATTCATTGGAGTATTTACGGTAATCTGCGTTCCACTCGTTTGCAAGCAGTACGTCCCGTATTATTATGTGCAAACTGGACTATCTTGCAGCAATCTGCTCCTCCAAACAATGGACGTTGTATCAGCCCCAGTCTAACGTTAGGTGTTGGTTCATTCCAGGACAACACTGACAACACTTACCTCCACTCGTTTGTGAAACGACAAACAAGACCGTCAGTTGTGTTTACAAATGCATAATTTGGTGTGAAAGCCAACAGAAGCGCACGTCTTCCAGACAACATACGCTAGAAAGTCTTGCAGTAAATTGTGCATGAGAATCAGGCGGCCATCTTTGTTTATATCCTCCCCGCACATCTTAATAAGGACGTAACATTCCAAATGGCTCTTCTTCCAGAGAAGTCAGCTCACCTGCAGGCTCGAAGCTCGCACCTCCCGCACGGCTCACGGTGGCCCCTCGTCTTGCGCCTGGCAGACTTTTCTGCAACACAGCAACATTTATATTTCAGCGGCTAGATATGAATTATGCACTGTAAAGCAGTGAGAAAGGATTTAATGATGTCTCGCTGGTCCGCACGAAGAGCGATCGGGAGGCCCCGTCTGGGCTGCCGAGACAGGATACAAAGCTTTGACCCCATCCTTCTTTTGCCGCCTCAGGTTTGCAGTCCGCGCACAGGTTCGGGGGAGGGGGAGGCAAGGACCAAGGGTACCTCACCCTGTCGGAATATTGATCGGCGCTGACATCTAATGTAATGATTCTTTGTCAGCCAAGAAATGAGCGCACCGCCTGAATTCGGGTCGTACCGCGCAGTGACTTTTAATTAAGAGTCCTCCGCCATCTCCTTTTGACCTCGTCATCTCGGGCGCCAGACACCGTTGATTTTGTGTCAACGCTTGAGCGCTTCCCTAGCTGCCGCCCGCCCACTAGCCGCACAAGTTAGCCTCGCTCCAGCGCCACAACCTTGATTGTGGAAACCTAATATTATTTTGCAACAGTACAAACAAGATGATTGCATGCACAGTACGCTTTTAGCTTCCCATTTGCATTTGTAAGCCTCGTAAAACAACAGAGCGACTGTTTGGGGAAAGGCGGGCGGGTGGGGGTGCGGCGGGTGGGGGGTCCTCCTTGACAAACATTTGATTTAAGCCGCGGGACAGAATTAAACATCCATGAGCAGTGATTTACACTTCACTTGGTCTTCAGTGTTCAGTGAGACACTCGAGTGCTTTGCCAAAATAGGAAGTCATCTCTAATACATCTAAAATCATCTTTGAACACAACTTGCACTCAGCAGGATTTAGTAGGCAACTGTACAAAAAGTTAAGCACTATTTTGTTGAATAACTGCGCTCGTTTCCCGCAAATCCCGACTGACAGTACGTGCCAAACTCAACGCAATCAAATATAATGGAGTTGTATTAAATCATGTAAATCGGGCATCTCAAACTCCAACTTAAAGTAGAGCCTGGCTGAGGCTGGGTCGCATCAAGTATTCAGTCTGGAATCACATTTCAAGCAAGTGATGAACTTGTCAACATGACAGCATGCCCAGAGCCGCCATCGTTCCAGTCACTGCGAGTGCTTGTGGCTCGCGAGCATGCTTTGCAGTTGTTTGAGTTTGAGACCCCTGATGGCACTCAACCTTTTTAACCCCCAGACCGTCTAATCATACAGAGCTTCTTTTGAAATGGTTTCTTTAAAAGTGGTGCTTGGCCCACAGTGCAGCACCTAATGTTGCAGGCAGCAACGTGCACAAAGCGCTGCGGTGACGCTAATCAGCTGAGTATAAATAGTAAGGTGAAAAGGCTGCATGTTGTCCTCCTTCGGGGAGGTGTGCTTGCGCTCCTGCAGTGGGTGTTAACTTCTGTTATTATAAATAATCACCGAATCACGCCCTGCTCCACATGCATGTGCGCACGCTTTGTTAGGTACACCTGCAACAATGTAATGAGCTCCAAAACACCCAGCATTCTGACTTTACATGCGATAATAAGACTCACTTTTCACTGACGCTGTCAGGGAGGTTCTAATTTAACAATATGTCTTGTTTTATTTTATTTTATTGCTGCATTGCATAATAATACACTCAAATGTGTCAAATGGATGCTTAGGGAATGTAAATGTCCAAAAAAAAACAATTGCAGCATAATATTGCTTTTTGGTGTATACAGCATATACAATTCATCCATCCATCTTCTATGCCGCTTATCCTCATTAGGGTCACGGGTATGCTGGAGCCTATCCCAGCCGACTTGGGGTGAGAGGCGGGGTACACCCTGGACTGGCCGCCAGCCAATCACAGGGCACATATAGACAAACAACCATTCACACTCACATTCATACCTATGGACAATTTGGAGTCGCCAATTAACCTAACGTGCATGTTTTTGGAATGTGAGAGGAAACTGGAGTCCGGGGAGAACATGCAAACTCCACACAGAGATGCCCAACAGAGATTCGAACCCAGATCTTCCTGATCTCCAACATGGCCAACATGCTAACCACTAGGCCACTGTGCAGCCATATAGAGTTCAATAAAAACAAAAGAAATGCTTTAAAACCCATTGATTTATATCTTTCATTAGATTTCTTTCTCTCATTATTTTACTTTCATTGAACCGTATAAAAGTTGCAGTTTTTAATGGACAATTTAATAAATGATTTTACTTTTTTATTTTATTTACTCATTTTAGTGACTATATTTAATTTTGATGCAAAAACCTCCCAAGTTAAACAAAATTAAATAAATACATTTGATTATTTAAATGTTGCATCATGCAGCATAAGCTTGATTATTAGTCTACACAGCATGTGTGATTTAAAAAAAAAAAAAAAAAAAAGATTTGTCATGAAATATATAAAACAGTGCGTAATTAATGAGCAATTTTATAAACTACTTCATGTTTTATTTATTTAATTTACTCATTTTATTGACTATATTTAATTTTGGCACAAAAACCCTCCGATTTAAACAACATGATATACATTTGATTATTTAAATATTGCATCTTGCAGAATAAGCATGGTTATTGGTGTGTGTGTGTGTGTACTGTGTGTGTATATATACATACGTACTTAAATACATTTAAAGTCAAATAAATACATACATAATTCAAGAAATGAATCTATAAATAGATAAATAAAATCATGCTGGATTAATTGTATTTTCATTCATTAATGGACATTATTTCACTTTTTATTTATGTAATTACTTATTTTATTGACCTGATATTTATTTACTTTAGGCAGAGAAATCGCTGTAAAATAAACAAATAATTGAATTAAAAAAAAAAACAACTTTCTAATTGTTAAAAATAATATTCCAAGGCTTCCTTACCTAAACGTCCTCCCTGAGAGAGGTAATATATTCTTATAAATGTAAATATTATCTCCACACCACCACTTCCTGCCTGCCTCTTTTCCTATTAAACATTCATTGTTTTTATTTTCTATTTGTCTCATCTGACAATCTGCACTGATGTCCAGTGCTGTTTCCTATGCAATTAAATGATAAGCACTCCTCACTCATTCGCCTTCCATTTTCTTTCTACGATTTTTTTTATACGTATTGTTTCAAATAAATGTCCTTTTAAATCCCCAATGCTTCTTTCTCATCCTGCAAGGCTTTGTGCTATTTCCGTCTAATCAGCGTGCTGACAGAAAGTGTCAGAATCTTTGCTAATAACAATCCACTTTGTCTTCTTTCTTGATTAAAAATAAAGAATGTCTTTTAAAAAGCACAAATTGGCATTTGCGGCATTTGTCGCAGACATGAACATACCTCTCGTTGGTATGACAGCACGGAGAGCGAGATGGCGGCGCGGATACTCTTATGCTGCTGCGCAATCCCAGGAAGCTTCATTACGCTAAACCTGCTCAAGTCGTATTCCCGCCAGGATGCATCCAAGGATCTTTTCTTTGCATCGTCTTCCCCGCACTACTGTGTGCATTTTTGTGTTGAAGGCGCGTTTAACACTGGAAAACTCAATAAAATGTGACAAATGTTGAGATTACTGCTCCGGCGTAAGCAGTTATTGATGCTTTTGAATGCACTGACTGTATTCCGCTCTTCCGAGTCGGGCTCTGCAGCGTTGCCACTCGTAGGAGTTGCTGGAGGCCAAAATCTGACATGTCTTTGAGTGCTGCATCATTTATGCACCGTCAGCATTGGGATGCAACGGCTGCAACCGCTCAGGAGCACCGACTCCATGAAAGATTCAATTTCAGCCTTATTTGAGATTCAATTATTTTTGCTCAATATTTTCTTTTCATTTTTTTCCCAATTTAAATAAATTTTAAATACTTTTTTTTTTTTTGGCCCAATATTTACTCTTTGACAAGAATAGCTTAATATTATGAGGAAAAATAAGGTCATTTCAGGAGCATAAATATGAAATATTAAAGACTATATATATCGATATATTTATATATATTTTTAGCTGTAATATTATGGAAAAACAAACAAAACAAGAATAAAGTTGTAATTTTTTTTTTTTTTTTTGGGTTGGGTTGCGGAAAAAGTTATGTTACAAAAGTAAAGTCAAAATATTATTGGAATAAAGTCGTAATTATGAGAAGAAAATTTACAAGAAGAATGAAAAGAAATAACATTTAAAAACAGCAGAGATGAGGATAAAATAACTTAAATTTTACAAGTCAAAATATTAAAGAAAAAAGTTGTCATAATATTAGGAAAAATGATGTAATTTGATAACATTAAATATATTTTATATATATTTTTTTGAAAATTAGCTTGGGGAAAACTTACAATACTGCCCTGCGATTGGCTGGCGACCAGTCCAGGATGCACCCCACCTCTTGCCCAAAGTCAGCTGGGATAGGCTCCAGCATACCCACGACTCTTGTGAGGATAAGCGGCATAGAAGATGGATGGATGGATGGAAAAGTTACAATAATATGGAATAAAGTAAAAATATTATGGGACTCGAAAAGTGACGATTATTGAAGAATGTTGAAATACTTCGAAAATAAATTGAAAAAAGAGCTGAGATGCAGTTTTTTAAAAAAAATACAGTATATATAACTTCTTAGCATACAGTATCTGTCTCAAAATATCAACGTGGCCCTTGCATTTCATCCTTTCATTTTTCAGTATGTGGCCCTCACTGGAAAAAGTTAGGACACCCCTGGCCTAGTGACTGGCAAGGCAGCTTAGAAGAGTGTGACCCAGGAAGTAAAAGACGGAAACAGGAAGTTGACCCATAGGTGGAGGGAAAGTCAATTCACACACTTCAATATGTACACCGCATACTTGCTTTGTAGCCAAGATGGCGATGAATGAGGGTGGGAAGGCAGTGCAACATCTGGGTACTCAGCGCAATGCATTTGCTTTACTTCTTTGTGGAACACACTTATGCACCAAAATGCCAAGTGTAAATATGGAAGTGTGCATGTTGAAACACAGCCAAGGCCACATGGAGCGTGGAAGTGAAAGCAACACGATTGGATGCAAATCTTTCCTTATGTCCTGTCGCCTCCTCACACCTGGATGGAACTCATTCAGCATAAAAAGGTAAGTTTGCGTTCACTGCTACTTAGTCTTTGTCCCAGCAATTTAGTACATTTAAAAAGTTAAAAACTTTTGCAAAATCCAAACTAAGGTTTCATCTTTGTTTGGTTGCAGCTGCTTGGCAGCCATTTTGTCCGCAAAGCACTCATTCCCTCCACTATGCTTCAACACAGACCTATCAAATATGAACCAGACATTGAATTCACTTGCATGGAACTGTATGCACACTTATCCACGGTTTTCCCTCCTGGGTTTATATTTTTACTTTAACTTCCTGGAGTGATTGTGCTTATTTGAAGTGCTTGTGGTCGTGCACCACTCATCTTTTTTACGACTGTGGTGTTTCTTTAAAAAAGTTATCTGGACAAGGTTTGTGCTTAGTGGAGGCAATGTTCCCAGCGGCAGCAACTCAAAAACGACCTAATTTGATGGTATTCAAACTTTTTTTTTTTTTTTTTTTTTTTACAAAGTCATTTGAAGTCATTTTTTTCCAAAATCAGCATTCATTTTCTGTCTACTTCATCAAAACGGCATTACCATTTTTGTGAAGGCACGGGCTTTGGTATTCAGATTGCGCAGGTGTACCTAATAAAAAGGCTGGTGACTATTCAGTGCAGTCATTTCTTGGAATTTCTCTGTTGCGGTTTTAAAAAATATTAATTAAAAAAATCATTGCTTACGGCCGATAATTAGTCAAAATATGCATATTAACGTACATTTTACATTTTTTTTTGCCTAAATTAAGCATTTTCAAGCATAAAAACGGTTAAATGAACGAAAAATACAAATACAAGGCATTCAGAAGACGCATTCAAAGACTCTGAATGATATGTAGTATTCTACACTGGTCACTAGGTGTCCCACTAGGGAACACATTTACAGCAACACACACCACAGTATAAGTCTTATTTATGGCTTACTTATACTTTATTATGTCTATTATATTGGGTAATATGAGTGTAAAGGTGACTATAGTGGTGTTGTTTAATGTTAAAACATTTTTTAGAAGGTCGTAAACAGGTTTTCTGTGCTCCAACTACGAAAATATCAATTTATAAATAAGGAATCCTACTTCGGAAATTCACATTTCACGATCGGGTCTAGAACCAGTTAACTGCGATAAATGAGGGATTATTGTACTGTACTGTAAAAAAGTGGCGCCCCCGATGGGATGCGGTCAAAACAGCATGCTAGCATTCATTCATTCATTCATTCATTTTCTATACCACTTCATCCTCATTAGGGTGCATACAATATATCCTCAAAGTTTTACCATCAATAGACAAATGGACTTATGGACATTTTGATGCTAAGTCCTGCAGGCGCCCCTGCAAAGATGTTTTGCTTGTTGGTGTTTTTTTCAACCAATGTTGCTGAAATGTGTTGTGCTTGTGAGTCCCTAAATGTGTGTACCAAATTTTGTGGTGATTTGGAGGCACAATCTAAAGTTACAGTGGGTGTTTTGTAGTGGTCGTTGAGCTGTGTGAGAAATTTCAGGTCAATCTGGCTTATGAGGTATAACAACAGTGCCGCCATGCGGTGTATTTGGAAGCAAATATTAGCACAGATAAAACAGTGGCGGTGCATGTTTTGACCACTTTTCACAGGAGTAGGAGAGTTCACTTAAACTAATACAGTACATACACACCCCAAGGGGGTGTTCTAGTCTATTTTTTCCATATGACTGTATATACATTAAAATCTTCAGTGAAAGCAAACAGAGTTCTCCGTAAAGTTTAAATTAGCTCTCCATCCCTTAGGGTCCACATCCACATAATGCTGCACCAATGTTTCCGAGCTCACCGGCCGCAACATACCCCCCCCTCCCCCACACACATCTCTTTTCTGTATGTCTTAGTTTTTTTTTTCCCTCCCCGCCAAAGAGGCCTCACAGAGGTGTCAGTAAAATGGAATGATGGAGGTGAGAAGGACCTCTGAAAGCACAGTCAGAGAACGCAATGCATTATGTAGCATACGGCCCGTGTTGTATTGAGATGCAGCTTGCATCACCGGCAAAGACGCGCGCGTATCTCACAGGGCCGAGCGCACTTGTGTACGTAGATATTTGTGTGCGTGTCTGTGTAGGTAAGTGAAGTCGCTTTTTATTACCTCTCACAAGGATTACGCAGCCAACTTTATTATTAGAGCGATGGGTTTTATGCCAAAAGGAGCAGCTTTGTGGGGGACTGATGCGTTGGTAACCGTTCCTTTTCCAACTGGAACATGCTGGATTGCTGCATCGTTTCCAGTGACACTTGCATAGCGCAAGGAGTCTGAGTAGTCTTGCTAATTTGTACCAATCAGGTGCAGGGATGTGCAGAAGTCGACTGTACAAAAAGGCGACTTTTGTAGCCCTTAAAGAACAAAGGATGTCATTTTTCCCCGAGGAGTAGGTATACATTATCCCCTCCAGTCTTATTCCTCGAGGTACATTCCACACTAATGTGCCCAAAGGACTAATTATCCGACTCTAGTGTAACACTTCTTCTGTTTTCCGTGGACAGTAACAGATTGTCAAAGGGGTACCAAAGAAGAAATATTTTTTTTTTTCAGTGTTTTCCATCCTTCCAGGTTTATGAACGTAGTCCATTGGGCTAAAAGTACTGGTGTTTGTACCCTTAAGAGCAGTAATGGGGTTCAGCTATATTGGGTCAGGAGCACTTCTTTTTGGAGGAAGGAAATTCAAATACTTTTAAACAATAAGTATATTTTGATTACATACACGCCTTGCAATGGTGTCATTGGACAATGGGCAAGGGACAAAGGCTCTAATGATGTTAAAGACTGTATTTAGAAGGTCAAAAACAGGTTTTCTACGCTCTAACTACAAAAATATTCCATTTATAAATTCTACTTTGTGGAAATTCACTTATCACGGTCGTGTCTGGAACCAATTAACCACGATAAATAAGGGATTTACCGTCCACGTGCTATGGAAAGAAATCCATTTAAGCAAGTTCCCTTTTTAAAAGAGCCAAAATTTCCAGCACTAATCTCCTAGTCTTGGATTTTGGTTTGGCTGACGTCGGCATGTTAGTTTCCGAAGCATCGCACAGTTTTCTGAAACTTCTTCATTGTTTAAACTGGGGACGTCCGATAATATTGGACCACCGATAATATCTGCCTGACATTAGCAGAAAAATGTGATTGGTAGACATCGGTATCAGATTTTTCCCGATATATTAAAAAAATAAAAAATGCTGTATAGATGGACATTTTAATGTTCACATGGCCTGGATGACACCACAGTTTGTTCACGTACAGTGCAAGCCTACCTCCTTTGCGCTTTCCACAGGCGCTCTTGTTCCTGGACGCTCTGACTGTACTGAGGTCGGCTAGCTCCTCACTTTAGCATCCGCGACGCTGGCTGTTAGCCATTCAGTGAAGCACAAATAAGCTGCACTCCATGAAGGTTTTGACGTTCTTGCCAGCTCGTCAATCTTGCTCGGTAGTGAATCCACGTTTCCCATGATAAAAGAAGGTACCGAAGGCTCGAATCACTTCCTTGCTAGCCTCCTGACTTTCATCTTAGCCCCGACTCTGACTGCTCCTTTGATATCAACGGGTCTCTTGGCACGTAAAAATGTGCTTGAATAAACAAACGGAGCTGCTTGAAAGGCAGCCACTCGTGGCGGCGGTGTTAATTCCACGACATACACACATGTGGTCATGGGAAAAATGATTAGACCACCCTTGTTTCTTCAGTTTATTGCTCCATTGTAATGCCTGCTACAACTAAAGGTACATTTGTTTGGACAAATATAATGATAACAAATATAGCTCATGAGAGTTTATTTTAAGAGCTGATCTCTAGCAACTTCCATGGTTTTCTTGATAATAAGTTCATACATGAGTAGCTACAGCATTTTACTGCAAAAAAATGTAACTCTTGTGAGCTGTTTTTGTTGTCATTGTTCTATTCGTCCAAACAAAAGTACCTTTATTTTATTTTTATTGTTTATTGATGAGACTGACGTGGAGAGGGTGAAAACCTTCAAGTTCCTTGGCACACACATCAGCGAGAACCTCACCTGGTCTCACAACACCCAACAAATTCTGAAGAAGTCCCAAAGGAGACTGTACTTCCTGAGAAGACTGAGGAAATTTGGCATGTCCACCACAATCCTTTGTTGCTTCTACAGATGCACCATCGAAAGTGTCCTTACCGCCTCCATCACTGTTTGGTACGGTAACTGTACAACACGTGATAGGAAGGCACTCCAGCGGGTGATCAAGACCTCACAGAACATTGTTGGGGCAGCCCTCCCCTCACTGCAAGACATTTATACATCTAGAGTCCTACGCAGAACACACAACCTC
Source organism: Dunckerocampus dactyliophorus (assembly GCF_027744805.1). NCBI lineage: Eukaryota > Metazoa > Chordata > Actinopteri > Syngnathiformes > Syngnathidae > Dunckerocampus > Dunckerocampus dactyliophorus. The sequence goes on along the minus strand of NC_072836.1, from coordinate 6,431,045 downwards.
ATCAAGGACAGCACACATCCACAACACTCATTATTCACACTCCTACCGTCAGGCAGACGCTACAGGAGTTTGAAGTCCAGGACCACAAGGCTGGCAAACAGCTTTTACCCACAGGCCATCAGGCTTCTCAACGAAGCACTCGCACACGCCGCACGCAACACACGCACACACTCATAGCACTTTATTTATTTATTTATTTATTTGTATTTATCTGTATTAATGTCTCTTCTGTTGTTGTTGCTTAATTTATTGGTATATACTGTATATTTATGTGTTTATGTTTCTTATGTTCTTATTCTTTCTTGTGTTTTCTTTCTTTTCTTGGGAGAATGAACAGAATAAGAATTTCATTGCATAGTAGAACTGCCTGTTTTACTCTGCATGTGACAATAAAACTCTTGAATCTTGAATCTTTAGTTGTATCAGACATTAAAATGAGCAAGAAACTGAAGAAACAAGGGTGGTCTAATCATTTTTCCAATGATGTCGATAGATGGATAAATAGATACGTGCATATATTTTATTACCCTCCAAGAGAAATTCACATTTCCAGCAGTTCTGCAAAAACGTCATAATCAACTTAAAATACGGAACAGATCGCGTCAAATTTGTAGCGCAATATACATAAATAATAATACGTAATAAGTCCTGTCCAGTCCAATCCTTCCACGACAGGAGATATGTGATGTTAGATATCGGTTGGTATCGGAAATTGAGAGTTGGACAATATCGGTATATTGAGTATCGGCAAAAAAGCCAATATCGGACATCCCTAGTCCAAACCTATACTTGAGAATTTTGTTGTTGTACGGTCATGAATTCTGGTGACTGCAACACCAAAAGTTTAGTTCTGCCTGATAAACACACACACACACACACACACAACACACAGAGGGGGATCACCCCACTGTCTTATGTTAAATTGCTGTACCTTTTTCAGAGAGTATATATGGGGGGGGCCAGGTGCTGCACTTTAATCCCTCCTAGCCTTCCGCAAAGTATTCAGAGCATGATAATTGTCCTCACAATATATGCATGACTTCACAAAACCCTTCCTCAAACAATCACACACTCCCTCACACTCACTCTGTCACTTACACAGCCCAGCCAGTGCGAGATGAGAGATTAGCTCACTTGTGAGGGCGATCGATGCGTCGATCATTGGAGCACGAGAAGTCAGAGGAACTCCGCCAATGTCAGGAGTTGTTGTTTGTTGGTTGTGTGGCGCTCCCCCGCCCCCCTCGTCACACCACCACCACCACCACCACACCTCTGGTGGAGAATTAATGACAACTCGCAAAAGGTTAATATCCACTCAGCTGAAAATGAATCAACAGTGAATTAATGAGATCATTACTTGCATGGATTGATAATGAAATTAGTCCTCGGGCCGTGGAAGTATCGATTTGGAAAATAATGCGTGTGTTAGCCTGTTAGCCCTTGACTGCATGCCCCCTGCCAGGAGGTCCTTGAACTTCATTCGCTTACGAACGTCTGTACAAACCCCACAGGCGGCTCAGTCTTGCTTATGACATCAAACAGAAGCAACTAAGGAAAGTTCATCTGTATTTCTAAACATATTTGTTTGCTCAATTTTAGTCTCCCACAGCGTCCACACGTCATGGCCAGCTATGCAAATTAGACATCGACGTCGTCAGCCATTGCAGTCCTGCAAGAAACACGCATCAGCATCGCACTTTTTCTACGTCATGTTCCGAGTAACTGAAAGAAATTTTAGCCAAAAATGGTAATTATGATAATATTGTGCCTGTTGTGAGGCTAAGCTATTAGCAAGTTCCCCTCGGTCGACAAAGGACACGTCAGCTGGTTTATTAATAGTCACTTGCATTGCTCAGCAGACACTACAGATGGCTTCATTCATGTATTGATATTCATTTATTATTTGAAATGAGAGTGTCTGCCTCACAAGTGAAGTTTCACAGCTAAAAGCAGAAATGGGATCTACTGCAAATTACTCGTTTCCCAGTAATAGCCCAAATACATTTTTCTTACCAAAAAATGATGGTTTTGGTACATTTTTGCAAGATTGGTGAAAGTAAGATGTAATCGTTAAGACGTTTGTTACATTATTATGCAATTTATTTTAGCATACATACAATCAGTGTTTCCTATTACTGCTAAAAGAGCTAAAATTGTATGTTGTTGGTGTTGGACTTCTTTTAAATTAAACTTTAACACATTTTGGGCCTCATTTGAATTCAAGGTTGCTTCTGTACTTATTCTTTTGGACTTTGAATGTGCATTGTGGGTCTGTCTTCCCTTGTCGGTTGTTAGCATAAAAGTTCTTTCTGCAGCGGCGGCGTCTTTAAAATCTGTTGCTAAGCGCGTAAGGCAAGGTAGCAGACGTGATGAAAGAGATTACTTGATTCACTGCCAGATTTTCTCGCTGGCACTTTTGTTATTGTGGGTTTTTGCAGCTCTCGCACCCTTGATGAACCCCTCCACCATTAAAAGGTGTTAACATGATGGCCCTCTGTTAAACAATCTGATAGGGTGGAGGATTGTTTGCCTTTCCAGAGATGAGGAGCTTATCAAGGCTCCATGATGCTGCTGTTTACTTGTGCTGCAAGCGTACACTCACTGGCACACCTGCACCAGCTAATGAGATCCAGTTCAAGAGCCGCATCCAAAGTCTGCCTTTTAATGTGATAGTAATGCTCACACAGGTATTCAGTGAACAATTTTTCTTATTCTGGCTGTACTTTGCAGTGGTGCACTACATCATTATCAAAATGGTGTGTAATACTTGTCAGTACAGTACACACAATATATTAGAACTATTTTCCCAAATTAGCATAATATTTTAAATCTACACACGATGGCTTCATTGCTTAAAACTTTTTCGTGCATGAAGCTTCTGCTTGAGTCGGCATTTTGGCCGCTATATGCGGTCAGATATTGACCAAGGGATACAAAATGGGTGGCCGCTGGCCGCTATAAACAGGGCCTATAACACGTAAATTTTCTGCGGGGGATTTTTCAGCGGCCGCTATAGGCAGGTGGCCGTTCTATACAGGTGGCTGCTAAGACAGGTTTGACTGTGTATATATATGGATCTGTTGAAATTGAAGGTGAAATTGACTGCAGATGTGAGTGAAATTGTGTAAATGACTATAACTCTTATCTTGTATTTGTATTTGTGTATTTTATATATCGTATGTGGGAGACTGTATATTATAGCAAGTGATTTAATGATAGCAACATCATCTAAAATCATTTATCTACAATAATTGAAATGAATAATGACAAATGTTGAAATAATGACAGTGGGTGCTGACTGAGATTAAGGGGTGAGATGAAATAGATCCTGGACTAGACTGAGCCTGGTCTGGAGCAGGCTAACTCCACAGAATACCTATCCGTGGGAACTTATGTCAGGACATATCCCACTTTCCACTATCCCACTTTTGTGCAACTGGATCATGGATAAGTTGAGGCAGGATGACCAAGATATCCCGGTTTAATCCCTTATCCAAGTTTTGTGCAACGGGCCGCGGTCCCATTTTGGGCGGTGTGTGTATGTATACAAGGAAGTAAACAGGATTAGGTTTTTGGTACTGCTTTTTCATAAAGACAAAGCCTTGAAGTTGTCTTGAAGTTGTCTTCTAAAAACGGCTGGTGAAAAAGCTTTTGGTTCCCCCAGCTTGTACCCTCCATCCTGGAGGAGTGGCGTCCTCCAGCTTTTGGGACCTCTGTCTGATCTTTCTACATAGTTTATGTGCACCTCTCGGTGCCAAGTAGACAAAGAGCAGATGCCTGTCTGCACGATGTCAGGGAGGTTCAAACACCCGCAGGACTCTGGCCCTGAAGGAGATGAGCAATACGACTGATGGCCGTGAAAATCTGGAGAAAATGATTTCAGACCAGAGTAAGATGTCAGATTTTTATTAGAAAACACACGATCCGTTTGCGTATGCTTTTGTCTTCCGCTCCTTCTTTCTTGGGCGTCGGTTCCTCATTAGCCATTCTGTGGTGGCTCTCATGATGTTATCACACAACACATTTCCACACCGCTGTGTACGTTTGCTCTCATTTGTATTCCCGTATCGACGGCGTCCTTATGAGTGTCAAACGTGCCATGTGTGGAGCTATCGCGCAGCCCTAAAGAGCTGATCTAAACAGACGAGCCACACTCTTTAAAATGATAATGTAGTCGCCTCGCACAATTAAATGCACACAAAAGACCTTGATCTGCTTCTCAATCTATAAATTATGGCATGAGCAAACATTTCCCCCTAGGCCAGGAATATGATTTCTTTTTTAGACAAACGCGTTTGAATTATGTGACATAAAAGTTTCATTTTCGAATTGATTTAGTGGAGCTCGAACCCTGACACAGTTCAGCTTCTAATTGTGGATTTGCATGGCCTAAATTTATGCAATGACTTAAGTCATTAATGTTGCTGTGTCGTAGCTGTGAACGCTGCTGTATTATACTCCACAGTCTCCGCTATGCTGCAGCCGTCCAGTGTTTCATAGCCCTCGGTATCCCCTTGAATAAAAGGGGTCTGTTATCAACCATCCAAGTAAATACTGGAGGCTTTCGTTCTCAACTATTTTACGCTGCAGTATTGTACCACACAGTCTCCACTTTGCATGCAGCTGTCCGTGTTTTTTTGTTTTTTTTTTTACTTTCCATAGTCTCCTCTTGAATAAAAGATCTCCATTACCAATAAACCCATCGAGAAGTAAATACAGGAGACCTCCGTTTTTCATAATTTGTTGCCGTGTAACATCATGACGATTATTATTATATATTATACTCCACAGTCTCCACTTTGCATACAGCTGCCCACAGTCTCCTCTAGGATAAAAGTGGTCACCTTTTCAATAACCACATGTCGAGAAGTAAACGTAGGAAACCCTCGTTTTTCATAATTTGTTGGCATGTCTCGTTAAGACGCTTCAGTATTATACTCCTGAGTCTCTACTTTGTATGCGGCTGCCCTCAGTCTCCTCTTGGATAAAACAGCTCTCCTCACCAGTAACCACATGTTGAGAAGTAAATATAGGAAACCCGTGTTTTTCATAATTTCTTGGTGTGCCCCGTTATGATGCTGCAGCATTGTTTCCACTTTTCATGTAGCAGCCCTCACTCTCCTTTTGGATAAAAGAGCTCTCCTCACCAGTAACTACATGTTGAGAAGTAAATATAGGAAATCCTCTTTCTTCATAATTTGTTGGCCTGTATCGTTGTGACGCTTCAGTGTTATGCTCCAGTCTCCACTTTGATTGCAGTTGTCCATTTTGATGTTATCTTCAGTCTCCTCTTGAATAAAAGAGCTCTCCTTACTGATAACCACATGTTGAGAAGTAAATACAGGAAAGCCTCTATCTTCATAATTAGTTGGCAAGTCACATAACTCGGCAGTATTATATTCCACAGTCATGCAGTGGTCATTTTCCTTGTGGCCCTCAGTCTCCTCTTGGATAAAAGGGGTCTCCTCTCAATAACCGCGGCAAGAAGTAAATACAGGAAACCTTCATTCTTCATAATTTGTTGGTGTGTCTCCTTATGACGATTCAGTATTATACTCCACAGTCTCCTCTTGGATAAGAGCGCTGTCCTCACCACTAACCGCATGTCGAAAAGTAAACACAGAGAACTCTTGTTCTTTATCATTTGTTGGCATGTCTCATTATGACACTGCAGTATTATAGTCCAGTCTCCACTTTGTATGCAGCTGCCCTCAGTCTCCTCTTGGGTAAAAGCCAACCGTTAAAGTAAATGCGTAAATCCTTTATTTATTAGCGTGTTTTGTTATGATGGATCTGTTCTAAAGTGCAGACTGGCCAAAACTGAATAGAACCGAGCCAAGGCGATACTACGGGCCAGCCTGGAGACCTTTCTTGTCCGAGAACTAGCTTTGGTGCTAAGACTTGTGTGCAGCGCTTGTAAACTTGACTTCTTTTGCTTCTGATGGGATTGTATTTACTTTTAATGCCTATTTCTATTTACTATAAGTATAGTACACTTCCCAAATGTAGGGGGAACCTTACTAACGTGCAATTCTTCCTTACTGTTGCTTTTAACCTTTTGAGGTTGCCATTAAATGGCAACAAATAACATCAGTCGTAATAAATTGAACTCATTTGTGCAAAACATGCTGCTGCTGCTGTTGTTGACAGCGATGATGATGATGACGCATACATATTACATAAAAGAAAAGGGGACAGAGGAAGATGAATGTGTTAATATCATTCGCTTGCATTGCAGGTTTGAGAAAAAGCCGCCGCAATCTTCGTGCCCGTTTCATATCATTAATTATGTATGCCTAATTTATTGGTTTACAGTATCAACGTGCTCATCGCTCAGTGATTACGGTTTAATTGGTGATTAGATATCAGCGAGCACCCGGGCCACGTCGGCTGTCATAATTCTTTTAAAATCATCATTGTGGCATTCGGATGTAAACAGCCTGCAATACCTGCATTAGGCACTCGTTAATTAGCGGCGCACGGCAACAACAAAAAAAAGGATTAACAGGCCTCGTAAACAACACAAATGAAAGAAGGGAAAATGTGGGCGCCATTTTGCCTCTCTGCATATTTCAAAAAGACACTTAAGATGACTCGACGCTTGTGTTGTGCATGTAAGATGAAGGAACATCACCTCAAGGGTGCAGACGTATGTGATGATACTTGGAGTGCAGAGTGGAGAGGACATTTGTAGCGTGTGCGGAGGCCGCCGCCTTCGAAGTGATCACTTCTGCTGATGACTCAGATGGAGCGGCAAAACGATCGGTTGACGTAGGAAGCGGTTTGAAGATGTTTGGTGGAATTACTGTCAGGTAAGTGGTGATTGTTGGCCACCGAGCGAGTATAGAATTCATCTCAGAATATAATTTCCACGTCGGAGAGGAAGACACTTGAATATGTTTAAATGTCACCGGGTTGAATCAGCGGAGGAAAATGGAGACTTTTACATTCAAGTGTCGAACTGGAATAAATTCAGGCGACGAAGCATTTGTCCCTGACAACACGCATTGTGTGCCTTTACTGCACGCCCTTCAGCAGCATCATACAGAGAGAAAAGGTGCTTTGTGTTGTTATGTTATGCTTATATGTTTTATGTTACTACAAAAAAATATCCTTCCACACCAAATGCAGTTAAACCTGTTTTCGTTCTAATAATCCAATTCATTCATTCCAGACACCCCAAAATATATAGTTTTACATACAGAAAACAATGAAATCAATAAAAATGACAAATGAAATGGGCCACATACTGAAACATCAAAGGATGCGGGGCCACTTTAGGACACATTTCCAAACTCACGCATGTAGAAACAGGGTTTTCCCAAGGATTTTTTGGAATCTGTGGTGGTGGGCTGCATGGGAGGGTGGACCGCCGCCGCTGTGTCATACCACTGCTGCGTCCTATATATTTAGAAGGTTGTAAACAGGTTTTCTATGCTCTAACTACCAAAATATTCCATTTATGAATAAGGAATCCTAATTCGCAGAAATGCATTTTACCATGGTTGGGTCTGAAACCAATCAACTGCGATAAACGAGGGATGACTGGATTAGAAAATCTGTCTAGTGCATGCAACTGCAGGAAGGACAAATGGAGTATTAGAGTACTATTATTTTCTGTAAACATAAGGCTTTTCCATCAAGTCATTCCTCCAGTGCAGAACACACTCAAGAAATGAGAGATTTTAAAGGCTGCCAACCGAGCTGGCTCTTCCCTTACCAGCTGGGCATGGGCAGTGCGGGCCCGGGCCTCCAGCAGTTTGGCATCACTGCTTGTCGCCCCAGGATTTGTAACCACAGTCCTTGTGGCCATCCGCCCCCACACTCGATCAGTCTTTGATTCTTAAAACTGGAAATTGGCTCCATATGACTCGCTCGTCAGAAAATGGCAAAATGTGAGTTCAACACTCGGGATGACGCCACGGAAGGCGGTGACAGTTTGACGAGCGGGAGATGCTCATTTATCATCGCCGTTGTCTTAACGCCGTGCCGGGGACGCTGATGAGCCACATAACGCTGTGTGATCCCCGCTGGGAGGAGCAGTTCAAGGACAACTTAGCATGCCTTTCATGCACTGTAACTCTCGCTGGACGGATCACAGCACTCTGTGGCTGTGAACAAACGAGTAGGAGGTAGCTTTGGAGGAAGAAAAGAAGTGTGTGTGTGTGTGTGTGTGTGTGTGTGTGTGTGTGTGTGTGTGTTATTGACAGATTGGATCCAAGTTTGAACTCCCAAATGAAAGTCATTGTGCACAAGGGGAAAATGGATGCTTCTTTATGGCTTCTTTGTAGTTCTGTGGCTGGTCTGGACCAAAAATACACACGTTGGTGCGGTTGGCTTACTGTTCACACTGGTGTTTTTGTCTTGAGATCAAATGTTGTGCAGATACAGACCATATGCATAAAGTAAAGACATGACTGGGCAGCTTTGCTGATATTACGTCACGTAACTCAAATGCTGCTTGTTTGGACCAGAAAAAGTGCACTGGAATGACACAAAATTGATTGAAGATACGCCGCTCTTTGCTGTGGATTTGTGGAAAAGTGGATTAAATGATCAGCATTTTTGGTGAGAGCTAATTTATCCTGCAAGGAGAAAGTCCAGGAACGATGGGGCAGCGAAAAAGGCACTTTCCTTGTAAGTAGAAGTTAGAAGTTGACTTTGGGAGGCTCGTGCTCGTAAGTGTTCAAGGTTGGCGCTACAAAGGGCAGTGTGGCGCTCGCCTTGATGGAAATCAATCGCACCGTGTAAGTAGGTGGCGGTGCCAGCCTTCCCAGGGTGACTGAGTGGTCTGCAGAGAGCCAGTGCAGATCCAGCCATCCTTGGCAGGATTAACTGAGTCATGCATCATAGCTGTGGCAACCAGTGATCTGTGGCCGACTTATTTATTGACTCGTTGGACGTATTGATTGTCTCTGGTGATGAAAGTCCGAGAGACAACGGACCTGCGGCCAGTTATGCAGAGTAATGAAAGTGAAGTCATAGTAAAAGTCTTCTTTGCCGTTCCTTTCTTAGCACAATAATGCCAAAATGGGAGGGATGTGGTGCGTAGTGTGAGGGTAAAAAAAAAAAAAAAAAAAAAAAAAGACGTTTTCACACACAGGTCTGTCAAAATTGACTCATCAGATCCGAAACTTTGAATTTGCTACATAACAAGGTCAGCGCTATGACGTGACTTATACCATCGACAATCCCTTGTCAACACAGCTGGCAGAAGAAGCTAGTGTCCAGTTATGACGTATTTATTTATTTATATCTTATTTTATTGAAGTTATGGATTTCATTATTTTATGTATTTATGGTGTATATTATTTACGGCACTGATACGGCCTCCAAAGGCGTTAAAATTGGCGCAGGAACATCACCCAATTCCGTGTTACAAGAAGTCAGTTCAAAATATATAACCTGTCTTGTCTTTCTGGCACACTGACTTTTTTTTCGTGTACAGTAATCCCTCGTTTATCACGATTAATGGATTCCAGACCTGACCATGATAAGTGAATTGCTGCAAAGTAAGATTCCTTCTTTATGAATGGAATATTTTCATAGTTTGAGCATAGGAAACATGTTTACGACCTTCTGAATACGTTTTTTTTGTTGTTGTTTTTAACATTAGAGCCCTCAAGACATGAAAGAACACCCCTATAGTCACCATTATGCTCGTATTACTCAATATAGTACATATAAATAAATATAAGTATATATAAATAAAACTCATGCTTGTGTGTTTTGTGATAAATGTGTTCGGAATGTGTGGAGGACAGGAAGTGACGTCAGGGGTTCAGAGTTGAGTTTTAGCTCTGCATAGGTGACAGCTGCAATAGTAGCCCCTGTTATTATGATGATTATTATTCTTTTCCTATTATTGTGCCTGTTGTGAGATAATTCAAACCTGAAATAAAAGCATGTTGCTCTGGTGATCCAAGTCAGGCTCTTGTACGTTTCACTAACAGCGAACATTAAATTAACATTACTGACATCTAGTGACCAGTGTAGAATACTACATATCACAATTTGAATGCATCTTCTGAATGCCTTAGATTTGTATTTTAGTTCATTAAGCCATTAATATACTTGAAAATGCCAAGTTTAGGCAAAAAAAATGATTTATGATTTATTTATTTATGTACCTTTTTGAAAAACCGTCCATCAGTGAAGCCGCGAAATCCAAACCGCGATGCGGCGACTGTACTGTGTTTATAGTTTTTTTTTACTCATTACTCATTTTTAGGCTTGGGCCAAGGAAAAACCCATTATTTTTTGTCTGTGTCCATATAGAGAGGTTTTTTTGTTTCATTTTCTGTTCCAGCATTTTTTCATAACATTTCAGTGACTAATGGCTGAATCTTAAAGGCAAAATGCAAGCATAAAAACTAGTGTTCCATGTTATCTACGAAGGTATACAACATGCAAGAGATTAGGATTAATGGGCCCTGGTGAAGGGTGCTGTTCCATTTGTCATTTGCAAAGTCTCATGGTGAACTTTTTGTTTGCACCAGGACACGGTGACAGCAAAGTAACAACGTGGCATGTAGAGTATTTTGCTTCCTTTGACAGCAAACACACCCTGACTTTGCCAGAGTGTTCCAGCAGCAGCAGCTTATTTAACAAGCCATTAATCTCTAACGACAGAGGAGAGTGTGGCAGCAGATGTTTGTTAACAAACCCTTCGGTGGCGCTCTTCACCCTCACGCGGCACTCTGACTCGAGAAGGGTCACGAGGTGGAACGGTGGCGTTTAGCAGGCGGTTTTCTCTTTTGAAAAGATGCAAAATAGTCAGGTACACTTAATAGTGGATGGCTTGTTGAGATGAATGTGTGACATTTTTACCCACGTTAATAAGCACTCTACAACTTTCCACCATATTTTTTATGTTACTACAGGTTGCTCATTAAGAGGATAACGAGAAAAATAAAACGTTTAAAACTTTTTCAAATACATTTTTGTATAAACTGAAAAACATTTGTGGTCTTACCTTTTTTTTTTTTTTTTGCATATGAAGTACATGCGCCCTATGCCTATCCATCAACACGTCTGATAGTCTGCTCGTCTTCTGTTGAGCTTGGGTGTATAATCCTCCATCTTGACAGTCAAATTCATTCATTCACACAGCAGAGCATAAACATATCTGTAGTGTGTTTGACTTGTTGCGAAGTTTAGCTTTAAAAATACCCAAATCGCTGGCTTTTCCTCTCTATGGAAGGACGGCGGCGACAAGCACCTTCCAGCTCACGCACGTGGATAGTACTGCAGCGCCCTCCCGCATGACATTTCCGTGTGTTTTATTGTCTGATTAGCAAAAATACAGACATTTCACAGGTTTTAGAATGTCATTGTGTATAAAAAATGTTCTCCTGCAACGCTGATCAGGAAATGTGGAATTTCAGCAATTTTTACTGCAGAAAAATGTTAAAAATGACTGAGAATCTTACAGGAAATACATTCATAACACAGTTCAACGCACAAATCGTAATACAGTGGAACCTCTGTTAGCATGTTTTTTGGTTAACATAACAAAAATGACGCCACATGCCTCGGTTTGCGTGCATACTCAGGTTAGCATGCAATATGGCACGTGTCTTGTCTTATGCCCGAGACCAACTGTGTTTTAATGTTTTTTTTTTTTTTTTTTTAAATCACAAAACATCCTTCCTTGTTAGCATCCTAGCTGAACAAAATGGTAACCGGAACCGGAGGTCAGCATGTCTATGTCATCAGCATTTATGCATTATTAGCATTTACTTATGGTTTTACATGCTTAACAATTTTAAATGCAAATAACTGATGAATGATAGGGACAAACCAACATTTAAGGTTAATTTTACCTTCATTGAAGACGTGACTGTTCCCAAAGACACTATGTGGCAGCGAGATCAGCCACCACCACCTTCCTGTTTTCAGTCACGTCAAGAATCATGTCTTCAACGACGGTAAGTGACCTTAAAAGTTGATTTATCCCCTTCATTCATCATTTATATGGATTTATATGCATTCTGAATTGTTTTCTGCATGTAAAACTGTAATTGTAAAACTATAAAAACGTGTTTGTTTACATTTTTGGCTTTTTAGAACAGATTAATTGGATTTACATGATGTCTTATGGGAGAAAATGTATTCGGTTGACGTCTTTTTCGGTTAGAGTTGAACCTTCTGGAATGAATTAACAAAGGTTCCACTGTATTTATTTTATGTTATTTGTTAGTCTCACCTGCCTCCCCTGACAGCACGTCGCTGAAGCAAACCATGCGTTGGTACCCCAATGAAAGCATGCTGAAAAGTTGGGATATGTTTGGATGTTTACAATGGAAATCCTCCCAGAATTTAGAAATATAACCGACTGAAGCAACCAGTACTGCTTGACAGAAACGGGGCTTTCGAGAAAACGGGCGACTGTGTGGAAAAATGTATCAGTTATCCTTAACGTCATCATTTCTCCCAACTGTTCTCTATGGAAAGTGTTGCTGAGATAAACCGCTACATCTTCTCAGTGTGTAGTTGTATCGTCAAATTTTAAAAGTGGTTTGTAGTTGGTATTCTCACTAGCCTTCAGCATATCGCCAGACAACTTTTTTTATGTTCACATTCGACGGAAATTCATTGAGGTCCAACAGCTATCAGCCACTAGGGGGCATATTTTCACAGTGCGTATGTTGGAATGAGATCATCCCTCAAGTGCATTTTGTGGCGTTTGGCGTCTCTCAACAATCACATCCACACAGAGTTACTAAAGGAGAACGTCAATTTGTAGTTTTGCCTCGCGTCGCATCTCGTGCGCGGTCATCAGTATGCTAATGTCGACTATGCAGAAAGACTCCAATTATCAGCTAATGCTCACGATACATCAGCCCTCTCCTACTCAGTATGGGCGAAGCTAATGAGTGCGGAGCGGCAAGAATAGCGCGTGCATTAACACTTTGGTAAACAACAAGGTCGTTGGATGTGTGAAAGGGTTAGTCTTCATCATAAAACTCTTATAAGCCTTTCTTTTGCAGGATGGAACCGAGAGCGTAGGCTGTCATGGCTGCAAAGAGTAGAACACAAGAAGGTAAGGATACTTTAAGTAGAAATAAGTTGGACTTGTGGACAGGAGACAGCTAATTTCATGACCTTTTGCCATCTCGTGTGATAGCTTTCAAAATCGCTTTGGTTCTTGCATTGGGGTTGAATTGAAATCTCTGGAGGTTTAAATAAGGTGGCCACAGGCATCACACTGAAAATAAATGTGTTCAATGTTTGACCTCAGCTACATTCAAGTGTAAAAGCACAGTCAAATTAAGTAGGGCTCCCTTTCTTCTCTTTCGAAAAGAGCATACTAATAATTACAGCCAAACCTCTGTTTTCGTATAATTCGCTTTTTGCTACAATTTCGCCTTGGTTTACGTGCACTCTCGGCTTTTGGTCAGCATTGCACGCAATAAACTTAATAAACATTGCCCTGTATCGTACTGTAGCATTCCGCAAAAGTAAAGTAAATGGACTTTCACTTGTATGGTGCTTTTGTACTTTCAAGGTACTCAAAGTGCTTTGACACTGTTACCACATTTACCATCGTTTCTGGTGTAGAAGCTGCTCCTTTTTTTCTCACACTTTGAATCCTACGGCTTATACAGTGATGCGGCTAATTTATGGTCACATTCTAATCTTGCGACATCTCATACAAAAATCCACTATCACCAACGGGTTTTCAAAAGGCTGTACTCCTGCTTGATGAAGAGGACAGCACAAGCTCAAGGGCTAATTTGCCTCGAGTGTGTGGCGAAGGAATTATGAGGCTGTTCAATTCTGACACGGAAGAAGACGACTTCAGTGGTTTTAGTGCTGAGGAGGAAGATGAAGACAGCTATGAATGACTTTTCTGGTAGGTTGCCGTTTAACCAGTCGTGTTACACATTTGGGGAAAAAATTGCTTTTGTTTTTGTACGTTTTGGTTTTATTGACAAAAACCGAGGTTCCCCTGCAATAATCTCTCTGTGTTAGTAAAAAAGACATTTAACTTCTCGTGCGTTTTTCGACCTAGGCTACCTCAAAGAGCAGCTGGGTTGACATTACTGAAAAATAACGGGGTCTTGCATCGACAAAAAAAATACCCTGAAATGTGTTGGCTTGTGACTTTACATCCCTACATTAGTATTTGTTGTTGTTTATTATAAATATTGCATTTTTGCCTTGACACTTAATAACTTCTTTGTGTGTGTGTGTGTGTGTGTGTGTGTGTGTGTGTGTGTGAGTGAGAGAGATCAGGATGTTGTTGAAGAAAATTCATCTTCATTCTTGGAAAAGAAACAAATCATCTCCTTTTCACAAATATAAATATATTTTATGTTTTCATATGTACAATAATGATCTGCCATTGTCAACAACATTAGTTCTGAAAGGAGAGCGAGCTAATGGACACAGATGTGATTGAGTGATGCGTCCCCTCTGAAAACCAGAACAGAACAGGAGTGTTTAGTGGGTTTTTTTTTCCTTTCTTTCTTTTTTTTTTTTTTTTTTTTTTTTAGTAGAAGGCTGCTGGTGTGTCTTCATCGCTCTGCTAGACCAGAGCACCTGGAGATATCCCGTCCTCCCCCAGCTCCCACTGAAAGTTTTGTCCCGTCATTTGGTAGAACATCATGTTAAAGGGCTTGTAGAACTTGTGCAGCCGCCGAATCACGTCTGGCTCGATTTTGGGGTGAGTCCTCCCTTTGGATTTGCCCAGGCATCTCGGAGTGCTGCTGTCCTCAGGCTTCTTCAGACACGGGAAGCCTTTAGTTTTATTGAAATAAAAGTGTTTGTCCGTGACAATCCTCTTGAGGCCCAAGAAGTCCTGGACTTTGGCCATTTCGCCCGCCGGGTCTACGATGAGCCGCTCCCCGCTGACAAAGTGCATTTGGGACAGAGGGAAGTATTGCATCCAGCTCTCCAGGTGCAGCGCGTATATCCCGATGCGTAAAGCGCTCCACGAGGCATCTATAAGACCCAGAGTCCGGTTCTTAAAGGCTAGCACCTCGAAGGTTGGGATCTCGGGTTTCTTAGACAGAGTCTGTGTGTAGTCCGAAATGGCTCTGGTGACGGGATTTCGCACCACAATAATAAGCTTGATGTCCCTGGCCATGGTGTGGATGCGCTTGGGGGCATGGTTGGTCACGAAGTAACTGGGGGTCTTCTCCATGGTGATCTGCCCCTCCAGCGTCGAAGGCATCAGGTCTCTGTGAGGAAAACACACGCAAGAAGAAAAACATTTTAGCGCGTTGTAATCCTTAACCTCTTAAACCCGGGGATTGAGAGGCGTGCTAGAAAATGACATACCCCCCAAAAATGACATTTTCTTTGCATCAACAAGGTCTACGTGGATAATCTCAGTATCCATGTAAAATGGAGGCTTGGATTGTTACTCTCGATGGGAAAATGTACACACTTGCTACGGGATATGAGGAAACGAAGCTGCTTGTTCAGTAAGTTGGAGCGGTATAGAGGAATGATACTTGTAATGATACTGGTGGAAGGGCTAAATTTGTTGCATTAGTGATTTGTTTTATGAATTTATTCATGACATACGCTGGTCTCGGCCTGCTTGCTTGTTTTTAAAATTTGCCCATTTAAGTACAGCTCTCACCACTTTGCCGCTTTAAAAAAATCTATTAATTAATCATAAATCATGCAGTTTGGTTGTTGAATATGACATATTAGGAGTTTAAAATGTGCATATTGAAGTAAATTTTACATGTTTTTGTGCCTATATTAATCATCTTCAAGCATTAAAATGGCTAAATGAACTAAAATACAAATATGAGGCATTCAGAAGATGCACTTAAAGACGATGTGGAGATACAAAGTGTTCTACACTGGTCAATAGGTGTTAGTCCTGTTACGGTAATGTTCGGTGAGACACACAAGCATCACGCTTGAGGCCGAAACAACATACTTTTATTGCAGGTTTGAATTATTTCACAACAGGCTCAATAATCCCTACTAAAAATCCCTAAAACAAACACGGGCTAATGTCGCGGCTGCAACCCATGCCAAGCTGAAACTCAACTCTGAACCCCCGAAGTCACTTCCTACTTCATGGAAATTCAGTTATCACGAGCAGGTCACTAACCAATTAACTGTGATAAACGAGGGACTGCTGTACTTGTGGTTTGAATTGTCTTCTGTTTTTCTAGAAATTGGTTTGGTTGAGCCTTAAGATGATGATCTGCCGGTTATATATACAGTAGCTGTATCGCAGTGATGCTCGATATTGGCTTTCTTACCAATATACCGATATTGTCCAGCACTTCGTTTCCGATACCGATAGAGGCAGCGCCCTTTCCCTCCAACTAATGTCAGGTCACATCTTTTGTCATGAGTGAACACATTGTGCTGCTTTTACTGTGATGAAACACAAAATAAGAAAAATACTGCAATATGCACTTAAAGATATCAAAAAAGTGTCTCTCTAACCAGCGCTTTCATTGCAAATTGGATACCAACAATCCATAGGCGAACAGCAGAGCCACGGGTTGCAGACCACTGGTATAGCATGTGTACAGTATATTGATCCAAGCGTTGCATTGCAGTTACCATAGCAACACCAATACAACCATGCTGGCTTTGCTGTTTTAAAAGGTTTAACCAAGCCGAAAACAAATTTGCTCTATTTATCAAGTGATGCATTATTCAAAATTACAAGCACAAGCAGGAGTTATTAACAGTGGGCATTATGTTGGGAGCAGAAACATACTCGCTGTAATAATTACATCCATGGAGTAATATGAGGGAGATAAAAGACAAGGAGATGAAACGGCAGCCGAGCGAGCATGCTCATTGCTTAATTGACTCCATCTGTGTTACTCCAGGAGCTGTTTTGGAACTTTAATAATGAGTCGGCTGCATATCATTAATACCGGGGCGCCTGGGGTATTGTTTTGTCATACATTTATTATGCATGCTACGCTCGCACTCCGTGCAGCTTTATTCAGTGTGCACTTCCTCCGTCTTTGCAGCGGGTGCGGGTCTCTTCTTCCAAGTGCTGCTCATCGGAGGCAGACGTGATTAATTAGGAGATTCGAGGTGATTATTTGTCGTACAATAGTAACGTCCTCTCACTTGAGGAATATATCCCGCAGAAAGCCACTTGCCTCGCCGAAATACCCCGTTCATCTCGCCTCCTCGTGGCAGCAGCGACTTCTATTTTGGTACCAATAATAACGCGGCGTAGCATTAGCCCCCGGCGAAAAGCTTATCAAATGTTTACACTGATGCTCATTCCAATCTGTGCTCCCTCTCTTTTGTAGCATCCCAACGCTAAATTGGTCCATTAAATCCCTCCTATGACTCTTATTTAACTGATCACATACAACATAAGCTTAGCAAAGGAGAAGCGCACATTCAAACGCCGCAAGTTGTTTTTGCCGCTAAATGAGCGCGTAAACTGCCGACCACAGTGCATTTGTAGCAACGCAGGAATGCTGTTTTTTACAAAAGCTGCTATTTTTCATGCACGGTTGCAATATCACCCTCCCTACCACCACCTTGTCCCAGACCTGCATTTGTAAAGATATAGTCACATCAATCATTTGCATCTTGGACATATTCTAAATTAACTCTTCTCCAGCAAAGAATCCAATTTAGCCTGCAAAACATAAGACGCGGTTATGCACATACTGTATCGACCAGCCGCTCAGACACACACACACACACACACACACACACACACACACACCATCACTTTCTAGACTGGGAATCTTGCAAGTGGCCTGGTAATTGCATCTCAAGTAACAGTATTGCCTTGCTGATGGGTAATTTCCCTCCGGATCGTGTTTGTCTCTTGACAGCAAGGAACTGTGCTTACTCCTCGGCCCCTGTTAGGGAAATTAAACATATCTGCAGATTGCAAAGAGACTTGAAAGAATTTTACTTTTCGGTATTGCATTTTCACTATAGAGGTGGGAAGTACCTTGCAATACAGTATTTTGCCAATGATAAAGATTGCAATGTAGAAGCACAGTAAACTTCTACACGTCAGTGTTGCCCACAGGACTGCAATCTATCAGTGATGGTGGGTTGAGGGCTACTGGGTGGGCGAGATAACGTCACCGTGGAAATTGCATCATTGGATTGGATTGCATTTTTATGGATGCGGTGGGAGACAAAGTGAGCCAAAAATATGAAAAGCAAAACAAGTATGTTTAGAAATACAACTGTGCTTTGTTCTCACGCTCCTTTTTCTGTTTTTTAAAGTCACAAGCAAGACAGAGCTGCCTGTGAGTGCTAGAGGGGTCTGCATACTTGCTAAATATAGCAAAGTTGGTAACACCGATCCCTCCTGACACATCTTCTTATTGTCTGGTAGAGCTGAAGTACAGCTTGTGGCTGTTTTTTTTTAATTAGCTGACGGCACATTGGAAAAAGATAATTTTATATATATAAAAAAATAACCAGCAGCAAAAATAGAAAAATATGCAATCATTTTACAAGAATACATAACGTTATGAGGAAAAATAACATTTTTGGAGCAAAGTTGAAATATGAATTATATATATATTTTGTTCTTATTATGAAAGAGAAAATATAATGTAGTTTTAGAAGCATAAAGTTGAAATATTTAGATTTTTTTTGGGTATTTTGTCGTAAAACAAATAAAGTTCTAATATTTGGAAAATTAGATTGCGGAAAAAGTTATGTTACGAGAATGAATTCAGAATATTACAAGAAAAAAGTCTAACGAGAAAAAAGTTGCAGTTTTACAAGAATAAAACTATTGCAGGCTGCCATAAATAAACTCTATGGGAACCACTGAACATTAAAGGATGTTCTCTCATATTGCCGTTTTATAGTGTGTAACAAAACAGTAATGCATCCGTTTCATTTTTTTTTAACACTAAGACAGGATTTAGCTTAGTAAAAATTCAACACAGACGAAAGCTATTTGGCGGATTGAGCAGCACAAATGTAAACTTATGTTATATTTACAGTATTCAGTGTTTGTTTTCTGCTTCAGACTGCTCAGTAAAACATTATATTTACAGATATTGTGACCTTATGACAATATGAAAGCATTGTCTTTATATTTTAACTTGAAATTAGTATCATTTGTAATTAACTGCAAATTTAGTCGACTCCTACCTTTTTTACTGTCAATTGAGTTAAAACAACATTCATCTTCAATGGCCATCGGCTCTTGGTCACACACAGCAATGAGTATTGTTGTGAGTCAACGTCTTCAAGATGTCAAATATTAACGGAAACGTTCCGTAAAGCAGCGGAGACGCAGCATAATAAAAAGCAACAGTATCAATATCCGATATCGGCTTAATGTTCCTGTGACATGAGTGCGAACAATATCGCTTTATCGCTATTTTGTCCCGTCTGTACTTTCCGCCTCTACTTTAACCTTTCAAGGACTTGTGCTTTCGTTTCACCGTTCCCAAAGTTCAGTAGGTGTCGCAAGGGTGCGGCGTCGCCTTGTATGGTAATAAAAAGAAGCTTAAAGGGAAATCACCTTGGAGCAACCAATTTCCTACCCTATGGTCACGATGTACCAGCGCGTCGTCGGTAATGTGCGGTGCCATCTTCCAAGCATGTCCAATCGCTCAAGGTTACCTTTTGGAATGCACGCACATAAAAAGCTATTGTCCTCATCCGGCGAAACACTAAACATCATACATTTAATTAGCGGCGCCAGGCAAAGACTTTGTAGCGTTAGCGAGCGCTCTCGTTTTCGATGGCAAATCATCATAATCATCAGTCATGGATCACGTACGTCCGAAATGTCATCAGAAAGCTGATAAACAAGCTAATTCCTCAGTGCATGGCAAATGAAGCTGCTGGCCTCGCGCTCGAGTGGAAGCCGAGTAAACAACGGCGAGCCCTCAGCTTGTATTTTTATTTTATTTAGTTTTCATTTCTGCATCAGCTGCTGAGCACATAGGTCATTCAGGTGGGTAGGGGAATAAAGCAGTGGCGCCAAACGGTCCTTCCTCACCATCTGCTGTTTACTGACTCGCACGACTAAGAATATATATTCTCAAATGTGTAGAAATTACATTTACATTAATCTGAAGTGAGAAGATTAAAGGGCCTAACTATGAAAGGCACATAGCATATTTGGGAAAGTTGAGTCACTTGAGACTTATAAAGCTGACTTGTTTGTTTATTTATTTTTTAAACAAAACTGCAAAGTTGGCTCGGCGTTAACTGGAGAGAAACATGTGAAAAGTCATTTTATGTAACAACCAGTGGCCTTTTTTGATATGTGCTTATGGCAGCAATGGGGGTCACTGAAGCCAGAACCGCCACTGATAAGTTAAAGCAGGGCCACATTCTAGCAAGGGCCACATACGAAAAAATGAAAGCATGTAAGCATGAGATTTTGTAAACCAACACATGTCGATATGCTACGAAGTTATATATATTTCAAGAAAAAAAAAAGCATATTACTTGTATAAACTTCACTCTTTGCTATTTTTTCCCCATTTTTGCTGGTTTCCAAATATTTAAACTTTCTTCATAAATGGCCCCCGGGCTGCGCTTTGGACACCGCTGAGTTAAAGCAACCGAACCAATGTTGTAATAGCAATAAGGTGCAAACTGCTCAGCCAGGTGGTTAGTTCATTGTAAACAGTGTGGCAAGTTTAACACGCATGGGTTTCACACATACTGTAAAGGCAGCATTTTAAAGCACATGCAGAGGTAGATAAAGCTGCTGGATGCTCACCACTCAGGATACTTGGAATGCAGCTTCTGCTATCTTGTGGAGTTGTTAAAAAAAAACACATCGGGAGGTTGCGTACATCCACAGCTGTCAGTGGCAATGTTTTTTGACCCGGAGCTAATTAGAGGCCCCGGTGGTTATTTGATTTTGTAGCCCATGCATCCGGTGACTATAGGAGACGCTGTAATTACTTGAATTGAGAATTTATGCCATCCTTCAATTGACTTACTTTATCCATCTCATTAATTGGATCACATTAGATTAATCAACCCAGTGCTTCTCAAATAATAGGGCGGGGCTCGTCTGAAGGTGGGTGGGGGTAGACTGAAAATTTATCCAAGGTTGTCTGGTCTGTGATTGTCTTTATTCACGCTTGAACAATACTGGTGCCAGCAACTCATAAAGTGGTTTGTACAGATAAATATTATCAGGTTCTTAATAGTATCTTCTAGGGGGGCCAAAACACAAAATAACTGAGAACCACTTTTGGAGTGTAGAGTTAAATGCAATAGATGCAAGCATCCCTGCAAAATTTTTGGTCTTGGCAATTTGGGAATAGTTGGAGGCTGGATGAGGTGAGAGCTAATTTACATTCAGAGAAACTCTTAAATAGGTCCGAGCTGTTTGTGCACGGAACGTTTCTCTTGAGAAGCTTGGCTGTCTACAACAATTAGGAAAGATTAAATAGACACTCATCCCCCTCCACCTTCCCATCCTCTTCCGAGTCATAGCGCTTTGGATTGATCTGCGCCAATACGTTAGCTTACTCTACGTCGTGTCAAATACAATCAATGATCCCAAAGAAGTCTTAGTCAGAACAGTTACCGAATCCTCCGAGAGAGAACATTGAGAGACAGTGGCGCTTATGAGAGCAGACAACCGTGATCTTATTAATTCCTTAAAAAAAACAAAACGGATTCATTGGTTTTCTTTGCTATGGGCTGTAGTGCAATAGAGGCTTGAGTACTTTTCGGGAAAAAAAAAAGTGCACACATCTTGACCAGTAATTGCGCTTTCTTGCCAAACACCCATCAGTGCAAACAAACAGTGGAAAGCAAAATGAATGGTTCAGGTGTTAGTCTGCGGTATAAGCGGCGATTCATCAACAGCAGTTGCTCCCAAAAGCTGATAGATGCTGCTGTGGTCAGCGTGCAATGAATAAGATATTGTTACACACAGACTGACATGTTTGTGATAACAACCAGCACAAGCTATTGCTTGTCAGAGAAGTAGAGATGTTAAAAAAAACACTCCAATGAGTCATTCCTCAACAAGTGAATGCGTACTTGTTTGGCACACGTGAACACGAGCCCACAGGCCAGAGCAAAGGCTTCTGCCGGGGTCTGTTATGGAGTGGGAGGCATTGTTTTCGTCAAGCTTTAAGGTGCAGCTTTTCGGGCGGAAAGGAAAGGAAAAAAAAAACAAAAACGAACACTGCCGTTCTCGGTGATCAGCGTGGTAACGATGCGAGGATCCAGATGGGTTTTTGTTTTTGTTTGTTTCCGATCCTGAATGTAAACTTTCCACCTGAGCGTGCTGAGGGCGTCTTAGCTTGAAGCTTATTCACGGTGCAGCCATGTGTTTTTTGGCACCGTCTGAGTTACACTCGTGATCCCCCGGCCCCCAAATGCTTATATAATAGCTGTCCAAATGAAAGGGAGCGGGGGTACATGAGGACACTTCATCTAAACTCGCAGTCAAACACAAACTCATTTTAATAAATTGGCTGCTTTTTTCTGTAAAGTAAAAATAGTCGTGCGAGGACTTGAACGCAACCATCATTTTCTTTCCTATTCCTATTCATTGTGCATTGTCGGCTTGGAAATGTTTCATTTGCATCACAGCCAATCGGCTCCCTACCTTCACAGGTGTTCTCTCACCTGTGTTATGTCCCTGTTTCTTTTGCGTCCCGATCAGTTATTCATCAACCTTCCCTGGTGTTCTATCACGTGTCTTAGCATTTCAGTCCTGGTCCATCTGAGAATCAGTCAGCTCCCTTTTAACATGATCTTATCTCACCTGTGTCATTTGAGTTCCCATTTCCTTTGCATCTAAAATAATCTACGCGTGACCTTCTCAGGCGTCAGTTCTATGTCTTTTGTGTCCAAGACCCCAAAAAAACCCTACCTTTCAAAATGTTCTCTCACCTGTTTCATTTCTGCCCCCTTTCCATCTGTGTCTGGGACAGTGTGCTCACATCCAACCCAGATTTCCTTTGCATCCCAGTTCGTCAATTCCCAGCCTTCCCATATGGTCTATCACCTGTGTCTTTCATTGCATCCAAGGAAATCGACTATACAGTTTTTAGGTGTTCTTTCGATATCGTTATGTGCATGTTTTATACCACCCCAGTCGCCTGTGTCCTGCCAGTTCCGTAAAGTTCAGTCTGTATCTTAACACTCTTGCTCCCTTCCAACCCAGACTTTCTATCACCTGTGTCATGTTGCTTCTTCCTCCTTTCCTTCGCATCCCAGTTCCCAATTCCCAGCCTTCCTAGATGGTCTGTCAGCTTTGTCTTGTCAGCCTGGGCTTGGTCAGTCTGCACTTCGGACAGCCAGCGCCTTTTTAATGCATTGCTCTCTCACCTGTGTCATGTCAGTTCATATTTGCTTTGTGTCAAAGCTAATCAACTCAATACCTTTTTAGGTTTTCTTTGGCCTGTATCGTTGGTCATTTTGTCCGTGTTTTCATGGCATCCCAGTCAATGTGTTCCAAAGAGTCCTCACCAGTTTCTTGCCAGTCCTCTTATGTTCAGTCTCTTAACAATCAGCTCACATTGCTTCTTCCGTGTTAGTTAATTCCCAGCCTTCCCAGATGCTTTATCACCTGTGTCTCGTCAGTCTGGCCCTGGTCTGTCTACGTCTTGGACAATCCGCTTCCTTTTAACGCAGTGTTCTCCCACCTGTGTCATGTCAGTTTATATTTGCGTTGTGTCCAAGGAAATCGACCCTATACCTTTTTTAGGTGTTCTTTCACTGGTAGCATTTTTGTCATTTTGTCCATGTTTTCATGGCATCCCAGTCGATCAGTTCTCACCTGTGTCTTGCCAGTTCTCTGACGTTCAGTCTGCGCCTCATCAAGTCATCCATACTGTATATCCCTTATGAAACAGCTAGTGGCTTGGCAGTCTTCCCAGGTGTTCTATCACCCGTGTCTTGTCATTTCTACCCTCTTACATCCGTGTCTCGGACAATCACCCCCTTTTCAACCGAGGCGCCCATTCACCTGTGTCAAGTCTGCTGTTCCTCGTTTCCTTTGTGTCCCAGTTAGTTGGTTCCCACCCTTCCCAGGTGGTCCGTCACCTGTGTTTTGTCAGTTCTGCGCTATTCTGTCTGAGTCTTGAAAAGTTTCTCTTCCTTCCCAGGTGGTCTATCACCTGTTTCTTGTCAGGTTTCATTTGTGTTCCAGCCCTGCCTTTTTATAAGTTTATCCTACTTGTGTCTTATTTCTTTCCCCATCGCCCTTTCTCTATTCTCACAGCTGTGTCTAGTCCATTCTTCCATGGTCTTTTTCGCATATCAGTCAATTCATCATTGCCTTTTCAGGTGTTCTTTCACCTGTGTCGCATCATTTTTTTTCACGTTTGCATCTCAGGTAGTCTGTACTGGTTCCATCTGTGTCTCGGGCAACAATCACCCTTCCTTCCGTCTGTCCCTTGTCAGTTCTTGTTTACTTCGTATCGCGGCCAATCAACACCCTTAAATGTAATGTAATCATTTTCTAGCGGTCCTAATAAAGGAATCATAACGTAAATGTCAAATCCTATCAAGTCTACACTTGAGTCCTCCCATCTTTTCCAGTCCAACAACCATAAACTGTACTTTTATGCAAAAACAACCTAGTTAAAACAGGAAAATGTCCTCTGTTTTAATTAGTGTCATCTTCAAAAACTTCCACTGTGAGACCTGTTTTCAAACGTTACAATTTCCGGCACCAAAACAATTTTCACATTTAATCAAGTGGTCAAATCTACGGTGTTGTTTTTTTTTTTTGTGTGTGTGTGTGTGTAGGTGTGTGTGTGTGTAGGTGTGTGTGTGTGTGTGTGTGTGTGTGTGTGTAAGTTACAAATAGTGTCCTCATAAAACCCTACCTAAGTAGTCCAGTCTCTCCATCTGTGTAATAGTCAGTATTATAATTGCAAGCAAAAGAGCGGATGTAGCCAGCAACTACTTTTAGTCCAGCAGGACTGTTAACGTCAAGAATATTTAAGGACGGGAAAGCGACAGCTGGTCCTGATCAAAAACCACATTCCCCCATCTCCTCCCCGTGATCTCCCTAAAGACCGACGCTCTTCCAACGGCGCGCGACCAGCCAGGTACTTCTCTCAGCTGCATCGCCAGACTGCAGCGCCGACATCTGAGGCCTTATTTTTTATTTTTTTTTTGAGACATGAAACATCGGGAAATAATGTGTGGGAGAAAGAGAGCTGTGAGGATGTTTGGAAAGCTGATTCCACGCTGCACCATTAGCGCTCAACATGTCGACGCCGGCTGTAGGGAAAAAAAACCCACCTATTTTTAACTTAAATCTGTGGAGACAATAAGAGGGAAGCAATCTTATCTCAAATCAAGTTATCAAAAGGATATTGCTGTCTTTGCTGTCTCGACATTACACTCTACAAAGGAGGCACTGCGTTCCTATTTCAATTCTAGGAATAGATGGACAAAAATAATAATCTTGCACAATGGCGTGTTTGTGACGTCATGCAATGGAAAAAAACCCTTCTCCAAAAGATCATTGAACATGTTCTCACTTGTGTGTAGCAGTTCCCACAGTTGTACGCAGAGTCTGACACGTGTGTGGTGGTTTGTTCCACAACATATCAGAAAATAGGCAGAAATGTCCATCGCTGTTTTCCAAAGTCAAAGCCAACGTGTGTTACTATATTGGGTAATAGAGTGTAAAGGTGACTCTAGGTGTGTTCATGTTTAGAGAGCTCTAATAATAATGTTAATAACTGTATTTAGAAGGTCGGAAACGGGCTTTTGATGCTCTAACTACGAAAGTATTCCATTTATGAGTAAGGAATCCTACTTTGCAGGAATTCATGTATAACAGTCAGGCCTGGAATCAATTACCCGCGACAAATGACAGATGACTGTGCTGTGTTTTGCAAATCACAATACTGTTATAAATACCTGTAACTCCAGCCTATAGCCTGGGATATTTCAGACATGGTTGCAAATAGTGATTCATTTATAAACTGGAATTAATCTGATTACATTTTTTTATTGTATTTATTGGAGAGTTACCTGCGAGCAGTTTTTAAGGTTTCATTTTATTCCTTTAGTGTGTCGAAAATGGATCCAGGTGTGACCTTAAAACCGAGCTACGCACCGAACCGTGATCATGGCGTATCAAATAGCCACTTTTAATTAATGTGCCACAACATTAGGTACGTATATCTGCATAAACATGAGCTGTATCAAAAATTCGTTCTTTTTATAGTGCTGCAACACACAGGTGTTTTAAAGCTAATCTCGTTACAAGAAATTACAAAAATAAAAAGTGAGTGTGCTATCGGAGCATATTATAGGAGTCGAGGCTAGATCATTTTGTATTTTTAAGAAAATTGTCCTTAGGTTCATGGTCACTGAATAAATCTAAAAGGGGTTATTTCTTTCACAAAGAATAACACATGACTTTGAACCTTTTCCTGGAAATTAGCTCATCTCGTTTCTTGTTTTTTGTGCTCGATTCATTCTGGACCTGAAGGTCAGTGTGACACAACGCCGGAGGAAGCTACAAAAACTCAGACACAAAAGTGTGGTTTTTTGGGGGGGTTTTTTTGCAAAAAAAGACTGTATATGGAGCTATTCAGCAGTTTTCTTCTCGCAAAGAAATGTCAGGACAAATTTAGCTCAACTTTTCCTCCTGTCGCTGCAGAAATTGTCAGCGAAGCTGCTGTGAATACTTTGAAAGATCACTTTCACTGTACTGTAGTATTAATGCAAAAGTTTCTCACTGATGGCATAATTACTGCTATTTGCCAAAAGACAAGGTCGCTGGATGAATGCCATAAATGCACACAAAATGAATTTTGCAAAGCCAGTTCTGAATAATACACGATGCTTTTGGGGTTTGTTCCCAAATGCTCCGACCGCATTCAGGCACAAGAACACCAGTACGTCAACTTTGCTTCCCCTTGCTAAGCTCTGTCTAAAGCTTTCAAAAAATAAAAACCCTCACATTGCATCATTGCCAGTGTCTTGCGTGAGATTGGTATTAAAAACATAATGAAAAATGCCAAGCGTTTGTGTTGATTCAGTACCCTGGAGCAGAATGGGCCATGATGGGTGTATTACACGCTATTGGCTCTCTGCTGTCAGACCTGTTGTATCAAATATAAGTTCGCTGTGAACAATTTTCACGCTCACAAGGAGTTTCTCAGGGATAAACACGGCTGGAATGGTCAGGAATTAACACAAGAAGGAAGAACGACAATTTATTCAAACAGCCGCTGTCATCGGAAACTCTACAAAGGAGTATTTTTGAAGAAAAAATATGAATAACAAGTTTTTTTCTAGGAAAAAAATTATTACAACAAGACAGTCGGGATTTTAACGACGGCATGCTAAAATTATTCACAAAAAATTCAACTTTATTCAACGTTATTCTCATAGGAACAAAAAAAAAGTGACAACGAAGATATTGGTAATATTTATCAGTATATTGATGTATAATATATTTGCTAAAATTATCCAAATAAAGTAATAATTTTAATAATTCAATGCCAATGTTATCATATTATATACTATAATTAAAAAAAATCATTTAAAATGCACAACTTCTACTTTATAGCCAATACAGTAGACATCATAAAGAGTCAATAAGCCATTTAAGAAATAAGACTTGTGCTTGTGTGTGTTGCTATAAATATACTTGTAGATACGTTCCCTAGGGGAGCAGAGTGGCCGGTGGACAGGAAGTGATGCAAGGCTTCAGAGTTGAGTTTTAGCTTGACACGGGTTAGGGCTGCAACTGTAGCCTGTTTTTATTGTGCTTGCTATGAGATAATTCAAACCTGCAATAAAAGCCTGCTGTTCTGGCGATCAAGTCTAGTGCTTGCGTCCCTCACCAAATATTACAGTAACATTACTGACACCTAGTGACCAGTGTAGAATGCTACATATGATTACATTCTTGAACACGCCTTCTGAATGCCTTATATTTGTATTTTAGTTCAGTTTGCTATTTTTATGCTTTAAAATGCTACATGAAGACATAAATATGTAAAATTTGCTTGAAAATGCATATTGTTTGACTAATAATAGGCCGTATTCACCCACGAAACGGCATGGATTATTAATATATTTCAGAAAAACAATGATGGAGAAAAGCCGTGAAATTCGAGCCGCAAAGTGGCGAAGGATGACTGTACTTTAATCTTGGAAAAAAGCCTTTTTCTCACACAATTCAGAGTTGAGAGCGTTTTTTTCAATCCTGGCAATTTTCTGTCCTCAATCAACCTGGTGTTTAGCCGAGAAGAGTCACCGTGTCTCACGTTTGAGGCTTGCGCTTTGAACCTTCCATGGCGTGCAGCCATGAGGTCGGATGTAGAATTCAAAGTTAAGGCTACACGTAAGCCCTGCGAGTGCAACTTAAATACAGCTAATTGGTCATTTTGTTCAACATCAAACCTGCAATAATCAGGACTTTGCTCTTTAGAAGCTAATGACGGTCAAAATGTACTCCAATAATTATTCCACTGTAAATCTGCAGCTATCTTGAAATTAGTCGGTGTGCTATGCAGTACGTGATTCAGTTTCTCGCTAACCACTATTAATGACCGCATGCTCATTATTGGCACACCGTTAATTAGCATACATTTCATGCACGCTATGAATCATGCATGTCAGTATCGGCTGTGACACAGTGATCCCAGATGAATGTTATTCAGCTGCAGCGGTGTTTTATGTTCCCTACCTTACAGCTTTCATCCCAATGTACAAAAAGCAAAGCCTCATTATTACGTCTTATCCCGTTTACATTGGTAATGGTTGTATTTGTTGAGAACATGCTTCATCAGGAATATTACATGTTTACACTTTAGAAAGAGACACACACACAGCCAGTAATGATACTACGTGGAGTGATAAACAATTTACACAACGTTAAACACGTAATATCGACAACTAATTACAAAGAAGTGCCGCAAAGCATGCTGAGAAGCGGGAAGTTCTCCCAGCGATGCTAATAGACGCCGCATGGAGCGCTGGATGTCAACGCCGTACCTTAAATTACATTTCTTTGTAGAAAGGCGCTTTATGACAGTAAGTACATTGACTTGCATTCATTTACAGCGCAGCCGTGACCCATCCAATATGGCGGCGACGTTGACATATCGCAACAGTGGACAAACCCCCTCCATGCGGTGTCTTTTTCACAAGGAAAAAAGAAGTGTTGGAAAAATATAAATAAGAAAATAAGTAAATGTACAACAATAAATAAAACAAATGAAAATAAATAGTGGAGGGCTTATACTGCATATATTATACACACTAACCGACAAAAACATTGTGTAATGTATAAACAAATGGCAGATAAAGACTAAGCAATGCATTAAGTAATGATAAATGCATGGAATTCAGGGTATATTGTATCCAATGGCGATTTATCATAGTCTGCAGTGTGTTTTCATGCCCTTACTTCTCACATGTTTAATACACCGGCGTGTAGCAAAGTGTTGCCAAGGCACCTTGAAGAGCAATCAAAGAAAACACTGCACTGCAAGTTCAATTCTTCTTGGCACGTCATGCGGGCAGGTGGAATCTCTCGCTAAAATATTGATGTTGGCTGTTGCAATAGAACAGAAAGACCCCCAGTTGACTGCTGTCAAGGCCCCCAAAGTTGTGGGCTTTCAACTGTAATTCCAAAATCCCTGCCTTTTTGGTTGTGTGTGTCCCTATCAAATGAGTTCAGCGTTGCTTTAACATCAGAAATTATAAATGCATAAATCAGCACTTTGTCTAACCATACAATTATGCATATCTCACGTCCCTTGTTAAACTCTGCCCTGGGCCGTGTTTCTCGGAAATGAAATATCCAAAATAAGTTAGTTGCTATCAAAATAAATGGGAGACTTTGATGGCTACTGTAGAAATGTTAACTAAACATCCTGAAAAAGGAAAGGATTCAAAGGCCACTTGAGATTTTGTAAAGCAACACATGAAGACTAAAAAGTGATTGTAAATATATTTTTTAAAGACTGCATCTCAGCTTTGTGATATACAAGTAGGTGAAAGCAATAATACACTCTTTTAAAAGCCTACCATTAGTATGAACTTTGGTCTTTTTTTTTTTTTTTTTTTTTTTACCATGTTTGCTTTTTTTATTTCACAAAAGTTTGTAAAATTATTGTTAAATAATCTTTGTAAATTATTTTTCCTCATATTATGGGTTTATTCTGGTAAAATTGGGTCTTTTTCTTGTTAGTGTACAACTTTTTTCTCAATATTTTGACTTTATTGTCATAAAATTACAGCTGTTTTTTCCACATTTGCTATTTTTTAAATTAAATTTCCCACCTATTTCACCAACTTTCTCATAGTATTCTAACTTTAAAAAATCCTTTAAAACAACTTTATGCTGCTAAAATTACATTTTTCTTATAATATTGCAACATTATTGTAAAATTATTACTTTTTCTTGGTAGAGTATAATTTTTCTCTCAATATTTTGTCAAATTACTGCCGACTTTTCTATTTTTGCTACTGTGTTGAGTTGCAGGGTGCAAATGTGCCCCGGGCCGCACTTTGGACACCCCTGAAATAAGCCATCCATTAATAATTCTGCTTTTTGTTGACATAATTTTGCAGGGCTATTTAAAAGGAAATGATGCATCATTGTAGGTGATTTGACTTCATATTAGGAGGGAAGTGGGTGGGGGTGGGACGGGGGGGTGTCGCAACATCTGGATGCAAAGAAACAGGCTGCTAAGAATGTTCTAATCATGCAGACACGGCCTAAGCTGCTCCATTATGGGCTAAGCTGACCTATCAGTTGGGCTTTGGCTAATCCAAATTGTGCTTTGCCTGCCAGCGATTGCTCAATTCAGACCGTCTACGCTGAGGAGGAGGAGGAGGATGAGGAGGAGGTGGGGGAGATGCAAACATAATTCACCTGCCGTGTGAGCCGCTCTCATTTAAGAGATATTTATCTGGCAGTGTCACATGTGCACAAACGCAAGTACGCTATTCTCTTCCCCCCCCTCTCTCTCCAGCCTCTAAAAGGCTCGTTCCCATTTTGGTGCCGTTTGCACGCCAGTTACAACCAGTTTGAAGTGCCTTGAAGAGCGTTTTTATTGGAAACAAACGCACAGTGTCAGTGTCAAATGCGCTCAGCGACTGATGTTTGACTGCAGAGATTGATGAGCAAATTCTAGAGCAGAATTAAGGAAAAAGTGAGCGTTTTGTTGTTGCCATCTGCAGTTTTTGATGATAACCTGGCCTTTTTTTGTCAGCCAGGACACCTTATTTTGTGTTAGTGTCGGCGCAAACTCTGTTTTTATACATTTTGATCACACTAAAATGATCAAACGTTTTTTTGAAAACATTGTGTCATGAAGCAGACAAATGATGATGTTTGTATTCAGCTTCTTTAGCTTTTAAAACATCTTAGAAAGTAACATGTAGCATGTAGCACAAGTAGCATGTCTTTCCTGCACTACCTAGAGTCGTCATCTCAAAGGAAGTCTCACCTGACTAAGTTGAAAAAAAGTGCAACATGTAGTGTCCAAAATACAATATAGTCTGCAGTGGGCAGAGCTATGCTATTGTACAAGCTAGCGAGTCATTCACGTGCATTTGAATTTTAAAGTCAGTACAAACTCCTGCTTTAGAGCCTCAGCCAGAAGCTTACCTCCATAATTGCTGAAATAGAAACTGCATATAAATATCCCATTGCAGGACGTTCGTTGTTTGTTCCTGTTTAAGGCATTAGTTCTTAAATTAGCTGTAAAAAAAAGTATTATTTGCTGAAATGTTATTTTGTTTTCTAATTAAAAGTTATTTTAAATACATTAAATATTATTTTCATATGAGTGGCAAGAACATATTAAACATTTCCGAGGAGTGTGTTGCATTAAAAAAAAAAAAAAACAGTTTTCAGCAGAGTTTCACCTTTGCACTGAGGCCAAACATTAGTAAGCTATTTTCGTCGCCGGCTGCCATGATAGCAAATATCAGCAGCACACACAGTCGACTCAACAGCAAAACAGCGCAAAAC
This sequence comes from Dunckerocampus dactyliophorus, assembly GCF_027744805.1. NCBI lineage: Eukaryota > Metazoa > Chordata > Actinopteri > Syngnathiformes > Syngnathidae > Dunckerocampus > Dunckerocampus dactyliophorus. Next base: position 6,399,142 of record NC_072836.1, on the reverse strand, counting down.
GGCGCTCGCCTGGCTGACATGACTCAGGGGAAATTAATTTGCTTCAGCCATAAAACGCCTGCTTATTTAATCACTGTTAGATTTAATCTAACACCTTAATCTCATCGGGTCGCTTCTCCCTGCCGGAGCTTTATACCTGCAAATAAGTACGAAGGGATTAGAGTCGGAGAGAAATAAAAACGGCATCCTGCATCCTACAAGTGCAGTGCGGGGTAGGAAGCAAACAAGCACTCTATTAAATGCCTCTCTCTTACGGGCTGACGTCTTTTTGGGCTCCTGCCATGTATATTTAATATTGTCAGCATCAAAGCGTGGCGAGTGCCTTCCCTCTCTCTCACTGAATCAAAGAATTGATGCTCGCCAGCGTGACACGGGGGGCCAACATCAAGCGTGGATCGCAGCAGGGCCCCGGCCTGTTTGCTTCTACTCGTGTTTGCTTCCCAACAGGAACACGACACTACAGCGTGTATAAGGGCTGGAACTGTACACGTATTCCTTATCGGATTATTCAGTACGGTACACGGGCGTACTGAGTTCCCACAACTGAACGACTCTCCAGCGTAACAGTAGGCCGTTCGCCTTCCTGGTGGAAAAACAGCCACTTTTCCTGGGGAATGAGACAATCTTTAGGGGGGGATGTGTTAGGACTTTGTAAGCAGACAATAGGTAATGCCAATAGGCTTCTTTCAAACCAGCGGTCCTCCCTATCCAAAATGTGGACATCGTTGTCATCACATTTTTTTTTTTTTAAAAGCAAATAAACTACTGACTCTGGGCCCGAAGAAACTGCTCTGCTATGCTGTGCAATGCGTTTGTATGAGGGTTGTTTGGTCTCTCCAATGTAGGGGGTATTGCACTCCTCACTACAGTGCACTGCAGAAAAAACATGACTGAATTTGCTTTTCTGGATTTTGAGTCCAGATTCAACTTTTGCGGATATTAATGCTGCACTTCAGACAATAAGCAACTTTAATTGACTAAACATAATAAATCTGTCCAAACTCTTACTGTTGCGCTTGTCTGCATCATTGCACTTTTCTAAAAAGAAACATTGTAAACCATTACATATTGGTGTACGATATGTGTACTCAGTAGTCCTTTACCGCAATTAATTGGTTCCAACCCCGACCGTGATAACTGAATTTCCGCAGAGCTAGATTCATAATTGATAAATGTAATTTTTTCGCAGTGAGAGAATACAAAACCTGTTTACAACCCTCTTAATGCGGTATTTAACATTACTAGAGCCCTCTAGACATGAACGACCACCCCTATAGTCACCTTTACACTTGCATGACCCAACATAGTAGACACAATAAGCGCAAATAAGCCATTCAAGACATAAACAAGACTTGTGCTCATGTGTGTTACTATAAATGTGTTCCCTAGGGGAGCTGAGTGAAGGGCGGACAGGAAGTGCAGTCTGGGGTTCAGACTTGAGTTTCAGCTTTGCGTTGGTAACGGCCACAACAGTAGCCCGTGATTTTTATTATGGATTTTTATTAGAGATTATTGTGCCTGTAGTGAGATCATTCAAACATGCAATAAAAGCCTGTTGTTCCGATACTCAAGTCTGGTGCTTGTGTGTCTCACCGAACATTACAGTAACATTACTGACACCTAGTGACCAGTGTGGAATACTACATTTACAATTTGAATGCATCTTCTGAATGCCTTATGTTTGTATTTTACTTCATTTGGCCATTTTTAGGCTTGAAAATGCTTCATTTAGGCAAAAATACGTATCGTAAGTTTTTACTTGTACGACTGTGGAGTGGTTGTTTCTCAACCCGATTGCTTGTTGCTGATTCGATCTTCAGTTTGTATTTTTCTCAACCGCTTCAAACTGTTCCAGCATCGAAATGTTCAGCTCATTCGGGACGTGTAGGCTATCTCTCAGGACTTGTCTAAAAATCTGCACATTTTTCATGATTCAATATTTTCTGAGACGTTTTTCCCATTGAAAATGAATGGATAATAATTGGGTCGCCCCCTGTTGGTGGAAATTCATTTTACATTTAACATCTGTGCATGGTGTCATGGCTCAGGTCGTAGAGTGGTCGTCTTCCAAGCTGATGGTTGCTGGTTCGATCCTTAGTTGGTGAATAGCTTTGTAGGGCATTTTAACATCCGAAATTGTGCTACTGAAATTGCTTCATCTAGTTATTGTTTGTGAATTGTATTTATTGGGGAATTCCTTAATTATAAAAATCTTCAAAGCTGTTTACGCAAAAGCTAAGATGGCTGAAAATGATTACGGCAAATGGTTACACTTCTAGTGTGTATCACCCCGAGAAAATAGGCCTGCGACACCTCAGCTGGGAAGCGGGTGATGCAAAGACGGGTCGCTGAGAATCTCGCCGCTTTTCAATAGTGAAGATGGGAGGAGATATGAGGGTGGAATCCTTGAATGGATCTGGGTACAGCCCCCCCCCCAAGCCCCTTTTGAGCACTTCCACTAAAGCCCCGGCACACACACACACTTAATCTGCCCAGCAGAGGTAGTGTGACGCAGCAAGCGACTTTGCCACAAAAACACATCACAAATGCAGGATAATGTTTTGCTGATATACAGATTAACTTGTGTAATCCAGGCTGCTGAAAGGGAGAGCTTAAAGGGAAATGTGTCAAATGTTTATAGATAAAATTAAACCATAATCTCTGAAGACTTCCCTTTTTTTTGCCGCTATTGTCCTCACATGTTCTGCTGTTGTACTCCGGAAGTATGGAAGAGATGAAATAATCCTTGTTTTATTGAAATGGAAACATAAGAGGCGTACTTTGGGCTATAAATAAGGGCTGTGGCTGCACGTCTAATAGCCACTGGAGTCAAGTAGGCGCTTGATGACAACAGTTTTCCAGTCTTGAGTTGTTGTGATTTAGTTATATTGCGGAAGGTGGTGGGTGTCATTAATTACCTGCAAGTGGAGCGATCGCATTAATTAAGACACGTCTTTATTACACACACGTGATGTAGACGCGGTTGAGCCGCTGGATTATTTGAAGTCTTTCTATTTATTTCTATAATGGAATGTGTCAGTTATCATTAATAACTCACAAGGAGCGATGGCATTAATGCAGTAGTTCTCAATTTTCTGTCATGCCCCCACTGGGGGACAGAACTACTACTATTTGACATACTATTGAGAAACTGATATCTATTTATTTATCTGTACTGTACAGACTGAACTCGAAACTGAAACCAGCACTAATACCAGCACTGCCTCTCACGAAAAAGTGCCATATTTATTTTAAACATCTATCGCTTATCCTCATTAGGGTCACAGGGGCCCAGCTGACTTTGGGTGAGAGGCGGGGTACACCCTGGACTGGTTGCCAGCCAATCACAGGGCATATATAGACAACCATTCACTCACAATTTTGAGTTTCCAATTAATGTAACATGCATGTTTTAGTTTTTTTTGGAATGTGCGAGGCAGAAACTGAGAGAACCCACATTCGAACCCAGGTCTTCCCGATCCCAGGTCTTCCCGAATATTCCTTAAGTAATCTATCGTCCAACAGTCAACTATCACAACATGTCTTCCTACTATCAACAGCAATGATACAATTTAGAAGGATGGACATTTCTATGTGGAACAAACATCTGTATAAGAACAAAGTATGAAACTACGGAGGAGTACAAAGTACAGTGAACTTATAATCTGGGTAAAACTGGGCAGTGTTTTTCAGTTCCACCCGTCGCTTCTCATTATTTTGCTGCACAGCGCTGTGTGTGACTCGAGTGATTTCCTCCTGAGGTGTGATATTAGACTAGAAGTTTTGAAGAAAGACGCCTTACTCCCATCCTTGCATAACCAGCGCTTTACACTCAATGGAAATTGCATATTGACAATCAGAACTTGGAAATAACGGCACATTTTTTTGCTAATATTATTGGCTATCCCTACCAAAAATAGGCAAACCTGTTTTTGTGCGATCTAGTTTTTCACCAAACTTTTGCCTCGGTTTTCGTATATTGTCACGGTTTTTGTACAGTCTAGTCCGTTTGCCCTGTGCTGTATTGTTCCATGAAACCGAGTGAAGGTGAGAAACACTATTGAATTCAAGCTTGCCAGGATGTACGGGAAGTCCGCATCAACAACAAGTTCCATCCATTCATCATTTGCATGTAAAACCATGTTTATTCTCTATAAAATTTATTTTTTTGTTAATATTTTTCGGTGCCTGGAGCAGATTTGTTGCATTTACATTATTTTCAATGGGAAAAATTTTACTTTTCGATTGTCATTCCAATTTTGGATCAAATTAATGGCAACAACCAAGGGACCGATTGTACTAATATTTTATTCTACTAATGTTAATATGCTTTGTATTTATTTCTAGAATAAAATGTATCCGTTATCAAGAAGAACTGACAGAGTCTATCAACCAGACACACAGACAACTGTTGAATGAGTCAACTTATAGAAATATGATTTTATCCTACTACGACCCAGCTGGAGTGGATAAATGAGTGATCTATTTGGATTACTAGGGAGTAGCGTCTATTACTCGTGAAGCTGACTGCATCTGCCATCAGTATTCCATAAAGTAGGAAAACTGCATTGCAGGTTTTTTTTTTTTTCCATCATTTCTCCAGGGGCTAATGCAAGCACAATGAGAAGCTGTGAAAGAAAGTCCTATTAATTAATAAATGTTTTATATTCTGCCATGTGACATATGTCTATTCATGTGTTTTATCTTGCAGAGCAGGTTTCTATCATCTTTTGTCTGCACAGCACCCCCCCATGAAATGGACCTGCCGCTGAAAAACAGCTCGGCTCACTTTAGTCAGCTCTGGCAAAATGGAATTTGACACCAGGGGTGTGTACTTTTGTACAATAAATTAATTGCCTAATGACTCTTGCACACGCGGGCAATGTATTCTCATGATGGCGTGGCGAGGGAAACGGGGAGCTTATGAGCGGCTTTGCAGAGACCAAAGGGTAACAGCCTTTTGAATCTTTAGCAGTTTAGCAGATATCGTTCTACATCAAATGTGTCTTTGGGCAATAAACGTGCAAAATCTCATGGACGTCTCCATTATAATATGTGCTCATTGGCTCTCCAGGAAAAGTGCTAAAAGGACAAACATAACTGACAGCGTGCTCTATGTCAATTATCTTCCTACATTGTTACCATGTGGTCGCTTTAGATGCTCTACTGAATAGAAGGAAAACTTATTTTTTGTATTCACAAAGGAATTAAAATAGAATTAAAATAGAATAGAAATTATAGGTGTGTATTTAGTTAGTCAGTGGCGGACACAGCAGCTACAATCTCCAAGCCTGATGTCTAAAACACCGCATTTTTCAATCCACGCTGGTATCATCCAGGGTTATTTAAAAAGAATGAAGCCATTTCATGATGCATTCACTTCTCAAGCATCGTCATAGAATGAGTCAGTGACCATTTCAAAGAGGAATTTTGTACGTTTTGAATGGCTGCCACAAATGTGCTATATTCTCGTCGTTCCTCCAGCAACGCTCAGTTGATCGTGATATGCTGATACGCGTCTGGGAGGAATTCTCTTATCGCATTGATGTTGCTCGTGCTGCAGGTGGTGGCCACGTTGAACACTTGTAAGACAGGAAATAAAACTGGATTGTGAGTAGAATACTGGCTGGAGTTTTCTGTTGCTTTTCCTTAATAAAATGTTGCGTAACGAAATCGGGGTAATTATTTTCAAATTCGTTGTAGTTGCACATTACTTACAGACACGTAGACTTCAAGACGGAAGCTTATTTGAAAGTATTCCGTAACAAAACGTGTCTAGTATGTTCTGTGGCAATCAATTTGTGTGCATAACTGCGTCACAAGACCAACCCAATTAATCATTGCTGCCACTAGGTGTCACAAAAAAGCAACCACCAGCCCACTTTAACTTAAAATGCAGCACATGTTTAATTATATATGTGTTGATGACTAGCTAGTGCGCTGCTAATGCTACTGCTGCTAGCGCTGAATTGACAGGAGCCCCAACATAGCTCTCCTCGGCTATGCCTGCCGTTAACTAGCGGCTCGTACCCAAATTTTAGCTCATACTGTAGTTCCAAGCAAAAAATTAGCCCAGAGACGCCTTGCTTCTAATAAAAAAAAAAAAAAAAAAAAACACTCGTATGCGTAGGTACCACTCTATAAATGTACTGTACATTTAAAAAATACCGGCAGTGCTTCAGTAAGTACCCGCTTCTCTCTGGCAAGTCGACGACGACGTAGTCCGTGACAATTCCAATCACGACAATAGATACAAATAACTTTGGTCTTGGTGCGAGAGCCATCGGCTTGAAGCTAAATTTACCAATAAAAATACCCCTTTCGTCGGCCGAGGGTCAAACAGGAAGTGTGCATTTTAATCGCGCGCCCAAAAAATTTTTTTTCTAAATAAATCATTAATAAATAAATAAATCAAATGCAACTTATACAGTAGAGTAATCTCTCGTTTGCGCCGGTTAGTTGGTTCCAGACCCGACTGTGTAAGTGAATTTCCACGAAGTAGGACTTCTTATTTATAAATGAAATATTTGTGTAGTTAGAACGTGGAAAACCAGCTTCTCAATACACTTTTTAACATGTTTAGAGCTTAGTTTAGTGCTTGTTGTGAGATCATTTAAACCTGCAAAAAGAGTCTGGTGCGCATGTTACTAGTGACGCCGCGTGATTTTGTGCAAGAGCAACACTGATTAAATGACACATGTAAGCCATCGTGCCATCGTGGTTTGGGCTTTTGGGTTATTCTAAGTATTTATTTCTACTGTATAATGAAATGTGTGGGTTATCATTGAGAACTTGCAAGTGGCGATCACATTACAGGCATTCTATGATCGGTGCGTCTCGTTTGAGCAATCATGCGTTGCCCTGACCCGCTTCTTTCAATCCCGCCAAAGGAGGGAAGTACCAAAGTTGAGCACAGATCGCAGCACTCACACTAGCCAAAGGTGCCTTATTTTATGCATGAAGCAAGCTATGATTTGTGTAGTGTGAGCAATCTCTAAGAGGGGTGCCTCATTACTTTTTGTTTCCAAAAAACTGAACCTATTTGGTCTATGCAAAACCTTCTTAATTGGTCCAGCTGTTTACATCAATAAACCTGAGATGATAGTTAAGAGCCCAGCAAAATCACGGTGTAGAACAACCAAAACAATGTAGCGCAAACGTGCAACATGTTGAGGATAAATGTTAATTAACTGGAGTGGCCCAGTGAGGGCTTGGTCACTTAAATAGTTTTGGTCTTGCTGAAATAAATGATCCCATTTAAAATGTTCCTACTTCTTCATTATGCAAGACTCAAATCTGTTTATTGTTCCTCCTCAGTCGATTTCCCAGTGCATGCTTTGTTTTTGTTTTTTTTGTGAGTTCCTGCAGTTTAATAGAGCAGATGTCAGCGTAATTAATATTACGCAGCGCAGTCATCCTTCATATAACAAGGATGTTTATGCTCCACTGCCTAAAGGGCCGTCTCCCAAACACTTGGATCTGGAGGAAATTACGCATCGAGTGTTTTTCAACGGCGGATAATCTCACATGAAGTGAGTTTTTAATGGACAGTCTTTATATGCGCGCAGCAGTTAAAGGCTTGTCGGGAAGAATTTTCTCCTCAATTAAACCTAAATTGTTCGCATGATCACAAAAAAAAGAAAAAAAACACGTCTTTTCGAGTCAACACGCGGGCATTGCTAATCTTATCAAGCCATGCGGATTGACGCGTTGAAATCCCCAGCAATTTGCATGCCTGCCGTTAAAATTGGCACGTTACGCTGCGATTGCTGGTTGAGACGGGCTCAGCGAGTGTTCTGCAGCTTGTCTTGAGGAAGCGGTGTGAGCCTCGTTGGATGTGGAGGTCACATTACAGGGGAAACAATATTATCCTCAATTGCTGCATGATAATGGCTTCATTAAAAAGTGTCTTTTTACTGCGGCGGGATATTAGGCTATTAAAAGATGCTTTATTTTTCTCTGCTTATTAGGTGAGGGGGAGGAAGTGACCAAAGACACTGTAGGGCTTCATGCCCAATTCTGATTTCATGCCTTTACCTGATGCTTTTGCATTTACTGAACATCTAAATCAACCCAGGTTGATGTACGTTACAGAAACATTAGGTGACAATATCAGGCAGCACCAACCAGGAAGTAAACAAACATCGCTTAGGTCTTTACTGGGGGTGTATATCAAGCTGCACCTGTCTTACTGCCAAGCCCTGATTATATCAACACCTGAAACAACCAACACGACCAAAACACAGGTAAACAACAGGCAAACACGCCGGTACACAAACGTTAAGTGACGACAACCAGACAGTAAAAGTATTAAAGTAAAAGTACTAAGCATCCCTCCAAACACTCCCGCTTGCTTGACGTAGACGTTCTCCTCTGATTTTGGATCAACATTTGCAATGAAAGTGACTGTTATAATTATTAAATTCAATTAAGATCCAAAATCCTCCGCTTCTCTCTTTAATTGCCATTGTTCACTCGCAACACAATCCAGGTTTAAGCCCTAAATATGCCTCACACACTTATTAAACACATTTAACGTATAACATGCGGAGGTAATAATTGGTAACTCATCTTGACGCAAGTTTTGAGGACGTATTGACTGTCGAAGGAGCCAAACTTTTGCATCTCACAGAGCACACAACTATTCGGACGATTCCATGTATTATTTTGCTTTGACATGTACGATGGGCCAAAACGTCCTACATCCAAGAAATACACTCGTGTAGTTGCACTAAATTTAAATCCGCCATCATGCATAATGTGGGATAAAATTTGGGGACGCATTAGAATCAGTAAAACTGATTTTTATGCATTTTTACATTTTAAGACTTAAAAAATGACATGTGCCTGCAACCATGTTGTCTTTAAAGTTGGGTGTTTTCTTTTTCGGCATTACGTTAAACGGTGATTAAGTTACTTTTACACTTGTATGACAATTAGGAATGTTAAAAAGCCCTGACCAAAAGGTTCTGATCTTATAGCAGACTAATTCTATTTCCATTCTTCCCAAATCTCAACAAATCAAGAGGGGATCAGCATTTCCAAACAGATTAGTTTTGACCGTAGAAGTTCAGCTGCATTGTAAATCCAGAGATGTCTCATAATGGCAGCGTCCGTCCCCACTTTAATTTGTATTCAAAAGGCTAGCAATGATGTGACACTATTGCACTGATGTCATTTTAAAACGCAAAACAAAACACCTTTCAAAGACTGCAGCTTTTAAGCTGATTATCTCATTTAGTTGCAAAGCGGACAAATCAAACGTCCCGTAACAGACGCCAGAGGCGTTTCAAGGACGCGGTGATGAAGCTGAGGGAGAATGTCTCGTTTGGATTGATACAGACACAGTTCATGTCCCATTTGGACAACCTCTTTCATATTTACGATGACTTAATGCGCCGTTAGGAAGACGCACAGCCAATCTCGGGATCCATTTTGTCAAACGTTCCAATAAAGACTGCAATTATTCATGTCGCTTAAGTGCTCTCGATCAGAAAAGCACGCTAGGTTTGACTGACTTAGCGGTGTGGGATGAGAATTGGCCTTGTTTTCTTGTCAGCACGGTTGGAAATTATGAAAAAATACAGCTACTTTACAAAATATAGGCAGCAGGAAAGACTGGGATTGGATGTGTGCAACTGTACTGGACATTCTAATCGCTTCTTATCTAAAGCAGGCTATTCAACTAAAATTGATATAGGCCCAGATACAGAAAATGCATTTTGATTTTAAGGAGGTTCTAAGTAGGGCTTTAAAGTGCAAATAGAAGAAATTCTGAGTAAACAATTTGCCAACAAGCATTAAAGTGAAATAGGCTGTTCAAGTTTAAATCCTCAACCCCCTAAAATAAAACTCCGTAATGAGTTGCTGCCATTCTTGTTCATCAGCTGAAAAATGGGTTTAGGCATGCTTGATGCCAGTGGGAATGTTGCTCCAGGTCGTGAGGATGGCTTCGCGGAGGGCATCCACTGTGTGGAGCTGATGTCCATTTTTGTAAATGCAGTGTGAGTCCAAAAGAATGATGTCCTTTGTCAGGCAGGCATTGTGAACTGCAGTATTGTCCTGTTGAAAAAGCCAGTCATCACCACACAGAGGGCCTTCAGTCATGAGGGATGCGCCCTGCAACATCTCCGCAAAGCCATCTTACCGTTTGACGCCCCTGCACAACCTGAAGCTCCATTACTCTCTTGAAGGAAAAAGCACCCCGTGGTGGCGCCCCCTCCACTGTGGGGTGGAAAACACCCCAGGTGCGATCTCCTTGTCATGCCAGTAACGTGGGAAGCCATCAGGACCGTCAAGGGTCCATTTTTTCTCATCAGAGAATCCAACTTTCTTCCACCTTTCAATGTCCCATGTTTGGGGCAAATTAAAACGGGCAATTTTGATCAGGAGTGTAGGTCAAAGTCCATGTTGACAGCGGTCCTCCGCTTGCTGCCCTCCCTGCTGTAAAGGCTGCATATTGTGTGCAGTGTTTACGCTTTAAAACTCCCCGTAGAGAGGCATAGAGGTGTGCCAAAGATGAAGTATTTGTATTTAACATCCAGGAAACGAGCTTTTAAAGTAAACACTCATTAAAAGTAAAACACATTGATGCACACGATAACGTATAATGATAATAGTGTGCCTAATTCCTAGACGAGTCTCCACCTACGCTTCATGCTGAGTGACAAAAGGAGCCCTGTCGTCATTTACGTTGACTTTCAACAAAGCAGCACACCATGTACACACTTCCCTTTTGTTGCACCATTTCCACCTCCGACGATGACATCCTTCGGAGGGAATGAGCCGTGTTGAGGCACTGGCAGTGACGCCATGCTCCTCCTGTCTCAAAGAGCAGTTTTGAGGTGGTTTTTGAATAGCTGTCAAGGCACATCATTATTGTTGCTCGGGGGCAATTTTCGTGCGACAAACGGCAGAGCAAAGTTGCGACCACGCTCACTGACAGACTCCGCCGTGCCAAGTGTGATGTATTATTTTCATATAGGAACAACACTTTGAAGCGCGTATCCATATTTCTGTCACACTACATTGTGTCACGCTGAGGAGGCAACCGCTGTGACCTCACCTTTTGGGGGTTTTGAGGATTTTCACGTTATCTTTTCACCACATTTGGACTTAAAGGTTTAGTATGCCGTGGAGCAACTTGATCCCAATTTAGGTGTCGCTGTGATGGTTAAATTGTCAGTCCCTGGGCAGCCATGCCCTCAAGCACGGCTCATTTTCGCACATTTTTCACTTCAAATGAGACTATCAACTGCAGAAGTATATTAGAGAAGATATGAAAGTGCAGCCGAGGCCTTTAGAATATTAAGACAAACGTCATAATGTTGATAAATCAAGTGAGAAGTAGGCTCTTACAGGTTTTAAGTCATTCTTAGATATTATTATTACACCTTTTTAGATTCAGTCTCTTCGCTGCACAACAGTTACATCTGACTCATGGAAAAATACTGAAAGAGGCAGACATACAGTAGATGCATTATTCCCACTCACACAAGCTTAACTTTCACTTTGTAGAGGGGCGCAGCTGTATAGACTCTTTATCCTTGTCTCCTTGTTGATCTTTCTTGTCAATGTGTCGGGCAAATATATTGCTCTAAGAAAAGAGATATCTTTTACAGAACAGTGGATCTAGCACTTGTTTTCCAGAAGAAAATAATTTAATTTAATTAACCAATTTCTTTTGTTTTTGTACAAGAGGTAGAGCGGGTCTTCCAGGCGGTTCGATCCTTGCTCCCTCCACCTGTTGTTGTGTCCCAGGGCAAGACATTTCGCCCACCTTGCCTTCCGTTTTTGTCAGTCTACCCCAGGGCAGCTGTGGATACAAAGGTAGATTACCACCACCAATGTGTGACTGTGGAGTGAATGAATAATGGGTTCGCTTCAATGTGAAGCGCTTTGGGTACCTTTTTAAAGTGCTACAGTCGTCCTTTGTTTATCGCGGTTAATTGGTTCCAGACCCGGCCGCGATAAGTGAATTTCCACGAAGTAGGATTCAATATTAATAACCAAAATATTTTCATAGTTAGAACATAGAAAGCTTGTTTATGAAATTCTAAATACAGGTTTTAACATATTAGAGTATTGTAGACATGAAATAAAATCCCAATAGTCCCTTTTACTCTCCTATTATTATTATTTGTTTATATTGCGTTGCCCCGCTACCGGATCACTGCAGGGACATAACAGATGGTTGGTTGCTGCTAGCATAGCAAGCTACCGGGGTAACTAGTTACCCTCTCCAGTTTACTTATTCTAAACTTTTATGGCATTTCAGCTGTCGGAGATACAGTATTGTACCTCCTGCTGGCCAGTAGAGAGAATGCACTTTTAGGACTCCTTTGGGGGTTACTTTTCAAGCTTTATCTACCTATTTTACAAAGCTTGGGGTATAAAATCACCAGCAGTAAAATGTCTAAAACATCCTGCTGGCAACAATGATCAATTTCCCAAGTTAATGGCTTGTGTTCCTTCAAAACATTAAAAGTTTATGCTCTTTCACTGGACCGCAACAATAAACAAGTTGGCCGTGTGTCACCAGCGCCCGGCGCCAAGCGAGAGCGAACATCATTGAAGTAATTCCACTGACCTCCAAACGCCATTTAGAAGCGAACACATCACTTGCCAAGACATGGGCGTCCGTTGGCAGGCCAGGCGCTACTGAACTGTTTTGTTTCAATTAACATGCGCTGTCCTAAATTTGCTGAGCATGAGGCTTTTCGGTGTTTCAGCACCACCCTCTCTCCCCACCCCCTCGGGTCCCCCCTGACTTGGAGTGAAATAATTAACAGCTGTGCTGACACTTAAATCTGTTGTGCTTTACTGTTTTCATTAAATGTGTCAGAGTCCTTCAGCTTCGTCATCTCCGCCGGGACCTAACGGGGGATTTGTGAATATGAACCTGCTTTGTAAAACTGTATTTTGTTCCTCCTGGTAGGAAAATCTCAGGGCTGCAACAGTTAATCAATTAATTGATAATTATCCAATTAATCAACTATTTTGGTATTCAATTAATCATTATTTTTAATTTAAAAATATAAATATGCGTTGAATTCGGCCTCTCATGTGAATGTTTTTGAATTTCCTTACCAATCCATAAAAGCAGACTTATTATCTGTGTGTTTTCGGCAAAAGAAGATATTCACGCACACTTTGGAAAACGGTGATCCCCCTTTTTGCCTCTTTTCTGATATGCTGTGGAACAAATGACTCAGTTTGTTTTTGGTTCATGTTGATTTCATCCATCTAGGGCAGGGGTGTCCAGAGTGCGGCCCGCGGCACGTTCTAAACATATAAATTATCAAGAAAATAAAAACAGCAAAAATGGAAAAATCTGCATTAATTTCACAAGAATAAAGTCTAAATATTACGAGAGAAAACTTGTAATATTGTGAGGAAAAAGTTGTATGTTAAATAATGTATGATTAGTAGCATAACGTTGAAATATTAAAGAAAAAAATAAATATTATGAGAAACAAAATAACGAGTAAAGGTTTAATTTTTTGACAATTAGTTGAGGAAAAAGTTATGTTACCAGAATAAAGTCAAAATATCGGAATAAAGCCATTACAAGAAAACAATTTACAAGAACAAAGTTGAAATGAAATAAAAAAACAGCAGAGATGGGGAAAAAAAGAGAGTAAAATGCAGCACTGATAGCGACTTAGTTTCTAGATCGGTTTCTACCGTTTACGTTTGCACCGGTGCCAATACGATACTAACTTCTGATACGCATGCCCGGTCCTGTATTTAGAAGTTGTTGGCAAGTGAAAGAGGAGATAAAAGGATGAAAAAATGGAAAAAAAAGTTGCACTCCACCATAAATTAATGGTTTCTTCCTTCTTCCACTCCTCCTCAAGGTTTCATGGAACTCTATGACACTGCCGGTCAAAACTCTTAGAACACCCATATTTCTCTGTAGCAAAACCCTACGTAAGTTTTAAGATGGTATGTCTCTCTTCCTTTGTTAATTGCCTTTTTCTTGCCATTTTTGTAGCAACACATTACTTTCTGCAGTCCAGTACTGTTCAACTGATGCTCACGAGGGTATAGTACCACAGCGTGTTCCAAACATGCAGACAGAGGAGGTAGTACGTACTCCAGAAAAGTTGGAACCCCTGTAGGAATTAGCAGCACCAACTGTTAAGGCTTGATCAACCTCCATTTCTGCAGAAAAGCTTTTTAATGTTGACCCTTTTGTATAATTGTGAAATTTGAATTATTTTTAGTTTTGGGTAACCTTACCTTTTTTTTTTAACCTCTGGCAGTTCACCACCTTTTGTAGCTAAGTACAGTATCTGGCCAAATTGGGGTGTTCTGAAACTTTTGACCGGTAGTGCAGTTTTTGAGTAAGTACAACATAAGCCCCTTTTACACTGACCTTCTTACTTCTCTACTTGATTATCAGCACCAAACGCGAGTGCAGTAGTTTGTGTTAAGAGCTTCTTAAAGAAGTTCAAAGCCCCCCAACTCCTAACGTTCCCTGGTTGGAGGTTGGTTCTTAACGTCGGACTGTTGTGAGGGGCGCTCCTGAGATAAGCAAATGTGCAGCGTAAACAATATATCGTCTTGCTGTGCCAGAGAAGAGTTGCTGTAGGACGAGGATTGACTGTCTTCTCTTCATTAGAACAAGAGCCAGCTGATCAACAAAGTCAGGATTTCTATAGGGAGTAGCTTTCCATCACATCAAGGGCTGGTCAGAAATAGCCATCGAGCTGCACGTAACAATGACAGATCCTTGAGTATTTTTAAAACCACTACAAAAGAGACGGCAGATGAAAGCCTACGTTTTGGACGTACAGTGTTAGCGTGTATACGCGTGTTGTCATTTTTCCTGTCTACATCTGAAGGCCCTCCAAAGAAGCACACTTGAGTTTTAATACTTTGTTTCTCAGGAGGTTCGCTAACATTTCTTTGCAAAGAGCTAGTGTTAACAGGAGAATGAACCTTTTCTAAACGGCTGTCATTTCTGAGTTGAAAAGGTTGCACAAAGGAGGTGGCCAGGCTTATTAGCCTCACAGGTAAGGAAGTGTTTTGATGGCTGTCACATGCGGGTGTAAAGTGATTCGGAATTTTTTGTGTAGAACTTTCAGGACAGTACAGAGGTGTACCGATTTCCTATGACCTCACGATATTGTCACAGTGGAACCTCGGTTAGCGCCATCAATCAGTTCTAGAATGTCGGACTCACACCGACACCCTTTGGACTTTTAGCAGGGTGAAGTCCAAACAGATTCTTTTGTTCTAGCCACTGTGAAATAATGGTAAGAGTCTCAAGTAAGATTTACAATTGAATATCAAAAGGAGTAAATGCAAGCGATTGCAATGGCAGCACTGGAGAGAACGATCAGCCCGCCAACCAAGGCTCAGTGATGTCAAATCTCTAAAGTGAAACTGAGTTCCTCTTCCTCATATGCCTGCTGTGGAGGCCGTACCAATCATCAGGAACCGTCCCATTAACTGTTTGTAGGTGTAATGGCTTTTCTGGTTTCAACCAATCCTTGGCTAAGGGGCTGGAGCCAGGAGACAGGAAGGATGACTCATAATAGAACTGTGTGTGTGTAAGATTACTTAGAAAGAACAGGGTACCTTTTTGTTCATGTTATCTCTCTGTTATGCACAAGCGCCAATATGTTACATTACTTATGCAAAACACTGGTACGCTAACTAAATCTATTTTTTCCATAAGAAATAATGCAAACCCAAATAATCCGGACACCCCAAAAAATAATCCAGAACAATTATCGTTTTACATGCATAAAACAATTTGAAATGCTAATAAAAAGACATAAATGAACATTTAACATCACTTTTATCTTGATTAAAGAACTTTGTTGACAAAGACATCAACGAGCAACGAGGGAGGAGAGGAGGACATACCCACACGGATGACACCTTCATACTTTGCTGCAAGTTATTGCTTGAATTCAATCGTGCTTCTCACCTTTTCGCCAAAATGCTGGCACTTGCAACTTTCTTTGGCTCCACTGTGGGTTATTTTGCAGACAGGATCAATAGGAAAAGCAGAGACTTGTGGCATAACTGTCTTAGTTAGCAAAGAACTACAGAGTCAACCCCTGATGATGTCACAGACGGGCAATGGAGCTAGGGGACAGTGACTTCCGATTCCGGTTTCCGTAATGGCAGCATGCTAACATGCTAAAGAGAAGTCACAAACACATTTGGACTATTAATAACACAAGACGTACGGCATATTGTACGCTAACTGGGAAATGCAACATTTTGTGTAAATTTTCCATATAAAGCGAAAAACACGCTAACTGTGCGTATGCTAACCGAGGTTCCATAGTACAGTGCAGCCCAGCCTTTAGCTAGCAGGCGTCATCACTGGTGCTAGTGCCAAGAAGAAGCCAGAACTTGAAAACCCTCTCCCGTTGTTAAGTCTCCTGTTACCTGCTAACAGTTTGCTATGTTGCGTTTTTTAAATCATTCACACTATTTACACAAAAGCTACGCAGTTTTATGCTTTACATTTTGTTCCCTTACTGTATCGAAAATGAACCGAACCATGACCTTAAAACCGAGGTACATACGGTGATTATGGTGTGCAGTCTCCATGCGTGAACAAAATAATGTGAGGGGAAATATCAGTCAACTAAAAGCACACAGGATCAAGGTCTGAAACTTCATTACAGCCAATTCAAGATAAAGGCACCAGAGACTCCGGGTTACGAGGGCACCTTCAAAACCAGAGCAATTAGTCTACACTTGTGTCAAAATTATCGTGAAGGCTGGGATGCCCGACTCAGGACAGCATTTAGCTCCCCCATGAAACATCTTTGACCTTTGCTGCCTCACAAATCCTCTGCAGTGCGCTTCCCACGGGTACAAGACATCCACATGCCCTGATCCTATGACCGCTCAGCTCAGCTCGGCAATTCAAGGCAGACAGGCGGCTTTTCCACTTTGCCCTTCATACGACAAAACACATGGCCTTTATAAAAGCAGGAAAAACAAAGCGTGACCTTTCAAGTGATCTACAGCGAGCGTTAAAATTGACCTGTTATTGCAATAATTTTACTCTTGTCTTCGACGACAAGGGGATTGTGGTGGAGTTTGTAGCTGAAAGACGAGGACAAATATACTTGATAAATGGTTGGGTGTTATGATACAGACTTGTGGGGTGCTTGTGTAGAGAATAGCCTTTCACCTTGGTCAATGTTAAAATACCCGACAATTTGCAAAATAGAAAACGTTGGAAACATACTAAAATGTCTTGGTAAGATGAATGATTCAGTAACTGATCGACGTGTCTTTTCAATATTACTCTGATTGTGTTGTCCATGAAGCCAAAATAGCAGTGGCTCAATGACAGAGCCCTGCGGGGCACCATAGTTCCAGATTACACAGTCAGGCCATGCACAGGTCTAAACAAATAGGTACATTTGGAATGGGTTCCCAGTGGAGGCTAGAATGTGGTGCACGCATTGTTCTGTGCACTGTTGACTTCCCAAACAACCATTAAATATGAATGCAGGTCTTTTCTTCTAAACTGTTAAGCGCATCTGACCGAGTAATGGATGGTTCACGCAGCGATTGAGACACCAGAACAAAAGCTTATTGAAGCTAAAACAATGCGGCCCTTTGAGAGGATATGATCACGGCGAAAAAGTACAACACCCGTTCTAGTAGCACAAACCAAATTGCCGAAAAACACGCACAAACCATCTGCTGTTCTTTTCGTCATTTGTAACAGACGTGAATTATAATGGCATCAAATCCTAATTTATTCTCCTACAGCGCTTTTTGTCCGTCGTCTCCCAATAAGTGAATAACCCGCTGCACCTGTGAATCTAATAGGCGTAAATATTGATTTTTCAGTAAACATGTTGTCAGTGAAGGGAGCGAGTATCTACTGCTCACTTGACTGAGCAATTAAAGACAGCGGAGTCCACAATGAATGTTCATGTTCAGCTTCAGATAAGAAGCCGGCCCCAACAGTTAAGGTGAGTAATGGCCCTTTGCTGGCTAGGTGAGCATTTTAGTGACTTCATCATTTAGCTTGTCTTTTTTTTTTATGGTTCCATTTGGCTCCGCCCCGTGAAATTGACCATTAGGGTCAAATGTCAGCGCCGTTCGTATGGATTCCGCTCCGACACATTACGAGGTGGCTCTTACTTGGTGCTGAATCAAAGTACAAACTCGACTTCACGGTGAAGAATAGTGCATAATAAGCGTGCAATATTGCTTTGTAAGGAACATCTCCACCGCTCACTTGTACTTTTTGAGCGTGTAAAGCCTCGGGGTTTATTTGCTCCACTATTCCATCATCTACATAGAAAAACACTGCCTCAGAAAAAGATCATGAAAACACAAAAAAAAAGCAATAGAATTTATGCATACGTACTAAAAAAAGTGACATCCCAAGACCAGGGTAAAGAATAAGTTTACACCTGCTCTAGCTGTGCGGTTACCGTGGCAACAGCAAGAAAAGGATCATACCAGGGCCATCTGTTTATTAAGGGGAAAAAAAAAGACACATAAAGAAAGGGGGGGAAAAACAAAGGCGTATTCCATATACATATATTATCACGGCCATGAATTTTTCAGAGGCAGAGGTTCAAACAGGGGACAAAGTTGAAGTGAGCCATGGTAAGCAACCGTAAAAAATAAATAAACATCACCGCTAACCATCCAGATTGGAAGAAGGGATGACTAAGCATGTATGGGCGTGAGTTTCCACACAATTCTGTGTGTTTTCCGCTGTTGGTGAAGAGAGGGGGGCTTGGTCCGCACTCTACAATATGCAAATTTGACAAAACATTGTTTCAGCTACAATTAATTCTTTACTAAAATATCAAAAAAGTCAGCAGTAAAGTAAGAAAAGAATCATTTGACCCAGTATGTTTAAAAAAAAAAAAAAAAAAAAAAAAAGAAGTTAAGCATGAGAAAACTATCGTACATGAAAAGAAACAAGGTTTTTGAAGATATGCTGACATTTAACGTGACGTGGTATTTAGTGTGACTTTAGGAAGTATTTTGAGCCCCTGCCCGCGTTTGACTTGTATGGAGATTTAATTTTTCGTTTCTTATCACCCCTTGTGGAAGCTTTTCCTTATTTTGGAATCAATGTGACAAAAAGCACAGTTAAAGCTCTCTTGAACTAAGTTTGGGTGAGTTGCGCTGAGGTCTTTCACGATCTACTGACATTTTGTGTGTCTTGAACTTGCAGCTTGAATTGCCTGTGAGTCCGCTCATTCATCCGGGTCATTGTATTCTCAGGGCATTGAATCGATCGCGACTGGACTGTTCAGGTTGTCTTAGAAGACACTTGGCCTCTCATCTGAGCTGGCTTCATCAGGTCATGCTCAAAGACAAGACTTGTGCTATCGTGCTCAAATGCTGTCCTATCTAGTCTTTAACATATACTCAGATTAGATAGGACAGCTTGATAAAACCGTTCTACCAAACTGTGACCTGTCCTGTCTAGTAGTTAGCCTATCACACTCTGTACATAAGACAGCTCTACTCATCCATTAGCTGTCCTATCGAGTTGTCCTATCTAGTCTTTGCCCTATCATGCCAAAATACTAAATGGGGCAGCTTGAAAGGACAATCTTAGTCCTTTCTAGTCTTTGAGCATGACAGATAGGGCAGCTTGATAGGACTGCTGTAGTCCTAGCTAGTCTTTGAGCATAATCGGACAATGACTGGATAAAAGACCATGTCAAACAGTTCAGTTGTGATCGATTCAATGCCCTGAGAATACAATGACCTGGGTGAATGAGAATATTCACAGTTCATGCTCAGAGACTAGATAGGACTAGAGCTGCTCCTGTCATGCTCAAAGACTAGCTCTGGTCCTATATAGTCTTTGAACATGACTCGATCGGACTAGGGCTGTCCTATCAAGCTGCCTTATCTAGTCTTTGAGCATGATAGGACAGCTCGAGTCCTATCTAGTCATGTTCAAAGACTATACAGGACTAGAGCTGTCCCATCATGTTCAAAGACTAGATAGGACTCAAGCTGTCCGATCAAGCTGCCCTATAGGACTACAGCTGTCCCATCATGTTCAGAGACTAGATAGGACTAGAGCTGTTCTATCAAGCTGCCCTATCTAGTCTATCTAGAATATTCACAGTTCATGTTCAAAAACTAGAAGGACTAGAGCTGTCCTGTCATGCTCAAAGACTAGATAGGGTAACTTGAAAGGTCAGTTCTAGTCCTATCTAGTAATTGAACATGACTAGATAGGACTAGAGCTGTCCCATCATGTTCAGAGACTAGATAGGACTAGAGCTGTTCTATCAAGCTGCCCTATCTAGTCTTTGAGCATGATAGGACAGTTCTAGTCCTATTTAGTCATGTTCAATGACTAGTAGGGCTAGAACTGTTCTTTCAAGTTACCCTATCTAGTCTTTGAGCATAATAGGACAGCTCTAGTCCTTCTAGTCTTTGAACGTGAACTGTGAATATTGTCAGTCATCCAGGTCATTGTATTCTCTACCATGCCCAGAGACGAGAGAGGGCAGCTTGATGTGACAGCGTTAGTCCTATGTAGTCGTTGAGCATGAACTGATGAAGGTTGCTCGAATGAGAGGTGAAGCCTCTCCTAAGCAACCTGAGCAGGCCAGTTGTGATCGATTCAATGCCCTGAGAATTCATCTTGAGTTCTGACTCTACCTTAGATGTTATGTGGTATTAGCTTAGTGCATTACAGCAGACTGCAGCCTGCCACAGAAATGATAAGCGTCAGTAGAAGACACTACCTTACAGGCAGGCCCTTCTTAGACATGACACCCGCGCCCATGCTTTAAAAGGAAATATTACTGTGTTGCTGTGGCGGCCGGTTAATGAGCATCTCTGATCAATAGCAGCAGTTGTATGGGGACAGAGGATTGATTGGAAGGAAAGCGCATATCGCGCCGCTTTGCAGCCTCCAACTAATTTGCAGGGCGCTTGTCTCTCTGCTTTGGCCCTTAATTGTGAACTGTTGCTTAAACGCTAACACCATGAATTTTTCAGACAAGTAATGAAGTATAGCTTGTGGCCTTTTTTAATGGATTGCTGATGAGTTATAAACCTCCAGGAAATGATTGATTAAAAGAGCTTTGAGCGTCCGTTTAGATTATTCATAGAGTTGTATTTACATGTTTTGAACAGTCATCTATGGTGGAACGCTACTACCAATGGGCACCGTCCGCTAAGCTGCAGATGATAGACAACCTGAAAAGATTAACAACCATTACAGTAAAAAGCACCCACAGATTATAAAATATCAATCATTACAAATGCAAAATCTGGAAATTTTAAGAGCAGCGACTGAGCGCTCCCCTTCCGCTTAATCCGTTAAAACCCAACAAATTTGGGGGAATTAGGTAAACTAATGCCATCCTTGACCATCTCTGAGCGGAGCCAAATTGACGCCAGTCAGCAGGCAGGATGGGGGAAATGCTAAAGGAAATTATTCGCCGTTTGAGTCAGGTTTCATTGAAGCAAAGCGTGCATTGTGTGGTTTGTGGTGGGAAACCTACAGCATGTGTGATCCCTGCAGTGTAAACAAAGAATTACAGGAGGGTAATGGTGACTATAGGGATGTTATTTATGTCTACAGGGCTCTAATAATGGTAATCAACATATTTAGAAAATCATAAATAGGTTTTCTATGCTGTAACTATGAAAATATTCCATTTATTTCTATTGCATTCTACTTAGTGGAAATTCACTTATCGCAGTCGCGTCTGGAACAAACGCGATGAACGGGGGACGACTGCACATGTCATGTTTAACTGTACAATACCAGTGGGTTGTGGTCGAAATGCATTGGAAAACTTTTGAGCATACATGTAATACAGATATCAAACGGTCAATGACTTGCCAGCATTAGTTGCCGAGTCCCCGGCAAAGACGCTTAGCTGGATGACAGCCGTGCTTTTCAACCAATCTTGCTCCAATTTTACACACGTGCTTGTCCGTCCCCTAAAGGTGCGTACCAGATTTTGCGGTGATTTGTCTCAACACTCTAACGTTACAGTGGGTGTTTTGTAGAGCACATTGAACTGTGTGAGAAATTTCAAGTCAATCCGACTTACAGGGGTCAAACTGCGCCACCAGAAAAACAATAGCACAGTCAACACAGTAGGGGTCAGTGTTGTGACAAATGTTCACCCTTTGTGTGCAACGATTCGGGGGTAGAAGAGTTAGACCAGGGGTTTCAAACTGCGGCCCACCAAATCGTATCTTGCGGCCCGCGACTGGACATCAAAGAGTAGTGTAACTGCAGCCCGCAACATCCGGGCAAGCTCAGTGTTACTTCCATACTTACAGGGCCACATAAACACCAACACTGCACTAACAGTGGTGTTGTGATTTGAGATTTCCAGCCCTACTACGAATACTTGATGCGGCCCAGCCTCACCCACTCTACCTCCATTGGCCCCCAGTGAAATTGAGTTTGAGACCCCTGAGTTAGGCTGTGGTTGCAGGCTCGCCTGAGGGTCATTTGTGTGTACTATATTTTGTTGGAGAATGAAGCAGATCATGATTATTAAAATAAATGACGGAAAAAAGAAATTAATTGAGCATGTTGGTTGTGCTCCAACTAAATGAGGTATGACTAGCAGACACATTCAATCACATTTTAAGTAGCATAAGGGAAGGATTCCTGAATTGACTGTGATTTAAATCCAAAGTCAGGTTTTCCTTATGTAAGACGCTCTTGTCTGTCGAGCTTCAAACCAGCGCTGCAGGGAAATTCTGACGCAAGTCCTATCACTAATTTAAAGTAGTGATGTCAAACATTTCTGACAACTCTTGATACAACCCCCCCGTTTGCATTTGCATACTCCAAAGTACTCCATCCTATGCGTTTCCGATTGATTTGTCATGTCTCGGTGACAATGAAAGGTTGTAAAAATAGATGCAAGTGATCAAAGGCCCATCCGGAAGGAGTGAAATATCATCAGATCTGCCGCCGACGTCTGTCTAAAAGGAAACTATAGGCACAAAGACAGCCCTTACACACCCCCCTCTGAGAGACGGGTGCTGTTAAAAACCACCTGCGGTGACATAGACGCCACCCATGCCCTTTGCAGGCTCTATCAGTGTTTATTATAATAATTGGTGCGTGTACTTCCACTGCCTTCCACTTTGCGTTCACACTGGTATTTTTGTCACGGGACCAAAGGCTATGTCAGCTTTGGTGACATATTACCTGACTTACCTCAAATACAGTGGCATCTCGGTTTTCCTACATCCAGATTTTCAGAGGATTGGTTTTGGTCGACGAAAATTATCACAACCTCGGTTTTCATACACTGTTTTGGTTATCATACGGCCAAACATTGCACCTCACAAACTGGTGCGTTTCTGTGTCATTTTACACTGGTCTTTGTTTCTTTGGTCCGTGTAGCGTCCACAAGTGAACCGCACCATTCAATTGAAAGCGGACAGCGATCCAACTCTTAAGGGGTCTCGAGCTGCTTGTTCGGTGCTCACGACGGTTCAGATGCCACTTCACACTTGACCAAAACAACCACACCTAGTAGAGCAAATGCACGAGCTCCTTTTAACAACACTGACAAATGACAGCAGCCGTTAAGAAAGTAAAACAGGTCTTATTCACTGTCCTTTTCTTTTCTCCAGAAACTTTTCCAAAAGTGGGTCATATTCATTTTGGACATTTTGTGTCAGGCTCGAACAAATCAGCTAATCCCTTCCTGGTTAAAGGCAGACTAGGACACACGTATGAAAAATTGATGGAAGTTAAAAATAGCTTCCTCCTGAATACCAATTAAACCTCTGGGTCCTACCCGTCCAAATGCTTGAACATCATGAGGGATGTGCGTGCAATAATCCGTTTAGCCAGTGGGGGCGGGAGCTGCAGTTGACGTCCAAACCGACATTTGAAGGCATTATTTCTAAAGAGCCAACTCACAACAGAAGTTAGAAGTCAGAAGTCGTATTGTAAGCTTGACTTATTCTGCAGGTCTAAAACCTCACCCCTCGTACATTAAAGAACCGAACCCCACATGAGCAAGCGCTTGGCGTCAGAGGCAGGGAAAAACACACTCAAGGAAAAAACGCAATCAAGGGAAGAAACCGACAGAATCCAGACTGTGGGACGGCCGTTAGAAGAAACATTTAATCCCCCGTTTATCACGGTTAATTGGTTCCAGACCCGACCGCGATAGGTGAAGTAGGATTCCTTCCTTATAAATGGAATATTTTTGTAGTTACAGCATAGAAAAAAACTGTTTACAACCTTCTAAATACGCTTTTTTGGACTATTAGAGCCCTAAAGACATGAAATAACACCCCTATAGTTACTTTTACAATCATATTACCCAATATAGTAGACATATAAACAATAGAAAATATGTCTTACACGTAAAATATATATATATATATATATATATATATTAGCACTGACAGTGTGTTGGCTGCTGTGGCTATTGTCTCATCAATGTAACGTTACTGACACCTGGTGACCAGTGTAGAATACTGTTTGTGGTTAAGGAGCGACTCACCATGCACTTGAATCGCTTTATTACCGAGCAGAGGACACATATGCAGTGAACATTCACACGGGAGCTGCTGTCGCCACAAGTCACGCCAGTATCTGCTCTCTCCGCACTGTCAACCAAAGACGCTGCTGCGAACAATCGGCGAAACACAACTGTCAACTCCAGCTAGCTGACATCACACACGTCACTCCCCAAGCCCCGTAGCTTAAAGGCACACACAATTCACAGATATTGCACTACATATCACATCTTCTGAATGCCTTACAATTTGTATTTTTTCTTCATTTGGCCACTTCTGTGCTTCAAAATGCTTAACTTGGGCCAAGAATACTTACAATTTGCTTAAAGATGCATTTAAAAAAATGACTAATAGGCCACATTCAACCATGAAAGAGTGAGGGCGTAACGTTTGAACCGCGATGTAGTGAGGGACGACGGTAGTTCACAACTCAGAGTTCATACCAGCATCAGTCTCACAGGATTTGAGCGCATAAAGGATCAGTTCGACAATGCCGCCCTCCGACAGAAAGCAGCAACAAGGCTATATTGAATTAGTGATACTTATAAGCCGCCACTGGGTGACAGTATTGTTCTGCAAACACCTTCCTCACCCTGCTCCATGACGTATCTGCTAGGTGTCTTCACAGGGGGAGTAGTTTTACTGTATTTTAGTTTTCTTATACAGCGGTGTGAGTCAGTGCAAAGCAGCAAGTGTGTGAATGAGTGGCTCTAATTTGGCGGAAAAGCATACATGACAAATGCGATGGCAGGGTTGTTATGACAAGAGCCTGAATCACAGCTCGTGCCAAACAAACAAACAAAAAAGCATCAGTGTTTACACGGAATTTAATGAGTCACAGAAGCGTGGAATATCCTCTAATTTGTAAGATATTCTCATCCTGCATTTGGCTTTGATGGTTTGGTTCATCCCCAAAACATGTAATACCTCACTTTTATTGTATCAGAAAGAGGTTTAAACACAGCAACATGACCAAATTTCTATTTCCCGGATGCTGAGGAGATTGCTGACACGTCCTTGATGCTAACTCCCACTTGTTCATTCGTGTGACAGCTAGGCTGAGCTACCGGAGCAAAAAATGATTAATGATGTCAGAACATACTCTCGTGAATCTGTCAAATTGTACATTTTAGGGGACGCTCTTTGCATTTATTTTTCATGTACAATTCCAAAAAGTTTATACCTGTATGAAGCTAAACCTCCATGCTAGCTCAGCATGCTCACACTTTCTAAAATAACGCCTTTTGTGATACAATTCAATACGCAAACAAAGCAAAGCAGTGGCCTACCTACTCAAGCTGTGAAAGGACTGCCAAGGTGAGGCATCTACAAAGACATGCTAATAATACATAATTTCAATGCAATCAGAATGAAAATTCAACTATTGTTAGGTTAGACCAGGGGTGCTCACACCTTTCCACCCTGCGAGCTACTTTTAGTCCCAAAGTTCCATAAATATGAGTATAAATGTACATTGTACATGTATATCACACTCTTTCACCAAGTTAAAATGATCTACTCTTCCTCTACCTCTTTTTATAAAACATATACAGCCCCTCATTTATCACAGTTAATCGGTTCCAGACTGGACCGTGATAAATGAATTTCCGCAAAAGTAGGATTCCGTTTTTATAAATGGGATATTTTCATAGTTAAAGCATAGAAAACCTGTTTAAGACCTGACATAAATATGTTTTTTAGCATTATTAGCCTTCTAGTGGTGATGTGCAATACCACTGTTTATACATTTTAAACCGTGAAGTATATTGAGGTAGTGGGTGTGATTTACAAAATAGCCAAACTAATATACAACAGAAAAAACAGAGGACAATATCATATAAATTGTATTTTATATTATAAATTGTATTTTAAACAATAAAGAAAGAAACTAACAAAAATAATCCAAACATTACAATAAATGATCAATTATTAAAAACTACGATAAGAATGAAAACTTTAGTCACAATTCACCCATGGCTCCGTTTACGATCGGTCATCCTTTGAACACGCAAACATTACCTCAAATGACTGAAGTATCGAGTTTAGAGCATGGAGAGCTGGTATCGGAAGTATCGATCCACACATCACTACCCTCTAGACATGGAATAACACTCCTATAGTCACTTTTATACTTGTTTTATCAAATATAGTTGACATAATCATAGAAAATAAGGAGCGTTAGACCTAAATACGACATTACGTAGAGTCACACGTTACTTGGTGGCGATTGTCTCATCAGTGTAACGTTCCTGACATAACTTGAGCAGCATGCCAGTCGAAATAGCTGCGTAGCGTTCATTCTACATACAGTTCATGTGTTACGTCCAGTTAGCATTTGCTATCAAACATTACAGACGTACCAGAAATGAAAATGATCATGAAAAACACAATGCAACCGAAGCTAAGGCACCATAGTAGAAAGGTTTCAGCCATGGGCACATTTTACAATGAATCATGAAATAATAGTTTCACAAGCAAAAGTGTAGAAAACACACATTTCTATAGTGGAGTTCAGGACGTGAAGCAGAGCCATCACACAATTGATTTTTTAAAATCTATAACTAGCTGCTACAAGTGAACAGATCACTTTTGTCATAGGCATCTTAACTGCTGAGTTCATTTATCCGTAATCAGAATAATAAAGATGAAAGTGTCGCTTGATGTCTGTTCATCACAACAGTGAATCAGGAGGGGAGCTTAACGTGAGCTGACTGATGTCAGATGGCATCTACAAAGTTATGACGTGGGTGACACATGCGATTGACCTACCGCTCGATCACGATTGACATAATGGGCACCCCTGGGTTAGACAATAGCATCATGCCAAGAATGACATGGTTGAGTAACATTTTTTTCACATGACTGTAAATGGCATTATTGACGCCCCCTTGGTTTGTGGTCAGACTGCTTTCTTGGACGTTCTAGCATACATGTAATACAGGTATACTCAAAGTTGTATCATCATCAGACAAATGGTCAATGGCTTGTGATTAGGGATGTCCGATATTGGCTTTATTGCCGATATCCAATATGCTGATATTGTCCAACTCTAAATTTCCAATTCTGATATCAACCGACTGATATGCGTAACATCACATATCTCCTGTCGTGGAGTTAACACATTGTGGTGACCCGCAATATTATTTTAGACATTCACCAAGTGTACTTACATGAGGTTGTTGTAGCCACTTAACTGTTGCTAAATAGTTGTTGCTTGTTGTTGAGTTGAGTGTATAGTAAACTGATTGGTGCCACCTTCCTTGACTCCTGACACGTTGTGAATCCCATCTCCACATTTGGTGACCCTCGACGTGGGTAAAAATGTCGACTGCCAACAGTGACAGCAACGAGGCCGCACTGGCAGCAGTTGGCTAACGTCAGTGCTATCTGCGCGGACGACACAACCCACGCCCGTGGTTTCAACACATCGAAGCCCAGTTCCGACTGCGAGGGATAACACAGGATGTGACGAAGTATTTCCAATGCAGTGGCCGCACTGGATGCCTCGACCACAGCCAGCACGGGAGCCCATAGACCTACTGTATATACAGCAGTTTTAAAAATACTGTCTACTGATTTTTATGCCAATATTCGCCTGATATTATCGCTGCGCCGATATTATCGGACATCCTTATTGGTGAACAATTAGTTGTGGCCAAGTTTTGCTTGATGGCAGTCATTTTTTTTCAACCAATCTTTCTCAAATTTTGAGGTGCCTGGTGCTTGGCAGTCGCCTGAAGGTGTAAACGCCCTAAAGTTACAGTGGGTGTTTTGAGAAATTTTAAGTCAATCAAACTTATTGTGGAGTCCAACTTTGTGGTTTTAGAACAGTGTCAACATGTGTATGTGTCAGAAAAATAATAGCATCGACAACACAGTAGGGGTGCATATTTTGGCAAATGTTCACCCTTTTGGGTGCAGCAGTTCAGGAGTAGAAGAGTCACACCATGGGGGCGGGGGTGTTATTTTTTCCACATGACTATGTTTTAGCCATGGAAATGTGCATTGGAAGGTATAAATGCATCCCATCATCACCTATTTGCACTCTAGGTATGCCGAGAGCAGTGTCTTCCATGCACGGTGTCAAACTCTTCCTCATTAGCTGGCATCTTCATTAGGCTGAAGGGTGTCTTGCTCAGCCGTGTCACAACGCTGTCACCGCAACGAGAAGGTGAAGCAAGCTCCCTAATGAAACATTTGCATCCGCAAAACAAACCTTTTGTTCTTTTCTTGACTTGTCAGCATGATCCGCGCCACTTTCGCCATGGTGAAAAAGTGGCCCTGCTGCGCCTTAAACGAGACAAGATCAGCCCCGTGGAGAGGCGGCAACACACTCTGCGTCGTCCCTGACCTTCTAATGATGGAGTTGCAGGCCCAGCATGCCAACCTTGTCTCAAACTGCAACTCCGGCCCCGAGTCTGAGAAATGAGATATGAGCAGGCTAAGACTGTGGCTGCACCGAGACTCATTTCATTGTAGCATGCCGAGCTGATAACGCAATCCCTCTGACATTAGGGAGCTAGCTGCCTGTCCATTTTAATTACCTGGGAAACTGCAACCCAAACAGTATTCGCGTAGGCTTGGCTGTCTGCGATTGTCATTTTGGAAAGATAGGGCGGAAAACTGTCAAGTAGGCTAACCCCTCTCTGAGAAGGCACATAGATTTGCGGCTAATCCGGATGGGAGAGTCTAAGCACAATGGATAAACACTGAATGGAACTGAGCAAGCAAACAATCTCAACTGCTGCTCAAAGTAAACGCCCCCGTCACATCACATCAATGTTTCTAAATTGTCATCTCACCAAAAAAAACCAAAAACTTTGACTGCAGGGTTACATCCTGTGTTGCTATGCTATGACAAACCTGTAAGACTAACTTATGGAGTTTCACCACACATATCACCAGTAGCGGAACAAATCAGAACCAGGCCGGGGGTGGGGCAAATGACCGGGCTCTTTAAAACCAAATGATAAAGCTCATAACATCACATGCCCGCAGCAGCAAGGCTTACAAACTTTGGCACCACCATGTCATTTCGAAGTCCATCAAACGGACGTGAAGTATAACAAACCAAGAGAACAACAAAAACATTAGGCTACATGGTCGCTCATGACAAAACTGCACAATGCTGTTCAGCACCATGGATAGCGACCACTTTAACTATTTCAACTCAGAGCCTGTATCAGTAGCTATAAAGTTTTGTAAAACTGGCACAGCAGCCCACATGTTCACAAAAACAATTTCAATATGAAGTACGATACGCCTACTCACCACTATTTGAAGGGCATACGACGAGCGTTGCGCCCCGCAAACTCGTCCATGATTCTGTGTATGTCCATTTTCTTTGCTCTCCCATTCTCTATGGACAACATGGCAAGTCCACTCAGTCTCTACTGTCCCACTGTGCTCCTCAAGTGGTTTTCAATGAATTTTAACTTGGAGAATGAGCGCTCAGATGTTGCAACGGTGACGGGAATAGTAAAAAAAAAATTAAAGGAGGGCGGTGCAACCCTCACTGAATGTAGAAGTTACTGCAGTGTGGTTGGCTCGGAGTGTTTTTGCCAGATCAGCAACGGGCTTTTGCTTTATCAGATCCCTGAAAGAGCTTCTAATACAAAGCAGCTGGGCAGGGAAATCTGGGGGTGATGTCCCAACTGTAGTGTCCCAACTGTAGTGCTCACTAAGCCACCAGGCAGCTTGTTGTAACTCCTCACCTCCTGCCCTGTATAAACCTGCATGACGGGTGATGTTAAACAGACTGTGCACGTAATTTATTGGTGGAAAACCCATCTCATTTGCCCTATATTGGTTAAGCTTGAGTTGCACATAAAGTAGTCAGAGGAAAACTTCAACTTGCTCGAAGAGGTACTCTTTATTTGCAGTGAATCATCTTAATTTTGACACCCTTACTCACAGCATAAACAAACACAAGCTTATCGACCCAAATGCCTTCCTCGCTCACGGCTCAACAAAAATAACGAGTAACATGGAACACACAATGTACAGTAACTCTACCACATGGAATATGTGGGCATCGATATACATGCAAAATTATGCAATATTAGTCTAATTTATAACATGTGAGGCAAGCTGTCGTGGAGTACGGTAATCCCTCGTTTATCGTGGTTGATTGGTTCCAGACCTGACCATGATGTGTGAACGTGTGATGAGTTAATTCCCGCTAAGTAGAATTCCATATTCAGAAATGAGATATTTAGGCACAGCATAGAAAACATGTTTACGACCTCCTGTTTTAAACATTATTAGAGCCCTCTAGACATGAAGTAACACCCCTATAGTCACCTTTACACTTGTATTACCCAATATAGTAGACATAATAAGAGTAAATAAGCCATTTAAGACATAAATAAGACTTGTGCTCATGCGTGTTGCTGTAAGTGTGTTTTTTGGGGGAGCAGAATGAGTGATAGACAGGAAGTAATGTTGGGGGTTCAGTGGGGGTTGAGTTTGAGCTTGGGTTACGGCCGCAACAGTAACCCGTGTTTTTATTAGGGTTTATTGTGCCTGTTGGAAGATAATTCAAACTTGCAATAAAAGCCTGTTGTTCCAGTGATCAAGTCTGGTGCTTGCGTGTCTCACCAGAACATTACAGTAACATTACTGACACCTAGTGACTAGTGTAGAATACTACTTTGAATGCGTCTTCTGAATGCCTTACATTTGTATTTTAATTCATTTAGCCATTTACCAAAATGCTTATTTTCAACAAGAAATGCGTAACATTAGCTTAAATATGCATTGAGAAACCGCTCAAAGACACATCGGCAGTTTGAAGGAGAAGGGGCTTCACGCATTTATTGAACAACAGTTACATAGCCTTTGAAGCTATAACAAACTGACAGGCGGATCTCTTGCTCGCCAAACCGGATATCTGGTCATATCTGTTTATCTTTCACAACGCTCGAAATTACCAGAAGTTGCGCCTTATCTGGACATCTACGGAAATAGAGCTATTGGCAGACCCTGAGTGTACGGTATGTAAGGGATACACTTCACACTTGAGACGTTTAGTGACACATGTTATGAAAGAACTGTTATACCACCTCAGGTCAAGTTGATCTCTCTCTCTCTCTCTTTTTTTTTATTGAGCAATTGGAGTTCACAGAAAGATTCATTCTACAATATAATTCCTCCCTTTTGGGAGTCCCTAAACCCCCCAAATAACCCAAAAGGAAGTTCCAGCATGCCTCGACCCAATGCTAAGTATAGACCCTGGTGTTTATTTGCTTTTGTAGGCCACGGGATCCAATACAAGCGGTTACTTAGTGATTTTGTGTCCTGTGATGGCAGCAAATTGCCTTTTTCTGGTTAATTTTGTGCATCTGTAGACATGTCATGCACTAATGGCGTCATTAATTATTCTGTTCGATCAATATTACACGAGGTTCCAAACACTGGTTTATTCTGAATAGTAATCAGCATCTTTTTGCTATCTGTGCTTAAAGTAAGACAACACGGCGACGATAAATGACTCGGAAGGATCATCCTATTTCCCTCGCCAGTGTTATCTTTGTTTTGTGTGTTCTTGTCCACTTTCAGTACGTCTCTGCAGAGGAGATAGCAGGAGTGTCACTGGAGGCTCATAGAGCACTTCAAGAACGCCCTCTCTGTTCTTCATACGCTCTTTGATTCACTCTTATCCAAGCAGACGCGGTCAAACACGCCCAAAGGTTATCTGCCCACATCATAGCAGCCGATAGCACCTTGAACGCAGCACGAGTCAGACATCAGTGGCGTAGAGTGTTTTCCTACTAACCAAGAACATAAAAGCAGTTTGTGATTTTTCATTTCATAACAGAATTCCTCCCAAGGTGTTTTTTTTTTGTTTTTTTTTGTCCAGTAAACAACATCCTAACAGCAGTCCTCCTTTTTGTCACTAAACTGTGATTCTCACAAAAGTGAAACAAAATGAATCTCAGGAGAGACGAGGGAAAGAGTGTTCATGTGGCAGAGAAGTTGAAACGAAGCGGGTTTACTAGAGTGAAGCAGACTTTCCCCCGGCACCAGCAAATGATCCTTTACACTTTGAAATGTGCCAGCACAACTTCAGCTGGAAAAACAGCCTTTTAGAGGCAAAGTGGGCGCTCAATGAAAGACGGAGAATATACCAGGAATATATCTCTATCATTGGGGGTAAAAAACACACACTGTTGTACACACGCTACTGCTCAGCCACGTTACTTTTTTTTACCTGCTTTAAAGGGAAACTGCAATTTTTTGGCAATTTTGACTATCATCCACAATCCTTATGTGAGACATGAGCACATGTCTTTCTTTCTAAAGACATGACAACAGATAAAGAGGCAGCTCATCACTGCATGTAATGGGACACACCCATGCCGCCTACAAAGATCACCATTTATACACCTCCAACAAGGTTTTATGCTTTTATATACATGCTGTGACCAAGTAGTAACGGGTACATTCATGATAACGTGTAATGCTTACAGTATTTTGCCGTATTTTGGTCCTTTTAAGCTTTCTTCCTGGGCGCATTGATTTCACATAGCAATGTAAATATGTAGCGTTACCTTTTTGGTAGTGGTCTGAGGCATTGAGAGCGCGGCGCTGACACTGCGGGCGAATGTGTGGTGAAGTTAGCCGCTAGCTGGCTAGTAGCTAGCCGGTGTGGCGTGGCAAGCTGTCAAAGCGCAAGTATTGCAGTTCAGTCGGCTTTCATCTGTCATTACGAAGGCATCAATTACGTCGAACAAGTGCTGTTAAAAATGGCTAAAGTGCACAACAGTGCTTCTTGGAGACGCACATTCTGCCGGGGAGATAAACACAGCTCATCTGCATAAAAGCTACACACACAAAACAGCATGTTCCCAGTAAATCACTTTTAAACTGTCAAAATTCCAGCATGAGGCTAGATTTTGGACAACACACTCCCAAAACAATATTGTGATACATCAGAGATGTATTTAAAGTTGTTGAAAATCACTATAATATGGGAGCTTTAAGACGCACAAATTTCTAAAAATCATTCATCAGTGCCGCAGGATCACCACTTTCTTCACAACGTGAGAATCACTGGTCTTGTTGCCTCGGATTACCATGACCTGGATGACTGAGAATCTACACAGACATGGATAAAGTAGTGAGTGTACGAGTAATGTATAGGACTCTAACAGCCACAATTGCTTTTTAATACGCTAAAAGGAACATTTCATCTAACTCTTGAAATATGTGAACGTAAAAACAACCTCTTCCAAGTGAGCGCAAAGATTCATAGTGCTGCTATAGGGAAGCGCTTCTATGCTGTGGTGCCTTCAGGGGCCTCTAAAGAGGAGAGAAAGACCTTCCTTGTGATATATTAAGATTGTGACGTGCAGGGGCTAATGCTCGCTACATTTAACACTCCGCATCCAAGGAGTCCTGCCGGAGTTGAATAACATCTAAGAGGTTTTGTCGAGGCGATTCATCGAGAGAAGATGTTTGGACGCTCCTCTTTTATTGCATGCAAGGTTCATTCTAAATGCATCACTTGTATGACAGAGGCGAAATGGTTAGCGTTACAACGCAGGGCACCGCCCCTCCAGTGCGAGCTTTTTTTTGCAGATTACCGTCGATGCTCCACTTTGTTTTACACTTGAAGCCGGCGCACCAACAAGTCGCCTTTGATTGTCGTGGAGGAAAGAGGAGAGGCGCTTGTTGGTACAAATGTGCTCATGCTGCGTTTCACTGATGTGTCGCAGGTTTGCGCCGGATAAAAAGGCTTGAAGGCATCACGGAAAATGTTATCAAGACCTTTTAAAATATACAAAGAGTTGCTGTAGGAATGACTTAGTTTTAGAAGTCCGCCTAATCACGTGTGTTGGGTTGCTTTAATAATTCAAAGGCAAAAAGAGAGTCCAACATTGTCCCTCTCTATATATTCCCAGTTTATACGCACTAAATGATTCTCCTCCTGCCTCCTCTTCTTCTATTAAAAGCTTTTCCAGCGGTTTAAGACATTTGGGCATTCAGCGGGAAAAAGCAGTCGGTTAAATTTTTAAAACGTTACCCCCTCTTGGTTTATTTATTTGCGGCGTGTACTGTCCCCCTTTGTGTCGCCCACGCTCGGCCCCGGTGCAGCGTAGCGTATAGGACCGAGTTTATGAGACAAACGCTTGTAAAAGCCCCTTTTAAATGATGTGATAAGTGAAGCTCGTTCGTCCACACGGGGCGCGTGAGATGTGTGCGATGAGCAAGCCTGGTCATCACCCAAGGATGAAAGGACCTGATGATTGTCGTACCTGTTGGTTTACCTGTTCATTTGTACAGTGGAAAACCTCTTTGTACAGTTTGGTAATGAGGTGAGGTGTCGGATGAGGCTATACTACAGGTACTGTATATACTATACAATATACTATTACTGTACTTCAATTACTATACTTCAATTTCGTCAAGGTTGGCAGCTTAGTGTCTTTATTCAGGCTCGAACGATGCTGGTGCCAGCAACTCATACAGTGCTTTGTACAGAAAAATTAATACTACAGGTTCTCAAGTGTATTTCAAATCTTATGGACTTATGGAAGTCTCGCCCACTTCTCTGCACCTTTTGCTTGATTGCGGCCATGTTTTTCAACCAAACCTGCTCACATTTTACACACACGTGCTCGTCAGTCCCCTAAACGTGTGTACCAAATTTGGTGGAGATTTGGGTCAGCACCCTAAAGTTACAGTGGCTTTTGTTTCATAAATAATTCATGTCTGGTTAATACATACTGTAT
This sequence comes from Dunckerocampus dactyliophorus, assembly GCF_027744805.1. NCBI lineage: Eukaryota > Metazoa > Chordata > Actinopteri > Syngnathiformes > Syngnathidae > Dunckerocampus > Dunckerocampus dactyliophorus. The sequence continues at coordinate 6,363,899 of NC_072836.1, read as the reverse complement.
CGATTCACTTTGGAGTCTGGTTTTTGCAAGAATTTCAAAGGATTTTGTCCCGAGACAATAGTGGCTAGAAAATACAACATACTGTATATAACATAACGCTTACTGTGTCTTAGATGTCGCACTGTCTAATAGCTAGGTGCCTTGTCAGTCCAATTGCTTCTCAGGGGCCTTTACAATACACACACTCACCTTCCAAGATACACACACGCACACGCACACACACATAGCTAGCACGATCAGAGTGAGCTATGATTTATAGATACTTAGATATGACTCATGGAAAAATACTGGGAACATACAATAGATGCATTGTTCTCACTCACACCAGCTTAACGCTCACTTTCACACTAATTTAACTTCCATTAATGTAAGGAATGTAAAACCGACCAACGTTCCAGCTCGAAGTCAAGCACAGACCTTTGCTGAGGCCCCAAACAATCCTAATTTGCATGCACGTCTTGCATATACCTCACTTTTGTCAAGACTTCCATTCAGCGTTGCCTGAGACAGGGGTGTCCAAACTTTTTCCAGCGAGGGCCACATACTGAAAAATGAAAGGACGCCAGGGCCACTTTGATATTTTGTCAAGCTAAGTTATTTAGACTTGCATCTTGCAAATGCATCTCAGCTTTGTGATCTTGGTGAAAAAACCTGTTATGAATATGAACTTGGGTCTTTGCTCTTTTTTCCCCACATTTCTGCTGTTTTTTCCCCCAAATATTTCAACTTGGTCAATTTTCTTCTCGTGATATGACTTTAATATTCTAACTTCCTCCCAACCTCATTTTCCAAAAATTGCCACTTTTGGTTTTGTTTGTTTCTCATATTATGACTTGTAAAAAAAAAAAAAAAACATTATTTCTTATTTCAACTCTATGCTATACATTATTCTATACATTCTATACATTATTCTATACATTATTCTATACATTCTATACATTATTCTCATAAAATTGCAACTTTTTTTCTCTTTAGAATCCGACTTTTTTCTCTGAATGTTTTGACTTGATTCTCGTAAAATAACAGCTGTTTTTTTTTCATTTCTTTCTTTTTTTTTTTTTAAATTTCCAACTATTTCAACTTTCGTCTTGTTTTTCTCGTACTTAGAACTTTATTCCCATCATATTTTGACTTTATTTTTGGAATATTATAACATTTTCCACGTCCTAATTTTCCCAAAATCACAACTTTATTTTGTTGGGTTTTTTTTTACTTTTAAAACTTTTTTTTTTTCAACCATATGCTACTAAAATGGTGTTATTTTTCCTCAAGATATTATGATGTTATTCTCTAAAATTATGACTTTCTCATTAGATTAAAACATGTTATTGTTGTAAAAGAGCGTTGCTTTTTTTTTGTTTTCTTTTTAAATTACATTTTCAGAATGTGCCGTGGCCCAATAAAAAAAAATAAAAAAATTACAATTTTTTTTTTTAAACAGCCTGGGCAGCAAACGGCCCCCAGGCTGCACTTTGGACACCCCTGGCTTTAAAGAATATGTGGATATTTTTGTTTTTGTGGAATTCTGTATTTTTTGTCTTATCCTGCCAACAAGCAAACAACAGTGAATGAAAACAAAACGTTCTTGCCGGAGGTAAAGCGGCTTCTTCCAGAGGTTGAGACCAAAAGGCAAAGGGGGATAACAGAGCTGGTTGTCTCACTATTGGAAATTGCACGCCGTCAGAATGTCTAATGAACTTCCTGCAGTTCCTCCACGCTAGCAGTGATCAAGCTGATTTCATTCCCTCGGCCTTTGTGAGTAATTATTGATTGTCCCGAGAAAGGTGGGCTGTACAGAGCCCAGAAAATGGCGGCTAATTAGTATTTTTGCTGCTTGGATAGCGTCCTGTGTTGCTTTTATTTATATGCATGGCGGCCCGACAATGCGGGAGAATTCTTCTTCCTGGTGCTGATAACTGGGAGCAGAAGCGTCAGCTGCTACCTGAAGCTTTATTTTATCTTCCCTCTTAAAGCCGTTAACGAGCTGAAATTACTAATGTTTTCAATTACGGCCAGTTAAATTAATAACCTGCTAGCAATCTTAGTTTTTCACCCTTATGGATGCAGCAGGGAGGAGATCTCCCCTGAAGGCGCACCGTGCATGACAATTGTTCTACTTCCATGTTCCGCTTACACTGACGTTACTCTCAATTTCATGATTCATAGCAAGAAGCTGCCGTGAAGTAAAATGCGAGCAACATTGCCAGAGGATAAACGGCAGACGGGCCAACATGAAAAGATTTTCAGCATTTAAGTTTAATGTGTTCATTGAGCATCCAGCTGTGATTTGTGGTCAAAACAGAAGCATGATTCAAAACACTCCGACATCACAGCACAAAGATCTATGAAGCTCTTCCAAAAAGCATTTCGATAAATAGATGCGTGCTGATCTTATCAACGTGGCTTCTTAATAATAAATAAACTGGAAATGTGAATGCTAGTTCAGCCTTCTAGAATGTGCTGCTATAATTGCAAGAAAAAAAAAAAAATATATATATATATATATATATATATATTCACAGTCGTCCCTTGCCACTTTGTGCTTCGAATCTCGCAGCTTCACTCTATCACGGTTTTTCAAAAATATATGAATGAATAAATCATGCTGTTTTGTGGTTGAATATGGCCTAATATTATTTTTAAAAATGCACATTTAAGCAAGTGTTACATTTCTTTTTGCCTAAATGAAGCATTTTCAAGCATGAAAATGGTGAAATGAACTAAAATACAAATATACGGCATTCAGAAGATGCATTAAAAGATGTGTTGTGGTACGTAGTATTCCACACCGGTCACTAGGTGTCAGTAATGTTATATTGATGAGACAGTCGCCACCCGAGGAGGTACTGTGTCTTGTGAGGCTGTATGCAAGTGTAATGTTGGACCGGCTACATTGCTATATTGCTACATTGTTTTTCTGGATTTTGTCAAAAAAAATGGTGGACGTCGAAGTCGCACACCTCTGGTATGTCATAACATTGTTCTATTTCATTCAATGTCTTTGTCGGAAATGTCTATTTAAATATTTCAGAACATTGCTTGAACATATCAAAATGCAGCTGGGTAACAATAAGAGAGTCAAGGCTCTACTCACGCTTTTCCATCAGCAAAATCAAGTACGATTTCTAGTGCTGAGCTGTGCCTTTAGCTCTGGACTCCCTATAAGCATACCTGTCAACCCTCCCATTTTCCCCAGGAAACACCCATATTTTACCCTTCTTTACCGTCGCGCTCCCGTTTAGTTTTCCAGTTCCTGCATTTTAACTTACCATTATTTCCTGGAAAATGTTCCCTTATTTCCTGGAAAAGTGTCCCCCATTTTCAAATGCAAATGTTGACAGGTATGCCTATGTCTCCCCTTTGCTGCACTGCTGCCCTCAGTCTCCTCATGGATAAAAGCAGCCACGTGACCAGAAGCAAAAATAACATATTGCTTTGTCTTGTTCCGACTGATGCGTTCAATGACGCGAGTATGGATGAGTGAAAGCGATACTGTGCAGTGGAGAAGTGTCGACAGACTCAATCTTCACTAGTAAAGGCATCACAAGGGCATCGCTTTGTATCAGTTGACCCCCGCTGAAGAACACTCTATCCTCACATCCTTGCCTTTAATTCATCCTCCGTCACGAGACGTCTTTGTTGTTTAAAGTGTGTCAGCTGAGTGCCGCTGACATTTCTCGAGCAAGAGGCCACTTCATAGGAGATGCAAGTAGTGTAAATCGAACAAAGCGGACGCGCGCTCGCTAAAAGGAAATAAATCGTTTTAGACGGCGTCTTCCGTGGCGGCCGACATGACCTCCGTTACTCGTGCGTGACACACAGCGTACCATTAACGTGCATCTGTTGTGGATCACTCGCTGCAAAAATGTCAACAGGCCGCCACTTTCCTGCCCCCGCCCCTTCTCATTTCACAGTCCCGGGAATGAGTGGGTGCAGGGTCAGGAGTCGGAACGGCCCTGCAGCGTTGCATGCATCATTTATATGACGGCAGGAACATATGTTATTAGTCCGAGACAAACACCTTGAAGGAATGAAATGCATGCAAACAAGCCCTACAAGCAGCATGACACGTTATTTACACGCATGTTAACGATGATGATCATTGTTTGATTGGTTTGGAACAAAGTAAGAAACACAACTCATGATGTCCAAAAAGGAATAGAGTTGATTTGATCCGACTCCTTTGACTTGTCTCATCAATCACAGACAATTCCTTCACATCCTTTGTTGAAATGTTTTCCAAAGGGGAGAGAAACAATCAATAGCTTATGCAGCCATGGGGGGGGAGTACAAAAAGAAAGAAGCAAATAAGATATTAAAATAAATATAAATAAAAATACATGACAAAATTATTAAAATAACAAAGAAAATAAATTCATTATTTCATTAATTCATTACAGTTTTGCCGTCAAATGATTACAATTTTTAATCAGATTAATCCTGGGTTTCAAAGGACTTAATCGTGATTAATCAACATCATCATTTGAAATGGTGTCTGAAATATGGCCATTTTTACCGTATTTTATTGAAAGAAAAATGCATTCTAAAAACTTGCAGCTCCAAATGAACTGAAAATTTCAATCAAGCTAAAAGATACCACACGTCATCAAAACATCGATTTACCGAACACTAGTTTCTTTCATAGGAACCGAAGGTTTGAGTCACACTTTAGCCGTGTTGTTGTGAGCAATGAGGGCTTGCGTGCAAACACACCACCTCATTTAAGTTCAATTTACATTTTGAGTGTATTTTCTGGGATTTCCGAGCTTACTTAAATGCAGCAAATTGTACTTCCGCATTTACAGTTGCAAAGTGAGTGATAAGAATATCCACTTATTGTTTTTCTTTGTCTTTCTGTTTATGCTGACAAAACATGTATAATTACATACATTTAAAATATATATATATTACATTTAGAAGTACATTTTAAAACATCCAGACTAAATTATGCAAATTAAAAAAAGCTTACAGGATCATAAATAACTGGAGCATGCCTGGTTGGATGCGTCTTTAATCACTGTTGAATTGCATGCTAGAGTGCAAGAAAAACAGCGGCATGTGCTAGTAAAATTAGCAATGCTGTGTTCATTTACTGAGAAATGGTCAGTCATTATGATTTTAAAGTCACGAGAAGGGAACCTGAGATTGTACATGCCTCTAAACATATGAAATATAAATATGAAATAAGGTCATGAATGAAAAAACGCCCACACAACTACTTTTTGTCCACACAAACGGTAAATATTCACCATCGCGAGGACTCCAGTACATAGTGCCATCCTAGCCTAGACTCGCATAATTCATGCATTTTTTTACTTTTACGCTTTTTGATGCTAGTTAAGTAAACTTTAGCCACTGGTCACTTCATTAGGTACACATGCACATGTAAAGTAAATACAATTAGACAATTTATGCAGTTTGCCGACAAGTCAAACATGAGTGCTTCCCTGAGTTGACCGAAATATGACAGGCGTGGTTTTGGTTTGTTTTCCAGAGGGAGCGCTGCGATGTTTGCATGCCTCATGATGTGCATGTAGGCTTGAAAACAGCCAGGATTATGAACGAAATCGCCAGCCTTTTGTTGAGAACAGTGCAATTATCTAGTGAGTGCGAATGCTGAGAAATATGTGAAAAAAATATTGTTTATAGCAGATGAGGCACTTAAAGGGCCAGTGGCCATTAAAAGTGCATAAATTGCAAGGACTAATGACAATATGACAAATAACAGCTGCCATAAAGACATTCAGTGACATTTTTATTTTTATTAGCTTGCAACTGCTATGCCACAAAACGAACAAATCAATGTGAGATTTTGATGGATTTATTTTATAGACGTGCCGTAGGGCGCTTTTCATAACAAACACCACCTGCTTGCCGCCCCGCTGCAGTAAATCAACCTTTCCTCGCTGATTGTCTCTAATAAGCACACACAAGTCAATCAACCACTTCTTCTGCTTCAGTTTTTTTTCAGCTCTTTAACCACATCCCCGACTCACATTCACCCGTGGACCTGAGCTCCCCGAGAGGAGCCTCTTAAATCTTTCAGAGATATTTGCAAAATCCTCCTGAGTGGGAGCACAAAAACCCCTCTCTATGGTGTAGCTGATGCATTATTAAAGTGCTAACCTAATGGTCCTAAGCAGTGTGTGTGTATACTGTATGTATGTATGTATGTATGTATGTATGTATGTATGTATGTACACACACACAAATGCTGTACAGAAAACAATACCGTGAAAGTAAAGTTTAAATTTTGAAAGAAAAACTTTGCTGTTAACGAAGGAACATTTGTGCAGGGAAGTATTTCCCCAGGGGACCGCTCAATCGAACATGTTGCAAAAGTTGCCGAAAAAAACGTCGAAGCGCAGCTCTCACGGAGCGTGAATGGACGCTAGAGAGGTTAGCTTAGTTTAGCAGAGAACGCTAGTGCGGCTGTGTGTGCGCGACTCATGAAAATAGAATGGAGAGAATAGTCGGAAAGTTAAGAGAATCGTGATATGAGAATAAATAAATGACATTGAAATATTGCAAGAACCAAAAAATGTTTCATTTTATTAAAAAAAAATAAATAAAAAAAATTGAAAGGAATATGATGGAGCATTAGGGCTACATGGGGGGGGGGGGGGTGGGGGGGGGAATCTGGGATTTCGAAAATAAAGTAATAAATTTAAAAGAATAAAGTGACAAATTTAAGAAAATGAAGTCATCAATTTATGAGAAAAAGTCATTTTACAAGAATAAAGTCTGCTTTTTTTTCTCGTAAATTTACAACTTAATTCTTTTAAATTGACAACTTTATTCTCAAAATCTCAGATTGTTTCCCCCCCCCCCCCCCCCCCATGTGGCCCTAATACTCGGAAAAAATAATTATCCAAATAATAAGTCAAAATACTGCAGGGAAAGTCACAATACCGTAAGAATAAAGTCGTAAAGTTTCAAGTATAAAATTGAAATATGATTTGAATTGTCGGAATTTTGTAAGAATAAACGTTTACGTTTTTAAGAATGAAGTCTAAAAGTCCAAACAATTGAGGAATAACGTCGTAGCGTTACGAGTTGTAAAGTTCCAGTCATAAAATCAAAATATTGTGAGAATACATTTTTCAAGAATGAAGTCCAAATACCGTGAGCGATATTTGCGAGAAGGAAAAAAATCTGAATTTTACAAAATGGTCCAAAAATTGCAGGAAGAGTCAAAATAGTGTGAGGACAAAGTTGTCTGGAAAAGAGTGAAATCATACTATTACGTGAATAAGGTCGTAATAAGGTATGAATAAATGGATCATTTAAAATAAAATTGTAAAGTTAGAAGAATAAAGTCATGAAATTGTGAGAATGAACGTGTTTGGTTTTTCAAGAATGAAGTCCAAATATTACAATAATAAGAATGTGGGATTATTGTGTATAACGTGTGAAAAATTATAGAAATATTTAAAAATATCTATAGAAATATTCTATAGAAATATAGAAAAATCCCAGTTTCTAAAAAGAGTCGAAATATTACCAGAAATTGCAATACAATATTACCAGAATAAAAGTGGGATTTTTACAAAAAGTTGTATTTTCATGACAATAAAGATGAAAATTCCTACTTACAAAAATAGTCCAAATCTTACCGAAAGTGGAAATACAATATTACAGAATTAACTGGGATTTTAATGAAAAGAAGTCATATGCCTCCCGGACGCATTCTGTATTTCCAGAATAAAGTGGGATTTGGACATTTTGAAAATGACGTACTTTTATGCACACTGTGCACTGGCTTCCAGTCCGTTTCAGACTTGATTTTAAACTTTTACTGTTTGTTTTTAAGGCAATTCATGGTGCTGCACCATCTTATTTACGTGAGCTTTTAAACATTCATCGCCCTCGCAGAGCTCTGCGGTCTGCCAACCAACAGCTGCTTGAGGTCCCTCCGTCCAATCACAAACAGTCGGGTGATCGGTCCTTTTCTCTCGCTGGTCCCGGGCTTTGGAACGTCTCACCTGTTGAATTACGGACCATCACAGGCAAAACTTACGAGTCATTTGGCACAGAAGAGCATTGTGACACTATTATTTATTTGTATTCTTTTAATACATTTTATTTATTGTTGTGTTATTTTGCTGTTTTTCTTGCACTGTTGTCCGGCACGTTGGTTCAGCTACAGCTGATGTCAGGGGCCATATAAGTAAAGTTTGGTTGATTGAGTGACAATAGTTGAAATATTGCAGGAAATATTACCAGAAAAGGAAATGCATTATTTTCAGAATAAAGTGGGATTTTTAGGAAAATGAAGTAGAAAATGAACGAAGCCCCAGCATTTTTATGATGATAATTGCACCAATAAAAGGTAGTAGTTGTAATGTTTTGGACTTCAGATTTATTTTTGTAAAACAACAACTCAATTCTCATAACACTGCAGCTTTTTTACCGTGAAATTTTCAAAGATGTACGTTTATTCTCATAACTTTTTAGTTGTTTTACTATTTTTTTCTTTGATGGAGCCGCCCTAACACTCCTTGGTGTGGTCTGTAGTGGAGATGGGGTTTTTTTATATTTATTTATTTTTTTGTGGGTGTTTGGCATTCCCTGATGCGTCCCCGCCTTGCCTGTCTGCCTCTGCCACTCGACGACCTGATTGATTACAGCTGCTGCCAGTCTTCCTGAAAGCTGCCGATATCCAATGCCGGGGCAAAATAAAGGCGTCAAGCACGACGTAATAAACAACAAACAATAAACAACAAACAGCCATGAAGGGCGGCCCCGCCTTGCACGGTGCACTAATGCATCCTCCTCACATTTGCATGTGAGGATGATTAAACATCTCGGCTCGTGCGAGATAAGACGGCAAAACACTGATAAGAAGCCATCAATAGACTGCACGGAGAGCTGCTGTAGCATAATTACTCTGCCACTTTTATCCTGGATGTTGCCTTGATAGACGACGACTCTCACTGCGCCATGAAAGAAGTCCAAGTCACGCCGGCGCCCCTAAGAAGCCGCTTACATAAAATCGCAAATGTGTTGTGTAATTAATCCTGCCACGCGGCTCTCTCAGACCACAGAAAGCAAATTGCCGCATAATTACATGCTAAAAGTTAGACAATTACAGCCGTGCTCTCCTTTCTGCAGTAACAGCTGCATAATGATATGCAAATGAGGTTGGGGGGGCTGTTATCACTTACCTATGTGAATGGCAGGCTGACATCACCGCGGGGCCACTTAACTATCAAATCGCTCATTCAGTCATTAGCGATAACAAAGACTCGCACGCCTCTGGTGATGGAGAGTCGGGCCCTCGGTGCGCCCGACATGCTTACATGCTAAAGGTTAAAAAAAAAAACCATCACAAGTGCGATTGACATTGATGATATTAGTGACATTTTTATACGGCGGCTATTTAGATGCTGGCTACATGAGGAAGAATACTATTTCATTTTTTTCTAATTCTGTTTTTATGTAAAAAAAAAAAAAACAACACAAAAACACAGAAGAAACAGATTGAACAGCATTTCTTAAAATGTTGCTCGCCAGATTTTATGGTGCACAATCATTTGTGCCGAAAAAGTCCCTTAGGCAAGTTAAGAATATAATAAATATTATAAATAAAACAAATGAAATTAAATTTTAAAAATGTGCCATTGATTTTGTTAAGCAACTCTTTTCCTGTAGAAGCATACCTCATTCTTTTTAAATTAGCAGGATATGTGATGTGTAAAAAAACAAAACAAAACACAAGAGTCCACAATAAATACTTAAAAACACTTATTTTCATATGAAATATCTTCTTACAAAAAAAACATTGGAGTGTGTTCTGTTAGGAATGGAATATGTTCCCACTCTGTGGTAGGAGCGATTAGCTGCCAATGAACGTTTGGCAAAGTCCAATCAATCTCTGAAGAGCGCGCAAATAAAAACAGGATGCAACTATTCCAAGTGAAAGGTCTTCCGAGTGTGTTATGTCCCTGTGATAGATAAACACGTTGCCGTACTTTGTCCAAAACAGAGTGGGAACATATTCCATTCCTAACAGTTCATTTTTTGAAAACACATGTTTTATTCCTGGTTTGAATCACTGCAGTGTATTAAAAATAAAGTTAGCAATGATGTGGTTATTTCCTCACATGAATGTTAAGAGTATGAAAATAGGTCAGTCATCATTGTTTTTAAATTCACGGATAGTGAAAGTGAGACTCGGTTTGCCGAGCGCACGGGGAGGACGACTTTTTCGTAGTTGGTCCACTGCGATACCTCCTGGCGGTCGCTTATCAGCAGGAAAATCAGCTCAGTCATTGACCTTGTGGCCTGTGGCACTCATTAGAGCTCCACAAGACAGTGATGGAGGGTGCCTTGTCCTGCAGTAGGGCTGCTCACACTGGGAGTACACGGCTCGCAAACAGGAGGTGGCCAGATGAGTGTGTTCTAGCCACTGTTCTCTGCCTGCGGCTGGATTTTTGCCTGCCTTCCCACCACCACTTTCACTATCAGAAGCCTTATTTTCTCCTCTTTGCTGCCCTGAATACCAGCAGAGTCGCCTGAATGGGCTGCACTTAGTTACGTCATGTGGGCCTTTAATGGTCCCAACATAACCGTGTGCATTGAGATGAAAGAATTAGCTTTCCAAGCTATACCATCAAGGGTCAGAGCATCTTTGGTGCACAGCATAGGGTCACTGCTGCAGCCTGTCGAGTGTGGCTGGTATTGACTAAGCAATTAGGACAGTGTGCTTTTAAATTATGCACAAATGGACATAAAACAGCGGTCCTTTCTAAATGTATGCTGTGCGCTACATGCGGACATCTTCCACATTTGTGCAGCAAACTGCAGCATCCTTTTCACCGGAAAGCTTGAATGGTTTTTTGTTTAAAGTCTAAATGAAAACGATGAATATTCACTGTATTTCATATTTGTGTCCTGTTTACAAGCAGGTCTCAAAATAATCAAAAAAAGCCAAATATACTCATAGAAATAAACATTGCAATATGTTCACGTGTAAGTGAATATTATATACTCTATTATTCTTGTGACTTTAAATCCCGTACTATCGTGACATTTCCTTTTGTAATATTGCACATTTTTCTTACAAAATGACGTTTTTCTGGTAATATTCAGTTAAAGAAAATGTCTAAAATTGCACCCTGACTAGTCTGTTATTTTTATAGAAAATATTTCTATTTTTAAATAAATAAAATAAAAATCAATTAACACAAAAACAAAATAAATACAAATCAATTATACACGTATTTGGCACAATAAAAACAAAGAAAATAGAAAACACAAAAAACAATAGCATTTTATGCTCATTTACCAAACCTGCAACTGACAGTTGTTCAATAACAGGTTCATAATTGTAAGAAATAATCTATAAAATTATATATCATATTGAACATTGTCTCCCAAAATGATGTCTTTGTTCCCGTAATATGATGCTGTTTTTCCTCGTACTGTTACTGGTATTTTTTCAACACATTATAGCTGTTCTGTTCATAAATGGACATGAATACATTCCCACAATATGCCCCCTAGTGGCTGTTATCAGTATAGTCAATACCTGGGGGGAAAAATAAGAGCAATTCCCGAAAACAACTGCATATTTTATTGCACCATTATATATAAGAACTTATTGTTCATAACTAATGATTTTGGAGTGCATGAGGGGGAAGTGTCAACAAAAAGGGTCATTTAATCACAACACAGCCGCAACACAACCAATGTTGTAATGGCAGTAAGACGCAAACTGCTCAGCCAGCATTAATACCGCCGATGAGTTCGCAAGTGTACGCTAAGTTTCACACAAAAAAACATTTTCGAGCGCATGCAGAGGTAGATACTGTAAAGCTGCTGGATGATGACCACTCATGATATTATCTCATGGAGTTACTTACAAAAACCAGGAGGTTGCCTACAGCCACAGCTGTTAATGAACTGTGTGTAAGAGAAAAAAACAGTGAGAATCATAAGTAGTCGCTAATTGGTGTCAATGTTCGTCTGTCAGCATCCACACGCACACACACACACACACGATAATAAGCACACGCAATATTAGCAGAATGAGCTACTTCCACCTCCACACATCCTCCTCCAGCTCCACCTGGGAAACACTCACAGTACACGGGCGCATGCGGTGGACGGCTTCAGGCGTCGCTAAACCGCACATCCCTAAAATAACCCGGCGCGATGTCAACACGTGAACTTAGCGCCACGGATGTATTTCCTGCGTGTGAAAGAAAAGGCAGCAAGAAAGAAAACACTTGAGTACGTGGGATGTGTGGCTAATTTCTTTCTTTAGAACAGGCGGGCGTGAATGCTTTGCGGAATAGTGCTCACCCACGCGCTGCATTGTCCACCTTTAAAGCTGGCTGGGACCCGAGCTCCTGTGGTATTTAATCAGCCATTACCCCAGCATGGACCAATACAAACAGCCGCTGTTGTGTTTTTGCTCCAATTCTAATGCTATTTCTTTTTAAAGCAGCATGACACGAGCAGACATGGTGGGAGTGTATTAGCCTGCGTGCGTGTGTGTGTGTGTTTGCGTGTGTGTGTGTGCGTGTGCATTGGTGCAAACAAAATGACAACATTCAGGTAAAAAGATATCTCTACCTCTGTCAAATATTTCAACTGCCTATTTAATATCAATTCACATCAAATTCATTCAAATGCTAATTCCCATTAAAGTATTCACTTATACTTTAAAGCAACAGTATGTGACAAATACTTTAAAGTACCAGTATGTGACAAACTAACCTGAGAGTAGCATTGTGGCTTGTAAGACTGATAATAGCATCTGTGTCATTGCCACGGCAACCCCTGTCCATCTACTTCAGTGGTCGAAAATATGAGTGGACCAGCCATGACACCTCACAAGATGTGTTGGGGCTCGCTGCGTGCGTTCATGTACAAATGTTGCTGCGCGCTGGTCACAAGTGCGCGTTTACTCTTTGCCGTTGACAGACGTGGTAGCATACAGTACATATCAATGACTTATGCCCAATGACTTTTGCTTGATGGCGGCCATGTTTTTCAACCAATCTTGCTCAGGTTTTACACAGACGTGCCTGACAGCCCCCTAAAGGGGTGTACCGAATTTCATGGTCAAGTCAATTTGGGGTTTAATAGCGGCGCCACCTTGTGGTGTAATTGTCTGAAAAAGAATAGCACAGGCAACACAGCAGGGGTGCATATTGTGTCAAAATTCCACCCTTTTGTGAGCAGCGGTACAGGAGTAGAAGAGTTATCGCGCACAAACAAATACATACAGTATACAGTAATCCCTCATTTATCATGGTTAATTGGTTCCAGAGCTGACTGCGATGAGTGAATTCGGATTCCTTTACGACCTTCTAAATCAGGGTTTTAACATTAGAGCCTACTAGACATGAACTAACCTTTACACTCGTTTTCCCCAATATAGTGGACATATTAGGATTAAATGATCCATTTAAGACATAACTACAACTCGTACTTGTGTTTTTTGCAGTAAATGTGTTCCCTACGGTAGAGGACAGGAAGTGACGTCGGGGGTCGAGTTTTAGCTTGCCACACCAAGTGATTAGTGGAGAATACGACATATCAATGACGACATCTTTGAATGCGTCTTCTGAATGCCTTATATTTGTGTTTCAGTTCAAAAAGTTTAATTTAGGGGGGAAAACCATAAAATTTGCTTGAATATGGAGGCCGTATTAAACCACGAAACAGCATGATTTATTATTTCATATTTTTTTGAAAAACCATGATAGAGTGAAGACATGAAATTTGAAGCATGAAGTGTACGGACTGTATGGACATCACCCCCCCCCCCCCCCCCCCCCCCCAACGCTTGACACCTTTTCTTTGTAAATTACACTTCACAACTGTCGGGGGAATCCTGGAACAAAAAGTACAGCAATCTGTCATCCTATAGTTTGTAATTGTGTTTTTTAGTAGTATGGATCCAGGCGTTAAACTACCCACTAAGTCATTGCAATGCAGACAGAAGCCACACAACCACAACACCAAAAGAACTTCACACCCGAGAGCGTTTTCCTTTCCAATAGCATTTCTTAGCGTGTCCATTATGTATCTGAATCGGACGCCTCCAGAGAGGAAGGCAAAGATTTAGTCAGTTCAATACCATGTAGGCCACACGCCCTCAAGCCAGGGTCGCGCTCTGGATGGAAATCAGAGAGAAAACCAGTGGAAAACGCATCCAGACGCATCCAGTGGGAGTTCACTAATCATGTTTTCTAAAGCAGAATTAAGAGTGGCTGACTTTTCTTTTTAAACCTCCGAAAGCTTGACTATTTATTTCACTCTCAATCTTTTAAGAAGTCCTACATCATTGAAGAATACTGACAAGGCTGTTCCTGCTCCGTCCACACAGCTGGCCTTGCTGTGTCGTATCTGTAAATGCTCCATTAGCCTCATGAAATGCATACACAAATGAACTGACGGGCTTATCACTTATTGCAGAGAGAATGACGCTCTTTTTGAAAGCCACGCAACGCTTAGTTTTGCTGAAAATGTACACTGCAAGTCATGCTAGGTGAACAAACACCAAATAATAAGGGCGTGACGAGACGCCAAACTCAGGTGACAAGATTGGGTCCATGAGAACGAGACCAGATGAGATTTTAACAATTTCAAGGAAAGTACAATGAAAAAATAGGACTTGACAAACTTCCAATTAACCGAGTCACAGAACAATGCAGGTGTGTGTTTATCGTCCCACAAAATGATGCTAAACGATATTATTGTCAACTTTTTTTGAGACCAAATTAGAATATATAATAATAATAATAATAGATCATAATAAAGCAGTACTTCCTTTAATATGTCATCATTCACTCTGTAAAGGTGCAAAATTGGTGTTTGTGACATGTATTTTCTCACAGGCAATTTGTACTGTCTGTCAAAGGTTTGCAGCATTTTTTGAAACGCTGGCTTTTCAACTGTATTAAAGAGCAGCATTTCTTTTGCGGTGACAGTTTCTATTTACTTTGACAGCCAAACATCTCAGTGAGTGCTGACTGTCAGAACAATGTGTACGTGTGCATCTTGATGTGTATTTTTTTTTTCCCAGATGGGAAAGGTGGACATGTTTGAGGTGGGCAAGTTAGTTTTAAAATTAAATTTGGCGTACTGGCTCATTTGTGTCGATAGACACACCTTGCTTATTATTATTGCCACGTGGGGGCTTGGCATTCGGCTTTGCCAGCATCTTTTTCCCTCCTAAGTTCTACTGTGTTACCTTGCATTGCTCCTCACGAGGCTTCACGCTTTTACTGTTTGTATGCTAGAGGCCCCGCCTCCACCGCAGAGACCAAGTAAGTGTATGACTGACAAGACGTCTCACTCTGTTCACCATTATTCTACGAAGCATGTAGTGAACTCTCTTCCTGCCTGTTAGGAGGCGAGAGATAAGGATACACATGGTATTACACATACACATGGTAATATATGGAGGCCGCCAAAATTAGTGTTGATTTGCATTTATTGTGTGATGTATTTATGTGTTTATTATCACGAGAACTTTTTTTCTGAACGAGAAATCTTGTCATGTTTTAATCTTGTGAGATCTTGAGAATACACGTGAACAATTAATTACTCGCGGTTTTTGAGCATTCGCTTGTGGTCCAGGAACGTAACTGATCAACTGTATGTTGCGTCCAATTTATCGTTCTTTCAAAGTGCTTCAGTGTCCTCTTGCTTCACTGCTGACACCCACCAGGGGGTTTAGTCACATGGTGTCTTGTGATAGCTATGAATTTGATTATTTTACAATTTGTAGCATTGAGCGACGGCTCATTGAGGTCTGTAACATCGTTTGACTCTGTAACCGGGAAACCCCAGCCGGATTCAGTGAGTCTCAGTCGGGATTATCGTGACTCTGGAAAAGTGCCAGAACAAGTGGGGCTTTAGCTGTGACTTTTGGGGAAGGTTGGGGGGGGGGGGGGGGGGGGGGGGGGGGGGGGGGGGGGGGGGGGGGGGGGGGGGGGGGGGGGGGGGGGGGGGGGGGGGGTGGGGGGAGTAGCTTGATCTCCTGAGCTCTGCTGGAAAGAAGGATAACAAGCAGCCAGGAGAGAAGGGATGGAGTGTCAGCAGGTTGTGGGATGAAGATGGATACCTTAAGTGTCATGGCAGCCTAAAAAAAAAAAAAAAAAAAGTATTTCTTCCGTTTGAGATGTTTTCCGTCAACACGCCTCTCCCGCTGAGATATGAGGCGAGATCAGTATGCGGCGATTACACGGACAGGTCGGCAAACAAGCGCATCCGGCAGGAAGCGGATTTGTGGGTGACCCCCGGTGACGACTCCTGCTGAGAGGGAGGCAGCGACTTCAGTGAAGGGGTCCTGGCGGCAGCGCTGAGACGAGTGTTTGCTTTGATAACCTTTAATTACGAGGCGGCAAAGGCTGGCTGAATAGAAAACATTTGACACATGTCCTTTATTTATAGGCAAGATTATAGATCATTTATTTATGACAGCAGAATAAGCACGTACTAACCACTTCATGAAGGAAATACTTGCTACTCAAACTTTTAGATAATTTATGCCCTGTCCGGTCAAGATAAACATTTAGTACTCTCAGTCAAAGCCATCCCTCGCAATGTTTTTCAACGCAGCAAAGCCCAAAAAGTTTGACAGATGGGTGGGACCGAGGCGCACGCGAGTTAGCATACGCTAAGGCGGGACGCTAATTCCCATATCTGCACACAGGCACGCTGTTTACATAATATTCTGCAGAGAGTTGTCAACCACACACACACACACACACCGCATGTTACTTTCAATACAGTGTTGGGGGTGCGAGCGGATTCATCTCATCAGTGAGTCATAGTGTATAAATAAAGCAAGGGTGTAAAACACGCAAGGTTACACTATTCAGCTTCTGTTCATACGCTGCAAGTCATTACTGGGATCACAAAGCTCAACGAGTCTTCTGGTCCTTTCTGGTCTTTCATTCACTATCACTTATAAAATATAAAACCTGACTCTAAACCGTTTGATCTCATTTGCGTCAATGTGAATGGCAAATAAGTTCCAATGCTGACAGTTATTAATTTACGTTGTCCCCTATAAATAAATACT
The DNA here is from genome assembly GCF_027744805.1 of Dunckerocampus dactyliophorus. Taxonomy (NCBI): domain Eukaryota; kingdom Metazoa; phylum Chordata; class Actinopteri; order Syngnathiformes; family Syngnathidae; genus Dunckerocampus; species Dunckerocampus dactyliophorus. The sequence continues at coordinate 6,346,849 of NC_072836.1, read as the reverse complement.
AATATAAAATGCCTGAGACAGAATAGGTACACGAGCAACAGGATTATAAATAAATAAAAACGGGTGTAGTTTAAGATATTTAACCCAGTAACAACGTGTTCGACCCTAGATTGAGTGGTATTCGTAGCGGTGCGGGGTGCCCTCTCTATGGAGCTATGTCATATGCAAATATGTCTCCCAAATGCATGTTGCAAAAAATATAACAAAGATATAAATAAATAAAATAAGCAGTGAGATTGCACATTTGTTGACGCGTGGTGGCAGGCTGTCAGTTTGAGGGATAACTCGTCGGCATCGTGCCCGTGGGCCGCGTGAATCGACTGGAGTTGTGTTAAACGTAAGGCGAAGTGACAGACATGCTAATCAAGCATCTAAGTGACACTGCGTTGCCATCCACACACATCAGACCCTCAATGATTTATTAGACCGAGCCGAGGCACGATGTTTGTGTGTTGTTTGAGTGGCTCATGGGTAAACATGGCTCCTGCTAAGGTTCCCCCACGCCCCCGCTGCATCGCCTCCATCCCCTCCAGGCCTGAGGCACTCCAAGTGGAGGACTGCTGATGATCGTCCACGGGGAACTTGCAAAACAGGGAACGTATCCCGGAAAGGCAGGAGGTGCGAGTGTGTCTGCTGAGTAAGCCGCACCCCCCACCCCCCCTCCCCCCTCCCCAGATCCGAGAGAAGATGGAGAACTTGCGGCGGACCCCAATTATCCGAGCGTCACTCACACTCATCTTTCAATTACAGCCTCGCTTTAAATTTGAGTCAGGATATTCCCGCCCGGGCCTCTGAGAAGCAGAGGGCAGAGAGGTTAAACGTTGCACTCAGCAGCAAGTTTGGGCGTGGGACGACAAGCGGGATGAGACATGAAAGGCAGCCGTCCTGGATAAGACGCGGGGAGGAAAGTTGTGTTTGCTGTGGCTCCACTTTGCTGTCGCCAATTAATTCTGGATTTCCTTGCGAGTGCTGGGCTGGAGCATGGCCTGTTTTGATGGATAAACAATGCTCCAGCCTGCAAGTGAAAACAACACAGGAGCCATTCGCTGGCACGGTCCCGGTAGTATTCCTCGCATCCATTTAATCTGTGCCTGCCGAGTTCAAATGAGATTACGATGATTGAAGTGAAAAGCACATAATTGGCCACAGTTTTAGTTTTGTTTAAAAAAAAACAAAAAAACAACAAAAAAAAACATGTAGTATATGCGACATGTAGTGTGGCACCTGCACCTCCCATGCAATGGAGATTATCACACATTGTGATGAATATTGGAATAGCCGGCTCCTGCATAATTCATGCATCTTAACATCTGCGGGTATGCCCACCACGCTTCCAAAGTTCATTGGCTGCCTAGCGGATGGAGGCCCCCGCCGCAAGGTTGTGCCGCTGTGTTCGCGCGCTATTCATTTTTAATAGCATGAGGAGAGGGAAAAAAATGGAATATTTATTTTAGAGCAGTTTGTGTGTTCACTTCCCACATGGAATAGTGGCGTCATGTCTGTGCATGTACAGTCATGCTAACGCTTCTATTCCTGCACATAAGAGGGTAAAAAATTTGGTCAAAATTGGTCAAAACGTGCACCCCTGCCGTGTTGCCTGTTCTGACAAATACACCACATGGTGGCGCTGTTATTAAGCCCCATAAGTTTGATTGACTTGAAATTTCTCTAAGATCAACTGCAACTTTAGGGTGTTTAGGCAAGTCACTACCAAATTTGGTTCACATCTTTCGGGGACGCACAGGCACGTGTGTAAAAACATGGCCGCCATCAAGCAAAACATGGGCGGAAGATAGCAGCTAATTTCCATAAGTCATTGAGCATTTGTCTAATGATGACAAAACTTTGAGGATATCTGTATTAGATTTGTTTTTAGACTTGTTGCCGGGCAGAATTCATGGGGAAAAATCATTTGGTCATGGAGCCAGTCAAAAGTTTGGGGACACTTTGTCATGCTATTGAATGAGAAGGTGGGTCTCTTATTCATCCACTTGCTCATTTCCTATTCATAGCTGGTTACTCTCCACTGTAACGTGGCTCCAACTAGTTTTCCGTTTCCACGACTCTACATTCAAGCTAGCTTAGCGGTGAGCATGGCCTCTGACTTAGCATGGCTATTCCCCGTCCTCTTTTTACTGATAATAATACGGGTACGGGTGTCTTTGTCTAGTCGACTATTTGATGATTCGACGAGGAGTCTGATTCGACTCAATCTCACCGTCGAATTATATAAAAATGTCATGTGGTCCAGATTGTACCATTCAAAAAGTCTTTGTGTGTAACATCTGTCATGTTATGATGTGGACACCTGCGGCTTATGGACAGGTGTGGCCCATATATGTACCGTATTTTTGTCTCTCTAAAGTTAGTGCGGCTTATACTCAGGTGCGCCATTCAGGTCCAGAAATTACGGTATAATTTTTCAAATAAAAAAAAATTCTATTCAAAAATAAATACAAATCAAAGTCCAAATGCATATAGTTTCTATCGTATATTGTTTCTATCACCCATTCGTAGTTACTCAAACACAAAATTTGAACCTAAGCCATGTAAAACTGTGACCCGCGTTCTGTACGCAAAAGTATCAGCAACAGACAGGCGATTACTCAAAAACAGCAACACATATTTAATACAAGCTTATGCAAAAGAAAACATCAACACTTTTTACTCCAGCACTATCTGCTGGATGTGGTGGGGCACTGCCCCACTTGCCCTGAATGCAAAATTGCCGCCAGCAATGACATACAATTGCATATACAGTATGGGACGAAAAAAACTCCCCAGCCATGATGCTATGTATATTTTTCAACGCCTTTCATCTTGGGGAACATTTATTTTTCTGTGAGTAGCGCTAGCATGGCGCATAGCCTGGAGCCATGTGCGTGCTTTCATGCGAAAAAGTGATGTTGTGAGAGATGAATGGTACATAAACATTATAGATGACAGTGCAAGCTTTAGAGCATTTTTTTTCCTCCCGTATTTTTGTATCATTTTAGGCATTTATTTATATATTTATGTGGTCTCAGGCAATTTGTGTAACGTATATGGCCCTAGAAGAAACCTTGCCAGGAGGTTTCCGTGCTCACAGCTGAATTACTACGTGTTCTCTATTGAACACTTAAAAAAGACGTTTTTGCATCAGAAAAATAAAGGTTTATACGTGAGCAGGCTTAAAAGCAGACATAAATCAGTCCGCTTCAAGGGCCCAATACGAGTCGCTCCAATTTCAATTTGGGAAGCATTTTCTCATCGTTTAGTTGTCTGCAGTCCAATTTTGATATTCTCACCCATTTAGGAGGCAGGGAAAAGACATCTCGCCATCATAATTCAAACTATATCAGAAACAAACTCACTGTTCTGGGCCAGTCTAACAGCAAAAAGACATCAGCGTTAAAAAAAACAACGACAAACACACAGGAGGGTATCGCTGCCTTGTTTATGCTGGCGTTGAATGAAAGGTGCTGGCCAGGCAAAGTTGACACGGCCCCAAATTGAGCAAAACGCGAGCTGACAACAAAAATGATTCTGGTGTCTGTTTGCATCCATATCAGCGGATGAGGACAATCAAATCGGATGAAATCTGATGTTTATCTGCGGAAAGCAGGCCGCCGCAAAAAGGCTAATCTCTGACAGTGCACAACGAGCTGAGAATTATTCATTTTATCCTTTGCTGAATTTCAAATGTGGTATATATAAAACACACACACACACACACTGCTGCCTATGAGCACATGCATTATTAAATACCCATCACACTCGATTGGGTGCTGCTATTCTTTACAATATACAGAATAAAAGACATTTAATGACGTTTATTGAGGTATGTGACTGAACATAACACAATTCTACTAATCATTGTGAACCCCCCTAGAGGAATCTTAATGAATTGCAAATGTAGCCTCTCACTGGGAGTAGAACCCTTTTAATTAATTTGGACCACACGTCTTGGATGGGAGCTTTTAACAGATGAGCGCTTGCCATCAACAGACCCAAATAGGTCCAATATGCTGGCGTGGAAACTCACAGCGCAGCCCTAATTCATTGGCTGGCATTGATGGGGCGGGCTGGCTGCAAGGAAGGGAAGCTGTGTGTGTGTGTGTGTGTGGCCGCCAGTGCAATATGTGACCTGGGAGAGTGCATTAAATGAAGGCATTAGGGGATGGCGTAATAAAGAGGCCAGCAAAAGCAGTGAACCTGCTCCAAAGCAAACAACAGAAGCAGCACAATATGACACCCGGAGGCATGTGTCGTGCACACACAGCCAAGAACAGCACCACATGTTGACACTTCATCCTCGGCTGGACATCATCAACCTACCTCTTTGCTTTTTGGGCTTTAGCCGCAGATAAATTATCCTCAGCACTCCTGAAACACTGAAGCCTTCTACAAAATATGATTTCATTTTTCTAGGGATGATGCAATTTAGCATGGCTGCAATACAATAAAAGCAACTCAGGCGATGCATGTCAGATGACTAGTTTGTGGCGCCCCCTGTGGGTTGTGTTCAAAATGCTTTGGAAGACATGCTAGCATACACGTAACACAGATATCCTCAACGTTTTGTAACCATTAGACAAATGGTCTATGACTTATGGACAATCAGTTAGGTGCCCCCTGCAAGGATGTTTTCCTTGATGGCGGCCATGTTTTTCAACCAATCTTGCTCAAAATTTACACCCATGTGCTTGTCAGTCCCCTAAAGGTGTGTACCAAATTACGTGGTCATTCGCCTAAACATGTGTTTCTAACGAGCATTTTGTTGCATGAGAAACTTCAAGTCAATCCGACCTATGGGGGTCAACCGATAAGTCCAACCATGCGGTGTATTTGTCAGAAAATAATAGCACAGGAAACACAGTAGAGGTGCATGCGTTGACACGTTTTGGCCTTTCTGTGTGCAGCGGTTCAAGAGTTGCACCATCGCGTGTCATTTTGTTCACATGACAGTGTGTAAATAGCACGCAGTGATCCCTTGTTTATCTCGGTTAATTGGTTCCAGACACGACCACAAGTCAATTTCCGTGAAGGACTCTTCCGTGAAGTATATCTTCCTTTATAAATGGAATATGTTCGTAGTTAGAGCATACAAAAACTGTTTCTGACCATTTAAATACAGTTTTTAACATTATTAGAGCCCTCTAGACATAAAATAACACCCCTATAATCACCTTTACACTTGGATTGGCCAATATAGTAGACATAATTATACTATTGCTGTAGAATACTAATTCACAAGTTGAATACGTCATCTGAATGCCATGTATTTGTATTTTAGTTCATTTAGCCATTAAAAATGCTTCATTCAGGCAAAACATATGTAAAATTTGCTTAAATGTGCATTTTTTTTTTTTTTTTTTTTTTACTAATAGGCTGTATTCAACCACGAAACAGCATGACTTATAAATATATTTTGGAAAACCGCGATAGCTGCAAAATTCAAACCACAATGTGGCGACGACTGTATAAAAAATAAAAACAAATAAAAGTAATGAAAATCTAAAAAGTCATAATCATAAATAGCATGCATAAAAAGGAGCAAGAAAAAAAGTACAGACTTAATCAGTCCTTTTCCTTGGTTCTTCATTATATCATCCAATAATTTAGTAAAATGGAATTCATTACATACACCATTATGTAACCTATATGTACTATTTATAGGCAGGTGCCCCATATTTACAGAATAATTTATCATAATTTACAGTATATGTGCACACGCACACACACGAGAGCTTGCTGACCCCAAAGATTATTTAGCACAGTTCATTTATATGTAAATGACTATCTGATCATTTAGATGTATTCTGTTTTTTTCTTTTTTTTTTTCAAAACTAGGACCTTTTTCCACATGTCGTCCTTCGTTTAATTGATCAACAATGCACTGCAAAAGTCCAACACTGGCTTTGTTGCTTTAACTCCTTTTTTTTCTGTATTATGTTCGTGTTGTGTTCAGTATTCTGTTCATATTCGTATTTTTTCTCATGTCTTTCAGGTTGGCAACAACTCGGCTGTTCTTTACCGCATCTTCAAAATCGGGTGAGTAAACTAGAACTAGAGTAAATTTGATCTGAAACATACTGAAATGTCATTTTTCATGAAAATGTTTGTAAGATTCTAAGTCCAATGACTTCTAGGAGTATTTGGTGACACCTGAAATGTTCGTACGGATACGATTCCATGTGAAAGTGAGCTTTGTTTCTCATGTGATTGTCATGGGGTATTACTGCAAGCCCCTCAGACCAGTGGGGAAAGACAACAGCGGAGTCAAAAAGATAACTTTTAAGGTGTTTGTGGTGCTCTCAAGAGAAAAATGGGAAAAAAAAGAGAGAGAGGAAATAAAATTGTGAAAGCGGCTCTCATACAAGAGTAATTCTTGCAGATGTGAGTATATTATAAATAATGGAGAAACACTATTGAATTCAAGAAATATGGCGGTCGGGACAGTCGAGAGCAGCGTGGCTGCACATGAGCCGAATATTATGTTCCTAATTGAAGAAATATGCAAAAAAAATAATTAGTTGACGTTTTTTAATTAATTTATGGGAGCACGTTCGTAAACTGAGGACCACCTGTAAGGTAAATAAAGGTTGTCAAAGACATTTTGACAGTTTTGTTTGCTCATAGCATGAATACGGTTACATAACTCTTTGCTAATTGCTGGGAAACAACAGGAGAGTTCATGATTACGCTCGTTTTCACCACGAGATATCCGGCGGCGACTTTCAAACATGTTCATAAAACGCTAAGGACATGTTTTGTTCCTTTCACTGAACAAAAAGCAGTGAAGTCATGTCGCAAGTCAGCGGGTTCGCGCTCACTCAGGGCCTGCGTGGTGTCAAAGTGTCGCTGCAACCCACCGCCTCATTAGAAATGGGAGTAATTTGCCATCACACCTCCGCAGTAGTCGTCCTGGAGAACGGCAAGACTTGGAGGATTATTTAAAAAAAAAAAAAAAAAACATACCGTTTTTATTTTTCTGCCATTTGACAGATGTACAATGGAGCAATCTTTTGGAAAAAAAACTGTGCTGAATAATTATAAAGCAATTAGAGAAGTCAGGTATGGAAGCCGGTGAACACACGGTGCTGGAGAAGGCAGCTCTCTGGACTGGAGGTCCTGCTGGTTTTTGCACTCTGAATATGTCATCAGGAAGTGGTTTACACCTGGGAGGGCCCGCTGAAGGCAATTACCTGCAATCAACTCGCTCACAGGGCCGACGCCAAACCGGGGCCCGGGTCCGCAGTCGCATCGAGCGTTGTTCAAGGCAAGCAAATGGATTTTTAAATGACGGGAGCGGCGCCATAAACATCCTATTAGCGGGTGTTTGTCGTCTTGATCGAGGTAGTTTAGATGGTCATCACAGCACCCACAACACTGGGACTATTTCAGTACCATCCAATGAAATATACTGTATACATATACAGTCTTGGAAGAAGTGATTAGACCACCCTTGTTTCTTCAGTTTCTTGTTCATTTTAATGCCTGATACAACTACAGGTACCTTTGTTTGGACAAACATAACAATGACAACAAAAATAGCTCATAAGAGTTCCATGTTTTGGCAGTACAAAGCTATAGCGACTGATGAAGAACTTAAGCGATTTTGGTTATTAAGAAAACCATGGAAGTTGCTCGATATCAGCTCTTAAATTCAACTCTTATGAGCTAGATTTGTTATCATCATCATATTCGTCCAACCAAATGTACCTTTAGTTGTGTCAGGCATTAAAATGATCGATAAACTGAAGAAATAAGTGTGGTCTAATGATTTATTCCATGGCTGTAACAAACAAGAGTGCAAATTTGTCAAAACATGCACCCCTACTGTGCTGCCCGTGCTATAATTTTAAATAATTATATAAAATTATATAATTTTATATAATTATTTTTTATATAATTTGTATATAATTTGCAAATTTGTCAAAACATGCACCCCTACTGTGCTGCCCGTGCTATAATTTTTTTCTGAAAAATACACCACATGGTGGCGCTGCTGTAAACCATCAACCTTTGACCCCATAAATTGGGGCATTTTGAACACAACCGGGCTGTCCTCGTGTAGTTTATTTCATTTTATGACGCTTCCTTTTAGGATTCGTTTGTTTTGGGCCAGATTAAAAGTCATTAAAGTTTGAAGTTTAAGTTTAAAAATTAAATTTTAAACATCAAAAAACTTTTACCTTGTCAACACGTGGAGTAAAATGATGGTAATGGATCGAGTAAGAAACTCAAGTACTGTACATTGTAGTGCATCGGGAGAGAGAGTGCCGCAAGTTACCCAGCATGCCTTGCGGCGGGTAGATATGGTGTCCACTGGGTAGGTTGTGTGTCACACACTTGCTATTTTTGTTTGCGCCCTGAGTGCAGTAGTTGTGTGAGTTGTTCTTAGGATTAGATGAAATAAACTTCCCACCCCGAACTTTAGATGTAACTTTGTAACTTTAGACGTTTGCCTTTCCATACATCAGTAATGTATAGAAACCCCCCCGGCAGGCAGAAAATGCTCATGTGCATCTTCAAATAGACAGCTGCTATTTCTTTCTGAGACTTGTGTGCGTGCGCAAACCCATCTGGTCAGGTGTGACAGTACGACAACGTGAAAGCGTGCACTAACATGAAGAAAGACATGCGCGTTGGGCCGGAGCAAATGATCAAACTCAAGGTGTGAAATCCCCCCCACCACCACCACCCCTTGGCGCTGCAGTGTCGCCGAACTAATTATCATGGCACATTACCTTTCAAAAGCCCCAAGCTTTTGCCGAGTGTTGGTCAATGTGCGTGTTTTTTACTGTTTTTTACTGCAAAACAAAATGTGAGAGGATGCAGTTCCCTCTGAGGGAAGCGAGGCAACGCGGCAACCGGGAGAATGTTAATTGGAGACAATATGGTCTGACGTGTAGCGAGCATCAGGCCATGAAAGGGGGCCAGAATTTATATATTCTGTTTTCAAAAGAAAAGTCCTGTGACAAGTTGAGTTGAGTTACATTTGGAAGAGCGACTTTCTTTGCGGCTGGCTTAGAGGAAGCTTCTTTGGTGGCCTGGGCGCCTTCGCGGGCTTTTCTGGCATTTCGGGTGGCTGGCGGGATTTGGTGTGTTGAGGGTCCATGTTTTTTGTTTGTTTACATGTGTTTACAGTGCATAGGAGAAAAGGAGCGCTTGATTTGCACATCCCCACCCACAGCGCAGTATGGGTACCTCACTGGGGCATATTTTCTTTAAATTATCGTTTATCTGAGCTATTTTTTTTATGTTATCAGATTTATCATTATGATGTCATCATTCCTCATATCGTGCACCCCTGGAATATAATCAGTTTATTGTATTTGAAACTCCAAGTCTTGTAAAGTACCGTGGATTTCCTCCCTATCAAGAAATAACACATGGCAGACACGGAGACCTAAAAATAATTTGTAATGTATTTGTATTTATTTATTATTTTATTCATGTATGTAATTACGTTTAATCACTTAAAAAAAATTTAACAATCAAGTCTTTTTGCAACAATTTCTGCAATAATATTTTTAAAATAATAATTGCACAAAAAAAGCAATAACAAAAATATTAATTTGGACTAAGTATTTTTTTGGCCAGTTTTTAAAACAATTATTACTTTTAGTTTATTATTATTATTATTATTATTATTAGAAATTATTGTTCCTTTTTGGATTTTTTTTTATCAGCGGAACCACCTTTTATTCTGTTAAGGTGTACACTAGTATGATGTAACTAAATGCACTACTTTGACACAATCTTTGATTTAAGAAAGACACATTTTCTAGTAACTAAAAACATTTTTATGTTTACTTGTTTAGGTTTACTTTTTGAATCAAGTCCCACTAAATCCAAGTTGACGAATTACAGACTTGTAACAAATATGATGTATTTACGGAATTTTCAATCAGTTACGGTTTTAGGGCATATGGTTTTGTGAACCTCACTTTTGTGAATCAAATAACACTTTTATAGTTACGCAAACATTTTTGACAATTTTCTGCTAATTATTGTTGTTTTTTTGTATGAAATGCTATTAAATTGTAGCTTATGACCTTCAGGCTCCCACTGTTTGTGTTTCTGTGTGTGTGTGTGAATACTTTAGTTTTTGCCAGTTTTTGCTTAATAAAAACTGACTGGCTTTTTTTGTTTTTGCTAGCTGTCTGCTATTTGAAGTTTTGTATGAAATCGCACAAAATTTAAGTTAATAAATAACTGTGACAATTTCAAAGCCGTTAGTCTTTGGGCACATGACTGTAGTCAGTGCTCCTAATTGCAGTAACCTTTTGTGTGAAATCTAAAGCTAAATAGTAAGCTAAATAGTAGTCGGTGCTCTACTAATTACTGTAACCTTTAGCATGGAACGCTACTAAAATCACGCTGATGAATTACGGATGAAAGAGCATGCGAAACATGTGCCAGGATGAACACGCCAGCCTTCCTGAAGTCCAAAGGCTCATCTTTGGCGACATGTTGACAAAGCCTTCATTTATTATGAATTCCCAGCCTGGGCGAGCCGAGCCCCCGTGTGATTTAGAAGGCTTGTAGCAAATAGGCTTGCCGGTCCCATTTCACCGCAAACCTATATTCATTTAGTTCTGCGGATTTATACATGCCCGCTATCTGGCCAGCAAAATCCGGCATGACATGAGGGAGTAGTGTGGCCCGCTTGGAAAAGGGAGGGAGGGGGTTAATCTTTCTCTTTCTCTTCAAGAAGAAAGCTCAATCTTCCAGTGGCCGGCATGTCTCGTATGGTGGCGGTGGCTCAGGCAATAAATTGAATTAAATAAACCCATTAGTCACAGCATCCACCTTCTCACCTCAGCCATGCTACACTTTCATGCTAAGTAGGTCCTTTTATGGGCGCACGGCTTTAGCACCGCCCCGCCAAAGTGACCTTGAGCGCAAAGAAAGCTTGGTCTCGCTCATTACTCGAATCAATTAGGGCGGCTGCACGGGTGTTTTAAAGGTAAACGTGTGCTCGCCGGAAAATCAATTCATACTTAGGATGGGTGTCGTAGACATGAAACAAACCAGAAGTCGATAAGAAAGCAACCCGGGGGACTTTTTACCTCAGGCACGCTTAAAATGCATGCAGTGAACAGTTCACATAAACGAACAATTGAAATCCTCAATAGTGGCTTTAAATATAGCAGAAATCCACTGAATTGGAACTCACTATAGTCCATAAAACGCTCATCTCGCAGACTAATAGTCGACGAATGCACTGACGGGATCATACTCCGCTTCACAATGTCACGGGACATGAACGGCAGCTCACCCAGTGCCGGCAGCACTCGTGCAGCCCCAGACCATGATGCTACTGCCACCATGCTTGACACATTTATCTGCTACTCACTTTCGTTGCCAGCTATTTAGGCAATAATGGCTGTGTGTTGCTACACTGAAGCTACAGTGAAGTTATACTGTACAGCCGTCACTCACCACTTGGCAGTTTCAACATCGCTCATTTTTAATTATTAGTCCAAAAATATTGCAAGACAAGTCATGTAGTATTCTGGCCCGTCAGTAATGTTACATTTATAAGACATTATTTACATTACATTACATTAACACTGCATGGCGTCAGCCACGGCTTGTCCGACATGTAGTGGGAAAAAAGTTATCCTCCCAGTCTGTGTGGAAGTGGTAATTTTTTGGCTTCTTACTTTGTCCGTCTTCCCCACTCTGTGTGAAACCCTTTAAGTTTAGAGTGAATAAATTGGAGGCTAACTAGTTAGCTTGCTAGCATGCTATGCATAAAACAGTATCGTGTGTACCTGCAGTCATCCCGTAGCCTGCGCATTCCGGTTGAGCAATATGGTGTAAACAAAGAATAACAGAAGTGTAAAGGTGACAGGCGTGTTATTTCATGTCTACAGTCAGAGGCAAACTTTCAACTTTCTTGAGAGGGTGTTGTTCACACGCAGTGAATCAGCGTGATAGTTACACTCTTACTCGCACATCACAAACCAACAGGACTCACAGTGCAACCAAAAATAACAAGTAACACATGTGGAACACACAATGTAACCGTACCACACGGACTATGTGGGTATCGATGTTTACACGCTAATATGCATGCAAAACGATACCGTTTTACACTCATTTATAACCCGCAAAGTATGCTGGGTATGAGAGGCATTTGGTTTGATGAGGTCCTGTTGGCTTGTGTCGTGTGAGTATGGGTGTAAATGTCAAGCTAATACATTGCTAACAGACAGCACTTCCTCAGGCAAAGTGATGACCAGCAGCACCATAGACACACACCAGGCTTGGTTAGTGGGTCAAAAATGGACATTTCTTTACGGGCGTCCGAATGACTCGCAGTTTTTCGCTGTAGCCGAGAACACAACCCCAGCAAACAGCAGGGGTGTGCTGTGTATCCAAGCTGACTTTCTCTAGTGTCGGCCCTTGAGAAGATGCTTGCTGAAATGTGACGGCTGTATTCTCCGTTCATTGTTTGTCTCTTGGCAAGTTGTTGTTGTTCCCGTTATCGTCTGAAAATCTGTGTGCAGTAGTCTCTCGTTTATCGAGGTTAATTGTTTCCGTGATAAGTGAAATTCTGTGAAGTAGGATTCCTCATTTATAAATGTTTCATACCTAAAGCATAAAAAAACCTGTTTACAACCTTCTAAATAGGGTTTTTAATATTATTAGAGCCCTCAACATGAAATAACACCCCTATAGTCATCTTTACACTCGTAATACCCAATATAGTAGACATAATAAGAGTAGGTAAGCCATTTAAGACATAAATAAGACTTTTGCTCATGTATGTTGTGGGGGGTCGGACAGGAAGTGATGAGATGTTCAGAGTTTTAGCATTGCGTGGGTTACGGACGCAACAGTAACCCATGTTTTTATTATTACTATTATTAGGTGCCTGTTATGACATCATTCAAACCGCTGTTGTTCCAGCGGTCAAGCCTGGAGCTTTTGTGTCTCACTGAACATTACAGCAACATTACTGACACCTAGTGACCAGTGTAGTATACTACATACCCTCACGTCTTTGAATGCGTCTTCTGAATGCCTTATATTTGTATTTTAGTTCATTTTGCCATTTTAATGCTTAATTTAGTCAAGAAAATACATACAATTTGCTTAATTCTGCATATTTTTGACTAATAATAGGCTGTATTCAACCATGAAACAGCATGATTTATTAACATGAGTGAAGCCGTGAAATGCAAAGCCTGAAGCGGCAGCAGAATACTACATTATCATTATGTGCATTGTCTGTCTGTGTCAATAATCCACAATTTAACAACGCATGTAGCAGAAATGTTCAATTTAGGTAAACGCTGAAGTTTTGAATGAGTTATGCGGAGGCCGGTGTCTGTGCATCACATTACCAAGCAAATTAATCGCAGCCCACATTGGAGAGATTGATTTTTTTTTTTTTTTTTTTAAGCGGGTAATTTTCACAATATGTTGCCACTGAGAAAAGCAAGTGTGTAGGGCAATAACGCAATCGTTTGCCGCTTGCACAAATTTGGGCAAACACAATGAAATGGTGCCAAATTGCTAATGTCATGCTAAAGTGGGAGAGAGACAACGGTGGGGGGAAGACACCTCCATCTGAGAAAGATCTGCCCTCCAGCGCTATTTGTACTAAAGTGCTCGCAGTTTCTCTTCTTCAGAAGCACAATTCAATATTGATTTAATTGTACGTGGGCGTGTAGTGAATTATTGATACAAGCCCGTATGAAAATGCCCACGAGGAGTGAGCGGTCTCAAGGTGCACAACAGGCCCGTGAAAGGCAAAGTTCCTGTGAATTCCCGTTATTCCCAAACAACAATTAGCATAATCCCAAAAAGCATCTTCATTGTCTTTTTAGTGTGTTTGTTTGGTTAGGTTAAAATGAACTCTGCTGTATGGAGCCATATTAGGCTATAATGAGCTACTATATCCCCCCCAAAAAGGTGCATGTTTTCAGGTGAAATATGTAAATAAATGATTCACCCTGCTAATTCTTAATATATATATTTTATATACGTATATATATTTTAATATTTGATATTTTCGTAATTTTTTTTCCAGATTGAAATCGTACTTTTTCCCACTTTCAGATCTTTCCTTTTCAGGTTTGAATATTTTCTTTTCACTTGCAGACTTTTAGTCCGGCTTTCACATTCACCGCTCTTTGTTAGCGTTCGCCTTATTTTCAGCGATTTCATGTCTTTATTCAACACACCACGCACACTCACTTTCGGACTCATCATTTCAACGACATGCAGCCTTCATAAAGTGTTGAGATGATTAGTTTAAGTGCCACAGCTTTTTTGCGAAGCTGCCGCTCATGACTCCACACTCCTTTCTGATGGCGGCACCCATGCCAAGAAAATCCGGGGAAAAAGTCGGCAAGTGAAAAGAGAAGATTTTAACCTGAAAAACATCTGAAAGAAAAAAAAAAAGAACTTAGAAAATAAATCTCAAATATCAAAACTTGTGAAAGTGAAATAATTTATTCAAAAGATTTTTTTTATTCAACGTCAAAACTTGAATTTTCAATATCAAGGCTGCAATATTGTTGTCACATCAGAAGTGAAAAAGTCGTATTAATGAATAAATCATGCTGTTTTGTGGTTGAATACGCCTATTAGTGAAAACAAACTATACACATTTAAGCAAAATGTATGTATTTTTGCCTTAATGAAGCATTTTCAAGCATAAAAATGGCTAAATGAACTAAAACAGAATTAAATATTCGTCATTCAAAAGATGGGACCACACGTTGGCCTAGTGGTTATCGTGTTGGCCACACAGTCAGGAGATTGGGAAGATCTGGGTCCGAATCTCCGTTCGGGCATCTCTGTGTGTTTTCATGCTCTCCCCGTGCATGCATGCGTGTTTTCTCCGAGTACTCCAGCTTCGTCCCACATCCAAAAATATGCATGTTCGGTCATTGTTAGGTCAGGTTCAATTGTCCATGGTTAAATTGTGAATGGTTGTTTGTCTATTTATGCCCTGCGATTGGCTGGCGACCAGTCCAGGCTGTACCTCGCCTCTTGTCCAAAGTCACCTGGGATAGGCATAACCCTGACCCGTAGTCAGGATGCCAATAAAAAGATGCATTCAAACATGCAATATGCCGCATCCGTATTCCGGATTTGATCACCGGGACAAGAGGCAAATCACGGGTTGCAACAGGCGCAATCAAAATGACATAATAATCATAATATGACGGCCACTGTTCGCAGCTGTAATCCAGCTAAAACGCAACTCTGAACCGCCGTCATCACTTCCTGTCCACACGTCCGGAAGGCATTTATTGCAACACACATGAGCATGAGTTTGTTTACTTATTCATGTCTATAGGCTCTAATAATGTTAAAAGCCCATATTTAGAAGGTTGTAAACAGGTTTTCTATGCTTTGAAAATATTTCATTTTTTAAAAAATAAACCCTATTTCACGGAAATTCACTTATCACAGCCGGGTCTGGAACCAATTAACCGCCATAAACGAGGCGTGTGTGACAAGAAGACAAAATTTTAGAATCATGCATATGTTTTTTTTTTCTGCAAAACCACAAGAGTGAACTCGAAGCAAACGGCACTAAAGTACGCACCAAGTATCTCCGTTTGAAACCCTTTAAGTTTAGATGGGCCCGTTCCAGTTGCCGTATCACATTCGTAACGCTGAACCACACTCCAAAATGGCAGGTGCAGCAATGAGCATCAAAGCTGGTTGCCACTCAACTCCCGCCACCCGCAAGTAGTTCCCCCTCCCTGTGCCCGGACTGCTGCACCATTGTGCGGGGAGCTCGCACGCAGTGGCGAAGCTACGTGGTGGCCAGTGGTGGCCATCTCCACATTTCAAGTATCAACTTATTGCCACCCCTATGCGAGTAATGGTCTCACATCACTGCTCGGCCATTGCTCGCACGGGAAGTGCTGTTCTAACCGCCGGTTGTTTACACGAGGGACCGTCAATAAATTACTATGCGCTAAAGAGAGTTTGTTAAAAAATGTCATATGTGAGAAAACCCTAACATTTATATTACAACATGGATACATGACTTATCACGTTTGTGTGCATTAAAAGATCACATGAAATACAGGAAGTGAATAAATGTACTGCAACATATGTAAAACGATGGGGGGTAGGGTTAAATAAGCTTTGCTTCTTCCTACTCCTTTTGTCCTTTTGGGACTGCGACTTGTATGTGACGTATTTCATTCCAACTTGTATGCATGTTCACATACAATTAAACCATTACCATTACCTTATATTCTAAATCGCACCGCAAATTGATCTATAGCCATGTCAAATGATTCGTCCTGCCCTAAAAGTATTTTGTACGCCCATTTTTTCCAATTTTATCTCTTATTGGATGGACTTTTCGTGGATTTAGGGAGCTGACTCACAGAGGTTTGTTACAAAAGCCAATCAATATTGTTGGTCATGCTGTGTAATAAAAAAAGTAAATTCAACAATACTTTGGTTGCATTATTTTGAATGCTTTGAAGAGCTATTTTCATAACCATATTGAATTCCACGAATTCATGTTTGTAACAAAACTTATTATTAAAAAAAAAAAAAAAAAAAAAAAACGATCTGTGTTAGATCAGATCAGCAAGACTATAAAAAAGATTCGGATTGGAAGCCAAAAAATGTGTATCGGGACATCCCTCGTGCCAAGTATCACTCACTGATAACATCCATCACAAGGATTGGGAACGTTCACATTTTCACAGGTCCTCTTCCACGCACACACCAGCACGGGCAGCGTGTCTAACTGTATGTAGGGCGCCAAACGCAAGTCGTACATCGCTTCACGCTGTGCTAAAACGAGTAGAACGGAACACCCCGTGGTGATCTTGGGAGAGCAAGCATGAATAAGTAAACAACATAAAGCCAAAGGAAAGTTGAAAGGCGACAACAAACACGACACTGGCAGTCGATTGTTTTGTTTGCCAGCAAGAATTAGCTCGCACCTCCCGAGTCCTCCGCGCATCACAAGCACGCCGTAATTGAATTAAGTCCATCAGGGCGTCGCTGCAATGAAGAGGGCTGAAGATGAATTTTGCACCACAGTCCCAGTAAATAGTCTCACAGCACCTGAACTATTAAAGGAATTGTCCTCGGACCGCTGCCTCTGCAGCGCTTCACCGCTGCCAGGGACAGTCAATCTTCAAGGGCTTGTTTGTCTTTGTCAAAGCAGGAACCCTTGATTGGGAATATCTGATGCAAGGCGACCAAAGTACATGTGGTCCAATCCCCGATTATGCACTTTTTAATGATGTTCTAACAGTGATGTGTGTCCCTAGAGCCTGTTCATGAGCACCGAACGAGAGAAAAATCTCCCTCACTTGTTTTTTTTGAGAGAAGAGACACTGAAACGCTTGCTTTTGAAGTTGCAGCCTTTGAAGGACAAACCTCTTTCCTCATGGACATGATACCACCTCTGACTCCCACCCCTAGCTAGATAAGTCCGTCCTGTGGATATGCCCACCACATGACGAGAGGACTGCTTTGAAAAAAAAAAACAACAAAAACAGACTTCACTACACATCTTAAAACACAGCTGTGCAAATTATTGCTATATTGAGTAACGTGTATAAAGGTGACTATAGGGATATTAGTCCATGTCTAGAGGGATCTAATAATGATACAAACCATTTTTAAAAGGTTTTCTATGCTCGAACTATGAAAATATTCCATTTATAAATAAGGAATCCTACTTCGCGGACGGTCACTTATCAGGTCGGGTCTGGAACCAACCAAGTTAACCGCGATAAACGAGGTATTACTGTATATGTACAATGTATAAAGTACACAACAGCGCTTCTTGGAAACACAACTCATTAGCATTAAAGCGACAGACAAACAAAAATGGCGAATTCCCAGTAGGGTTGACTAAAAACACTTTTGAACTATGTAAATTCCAGCATCCATGGCTTGATTTTGGACAGCACACTACTGTGGGACCTCTGAGACTTGTTTAACATTGGTGGAAAATACTCTAATATGGGACCTGAAGTATTTTGTTTCCATGTTGATTGTTTATACAGCTAGCATCAAATGCGCATGCCTGTGTTGCAGCAAAAATGGACTTCTGTTGTTGTCGTGATGGACAAAGCCAAACGGACATGTAATGGGACATACGATAATGGCATTGCGGTCCCTCGGCCTATTACACAAGTCGCTATCAGCTCACGGACAGACCTTGGAAGCGTATTCCCAACAGTGGCTGTATCTTGGCTTCAGCACCGCTCCTGTCTTTTTTTCATGATTTTTTTTCCCCCTGCTGTTTGACTGAACAAATGCATCAGCTTGCGTCATGAGACCGCATCCCCCGCAGCCAATAAGTTGCATGAGGAGATGTGGGGAGAAAATTGGAATCTTGACAAGTATGATTGGCATATGTATTTGTCCCACGGTAGCCTTAAAAAAACGTGCCTGCAAACGGCAAAGCCATCTTGCCGCCCGCCGTTTCCGTTGCGTGAAATGACGTCACCCTCTGCTTTATTCCGCTATTGACACTACATGATTTAACACATGAGGCCGTGTCACTTTCATTTTCCGCAAAAACACCTTCTATCGCCTTGGCTTTTTGATAGACGCAAACATAAAGTGGATGTGAGCCGTGATGGCGAAGCATATCCCACGGCTACTATGGTAATAGAAGAGCAGGACATAAAAAAAGGTGAATTAAATTCCAAGTAAAATAGAGCTTGGCTTGAAAGCACCGGAGTGTGACTACGGTCTATGTGCAGAGCGGGATTGCACATCAATTGGGGGAACAGGACCAAAGAAGGAAAATGGCGATGCCCATTAACTACCCTCGCTATGCAAAGCAAGGCTACAGAGTTTTATTGCTACTTCCTACCACTCTCATTTACAGCACAGAGCAGCACAATAAGATCAAACCAATTCATCGCTGAGCAAATTTGCTACTCTATTCAGTCAAAACAAAACCCAGAGTGCACATCCAAAAGATGTGGACAAGAAAAGTAATTCAATAAATTAGAGGGGAGTGGTAGGAATCTTGCTTTTATTGATGAGAAATGCATATTAAAGGTTTTTGGTTGGTGGTACACTCTTAGTTGGAGTGTGTGCAACACCAGATCCTCTAAAGTTGATCACCACTGACGTACAGTTCAAAATAAGACCAAAAATTATACAAAAACGTCTGTAAAGTCGCACAAAACATTTGAACCGTCAGCCTATGATGCTAGACCTTAACTCAGCAAGTCTGAACTTGACGCGATTTTTGATACTTGTTTTTTTTACTTTTTACACTTGTGTGACATTTAAGAATGTTTGAGGACGAAATACACCCAGCAAACACCACCACCAGCTAGCACATGTTACCAATAGAGATGTAAAAGATCAGATTGAACCAAAAAAATGTCTATGTTTCACTATTAAGAGTTAAACTGCATAAAAATTGTCATGATGTGATTACGATAGGCTATACGTTCACTGATAGCAAACGTTAAAAGCTAAACTTAGCCAAGTTGCTATCACTAGCTGACAACAAACATAACTAATGCGCCTTCATCGGGCGTAATTTACGTACTCAAATTAGGAAGAGGGCAGGCAGTTTGTTAGAAATGCGGGGCAGCCGCTTTCCAGTGGTTAACTTATTTTTACACTTGTAAGAATGACAAAAAAATCATGTCAGTGATTACAATCACCTTCCCCATTTAACAATCATTGTTTAGGTTAAGACTGAGTGTTTTTATTGCTTTTTGTTTTTAACAGGAACAGTAGTTAACTTATTGTTATGCTTGTATTTGTATTTGTCTTATTTCTTATGGGAAAAAAAAATTGAATAGACGTCTGAGGGTGAAAGTAGGAAACCTTGACTTAAGACAAAACCGACAGCTTTCAGTTGAACGCCTCTGTTGTGCAATTCAAAATTTCACCAAAAAGACACTCTTAAGTCACACAAAACTTTCCAGCAGTCATGTTTGGTCATTTTTCTACATAACATTACTTGTTATAAAAGTTGAGATAAATATCTTGCATTGGTTTATGTCTGCTGGCGACCAGTCCAGGGTGTACCCCGCCTCTCGCCCGAAGTCAGCTGAGGATAAGCGGCGTCGAAAATGGATGGATGGATGTATGATCTATGTCTGACACTGGTTACCTTCTTTTTGCACTTGAGTGTTAAAAAAATGGTACATGAGATGCGTCAGTGACAAATAGCCTTTTGCTATTAAATAAGTAATTTAATAAGTATTAAATAAGACTGAGTGTTTGTATTGTTTTTACATCTTAAATTGAACAGTGGTTCACTTCTTTTTACACTTGTAATGACTGTTGTTTGCGTGTGCAGTTCCCAAAGGTGTTGTGATAGTGACCGTTTGACCTGTTTGGGTGCAAATTTGTTTCAGAAGTCTGAACCTGCTTAGACCACGCCACTTGTAGTGTAATCATGCATACTGTGTGTTAGTCATGCAGGTTTGTAACGTGTGCCCTATTTGAACAGATCACTCTTATAAAATGTCATGGCTGCCCACCCAGTGGTTGAAAAAGGATCTCAGCAGACAGACAGACAGACAGACAGACAGAGAGCCACGTTGCCTGCCTGCCAGCCACTTAAAAAGATGGAACATAATCCAGGCAGCAATTAAATGTCCTTCAAAACACATTCGGGCCAAACATTTCCTGCCTTGCTTGTAATTTGTGCCAGAGGAAGGGTTGCTAAGCACCACAGTCTGCTGTGGGGGAGCACTGTGGTCTTTGCTTGAAGATAAAAAAATCAGTTTGCACAGCCACAACATTAGGTACACTGGCGCAATGCAAATAATTATGATGCAATTGGCTGCCGTGCAACACTTGATTGCAAGCGCGTCCTCGCAGCTCCACAAGGCTTGGCAGCGCAATCAAGTGGGAAGAGGACTGTGGGCCCGGAGGCCGCCTTCAGTCCGGTGGCACTCTGCAAAATTCAAACTGAAATTCCACAACGGCAGCCCAGAGCTCCGAGGTGTGTCCTGGGGAGCCCTGGCGCCGTCTTATCAGGCGTAGGCAGATTCCGCCCTGTCGGGGACGACCGGGAGCGCAAGGACCCAGCTGGGATTGATGGCAACCCGCCCACTCCGGGGATGGCTGCCCACCGTGTCCCGGTCGAGTGGAGTCACCGGGTGCCAGCGCCCACGGCGAGACAAGCAGCTGAGGTCAGGGAAACGCGGGGCTAAGCCCGGGATAAACACTGGATTTAGACTTTGTGCTGCTGGGATTCACACTGGATCCATCACCTCGCCGCACACCTTGTCACCGTGCTCTTGCAGCACACACTGTTCCAGTCCCACAGCAGCCCAGTCACACAATTTACTGACAGCAGCACCATGAATGGACTGTAATATCTCCACAATCCTGCTAAGAAAGAATCACTCTCTCTTATTCCACGCTTCAATGCGCTCCGCTGAAGGATCCTGGCGGAGGAAAAGTTGTGTTGTTCCGTGTCGGGGCTGCAATGCACCGCAACGCCTTCACAAAGGCACGGCTTGTTCCCTGACATGCCTTTTTAGGATGAAAAAATACTTTCAGAAAGGCCATGCTTTTTGGAAGACAACACCGAAAAGAGATGAACGAGCCCACAACAAAGGCCAGATAGAGCAGAACCTCTAAAGTAAAGAAAAACATGCCGCTAAAATCACACAAAACTTACATTACTTGCGTGAGCATTTTGATTTTTCCTTGGAGCAGCCTCAATAAGAAAAAAATACAGCACACACCAGCAAGACTCTTGAATTAGCAGAGTCAAAAACACTGGGCTGTGGCTGTAGGCAACCTCTGCTTTTTTTGGGGGGGTTTTTGTATTAACTCCCCACGGTGGCAGTAACTGATTCGTGGTCAGCATGCAGCAGTTTTATCTCTGCATGTGCTTTAAAATGTTGGCTGTTGGTGTGAAAGTCATGCGTGTTACGCTTGCAGTACTGTTTCCAATTAACTCCATCAGTGCTGACTAAGCGGTTTGCTCCTTACTGCTAATGGAACATTGGTTCTATTCGTTCTGTTGCGTGTGTGATGTGCAACATACAGTCAAACCTCGTTTTTGTACGCCCAGGTTGTCATATGATTCGGTTTTCGTCGCAAATTCTCGCCAAAATTTCACTTCATGCACTCTTGGTTTTTGTACGATACCCTTTGCCCTGTATTGTATCGTTCTGTGAAATCAAGTGCCCAAACAAAGCACTCTGTGTTCCCAACTCACTGTCCGTGCATTTCTTTTATGGAGTGTGAAAATAACCCGCCATGGGGCCAAAGAAGCAAGCAGCAATTTGAATAAAAAAATTAAAAAAAAAATGTAAAAAATACAATTGAATTCAATCTCGCCAGTGTGTAGGGGAAGTCTGCATCAACAAGAAGTTCCATTCATTCTTCACTTATAATTATTATATCACTTATTATTATTGTTAATTTTATTTTTGGGTGTCTGAAACAGATTATTTGATTTACATTATTTCCTATGGGAAAAATTGCCTCAGTTCGTTTTGCGTTGAACCTCTAATAACAAAAACCGAGGTGCCACTGTACAATGTACTTAATGAAGGGCCTTGTGGTCAAAGACAGCTACGTTTTCTCTTGCACTCCAAATTATTATTAAAATGTAAAAATGAACCTGTGATAGACAATGAGATTTCATGAATAACAGCCTCTCCAGTTATATTCACTTATCACAATTATCTTTGTTTTACATTTTACAGCGGTTAACTTCATTTTGCACTTGAGAATGTAATTGTACTGTAATCCCTTGTTTGTCGCCATTAATTGGTTTGACAACCGACCACGACAAGAGAATTTTCGTGGAGTAGGATTCCTTATTTATAAATATTTTTGTAGTTAGTGTAGACAACCTGTTTACGACCTTTTAAATATGTTTTTTTTAACATTATTAGAACCCTCTAGACATGTGCTAACACCTTTTATAGTCACCTTTACAGTCATATTACCCAATATAGTAGACATAATAAGAGAAAATAAGCCATTAAAGTCATAAATAAGACTCATACTCGTGTCGCTGTTAATGTTCCGGTGGACAGGAAGTGACGTCAGTGGTTCAGAGCCGAGTTTTAGCGTGGCGTGGGTTACAGCGGCTTACAGCGGTTATAGCTTGTGTTAGGGATTATTGTGCCTGTTGTGAGATAATTCAAACCTGCAATAAAAGCCTGTTGTTCCGGCAATCAAGTATGGTGTCTCACCGTACATTACAGCAGCATTACTGACACCTAGTGACCAGTGCTGAATACTACATAACATGTCTTTCACTGTGTTTTCGGAATGCCTTATACAGGTATTTGTGTTTCAGTTCGTTTAGCCACTTTTATGCTTGAAAATGCTTCATTCAGGCCAAAAATACTGATTAAATCTGCATATTTTGGGCTAATAATAGGCTGTATTCAACCACGAAAGAGCATAATTTATTAATTTATATAGTTTTGAAAGCCCGTCACAGTGAAGCCGCGAAATTTGAAGCGTGAAGTGGCGAGAGGCAACTGTACACCCGCCGGGAAACACCACTCGTGGTTGTTGGCCATTACAGTTAAGAATGTTTCATGTGATATTTCACTGGCATAACAGTTGAAATGTTACTTTAAAAAGGTAATAAAGGTTTTAGGGCGACAGTTTGACCCTAGAACGGATTATATCTCTATCCATGATTTCTAAATCCAAACAGAGTTTAGAGGTTCCGCTGTAATCTTAATAATAAAAAAAACTCAGTGTGCTGGAATGAAAACGGTGTCTTTTGGGACTAATCGCCGTGGAGCAGGAAGCTATCGATGAGTCATTTCTCAACAGCGCTTTGCAAGCCCTGGGGGGGGGGGGTAAGAACAGCGCTCCAGGAGATTTATAGGCTGGTCTCCCAGCTTTTATTGCACAGGGGGGTTAAAATGTCATTTTAATAACACAGAGATATTAGAGCTTGCAAACCTGGCTAGAGCACTTTTGTTCTGGTTCACCGTGGCCTGATTTATCTGCCGTATAAATTCTGAACACACCGGAAATGGTATGGAGGCACGCAAACGTATAGCTCCAGTATTATCTAATGTCCTTGACTGCCAATGTACTATGGAAGATTAAAGTTTGAAAAAAAGAAAGAAACTTTAACAGCCGCTCCCCGCTAAATCACTGCAGGGATGTTTGAGGGTACGTCGGAGCGCGGAATTCCTTAATGACTTCCATTCTATTATTGCGCCGCATATTCTCAGCAGCCGAGTGTGAAAGCCATTGAAGAGACTGATAGAACGTCTCCGACGCTCCAATGGCGGTTCTCGCACGTCGGCGCCGAGCACGCTTCCATTGAGCCTGGCTAGATGGGAAAACCTCTCGCCTTCTGCTGCCATTATGCGATGCAGTCACACATGATTCTCACCCAGAATTCATCCAAATTGGATAATCCGACTCTTGGAAAAGGCGTGGTTTTTAGCGAGGAGGTCATGACACTTGTGTTGGGGTGTCATGAAAGAAACTGATTCTTCTGAGCGCAGAGGACTGTTGAAGGTGATTCCAGACGCTGTCCACAGACGCTCATGAAAGAGGATGGGAGTCTGCTGCGTATTGTATTGCTCCTTGACGCTATTACAACATTGGTTCTGTTGCTGCTGCACTGTACATTACACTTGTTAATCAATGACCATGTGATGAAAGAGCTATGTTTTCCTTTCCACTTTCTCATGCACTCTATATTATTATTATTATCATTATTATTATTATTCTTATTATTATTACAGGTAAAATATGTATTTGTTAGATATGAGTTTTAAAATTTAGGAAATGACAGATTCCAAGATTACACCTTAAATGCTCCGATTAAATGTCCCCGGGGCTTCAATGGCATATAACCGCCAGGGTAACTAATTGGCTCCAGGTCAAAAACATCAGCGTTAAAGGGGACCTATTATGCTAATTTTCGGGCCTTTGTACTGAATTGTGGACTCCTATAGAGCAGCTACACACGATAAGCCGCACAGAAAGCTTTCTAGATCTTCCTAGAATCATTTCACATCCCTATTTTTTACTAGCCCCCTGCCACCAGATGGCAGGGGCTACATCACGAGTGGTGAGCATCCAGCAGCTTTATCTACCTCTGCATGCGGGGGAAAGTTGCGCCTTACGCTTGTTGTACTGTTGTTACAATTAACTCATTGTCTTATTAATACTGGCTGAGCAGTTTGCTCCTTGCCGCTATTACAACATTGGTTCTGTTGTTGCTGTTTCCTTTCCGCTTTCTCATGCACCCCATAATCATTATTGGAGTTGTTATATACAGTATAATAAGTTTTCACATTTGGGAAATCGCATCCTCTCTGCAATTGTCACCTGCTTGCCGTTAATGCCTCCTCCACCTTTTTGCACTTGTATGACGCTTACTGTTAAAAATAGATATTTTTTTCACCTTCATATTACACAGCTATCACTTGAAGGTAAGTCTTTGTTTCAGGTTTTGTTCGTGATTGACTTGTAAAACAATTCTGACGAGGCTCATCTGCGACGGAAAGCCTTCGCCATCAAAGTAAAGAGTGTCCGTTTCACAAACTTCTTCTGCATACAGATACGCGGTGTGTGCAAATATGACTTTTTTGTATTATTAATTTTGTTACATAGATAGGTGAAGTCGGCTTGCAGTGGGTTGAATCATGCTCAGGAGAGCAGATGAGTGAAATCCTCATGGTGGTGCTGCGCGTGGTGGCGGCGCCTCAGCTCTCGGAACATTCCAAGTGCCAGTTGGCTGCAAGTCCTCCTGTGCACAGTAAAGATAGAGCTCCATTGCTAATTAATCCCAATACACACAGGAGGAAGTGTCCATGAAAGATTTAAAAACACTGCAATCGCAAATCTGGCCACAGATTGAGGAGGACAAAACCACACAAAGCCTTGTATGAAGTGATGAGTAGCAGGCAGTAATAGTTAGCTTTACAAAAAAATGAACATAATAAAGTTACTAATACTACATACATACACACAGGGTGTCCCAAAAAAAAGTATACACACTAGCATACATGTAGTACAGGTACCCCCAACGTTTTATCATCATTAGACAACTGCTCAATGACTTAGTGGCAGGTAGCTGCTAAGTCCTGCCCCGCTTTGCTTAATAGTGGCCATGTTTTTCAACCAATCTTGTTCAAATTTGACACACATGTGCCTGTCAGTCCCTTAAAGGTGTGTACCAAATTCGTTAGTGACTATGTGACTAATAATGACTAATAACACCTTGATGTTTCGTATTGAGCTGAGTGAGAAATTTCAAATCAGTCCGAATCATAGGGGTCAAGCTTTGGGGTTTAATAACAGCGCCACCATGTGGTGTATTTCTCAGAAAGCTAATAGCACAACCAAGACAGTAGGGGTGCATGTTTTGACAAAGTTTCACCTTTTTGCATGCAGCAGTTAAGGAGTAGAAGAGTTAGCTCACACAAATACTGTACATACAATCATGAGAGAATTAGGAGACCAGAGAATCAAATAGGGTTTCTTCCAAAACAAAAACCATACTGCAAAATGAAGCATTTATTATGAATGAACATCAAATTTCGTACTAAATCCACTGCTCTCTCCTTTCAAAGACCACACTATAACAGAAGGCCAGTGACTCGGCACACACACACACACACACACACACACACTCCCTCCATAGATAACACATGACAGATGATCTCATCTGTGTTCCCCACAGTTTACTTATCACAGGCGTCCAAGCGTGCAGCAGGTGTTTGCACCTCAAATTAACAGCGAGTTTGTTTGAACAGCGGCAATGTCAAATGGCTGCAAACCTCTGTTAGCCTGCGTCCGTTTAAGAGCACTTTAGGCCGAGAGGAGACGTGCATTAAAATATACAGTATGCATCATTCACAACCAACCACAACGTGCTCTGTTTAATTTGTCTTTATCATGACAACACCACGTCTTCTCTTCTCTTGCACTGACCACTTCAACAAAGTCAAGGTTTATTAATCCCAGCTTTCCTGAATGCACCATTCCAGTGGCAGATGGCACTATTTTCCCTTCTTTCTAGTGTATATTTTATATTTAGTACTGTGGTAGCTCTAACACAATCTGTTTGGGGGTGCTGGTCAGATTTGGAAATGATGGCAATAGAAAAGCATGTGATCTGATGTGTTGCACTTCAGACTTGTTTGGATTGAATCAACAGCTCCCCTGCTGGCTGCAGCCGAGCAGTGCACTCCATTTACTGTACAGCAGGGGTGTCCGGACTTTTTTCACCGAGGGCCACATGCTGAAAAGTGAAAGGAGGCAAGGGCCACTTTGATATTTTGTAAAGCAACACATGTAGATATGCTAAGAAGTGTTATATATTTAAAAAAAAAACTGTATCCCAGCCTTGTGGTATAGTTATCAGTATCAACTTTGGTCTCTGCTCTTTTTTCCGCCCATTTTTGCTGTTTTTTAATTTTCCAAATATTTCCACTTTCTTCTAAATAATCTTCGTAAATTTTCCTTTCATGCCATGACTTTATTCCCATAATATTTATACTTTATTCCCATAATATAACTTTTTCCCCAACCTACCTAATTTTCTATAAATTACAACTTTGTTTTTTTCTCTTACTATTATGACTTTGAACTTATTTCACATATTTTGACTTTATTTTCATAACATTAACTTCAGTATTTCAACTGTATGCTACTAAAATTGTTATTTTTCCTCAATCTTCCGATGTTGTTCTCATAAAATTATGACTTTTTCTTGTTAATTACAATTTTTTTCTTTTAATATTTCGACTTTATTCTCGCAACATTACATCTGATTTTTTTTAATTTTTGCTGTTTTTTTTTTTTTTTTTTTAGTTTTCAAAAATTACAAAAAAACCTTACAATTCAATTATGTTTTGAATGTCCCGCGGGCCACACTTTGGACACCCCTGGTGTAGGGCCTAATGGTAGTATACTCAATTGCTTCTGAGATGCATGCGGTATGCATTAATCAGCAATCAATTACATGCAATTGACTAATTCTTCATGATCGACTCATCAATTCATGGTGACGTACAGTAAGTGTAAAAATAAGTTAAGCCCTGTTAATATGGAAACCTAAAACTCGGCCTTCTCATTAATAACCAATGACGAAGGCGCATTGCAAATACAGTATACCTGGAATAAAAGGTAAAAAACACGGTAACCCTCTAAATACTTGTTCTTTTCCTTACTTACAAACCCTTGTTTCTCTTTCTTTTTTTTGAACTCATCTGTCTAGCAACAGGTGGCACACATTGTTGTGCATTGCCACGTATGCTACATAGTTAACACAGATACCGCCACAAATACATTGGGCGCTACCTGTTGACCTTGCTTATAACGCACCCGGTCTGCCAGAGAATAAGAAGACTTGCAGGAGGGATCGCTGTTGCCAATTTAGTGACCTTGTCGCTATATTTAGCGAGTGTTCAGACCCCTCTAGATTGTCTTTTAAAAAAAACAAAATAGACAAATCTAGTCGAGAGTCTTTTGGACGAGCGGCGATTGCTGCTGTCGGCCCCTCACCCATCAAATTTGTTTGTGACGTTAAAAAAAAAAAAAAAACACAAAAGGAAGGGACAGAAGGAAGTTCGTTTGTAGTTCTAAACCAGGGTTTTTCAAACTCAATCATACAGGGGGCCAAAACTCAAAGCCGAGTTTAGGTTGTGGGCCGAACTGGATATTACCCCACTCTCCACCTCCGAACATTGTATTTTTGTTATTATTTATCCTGAAATGTTCAACACTTGTATATTTCTGGATATTGAAAGTATTAAAACCTTCTTGTCTTTTTAACCAACATAATTAACAAAGGAAGAACACTTGTATGCATCACAAGTGCACACACGCAGATGCTTTTTTGAAGTTGCCAACATGACAGGACATGCCCCAATAATCCAGGCTCAAAAAATAGTAGTTAGTATGGTCAGATTTTGAGAAAATGTCCCACTAGCACAGACAAATAGGTAGGTAATCAGCCTACACACCTTTTATCTCGGTTCCCCGCGCGCATACAACATACAATATAACATACAATATAATGCACTCCTGTGCTTGCGTTTTCAAGTTGGGACAAAATGCGCATGACAGCTGGTGACTGCGTCTTTATGTGGGCATACTTCTTTTTTGAAACTTCACTCGTGGATGGACATTTTTTAGAGTGGGGGAAGTGTGCTTTTTTTTCGTTTCCGTTCCTTTCTGCTTGAGATTTGTACTTTACGATAGACTGCAGATATCGTCTGTGGTTGTTTTGGTGTGGTTGTTTGTTTCAGTGAAGTGATTGTTGATCCACAACCTTTGTCATTCTCTCAATGTCCGGGCAAAAGCTACCGTATCAACACAAAACATCACAATCTGTGAGACGTGTAACCCGGAAGAGTTTGCATCTGTGAAATGATAATACATTTCCCAGCATGCTTTGCTGCAGTTAAAATGATCACTTCATCACAGTTAAATTATTTAGACTTTTGGTCTAAATCCGGCACCGTTGCTAAGATGGTTGTGAATTTCGTGCAATGTACAATATTGTTTCCCCTTTTATAACTAAAATGCCAGAGGAGTAGTTTATACCGGAGAACCGCTTAATTATGCAGATCGCTGTAAGCACTTTGTAAGGTCGGCGAGGCGGGCCAACTCGATGCTTTTTTCCAAACGGTTCCGTGGGCCGGATGAAGTCGCAGCGCGGGCCAGATTTGACTCCCGGCCCCGAGTTTGACACGTGTTCTAAACATTTGGATTGCGTTTTATGTTTTTACTCACTTTTTGCAAATGCGTCATGGCCGGTTATGCATATTCAACCAGTCCGCCATTATGTCACACCACCAAAAAAAACAAATCTGCCACAAGTAGTTTGCAGTCCTGTGGGAAACACTAACACATTTCATTTCATTTGTTCACTGATTTTTATGTGCGATTTCTAACATGAATAATTGGTATCTAGAGAATGACATGCAGTGCTAGTTCCCCACTTTATGACGCAGCATCCTCATGATATGATGTGCAGTACCATGATGGACACGTGCAGGACTGGCGGCCTCTTTAGGGTTTATTTAATGGACCCTAAAACTCAGCACACCTCCCATTTTATTTTATTTATGTAAACGTCTCATCCTCCTGTCTAATGAGCCCCTCGCCATACGCCTCATGAAAGCCGTCAGCATGAACACAAGCTAAACACGCCGCCAAAAGCCAGCGTGATGAATCAGATGCTCTGCCCGCACCGAGACGCTCTCATTGACTCCCATTAGCCAAACGCTGAATTCCCACGGTCAAACATCATTATGCGCCAGCGCTGTCCGGTGACCGACTGACCACGGATGAACCCTCAAATTGATTTTTTTTTCCTTCTTCTTTCTTTTACTCCCAAACACTGCGGATGATACACATGCTTCTTTTCTGGCTAATAAAGCAGAATGAATGTCAGCAGCATCAGTGGCTGATGAAAGGCGGCGTAAACACACACACATGCACACACGCACACACGCACACACACACACACACACATACACGTGTGGGGAAAAAGCATTTGCTCAACTTTTGCAAATACAGGATGTCAGATGGTAAGGAACATGTTGGACATTGTGTAGAGGATTAAGGAGACAATAGGATTAAAGCGACTACTACAGGATCTACCTGGAATTAATATGACATGATTTGTATACTGCTGAAGAAAACACTTAGACCTCATGAATGGTCACGGTTTATTGTGCTGATTTCAGGGTTTCCCCCGGGATTTTTTTAAGCTGTGGTGGTGGGCTGCATGGGAGTGCGGACTGCCGCCGCTTTGTCGTGCCGCTGCTGCGTCTGCAGCTTTTTAAAAATTTTTTTATGACAAATAGAAATTCTTTATCACTTATTTAATTATTATCTTATTTATGTAACTTTTGTCAACAACGAGCAGAGCATGAACCGAGGTGTCATGTTGGAATAGAACACTTAAATATTCTGTGGTGAAGTACTCCACATCAGCTGGTGAGCTTTTTTTTAAAAAAAAAAAAAAAAAAAAAAAAGGTAAGTTATGATCATGCTCATAGCTTGCCCAACAAAAACGAGCTATCTCGATGCCACCAGCCATGCAGGCATGTAAACAAAAATGTCCGAAAGTGGCTTGAGAGTGAAACGTGAGCGATCACACGCGCTGGCATAGATAGGCTTGGCATGTGACAAGCTGTCGTCAATTGACCACACATTTTACGGGCTGGTGTTCATTCTCCCCATAATAAGAAACAAAGTGAAAGTCAACACAAGACGTGTCGCGTATCTGGTCACATATGCCTTGCTGGCACTTGGCATATGTGGCGACAGGCGATTCTGCTGCATGCTTATCAAAATAAAGCACAGTGAAACCTTTTTGTGATATTTTAAATTGTTTTGAAAGTAATTGTGGTCAATATGTGCGTAAATAATCATCTATATAGCATATATATCCATCCATTTTCCATTCCTCACTAGGGTCGCGGGTATGCTGGAGCCTATCCCAGCTGACTTCGGGCGAGAGGCGGGGTACACCCTGGACTGGTCACCAGTCAATCGCAGGGCGCATATAGACAAACCATTCACACTCACATTCATACCTACGGACAATTTAGAGTCAACATTGTTTTTGAAATGTGGGAGGAAACCGAAAAAAACCCACGCACGCACGTGAAGAACGTGCAAACGCCACACATCTCTTGACTGTGTGGCCAACATGCTAACAACTTGGCCACCGTGCGGCCGCTTGTATATCCATTCATACGATATATTACTTAAAATTCTTTCCAAGTTAAAAAAAAAAAAACTGAAGGACAAATGTAGGAAATACAAACACAGTTGGACTGCCACAAAGACATTTGGCGCTACCTGTTTGGCGCTACCTCATCAACTCATTGTGATGCACCTGGTCTGACAGAGAATTTGCTTTTCATGATTTTTACCCACTTTTCGCGAACGAATCATGGCCAATTACGCAATGTTGCAGATTATGTCATTATGTAACCGCCACACCCCACCCCCCACGACAGTCCACAGTGAAAAAAAGAGATCGCAGTCCTGTGGGAAACACTGATGTGTGTTTGTGCGTGAGTGTGCTGTGTGTAAAGATGCAATCTTTCTGGATAATATCGCCGTCAGCCACCTTGTTAGAGCAGGGAACTGTCCTGGTTCTAAAACGTGTCAGCCCAAGAGCCACAAAACGACCATGTTTGCTTGCAAGATGTGGGGGTAGCACTTTTGGACAAGAAACCCCAAAGGACGACCTAACCTTCAGTGTCAGCAAGAGGGGTACAGTAGGTACAATCGACACTAACGTACACACAGAACTACTCAGTGGACTCCAAGGTCATTTTGTTCAGGACCAAAAAGGTACAAACTGTAAAAGTATGAGAGCAGAACTTTCTACGGGTACGACTCAAGTCACACCAATGTACCTCATAAGACTCATTGTGGCATATATCAGTCCTCCCGTTCTCCCTGGAAAACTCCCGTATTTTGACCTTCTTTCCCGGCGCCCTCCTGTTTTGTTTTTTTTTTTTTTTGTTCAATATTTTCATTTTCAATGGGGAAAAAAATCCTCTTCCAGAGCTTTCGATCTGATCTGCAACACTCGTGCAACATCGACATAATACATCCTGGGGTTGGTAGAGTCAGGCCTTCAAAATAAAAGCACTTCAGTAAAACAACACAGTTGCACCAGAGCAGGCAGTCGGGTCTTTCCTTCATCACCCCGTCCCGGACGGAAAAATTTTTCTTGGGTGGAATTCTGGTGTAGTGGCCTGAATTTTCCCTTATTTTCCGGGAAGTGTCCCTCATTTTTAAATCCAGATGTTGACAGGTATGAATTACGGGAGTTCTATGTAATTCGAAACAGGTGTGTTCCCAAACAGCAACAGTCAAGAGTCAAGGGTAGAAAAGCACAACTTTTCAGGCTACCACCTGAGAGGCAACACATTGGAATCCTCAGTTGACACTAATTTACCATTTTGTTGGACTTAAGGTGACAGGATGTACATTTCCCAAAAGCAAAAAGGTGCATCTATGGTCCCAAGTCATAGAAGTTTAATAAAAGCAGAACTTTTCAAGGTATCACCCTGCAGGCAAGACATTATACGCCTAATCTACACTCATTTACCACCTTAGGGCTAATTATGGGACTCCAAGGGAACGGTTTGTAGTTTTTCTAGGACAAAAAAGGCTGCAAGTATGGCTCAACTTCTGAAAGTGTCAATAAAAGCAAAACTGTCCAGGGTATCACACTCGTGACAAGACAACACCGCTAATGTACTGCCTTAGGGTTAATCAGACTTCAGGGTAACCTAGATCTACACAAATTTGACACCCAAGGGCAAATTGTTGGACTTTAAGGTGACAGTTTGTGTGTTTTCAAGTCTGCTGCCAAGTCATAAGTGTCAATAAAAGCGGAACTTTTCTGAGTACCGCAACCCAAGACATACAGTATGACACGCGTACGCCAACACAAATGTACCCGCTAAAGGTAATTGCTGGACATCAGTGTGACAGTTTGTACCTTCTCGAGCACCAGAGAGAAGTGTCAATAAAAGCAGAACTTTTCAGGTTACTGCAGAGAAGACGCTATACAAGTAGACGTACACAAATTTACCTTCTCGGGCTCACTACTGGACTTCACGGTAGCTTTTCCCGTACGTAGAAGGTACCTTCACGCTCCCAGGAGACCAAACGGTACATTGTAATCTAATGTATAGCATCAGGTGACTCCAAGAGGCTACCACACAAGCCATTGTACCCCAAAGAAATGACGGTGATAGACCGAGGCTGCCCTCACCTGTACCAGTCCAGACCCTTCTCATAATTCCTGTCGAAGAAGTGCGGCTCATTCCCTACGGCTCTGACGTCCGGGTGCACCCTGAGAGCCTCCAGAAGCGCCCTGGTCCCCCCTTTCTTCACCCCAATGATGATGGCTTGCGGGAGCTTCTTCTCGCCGTAATCCGAGGTGCAGTTCACCCGCAGGTCGCCCTCCGTGGTGCTGACCGCCCGGTGGCGCATCGGCTCGGTGGCGGACGTCGCCTGGGTTCCGGTCCAGCTTGCAGCCCTGGCATGATCCTCCTCCTCCTCCTCCTCATCCACCACCTCTTCCTCCTGGTGCACGATGGACACCACCGTGCTCCTGTGGGTGAACTGGGCCTGGGAGGAGGTGGAGTAAAGTTGGTCCCTCACCAACGTGGTCTCCTCGGTGGCCAGCCGAGCCTGGTAGGCGAAGTTGTCCTGCAGCGGGAACTGGAGCGAGTTGTAGCAGCTCATCAAGCTGTAGAACAAGTAGGTGACCGACAGGGAGAGGGTGAACATGAACAAGATCTTCCGGGGCACTTTAGAGGTGAAAGTGCTGGACCAGAATGCCATCTCTGACAGCAGGGGTCCTCTCAGAGAAGTGGACAGACATGTTTCCACTCCGGGTCTTGCATGGACAAGAAAGGAAGAAAAAAAATCAAAAATCAGCAAGAATCAGTCCCTGCTGCATGCTGAAGATGGACCGAGCCGAGCCAAACACGCCGGATCGCATATTTATCAGGAGGAGGTGGAAGAGGAGGAGGAGGGAAGAGGATCGTTAAAATTCCGCGTCTCTTTTCCTTTTTTTTCTTTTTTTTTTTGAGGATCGATTTCTTGATGTCTGACGGACAATGTCACAATTTATTGGAGCCAACTTGCAAGGTTCGGCAAGGCTGGCGTCCTTCCAAATGACAGCAGCCCGACGTGGAGCGGAGAGAGTCAGAAGAAGAAGAAGAGATGCTGCTCGGCGAAGTGGGTCTCCCCTCTGCAAGTGCGCAACACATCCGTCCAGAACCGAACTGCTGCTAATCCATGCAAAGAATAATCCCCTGCAGTAAGAGGAGGATCTTTTGCTACTTGTTCGTGTTTGGAGAAGAGGAGGTGCAACAAAACGCGTCCTTCTTGCTTGCTTGCCGCTTGTGGACGCGCGTATTGGCAGCGTGAGCGCGTCCGAACCGAACTCACTAACTCTCTCACTCGCAGGCGTGTGCACACCTCATGCGTGCGCTACCAGCCTACCTCCCCATACAAACCTCTCATTCCGGGGGGGTTATCCTATGGAAAGCTTGTGTGCGAGCTTCTCGTGACATGATTTTATTCGATAAAAGTCCCCCCTCGTTAAACAACAATCTAATAAATAAACGTATTGTTCTTTTAGCCACATGATTGTGCACAAAAGCTCTTGTCTGCACCCTGCTGGTGTCCCATCGAAGCACTTAAACATGCAAGCAAATAAAGTGAAGGCAGCCTGCACTAATGCATGCAATCATGCAACAGTTCTCCGTGCACATGCGCACTAAACATTTCCCATAAGGAGGCGCTGCGTTCTTTCAGGTAGTAAAATTAGGGGCGAGAAAAACATTTGCATTTGCACACACTTGTCTGTGGAAGTCAGACAAGCTTCTGATGGAAGCTTAAAAGTGTTTAGGCCACATCATTAGGTACACCACTGCCTGCCTTTTTATTCATGCATCAACATGCAGCCCAAGCAGCAGATCTTATTAGGATATAAATCATCAATATTACAACAGCTGGAATGATAATGAGCTGCGGGATGTGTTGCCAGGGTGTCTGGACGCCGCCCTTTGTGTCACTTGCACATACTTTTTATTTTTCAGCAATTTTAAATCAGTCTCACAGGTCCCACGGAAGTGAATTGTACAAAATCTCGCCTTGACGTCGGAATGTAGACAGTTTAAAAGTGCTTTCAGTAAAGCCTGACTGGAAACGCATCGTTTTTGTGTGTCTGTAGCTTTAATGCTCATGACCCGTTTGTCCAGGCCTCTCTCCAACAGAGTGTCTCCAAGAAGCAGTACCGTGCACCTTTTAAGTGTAACTTGTCCAACGTAATATAGATGGCACACAGCGACAACATAATACACGACCCATCAACATTTTAAGACCAGTTGAAAAATTGCAAGAATTGACATTTTGCACTGTTGGATCTTAAGGAGGTTCAAAGTAGAGCTTCAAAATGCAAAAAGAAGAAATGGGAGTGAGAAATATTAGCAAGCAATGTATTGCAAACAAGTATTATAGGCTGTTCATCAGCTGATCAAAAGTTTAAGACCATAGCTAAAAAAAATAAACCTGAAACCCCCCCTAAAATAGAAATCGAAAAAAGTCACTAATGAGTAGCTGTGCCATTCTCGTTAATCAGCTGAAAAATTGGTTAGGGCATGTTTGATGCCGGTGTTTCCAGGAGGCTCGTGGGAATGTTGCTCCAGGTGGTGAAGATGGCTTCACGGAGGGCATCCACTGCCTGGAACTGAGGTCCATTTTTGTAAACTTCCCTTGCCATCCATCTCCAAATGTTGTCAGTTGGATTTAGATCAGGGAAACACGCAGGATGGTTTCTGAGTAGTGATGTTATTCCTCTGGAAGAAGTCCTTTGTCAGGCAGGCGTTGTGAACTGCAGTGTTGTCCTGTTGAAAAAGCCAGTCATCACCACACAGACGAGGGCCTTCAGTCATGAGGGATGCTTCCTGCAACCTCTCCACATAGCCAGCTGCCGTTTGACGCCCCTGCACAACCTGAAGCTCCATTTTTCCATTGAAGGAAAAAGCACACCAGGTCATGGTGTGCCGTGTGGAAAAACATCTCAGGTGGGATCTCATTGTCATGCCAGTAACGTTGGAAGCTATCAGGTCCGTCATCAGTGAATACAATTTTCTTCCACCTTTCAGTGTCCCATGTTTGGTGCTCTTGTGTAAATTCCAAACAGACAATTTTGCGGTTTTGAAGGAGACGAGGCCTTTGAAGACATTTTTTTCTTCTTAAAACCCTTCTCTCGCAGATGCCGTTTGATGGTTTTTGGACTGCACTCTGCACCAGTAACAACCTTTATTTGGGCAGAGGATCGTCCCGTGTCTTGACGGACAGCCAACTGGGTCCTCAGGCTCAGGGCCGGTGACATTTTTTGAGGATTACCACTTGACTTTTTGTTCCACAACCCTCAGGATCTTTGAAGACTGTCTTACACTGCGAGAGGTTGCTTATGCAGCTCAACAATCTGACCGCGTTCAAAAAGTGAAAGCTTTTTTTTTGCCTTTGCCATCATTTTTGCCACGATTTTGGCTTTTAAAGACTGTGGTCTAAAACTTGGGTCAGCTCCTAGCTCACTTTAATACTTATTTGCAATAAATTACAAACGTTTTTTTGTCTACTGCTGTTTTTTCTTAGAACCTCCTTAAGATCCAACAGTGCAAAATGTAAATTACTGCAATTTTTTTAACTGGTCTTAACATTTTGATTAGGAGTGTATTACGGAGTGGGACAGGAAGACGCAAATGTTAGCAACGCTAGCATAGCCATGTGATGCTACAGTGCTAACATTACACAACATCATGCTAGCTTAGCCCACTCACTGCTCCCATGTCCGTAGCTGATTGATGAATAACTTGGCAAAGCTCGAGGCTTTATTTTACGATGTGTAGCGAAGCCTGAAGCGATGTACGTACACGTACACAGAGCGG
The DNA here is from genome assembly GCF_027744805.1 of Dunckerocampus dactyliophorus. Classification (NCBI taxonomy): domain Eukaryota; kingdom Metazoa; phylum Chordata; class Actinopteri; order Syngnathiformes; family Syngnathidae; genus Dunckerocampus; species Dunckerocampus dactyliophorus. Next base: position 6,309,443 of record NC_072836.1, on the reverse strand, counting down.
GCTCGTCTAGCTAGGAGTGGGTCAGAGTCGGTATCACAGCCATAAGGAAGTCATGAAGTTGGAAAGGGAGCAAAAGTACAGCAAACAAATGAGGGAAGATGATTTTTCTCTCGTTTGGTGCTCATAAATCAGGCTATTTCAGGCACGTTTCCCCTGCACCTGCGTGCCACTTTGGGAACGTTTTGGACAGTGTGGAGCCTTCGCACACAGACAAGGTTAAAGACAGCTTGTCATCCCACACAACACCTGCCAAGACTGGGCTGAAGCGAGGCCGTGACGACAGAAGGGGTGGGTGTTGGCTTCCTCCAGTGGGTGCACGACGACAACGCACCGTGGAGATGTTTTTTTTGGGGGGTTCTCTGTGCCCCACCCTCCAAAAGACTGCAAAAATAATTCTTGTCAAAAACCCTCTGGAGCGGGGCCTGCGCAATTTCTCGCGCTGTCACGGCAAAATACATCAGACTGCTGGCACCTCGGCAACATATTTACAGCTCAGGTGCTGCGCCTTGCCACCTTGATATTCTGCTCTCCGCAGAGAAGACGGCCTGATGGTGAACTCTGTTGCCGTCCCAGGCTGTCTTCGTCAGAGACGAACGACTAGGGTGAGGGCGAGATGAGCATTTAGAAGCATCTGAAGTGTTTCTTTACTTTAGCTCTTTAGTCAGGTCCCAACAAAATTAGGACGCCTTTCTACACAAAGGGGTGAAAAAGTGCACCTCTACTGTGTTGCAAGTGTTATTTTTTTAACAAATACACCACATTGTGGCGCTCTTCTTAAACCCCCAACATTTGACTTGAAATTTCTCACACAGCTCAAAATTTTACACACAGTGTATAAAATTTAAGCAAGATTGGTTGGAAAAACATGGACGCCATCAAGCCAAACGTGGGCGATACTTGGCAACTAATTGTTCGCGAGTCGTGAGCATTTGTCTAATGTTTGTAAAACTTTGACGATATCTGTATTACATGTACGCTAGCATGTCTTCCAAGGCATTTTGATCACAACCCATAGGGGGCGCCACAAATGCCAAATGTATGTAGCCAGGACTGTAGGCCTATCATTATATTGTCTACCATCATTGCACTTAACCAAGGGTGTCCAAAGTACAGCACGGGGGCCATTTGGGGCCGGCAACTGTGTTTTTTTTCTTGGCTTGCAGCACATTCTAAAAATAGAATTTAATCAGAAAAATAAAAACATACTTCCTGTACTTTTACAATAATAATGTCAGTGTCATAGCATAAAGTTAAAATATGAACGGAAAAAGACATTTTTTTTATCGTAATATCGTGAGAAACATTCAAAGCAACAAATAAAGTTGTAATTTTTGGGAAATTAGGTTGCGGAAAAAGTTATATTACAAGATTAAAGTCAAGTTTCCAAGAAGAAAGTTGAAATAGATTGAGCAAAACGAAGGAAATTGAAAAAACAGCTGTGATTTTACAAGAGTGAAGTCAAAATATTAAGAGAAAAGTTATCCAACGAGATAAAGTTGTATTATTATGAGGAAAAATAACGTCATTTTAGTTGCAATTCGAAATATATTTTAAAAAATGTATTTTTTTTTATTGTAATATTACGAGAAACATTCAAAACAATGATTAATATTGTAATTTTCGGAAAATTAGGTTGCAGACAAAGTTATAATGTTACAGGAATAAAGTCAAAATATGATGGGAATAAGGTCATAATTATAAGAAAACTTACAAAAAGAAAGTTGAAATGGATTAAAAAACAGCAGAAATGGAAAAAAAGCTGTAAAATATTATATTAGGAGAAAAAAGACATTTTCTGAAAGAGATAAAAAGTAGCAATTTTATGAGACTCAAAGTTTTTTTTTAAGTTTTACAATTTTTGGAAAATTACTGTAGGAAAGGGCAAAAGGATGTCATCCGTGCAAGACACTATCTACTTAAAAGTTGGAACTGGAAGGAATTTAGAGGAAAAAAAGCATTTTGCTCCCATGACAATGCTTCTGTTTAGAGGTGCTCTAATTGTGCCCCATTATGTTGCTGTACTGAGGCGGTTTTAAAGGGGAAAAAAAGTTGGCCATGTGTTACATCAGTCTAACATCAACACCCTAAAGATAGCACACAACTGCAGCACAACACACACACACACACACACACACACACACACACACACACATGCGCGCGCTATGTGACCAGATACATGGGGAAAGAAAACAGCAAACGCTTCTCACTGTCACTTTTAACAAGACACATTTCATATCAACATAGGAGTCAGGAGTCTTTGTGTTAAGCGTGTGATGCATCCTACACCGGTCATCACACTTGGTTGTGTTAACGTTTTGGCTTAATAACTTTTAGAAAATCGATGTATTTTCGTGTATTTCTATTTCTTTAATGCATTTTTTTCATTTTATTTGTATTTAGTTTGATTTCTACTGTTATGGCATCTTTAAAAGTTTAATGGTGTTATTTATTATTTTTATGGTAAAAACTACCATTTTAAAGAGAAATATATGTGTATATATATATATATTTATTTTAAATGTTTTATATTTATAGTTGTATTTGTTTATTATATTTATAATATTTATAATTAGTTTAAATGTGGGCCGCACGGTGGTCTAGTGGTTAGCATGTTGGCCAACACAGTAACAGCTTGGAGATCGGGTTCGATTCTCCCCTGGGCATTTCTGTGTGGAGTTTGCATGTTCTCCCCGTGTGCGCGTGGGTTTTCTCCGGGTACTCCGGCTTCCTCCCACATTCCAAAAACATGCAGGTGAGGTTAATTGGCGACTCTAAATTGTCCATAGGTATGAATGTGAGTGTGAATGGTTGTTTGTCTACAGTATATGTGCCCTGCGATTGGCTGGCGACCAGTCCAGGGTGTACCCCACCTGTCGCCCGAAGTCAGCTGGGATAGGCTCCAGCATGCCTCCGCGACCCTAATGAGGAAGAAGTGGTATAGAAAATGAATGGATGGATAGTTTAAATGTACTATTTATGAGTAATATGTCTATCTAGTAAAACACACTTAATATGTATTTATATTCTTCAGATTTTTAATTTATTTATATTTGTTATATTCTTTCACATATTTAATATTTTTATCATATATACATCTATCATTTTTATAGTAAAATACACTATACTGCTTTTCATAAATTACAATTTAATATAAAACATAAATATAAACTCATTTTCCAATGTAATTGTCTTTGTAACTATTATTCTCTCATGTTTTATCATGCTTAATTATAATAATAATTAATAATAATAATATTGCGTTTGAATGGAGATTCTTTTTTTAATTTTAAGGAAAAACGGCCAAACCAACAATTGTGTTGCAGCCCCGATTGGCTGTGTAAAAAAGAAAAAAAAGAAAAAAAAAAAGGGAACTGTAGCTTTATTAGCGAGCCTGACAGCAGATCCACGTGAGCCTAAAAAGCTGCCTCGTTTGATTCTGGTTTTTATTTTCCCTTCTTGCATCGCTTGACCGGTCGTCCTCGTCTAAGCACGCTAGTGAACATGTGACCCACCGGATTCCCTGTCGGGTTAATTGGTCCCCGTTTTTATCCCGAAGCAAAGCTACCGTGACTGTAAGCAAATAGAACCAACAGAAATGAGGATCAATGGGGATTTGACTGTTTCACACCTGTGCAGTCTAATGAGATCCAACATGAGATATATTCTTATTGGAGACGACTGCAATGTATCCCACTGGACATCCCAACCCACCCCCCACCCCCCGATGCAACCACCTCACTTCATGGCGAGGCTTAATTGCTGCATCGTGATCAGCTTGGGTGCTTGCGTCCTCGCCCGATTATAAAGTCGGGAACCAAAAGGTCAACTGGAAGCGGGGCGAAGCCCAAAGGAGTCCTCTGAGGTGGCAGCGGGGAGGTGCAGCTGAATTTAATATGCATCCATCACTTTTATCATCTAATTAGTGGCCGGTGTGGCAGCCCGGTCAACGTTGCAGGGAAGCAGAATTATTGATCCGCTAAAAGGATGGTATCTATCAACTCCACCTCGTCATCGACTCAGCCTGGACGTTGGCGTGTAAGGAGCACACCGGAGTCACGTGTGACATTTGGAGGCTTGACGCGCTTTACGGAATGTTTAGTGCAAGGGTGTCCAAACTTTGTCCAGCGTTTTTCCACATAATGAAAAATAAAAAGATGCAAGGACCACTGCATCTCAGCGTGTTAGCTCTCTGCTTTGTTTTCTCATTTTTGCTGTTTTTCTTTGAATTTTTCTTTGAAATTTTCTTTGCGTAATATTTTGACTTTATTCCCATAATATTATAACGTTTTCCGTAACCACAAGTCGTGGCTAATAATAATAATAATAATAATAATAATAATACCAATAACAATACCTTGATTTGTATTTCACGCAATCTCAAAGTGCTACAGAGTAAAAAATGAGGTTTTTAAACAAAGCAGTCTAGTTTTTAAAATTAAAGTTAAAACTAAACCTATACACAATATTTAAAAAAAATGCTTTCTTTTAAAAGATGCATTTTAGGTTTCTTTTAAAAACCTCTACAGTCTGGGGGGCCCTTAGATGGTCGGGGAGGGCACCCACAACCTTGGAGCTGCAGAGGAGAAGGCCCGGTCGGCCATGGTGCGGAGCTTGGTTCTGGGGACTCCAAGGGTGTTTTTGGTTGTAGAACGGAGGGTGCATAAGGAAGTCTGGGGGGTGTGGAGTTCCTTGAGGTATTGGGGGGCGGCATGTCCGTGAATGCGCTGATTGGCGAGGAGGGAGACCTTGTATTCAATTCTAAGTGGGACGGGAAGCCAGTGAGGAGATTTCAGAGCAGGGGCGATGTGGTCATATTTGCGGATCTTCATCAGGATCCTGGCGGTGCTCTTTATGCTCTTGCCAGGGATCCTGATGAGAAGTGCATGAGTAGTCCAGCCTGGAGGAGACAAAGGTGTGGACGAGCTCTTCTGCATCTGCCAGGTGAGTAGTGGATGAAGTTTGGCGATGTTGAGGTGGTAGAAGACGGTCTTTGATGAGGGTGTCCAAGGTGAGATGAGGATCAATTTCAACACCCAGGTTGGTGACGGATGTGGAAAAGGGGGATGTGATTAATGTGGCTTCTGTTTTGGAACAGTTTCGCTGAGGAAAATTACGCTTAATCCACGCCTCTATCTCAGGATGGTCAGGTGGATGTTGACGAGGAAGCAGAAGTAAATATAATTGTGTGTCATCAGCATGGCAGTGGTAGGATGTCCCATGCCTATTGATGAGATTGCGTTGGGCTGTGGGCCTGCGCCCTGTGGACACACGTTGAGTTCTCCTAAAGCTAGATGACATTATGGCACGCCACCTCTTGGGCCCACAGATGTGTTCCCCCCCCCGTCACCAGCTCCCAGGTGTGACTCCCTCTGCGTAATTAAGGTGGGACCTGCTGGGGGGGGGGCCTCCTAGCCGGGGTCATTCATCAACTGGATCAGCGGCAAGATTAATGTGCACTTGATGCAGCGCTCCAATGGATTGATGCCACTTGCTGAGATCATTAGCGCTGGCCTCCATGCGACTGCTTGCTGGGGGGGTGGAGCGGGAGGCTTTTGCAGCTTTGCATGCTAAACGAACGGTCCAACACGGCCTAATTAAGGGACGCAGATACTCGTGTCCACGTTGGCGTACAGTAAACCGTAGCTGAAGGGCAAACTAAACAGATTAGCTCCACCTGATTAGTAGCAAAGTGCACGGCAATGAAAGTGCTGACAAACGTAAACGCAAAGGGAAACGAGCAGGCAATGAGTCATTAGGCAACTAGCAATTCCCAAAAGGATCTACGTGCCGTACCCCGTCATTCACAGCCCTTTTCAAAATAGACCACAGCCATTAGGTACAACAATGTATCATATCATCTCAAGGGACTATCCTACAGAAAGTCACCTTGGATTACTTTAGAGTAGTCAGTGTCCAACTTGATATACTATGCACTGAAAATAACACAACTCACAGCCATTTTTGTGTAAATAGCTTGCAACTACAAATGCTCAACTATCCAGCACTTCATACCAACACCGATATCAACCAATACCAATATACTGTAAGTATCACTTTCCGGATACTCGACGAGTGGGTCGCGGGTCATTGCCAGGGCAAAAAAATAAATGAAATGACCCGTGAATGCACCTCGCGTTCTTGTCTGTGCTATTTGCTTGCTACACCGCCACGAGGTGCGTGCCGTGTTTTGGATGACTTTGTCAAGCTTGAGCAGCAGGAGAAGGCCATCGACGACACACAGCTGCAGATATCTGCTAGAGAGGAGCGTGCTATAAAGAGAGAGACGGCGTTGCACAGCGAGCATGTTAGCTAGAGCTAGTGCTTCGTCTTTATGTAACTTTATACCTAAAATGGCTTAAATGCTAAGATGCTGAATTGAGCTCCATCTGTTGGCCCCCCCGAAGAAAGCAGACTGTAACAACAAAAAGGGAAAATGAATTCTTCTGTGCACCAAATTTCAGTAGGTTCTTCCTTGGCCCATGCGTCACTCCTCTACCAAGTTCGGTGGAAATCGGTTGTGTAGTTTTTGCAACACTAACAAACTGTAATTGCAAATCCATCTCATGGATATAATTGGATGGTCCAAGTGTACTTAATGAAGTTGAGTTGTGCGTTTCCATAGAAACAAGGCGTGCGATGCATCATAAATTGGGGAAGAATCTGTGCTGCAGCATTGTGGGATATCTCCTGCCAGCCAAATATGAATAAGCCAATATGGTCTTAAAAAAAAACGAGGGGAGGGTAGGCGTCCGCTGGTGTAATTGTGCATTGTGCATGTTCACACTGAGCTGCGAGGGGGGCAGGGGAGGCGAGGGCTGAGCCTGGCTTCTCTGGCTGTACATGAGGCTTGTTTTTCATTGACTGTGTCAGGAATCAAGAGGGCTAATCCCTCAGAGACTTCAGATGGAAGTTTCAAAAGAAATAATGAAAGGCGCGCTCGCCCGAGGGTGCATATCTGGGTGAACGCTGTACGGCGGGAGAGCGGCAGCCGCGCACGACAAGCAGGGGAGGAACAGAACAGCTTCCTCTCTGCTTTCGCCCCCACCAGTCCAACTATAAATCACACATTCTGTCTCCGAGACATAAACAAATAGGCAGCAGAGCACATCAGACGCTTGGCACAGCATGAATGGCCATAAAATGTAACATTGCTGCAGCTTTTAGCAACCAAAGAACCCCAAATGGTCCATAAAATAATAATGCCTACAGATAGACCAGAAGCTGTTGATGACTTTGCCTGAAAATGTCATAATGAGGTTGTTGAAATTGTGTACCTAAGTGAGTAAAACATGCATAAAACAGGAACATTATGGAACAGTCTAATATAAGAGCTGGTTCAAAAAGTCAGCCTTTACAAAGATTAGAATGTAATAATGTGCTTGTAGTTTGCAGTGGTGGAGAACACAAGTAAACAATTCATGCATACATTTGTAGTAGTAGTAGTAGTAGTAGTAGTAGTAGTAGTAGTAGTAGTAGTAGGAGTAGTTTTCCTCCAGGCTGCATTGTAAAGTTTGTAAGGCTTACCTGTCAGTGCAGCATCACAAAGTGGGCTTGAGCTCAGCACATCAGAAAGATCCACAAAGTTCTTCTGGACCCGACGGGGTGCCGCCGCCTTCATGGCCTCTCGCCGCGTTCTGACTGACAGGACAGCTGTCATGGCGGTGATGCCATATGCTGATGCAAGGGTCAAGACAAGTCGAGTCAGTTTTATTTATATGTAGCCTCGGTTCACAACAAAAGTCACGTCAAAGGACTTCACACGTGAAGCAGGCCTACAACCACGCTCCTCATACGTTAAAGAGAACCAACCCATGAGCAAGCACTTGGAGACGGAGGCAAGAAGAAACTCCCTCTCGGGAAGAAACCTTGAGCGGACCCCAGGGGCGGCCATCTGGGTGGAGATAGAGAGACAGAGTAGAGGGACAGGTGGTAGATAGAGAGAGAAGACAGCATAGAGGGGGAGGGATAAGAGAACAATAGGCACATAATTGAGGGACATCACTGCAGTTTGGTCCGCTTGACAGTAATACCTTGTTTATCGCGGTTAATTGGTTCCAACCAAACCAACCGTGATAAGTGAATTTTCCCAAAGTTTGATTTACTCTTTATGAATAGAATATTTTCATAATTACAGCACAGAAAACCTGTTTACGACCTTCTAAATACAGTTTTTAACATGATTGGAGCCCTCTAGACATGAAATATAGTCACCTTTACACTCTTATTACCCAATATGGTAGACATAATAAGAGAAAAGAAGCCATTTAAGACATAAATAAGACTCATGCTCGTGTGTGTTGCTATAAATGTGTCCCCTAGGAGAGCTGAGTGAGGGGTGGGGAGGAAGTGATGTCGGGGGTTCCGAGATGAATTTCAGCTCGGCGTGGGTTACGACTGCAACACTAGCGGTGTTTTTATTAGGGATCATTGTGCCTGTTGTGAGATAATTCACACCTGCAAAACTGGCCTAAAGTCCGGTGCTTGTATATTACAGTACATATCATAGCGTCTTTTGACTGCCTTATATTAGTATTTTAGTCCTTTAGCCATTTTTATGCTTGAAAATGCTGAATTTAGGCAAATAATACATAACATTTGCGTAAATGCTTATGTTTTGACTAATAACAGGCCGTCTTCAACCACGAAACAGCATGATTTATTGATCCGTATGTTTTTGAAAAACCGCGATAGAGTGAAGCAAAGTGGCGAGGGACAACAGTACGTCCTGAGTGAAACGTGTAACTCATCAAAGGAGATGATATGTGCGCTTTTGAAGTTCCGGGTTTTCATGACCCCCGACCCGATCTAGATGATCCCACCCCGTGTATACGCAGGTTTAAAAACAGGCTTTGCTACACATCCTAAAATAAAGCCTAGCACTCTACCAGACAGGTTTTGTGCAGTCCTTTTCTGCGGCACTTGAGCCGCAAATTCTCCATGTTGTCTTGCTTGGTGTGTGCACCATAAGCCCTCAAATGACCACATTAGAATGCCGTAGAGTTGGCGAGCCGTGTGCACTGAATGGAGAACTCCCTTAATAGCGCTGCCAGAGAAATGCCTCTGCATTCTAAAAGTCATGCATATGTAAATCTTTTTTCTTCCCCCCCGCCCCTGCACCAGCACATGGAAATGATTTGCTAGACAGGAAGGCCAGCCAATACGGTCTTAACCCAACAGGTTCATCATCATGTAATGTTAGAATAAAACCAACACTGGCGTATTTCATGCTTCTTTTCATGCAGGATGGAAGACATGCTGCATGTTTTCAAGCAGCTGCGATGTTGTGAGTTTTCAGAAAGTGTTAGATAGCGTAATTAACGAGCATCCTCTGCCGGGGTCATAGATAAACTTGAGATCCTCACGTCAGCGATAAGGTGGGATTAAACCGCACCACAGCCAGGTGATTATTCATCCGAAAATGAAACATGTTGGCGTAGATTGTGTCAGCTGAGACGTTGAATGCTGCAGAGGAGACAAAGAAATGGCAGAGAAAAGTAAAATATCAGCATGACGGCGGAGGCAGCTGTCTGTGATGATGGTGCACCTGATTTAGCCAGCAGTGACATGCACAGCACCTCCCTCCTTCTCCAACCCCGCTTCTGCTCAGCGGTGCCGGGATTTATTTTCACACGTTGCTTTGTCACATGTCAGAAAAACAAGAGGGTCAGTGTTTATTGCCGCCTTCAGAGGAAAAATAAAAAATCAAATAAAAACATTCAGTTCCTCCCTTGGGTGCATTTATCCTCCAGCTGACTCCCATCGTTTTCTTCACTCCTCCGTGGCTTTCAGTCAAAGAAGAGCAAATGTCTATTGAATTACGGCTCAATTCAAGAGGAAACAGACAAGTATTATAACATAGACAAGTATTATAATTGTACATTTTACAATAACTGCATATAGTGGTATTTTTAAATGAACAAAATGGCGGGGCACAAACTTTAAATTAGGCTCCATACCAGCAAAACTAAAGTTCTTTCTGTTACTCTGATAGTTAAAAAAATAAAAATAAATGGCACAGCAACATTATTTTAATTATGACTGCCTCTTTAACAAAGCGTCATTTCACAGTAATATATTTATGTCAAATAAAATAAATGAAAAGTACATTCGAACCAACAGAGTTGCTCAATTTTATTTCTGAAATTATAGACCTTCAAAAAAATCTGACTAATCTAAACCAACATTCATTGTTTAAATGTATTTTTCGATTATAATATTTATTTATAATTATGTATAAATGTATTTGATTTACATTTTATGACCAAAATCTAAACCAATTAATTCATTTTTTATTTTTGTACATTTTTTTATTAAATAGTATTTACATTTTATATATATATATATATATAGATATATATATATATATATTAGTAGTTGCGTTTTTTAAATAGTTTTTTTTACAGAGAAAAAAATAAAAATAAAGTAGTTTTTTATTACTAACATTTAAATTTGTATTTAATAAATTATAAAATAATGTTTTAAAATTTAAATGTAATGTTTTTTTATTTATTATAAATTATTATTGGATATTTGTTCTATTTTTTACAACTGATATAAACATAATAACTACATCTAATTATTTTTCCTGCTCACATAATTCCAAAGCCGGTTGTTGCTAGGCAGAGTCCAGAGGGCTCAATCATAACTGCCCTGTACGCCAATGAAAACACCCATATGACTGTTTAAATCCCAAAGGCAGTGTCTCCAAAAATCAGCACTATCGGGATTATAATTCTGATTCATTTTGCAACTGAATCAGTGCTCTGTATTAAATATGTCTTTAAAAGAGGTAAAAACTGTGCCACACACAAGTCAAATTCTGAGCTTTATCAAACCTGCGCTTGTTCATCCACAGGCCATATTCTTGCCCCTGATCATGATATTCCAACATATTCATTTGAGCCCACGTTTGTCTTGTCAGGCTTGTTATGCTGCTCTTCTTCCCCTTCTTGTGAGTCGTTAAGCCCTTCGCCCTCAGAGCTTGAACTCTTTTTATCTTTAGTAACATGGCAGGCATTTAAAACGTGTCCTCTCATTCCCAACTGTTTTTTTTTTGTTTTTTTTAACTTGAATTGCTGTTCATTGAAAGGTCATATGTTGAGTAGCGCTTTAGCAAGTAGGGAACCATATTTGGTAACGGAAGAGGAGTTTGCATGTGTTCCAAGCGAGTAAGAATTGTTGGCACTATTTGGACAAGCTGGCTTGTTTTGTTTTTTTTGATAGAAATAAATGTTGCACAAGAGCGCAGAAATCCAAAGTACGCTGCACAGGGAACATTTGTCCAGTGACGCCAGCCGTCCACAGAAGACCACGAGCTAAACGTCCACATGGACAAGAAATATGTTCTTTCCTGACGCCAGTTTGATAACACCCAGACGAGGGTCAAGTTTATCCCTTTTGTCGGGCGAGATAAAAATTCTGGTGAGGTTTTTTTTTCCCCCCCTTCTATTTCTTCCCAGACGTAGCCTGTTCTTATCTGCCAGGTGTGACATAGCGGGCCGCACAGAATGTAGTCGTGATTACAAGTCTATTGTGGCTTTGTCACATCATATACTTTAATGATGGCTTGCCAATTTATACCTCGGGAAATTCCCCTGGAAGTTGTACCGGTGTCAGAAATGATTTATGGAACCTCTAAGGTTGAACACAGTAACTTACAATTTTCTTTGTTTTCCGGGTAGAAATAGGAGAAATACAAATAATGTGTTCTTGGGTGAAACTGCTGCCTCCATAAAACCTTTATGACCGGTAGAAGCAATGTTTCAAGTTGTGCTTCAGCGTTCTTAAGTGTCCTAAAAGTGTAAAAAGAAGTCGACCATTGTTAATTTGGAGACGCAAAAACAATAAAACACCACATATTGGCTCCAGACCCGACCGTGATACAAGTGAGTACCCCTAAATTCCCTTCACGCCTTGCTCACTGGTGTAGCTTGTCGCCTCCTGTGTGGAGGGTTGGCTATGCGATGGCGATGAGTTTCACCAATCGCAGTCGTTTGTCGCCTCTCTTGTGTGGAGCCCATCGTTCAACGACGTAACAGTATGTAGTATTCTACACTGGTCACAACGTGCCGGTATTGTTACATTGATGAGACAATAGCCACCGCAGGAATACAGTCCACAAACCGAAAGTAAAAAAAAACAAGGAACTCTCCCAATGCTAACATACGTGAGTCTATATTGTTTCTTATTTATGCCGTATGTGTCTTATTTTCTCTTATTGTGTCTACTATACTGGGTAATACGAGTGTAAAGGTGACAATAAGTGCATTATTTTATGTCTAGAGGGCTCTAATAATGTTAAAAATCCTATTTAGAAGGTTGTAAACAGGTTTTTTATGCTGTACCTACACAAATATTCGGTTTCTAAATAAGGAATACTACTTTGCGGAAATTCATTTATCAACGCCGGGTCTGGAACCAATTAACCACGATAAACAAGGGATTAGTGTACAATTAAACCAAAAAAACCAACAAAAATGGGAAAAATAGAGCAAAAGACATAACACACAAAGCAGTGTCTAACTATGTGTAATCTTTTTTAGCATATAAAAATATCACAGTGGGCAATTTCAAGGTTGGAAGGTCTGCAAAATGTGTGGAATAATATTGCTAAGAGAAAGAAGAAGAGTATTTATTTGACGAGCAGCAACATGTAAGCGAGTCTTGCAATACAGATTAAAAATGGGACAAATTACTTCTTTCATGGACCGAATGTTCCCCTCAAACCTACGCTGCTGCTCGAGTGCTGAGCCCCCAAAACGTCCATCTAAAAATTCCCTGAGACAGGCTTCCTCCAAATGAAAATGAACTCTAAGAGGCAAAAACAAGACGGCGTCTGAAGGTCACAGAGAGCTCGGCGGGAGGCTTTTTATCAATTCCTGCCACGTTTTTGAATGAAAAGCAACTCCTCGCCATTCCATCAATTCACGAGACTCCTCTCCGACTGTCCGGCTCGTCTTATCTTGCGGCTGCAAGACTAAGAAATGTGTCATTTGACGGAGAAATGGCAAGGAAGCGTATGAATGTAGCTGTCCAAAGAACCCAGAGCGGAATATATCATCTATTTAAGGAGCTAATTATGTAATAATTCCAGCGCTCTGCTGGTGTCAGGTGCTGTTTTATGGTCAATCTAAAAAATGGAAAAGCAAGATTTTGATTAAAAATGCCTTTCAAGAGGGAGAACTACACATTTTGTCTTTTAAACAAAGTGTCCATTAGCTCTCTCAGCGGAATCAACCACCTACGGAACGCAATAATTAACATCTATTTTACTTTTACCTGCTTTCCAACAGACAGGAGATGATTTTTCTCTGCAGGAATCCACTGTAGAGACAGGATATTTGATGTTTTGACTGAAATCTTTGTGGAGTTAGATGTGCTTCATCACATTGTCTCTGTGTTGCATCACCTCTTATTGAAAAAATATCAGTCAGTGGAAAAGATAGTGGTGCCAGAATAAAATCAAATGACTTTTGGGGTAACCTTCTTTTGTTATACATTCGGTATAGTTGATTGTAGTATGGTATTACCATAAAACACGTGTGGAAAGATAGCATCCATGTAGTCAAATACATGTTCAGCTTAAAGACCAATGATATCATAGGCTATCCCAATTTGGGAAATAGTGGTGTGAAAAAGTGTTTTTTGTTACATTAAATGTTTCAGATCATCAAACAAATGTAAATTTTAGTCAATGACTCCTGTTAAAACACAGCACGAAAGGTTATAAAGACATTTTTTAAAGCTTTGGGACTCCAGCGAACCACAGTGAGAGCCATTATCCACAAATGCCGAAAACATGGAACAGTGGTAAACCTTCCCAGGAGTGGTTGGCCCACAAAATGACCCCAAGAGCACCACGATGACTCATCCAAGAGGTCACAAAAGACCCCACAACAACATCTAAAGAACTGCAGGCCTCACTTGCCTCAGTTAAGGTCAGTGTTCATGTCTCCACCGTAATAAAGATACTGGGCAAAAACGGCTGCATGGCAGAGTTCCAAGACAAAAACCACTGCTGAAGAAAAAGAACATTAAGGCTTGCCTCAATTTTGCCAGAAAACATCCTGATGATCCCCAAGACCTTTGACAAAATACTCTGTGTTCTGACGAGACAAAAGTTTAACCTTTTGGAAGGTGTGTGTCCCATTACATCTGGTGTAAAAGTAACGCTGCACTTCAGAAAAAGAACACCATACCAACAGTAAAATATGGTGGTGGTAGTGTGATGGTCTGGGGCTGTTTTGCTGCTTCAGGACCTGGAAGACTTGCTGTGATAAATGGAACGATGAATTCTGCTGGAGAAAAATCCTGAAGGAGAATGTCCGGCCATCTTTTGGTGACCTCAAGCTTAAACCAACTTGAGTTCTGCAGCAGGACAATGATCCAAAACACACCAGTAAGTCCACCTCTGAATGCCTGAAGAAAAACAAAATGAAGACTTTGGAGGAGCCTAGTCAAAGTCCTGACCTGAATGCTACTGAGATGCTGTGGCATGACCTTAAAAAGGTGCTTCATGCTGGAAAACCCTCCAATGTGGCTGGATGACAACAATTCTGCAAAGATGAGTGAGCTAAAATTCTTCCAAACACTTGATTGCAGTTGTTGCTGCTAAGGGTGGCCCAACCAGTTATTAGCTTTGAGGGCAATCACTTCTTCCACACAGGGCCATGTAGATTTCGATTTTTTTTTTTTTTTGTAGCCCTTAATCACATGCAAAAAATAAGACATCAGGAAGGGGGCAAATACTTTTTCACACTGCTGTATTTCGGGGATGTAATATATTCCTTTATAACTGACATTTACGTTATGTGTCAATGTGAACGGACTGACCGATGTGAGATGCGACAAACAAAGGTGGTTTGTTCCGCACACCGCCTAAATATGGCACTCACTGGCAACACACACGATTCGAATGTTCTTGCTTGTCAAACGTCATCACCTAACAGAAGACTCTGTGATTTCCGATTACATTTATATAATAATAATATATAAATGTTAATAAATTTGAAAGAAGTGCCCAACCAGAGTCTGCCGTCCATCTGGACATGCTGTATTAACACTTTTTTTACGCATGATGGACACGTCTGGAGCACGTCTCGTGCAGATGTTAGCGCAGCATTCCAGGCACGGCGTTCAATTACATCTGCTGCCATCAAGGACGCTCGTGGCGCGAAACGATCCAAGCGCTCCTCCGCGGGCCAGTCGCAAGCAAGCGCGCGGTCGGGGGGCCCGGCGCCGTTGGAAGTATATAAATCATGCGGGAGGGAAGGCTGTCAGGCGTGATGACACTCCTCATAAACAATGTTGACCGCTCGCCATGGCAACGTACCTCTTCATCAGCCCCCCCCCGGCAGCGTAGTCTGCAGCATCGCTACAGGAAGCACTGCTCCGGCTTGTAATTGTTGCAGGCCAAATGTGATTGCAGAGACTTTACATCACACTGCAATGTGGCACAAGCTTTTATCATCAGCAGCATGCGTGTTCAGGGGTTTTTTTTTCCGTTCTCGACGCTATTTTATTCATACATGTGGACTCAAACTATGGACTCTGTGGTCGTACAGCACGGTGACGGTTACTCAGCCAGACATATGCAATTTGATGTTCTGCGAGATGCAGCGTGGCGCTCCGCTGTTACCGACTTCGGTTAAACACCTTGACATGCATCTTTTCCTCGTCCGAAAATACCGCATTAGTGCAAATATGAGACAACCCCTGAATATAAGACGAGGTTTTCAAGGTATGGAAATAATTAATAATCCAAATAATATATAATTATAATTAATAATGTAATAAGAATATAATATACAAATGTAAAATAAAAATGTATACTTACAAAATAAATTATAAAAAATAAAATACATCTAAGCAATTTAAATATAATATAAATACTGACAAAACAATACGAAAAAACATAAACACACATCATAAATGTGACAAGCTACTTTAGAAAAAAAAAGGGGCCTTTTTTAAATTAGACATTAGAATAATATTTTTTTTTATAATTTTTTTTTTTTTTCATCGCCAATCATCGACAAGCTAACATTTTATCGCTGCTGCTGCTGTTTTGGCTGCAGCCTCTGCCCGTAAAAACTGGATGTTTTGATGTTTGAATGCTGCATTTGCCAAGTGCTGCTATATTGTGGGCCCTATAGGCTCGCAGTGAAGTAATCCCCTGTATGTGATGCAAAGGCTGTTACACTTATTGACGTGTGTGTTTGTGGATGTTGTCAGCAATCATGGAACAAATGCTGACCATTAATAATTCATGTGATATGTTTGATGTGAGCCAGTACACCTCGCCTCCCGCCACGCCTCCGCTGCTGCATTGTTTTCCAAGACGAGTGGTGGCGTTGTTAGGGGTCTGAGGTCTGAGGGTCATTCCGGTGCAGCCCTCAAGAATCTGGATTAGATTTCCACTGGCAGGGTTGTTAACACGAGTACCCTTGTCGCGTCGGTGGCGAGGCGGTCGCTGCGAGATGTTTATTCACTGGGGGGTGGTGGGGGATGTTCTTCTAGACAGAATGAAAAGCAAAGATTCATTATGAGGTGTGAGCGCTTACACTTTTATGTTCTTCCTTTTGGGAAAAATGAGTCGGGGTCGCTCCATTCAGCCTCTTTTTCTTCAATGCGAATCTATTCCGTAGACGTATTGGCGCAAAAGGCACACACGTTGCTACTGAGATGAAACCAGTGTCATGAACACACGCCCTTGCCGGCTTAATGGGAAGACATTAGGCAAAGGCTTTGATAGAAGATTAAAAGCAATAGGTGCATTACATGTATGCAGCGTTGCAGGTTGAGGATCTATTCAAAGTGCCACTAGGAATCTATGATTTGTATTTTTACATACTAATGCTAATGATGCTTTTTCACCCTATGGACATCGAAGCTATAGCTTGGGCATTGTGGAAGATATAAAAAAAATGATAATGTTTGTCGCACTGCACGTCGGGAAGCCCATTCACACATAAATGTAAATGTCAGTGATAGAAGCCACTATAATGTCCTTTTTTTGCATGACTGTAATACGGAGAATTAGGCAGCAAGCATATTCTTCGAGCTTTTCTATGCGTGGTGAATAATCCACGCTCTACGACATGTACAGTACACATATTGCCTTGCTCAGTGTCCACCATCGTTAATGGGGGCATCCACAGATGTCCTAATCCAGGTTGAGCGCAAACCACTCCTAAGTGGTCGGTTTGCCGGCCGGAATAAAGTTATCTGCAGGATTTTCAAAGCATGAGAACTTTGCTGCAGCGTGTCTGTTTGCGGCGGGATTAATGACCCCCGAGCAGTCAAGTCGACTGAGGATTTGCTACACTTCCAGTCAGGCATAAACAGTATAATCTCCCTGAGTGAAAACGCGAGATGGAGGAGGTGAATAAATGTGGAAAAAGGCACGAGATCCTTTCAGCATATGCGTCATCCCGATGTCGGTATTAGCGAGGCGTCGGGCTGATGCTGATCCTAAATAGTGGTAGGATGCAGTGGATCTGACACACACCTTCATCACATGGCTTAAGGAGACCCAGGTGATGAATGGGCCGCGGGCCTCGCCTCCCCGTCTTCTGGTGACAGTGCTGCTGTAATCTGTTACACAGTCCGGCGCCTCCATTAACTTGTAACAACGCAAGACACACCTGCACGACCCCAGACGCTCACTCCCGGTCATCCCGTCACTCCGACACGCGACTGTTTGTGCTCGTGAGGAAGCACATATCAACCACATACGTTCTACTGGCTCTTTAAGGGTCCAAAGACAACCTCGACCTCAGTTCACATTTAGCTGATTATTTTTTACAGCTACTTTACAGTCATTGTATTCATTTATCTTTTACCCCTTTGTTTAATTTCATTTATTTTCAGTATATTTATTAATTATTATGATAGTGCCCATAAAAAATATTTTGTATATATTTTCCCCATATTTTTAGTACGTTATAATAATGGTTAAAAAAAAGTATGTTATTATAACATAATAATAATCATAATAATAATATAAAATATAATAAAATAAATTCAATGTATATATTTATACATGATAAATAAATAATGTATTCACTACATTTGGACCGAACAGAGAGATTTGTGCTACCCTTTAGAGTGCCCATAAAAAGTCTTATCTTATTCAAAATAATGTTACAAATTTTAAATAATGCAATAATAAAAATAATATAATACAAATTATAATAATAAAATAAAATCAATGTATATATTTATACATAATAAATAAATAATTTATATAATACATTTGGACTGGACAGATAAATTTGTGCTACCCTTTACAGTGCCCATAAAAAGTCTTATCTTTTACAAAATAATGTTAAAATAATGTTTAAAAAATGTAAAAAAAAAAAATAATAATAATGTAATAAGAAAAATAATAACATAAAACAATTTATAATAATAATAAAATAAAATCAATGTATGCATATATTTATACATAATAAATCAATAATTGATCTCATAAATTTGTACAGGCAAGATAGATTTGTGCTACTTTTTATGGTGCCCATAAAAGTATTTAGGATATATTTCTCCCATATTTTTAGTATGTTATAATAATCGTATAAAAAATGATGTTTATAATAACAATAATAATAATAATAATAATAATAATAATCGGCATCTACCGCCCTCCTGCAATCCAACGCCAAAGATAGATTGCAGTCCTGTGGGAAACGCAGAGAATAAATACTGTATATTCCATTAGGTACAAATCAAAGCTAGCATTTCAATGGTAACCTGAAGTGAAAATGATATCAATTTTAAGCGGACAGCAAAGCCTTACGGGTTGGAGTCTTAAGAGCGTGTGAGAGGGGAAGCGACGCAACACTTCACTTTTAGTGTTATCTCACCTTCTGTTCTAGAAGCCGCCTTTCAATAATCCGAGAAGAGGATTAAAATCTGATAGCGCTGTTTTAAAGTGCTTTATCCGCCGTCTTAATGGACCTGCTGAGATCATATCCATTACTCGCGTGTCACATATTATCGCCAATGGGTCAAAAAAATAAAAAATAAAAAGATCTCATCTTGTCATGAGTCCATCGGGAGTCTTTATTGTGAAATGCGTCCTTTTAAACTGGAAAAAATTGAAGCAATCATAGAATGAGTGCAGTAGTTTTAGTAACAGCAGCATCAATGATAATAAAGAATAAAGTACATTTTTGTCAATATATTTTTAAAGTCAAAGTAATAACATTAAAATTATATTTATACATGAATAAACACAAAATGATCAAATAAAATATACTTTTTTATTATTAGTTTGTATTATTTTATTAGTGGCGGTAGTAATAATAGTATCAATAATAATAAAGCGTAGTTGTAGTTCATTTTTGTAATTGTATTTTTGAGCACATTTTTATTACATACAACAAATACCAAAAGTATTATATAAAAAACATGAATAAAAAAAATAAAAAGAGAAAATAAATTCAAAATATTATGTATCATTATTATTAATAGTAGTAGCAGTAGTAGTAGTATTACAGTAGTCTTAATAATAAAAAAGTAACAACTTTTTTGTCATTGTATTTTTAAGGACATTTTTATTCCATAAAACAAATACTGAAAAAGTTATAACATAAAAACAAAAATTGTATGAATAAACACAATAAAATGATGAAATCAATTCTACATATTATTCCTCATCATTATTATTATTATTAGTATTATTATTATTATGAGTTGTAGCATTGTATCGTCAAAGGGAGTGGCCATGGCACTTCCCATCATGCCTTGTGGGCATTTTGAAAATAGTTGTTAAGTGTTTATTGTTTGTGTTAGTTGTTGTTTATTACATAGCTTGCATTTTATGACATAACATCAATGTACAGTATGTTAAATATATTGGTATGGGTTATACAAATAAATGAATTACTTGTACTATTATTATTATTATTGTCATTATTATGATGTAATGCGACGATACGATACACAGGCTATACACTGAGATCCCATAGAAGTTTTGCTTGGCACTTTTAAATAGGTGTGAACTTAACAAAAGGTTAAATGTACTGCAACATACGGGAAGGTTGTAGCTAAAAATGACAAAGCTATGCACAAGCCATCATGTTGCTATGTGGGTGGCAGGTGGTTTTGCTTTTTTTTTGTTGTTTTTAAAGGCAGTGACAATGTAATTCCGGCCTACAAATTAGAACTTTGATTGTCATGCGGCTTCAGGGACAAGTCACGGCGCCTCATCCCTGCATGAAATTATAACAATGCTCAAGTATTCAATAAATTGAGCTGTGGCATCCCCGTCGTAATTACACAACTTTACACACACACACACACACACACAAAGCTGCTGTACTACTCATCCGGGTGGAGGGGGTGGGGATTCAAGCTAATCCCCAAAGTCTTCAGAGAGAGGAAGTCAATCACGGTGAGGAGGTGCGGTAATGACGGGGTTACAGAGGCGACTACCTGCATTTATTTTGGCACGCACACATCATTAACCTGAGAGTCAACTTGTGTTATGGAGCTGCTTCACTTCAACACGCGATCAAGTCCAGCTTAAAGGGGCGAAAAAAAACCCATAAGTCGCTCCAGAGTATAAGTCGCAGGATCTGCCAAACTATGAAAAAAAGTGCGACGTATAGTCCGGAAAATACGGTACATTGGCAGTGTTTAGTGGGGCTTTACACGAGTGGATTTAAAGGGATAGTTGGGATAGGGATTTTTCACATGAAGTTGTGTGACATCCACATCAGCAGTGTACTACATCAACATTTGGTCCCGCGAATCCAGTTCTGGTTGGATTTCCGTGACGAGGAACGTAGTTCTGCTTAGTTGCTGGGTCATTTAGGGAAAGAGTTTGGCTTCTCAAAACAAGATGCGTTCAAAACAGTAGTACATTTGCATCGTAAAAATGCCTCCTCACAAGTCACTCTGCATTATATTCGTCTCCCGCCGTGTCCCTGCGCACTGTGCATTCGTGTGTATGTGGTGAACACACGTAAACAAGATGGCCACGGCGCCCCGTCGCCAATGAAGATGCTCGCATCTTCATCACACGATCCAGCGACTAAACAGAACTACGTTCCTCGTCACGGAAATCCGACTAGAACTGGATTCGCGGGACCGACGGGGGGGGTAAGTCACTGTGTTATTATAGTCCACTGCTGATGGGGATGTCACACAACTTCATGTCAAAAAATCCCAACTATCCCTTTAATATCCACTCATGTGCAGCATCACTAAACACTGCCAATGTACCGTATTTTCCGGACTATAACTCGCACTTTTTTCATAGTTTGGCAGCTCCTGAGACTTATACTCTGGAGCGACTTATGTTTTTTTTCACACTGACAGCCACGAGAGGGCGCTCTAGGCTTGTGTGCCAGTATCTGCTACTCCTGTCACAAACGTACAACGTAAACATCAACTTATACAGACTGCTGAGAAAAGCGGAACACAAACGCCCCCAAAAAGAAAGTCATATTCTGCAGATTCCAAGCTGCAAGTAAACTAGTTATGCTGTGTTGTTTAGGCTATACTGTAGTTATGCGAATAACTGTTAATGCTACATTAACATACCACCTCTTCACGTTACGTTGACAGACGCCTATTTAGCCTCTTGTTTTCAATTTTTATTATTACTATAACTTGCCTTTCAAGATGAAATGTCTGTTCTTGGTCTCTGGTTTTATAAAATAAATTTCCCCCAAAAATGTGACTTATATATGTATTTTTTTTTCTTCATTGTGCATTTTTGGCTGGTGCTACTTATAGTCCAGAAAATATGGTGTATTCATGCCACGCTGGGGACGTTTTATATGAGGAATTGGGGCAGTGCCCCACCAGATCCAGTAAACGATTTTTGCATACAGTATGTATTATTTTTGTATGAAATATACTCAGTATTTAATAGATTGGGATTTCAAAATGAACCTCTAAGGTCAAACATCCCAATTTGCCCAAAACTTTTTTTTTTGGGGGGGGGGGGGACAAAAATGTGCTTTTAAAGTTGTGCAAGGCGCTAGCATATTGTCTAAGCCTCCACAAGTGTTTTGTCTTCACTGATCAAAATGAAATTAGATTGTTTTATTGTTCTTAACATTTTGAAGTGGTTAGCTTCTTTTTACACTTGCACGAAAAGTGAGAAAGTTAAAAATCGAGTTGCATCTAAGTCCGTCTCCTTTTGCATGCCCCTTTGTCATTAAGATTAAGTTTTATTTCTTCCTCCTAAGTTCCAAACGAGTCTCAACAAAAATTGTTCTTGAATTTTGGAGATTTCATAGCAATTCCTGACTCACACATTCATTCTCTATGTGCACCTTTCTGACGTTCAGCTAGACGCCTGCCGACTCTCCCCGTCCTTAGTTTGATGTGGTGGCGGCAGAGCCTTCTGCCCAAAAATAGTAGCAGTGTTTTATTTTATTTAAGTGGAAGCAAAAAGAAAGTGAGTGTAGTTTTCAAAGTGCTCACTGCCCCACCGATTGCTTTCATATATAAAAACGCCAGATGCAGTTAGACTTATGTAAGTGACAGAAACGGGCCAGAGCGGGAAAAAAAAACGTATATCAACAAACCTTTTGCAGCCTCACACATGCTTGTCTCTCATGAATGGAAATTGATTTGGAGCCATTCAAGCACAGTGGGTCCATATTGATTGCAGCGCCAGCGCGCCGCCGACGAACACAGAGAGATAGTGGGTCTAAATCACGACCACGAATGAGAAAATCCACGCAGAAATGACACGTTTTTGCTGTGGCTGACAGTAACAGAGCGATGGGCTGTAAGGCGTCTTGTTTTTATGTCCCACATAAAGATGACGAGGTCGTGTCTATCCAATGGCCATGTGGAAACACTGATAAAGGCCTGAGAATCAATAAGGCCGCCCCGCTGTTTTATGATCTTTGCGCTGCCAAAGTGCTTATGCAGCATCTGGCCTCTGACCCGCAACGCTTCCTCTTGAAGAGTTTTTCCAAGGAGCCCCTGCGGCCCAGCATCTTTGGACAGCGGGGGTCACTCAAGTATCATTCACTTTTATCCCTTTTAACCACTTTTGACTCAATCCAATCAATGCAAGTCAAAGTGCAGACAACGAACCCCTGAGGGACTCCACAATCTTCCACACTGTCTAGTTGTTGCGACGTGCAGGGTCATCTGAGTCCCGCCAAGAAGGAAGATGCTATTTGGCTCAAGTGGTGCAGTGGCATAGTGGCACACCCTGAACATATTCTACATTTACTCCAAGGCAGTAGTTACGCTACAAGATGGCAGTAGCTGCATCTGAAGTATCTTGAGTGATCAGCGTCCAGCAGCTTTATCTACCTCTACATGCGCTTTAAAATATTGGCAATTGGGATAGTATACATGCGTGTGCCATTTGTCGTAGCCTACTGTTGTTTACAATGAACTCATCAGCAATGTTAATTTTGGCTAATACTGCAGTACCGCTTCTCATCACTATTCCAACATTGGTTATCATATACTATAATAACCCGCCATGGGACCAAAGAGACTTGCGAGTGCCAACAATTTAATAAAGATGGTGAGAAACACTATTGAATTCCACCTCGCCAGGATGTATGAGAAGTCGGCATCAAATATAAATTCCATCCATTCCTCATTTAGAATTATTTCACATGGCTTCCTACATGTAAAACTATAGTTTTGTTAACATTATGGTTGTCTGGAATTGATCGTTTGGACATTATTTCCAATGAGGAAAATATGCCTGGGTTTTTCTACATTTCAGTTTTCTTCTGCATGAATTAATAACGAAAACCGAGGCGCCGCTGTATTTGTGATAATCTAATACTGACAATGCCAAAACACTGACTTTTTATTTTCTTAGTTGTATATGTACAGTATGTACCACTCTCTGCTATGTCACCATAAGTTGTCTTTTATGGTTCTATGGTTATCATCATGTTTGTCCTCTTTGCCCTCACAGTGGAGGTACTCCTGCAGTGTTAGTGTCAGGAACCTAAACAGATGTTTATTATCTATGAAGAGGATGTATAGATCCCATTTTAATACTACTGTAGTCGTTCTAACGGCTGCTGTGATGTGCTGTTGCATGTCAGCTGGCATAAAATGGGCGGTAGGCGGTAGTCTCACTTCAAATGTTCACATTCCAAATTATAAACCTGATTTGGGGGGGGGGATTTCATCATTTGTGCTCCTCCTCTTGCTGTGGCACTCGTGCACCAGCCACTGATGCACGCGGCATTAAAAGTCACACTCTCAGATTTACGCGCGCGCCGTGCGACAGGATGGCCAAACTTTGAAGATGAGACAGGATGTCTTTTATGCTCTGTCGTCTCTGAAGGCTTTTTATTTATCTTTGTTGACCCACAGTGGACATGCTTGACTTGTGTAATTGGGCCTCTTGTTCCCAGCACCTAAGCTCATTTAGACAGCCGTATGATGCAGTGCTGCTCGGTGCTCTTTGGGTCTTTTCATGGAAATGAGGAGATGGGCCATGTTGGATGAGAGCCTCCTCACCGTGTTTGTTTCAACTTCCTCCTGTTGCAGCTTCCAATTCATCACGGCGCGCTTGCTATCATGTCCCATCTCGCCGTCCCCTCGATCAAAAGTCTCTGGCATGAATCACACAACAATATGAACGTACCTCCCCTCCTCTTCCGCTCCACGACCCAAACTGCCTCGTCTTTATTTAACGTCCGCACACACGCTTCAATTTGATCGCAGTGGAGACTTTTGCCTGTGTTGACATCATAAATCTGAGCAAGATTAAAAGTGCTGCTGCATTATGGGGCCAGCGGGGGGGGGGTGTCGTCTGTGTGCTCATCTATCTGTCACGTGTGGAGGAAGACTCCCATTGGAGGCCTGTTCAGCTACTGCCATCTGCTGGACGCCACTAGTATAGCAAGAACAACAACAACCGGGGCGTCTAAACTTTGTCCACCGACGGCTGTACAGTACACTGAAAAGTTAAAGAGTGCGGGGGCTATTTTGTATATGAAACAGTTAAATATATTTTAAAAAAAAAAGACTATATCGGATCTTTGAGGTAAATCTCTTAAGACTCCTCACTATGAGACTTTGATGCCATTTTAGTATTTTTATATTATTTTTATTTAATTCCTTTTTTAAATCTCTGTATATGTTAGTTATTTTAGTGATTTTTATGTGTGTTTTCCCTTTTTTTCTTTATTTTTTTGTTTAACTTTTGACTCATTTTGCTTCTGTGAGGCACTTTGGTCAGTGGTTGTGTGCTACAATAAAATTAAGTTGGCGTGGCTTACAGCTGGCAAAGAAGCGTAACATCTTGCAGCAGTCAGCATTTTAACTTGTGTTTGCAACTTTGGAACTATTTCAAAATGCTGCAGGACAAATAAAATTGACTTTTGAACACCCCAGATGCTTTGTGAAGGAGTGAAAAACCTCTTTTGATTCAGACTGAGTACAGATTCAAATAATAGTGTCTTTATTCGCTTTTTTGTGTAAAATTATGCAAAAATGACTATTTAATGATGCTCTAACATCAATATGTGTCCCTAGAGGCTGTTTATGAGCATCAAACGTGAGAAAAACCCAGCATCTCCCTCACTTGTTTGCTACACTTTTGAGAGAAGAGGCGCTCAAACACTCGCTTTTGAAGTTGCGGCTTTTCATCACGTCATAACGGAAAAACCTCCTTCCTCATGGCTGTAACCCACCCCTATCTAAATGAGCCTGCCCCTTGGATACGCCCTCCACTTCACAGAAGCAAAAAAACAACAGAAAACAAATTTAAACAGGCTTTGCTGCACGTCTTAAAATGATGCAAAGCGCTCTGCCACCTATCAGTCAGTCAGCTAAACTCATGGGAGCTGGCAGCGTCATCATTTTGTTGTTCTTCAGTCAATATGCTAACCCATCATCCTGATGCTATTAAAATATGAGCGTAATGTTAGCACTGTAGCCTCACATAGCTACTGTATGTTAGTGTTGCTAACATTTGTGTCCTCCTGTCCCACTGTTAGTGTGTTGTATGTGATATATGGCATCTATTACGTTGGACAAGTGCAGAGTTGCAGTGTGTGTGTAAAGAGTGTATGACGTGTACAGACTTGAGCACTTCTTCGCGACACACACTCTCTCCAAGAAAGGCGTGGACAAACACAGCTCATTAGCATTAAAGCTACAGCCACACAAAACGTGGGCTTACTAAAAGCGAAACAAAATTCCAGCAGTAAGGCTAAATTTTAGACTACCAACTCGTTCCTGGCTCTCTGTCACGGTTTTTCAGACATATATGAATGAATGCATAAATGGAGCATTTTCATGCATAAAAATTGCCACTGTACTATTCTGCATTGACCACTAGGTGTCAGTAATTGTTTGGTGAGACAAACACCAGATTCGATCGCCAGAACAACAGGCTTTTATTGCATGTTTGCCTCATTATCTCACAAAACAGGTGCCATAATAATAACAATAATCATAATAACAACACGGCTTACTGTTGTGGCCGTAATCCAGCTAAGTCTCAACGCTGAAGCCCCAGCGTCACTTCCTGTCCACACAAAAGGAATGCACTGAGAGCAACACACACAAGCAGGAGTCGTTTTCATGTTTTAAATGGCTTATTTTCTGTTATGTGTGCTGTATTGGGTAATACGAGTCCCACCAGCTAGAGGCCAGATCGGGTCTTGTCCCAAATTGCCATCGTTGGCGGGGGTCTCGTAGCCGTTTAGTGAGCAAAACAGCAGTATAGCGTCCTCCGAAACCCACAATGGCGCTTTTGTTCGTCGGTGTCAAGCGAAAGTCGGCGTATGTTTAGTCATTTCCGCATGCTTGAAAGCAGCAGTGTTTTGTTTGCCATTGCACACATTCAAATACACTCATCTAATGTGGAAATTACGGTACATAGTTGTTATGTCTGTAAGCAACAAGCCAAAAGCTCCGTTTTCGCCGTCCACACGAATACGCTGAAGCCACAGTTTTGAAAAATCTTCACCCTGGACGGAGTTCTCCAAAGGCTCCGTATGCGTGTGGACAAGAGGACAAAACGCATAAGAAAATATGCAGTTTTATAATATCCATATTCGTGTGGGAAGGGCCTTATTTAAAATTGGTAACAAAAAACAGTAGAATATGTGACCCTTTGGGTTCTCTAGGGGGCTCTACCGCACATCCTCCATTGATGGAATTGGAACTCTTGCTTCTGCACCTTTATCCTGATCCACACCAGCATTTAACACACGCCGCCTTGGCCCATTGTTTATGTGACAGCAAATGGTGGGTGATGGAACGCTGCAAGAGTTTCACTCATCCAAATGTGATGGCATAAGAAAGTCAAACGCTTTCGCCCTTCATGGATTTATTTGTATGGGGGGGGTTTTTGCGAGGAAAAATCGGATATTGAAAAAGAAAATGACACCAAAACATTTAGTTTGGTTGTTCTCTCTCCAAGTGTCACAAATGAGTATCTAAAGGAGACAACAAAATAAATGTTCAATTTATATTCCGTCTATCACACAGCGGCTACGCTGACGGTCGGGATGCACGGAAGCAAAATGTAAATAAATGCCTGCTGAATTGTCTTAGCTTGCCAGCTGGAATGCTGAAGTGTGCCTTTTAACAGCAGCTGCTAGTAAAAATCGATCGCAACTTCCTGCTTTGAATTCCGCGGCTTCACTCTATCATGTTTTAAAAAAAGATATCAGAATTGATAAATCATGATGTTTCGTGGTTGAATACGGTCTGTTATTAGTCCGAAAATATGCATAATTAAGCAAATTTTAGGTATTTTATGCCTAAATTAAAGTGGTCATTTGCGCCGTGAAAAATAACATTGAAAGGCATATTTCCAAATGTTTAAATATTTATTATTTGTTGTCATTTCCGTCACTTTTTCGGTGTCTAGAGGAGGCAGAGCAAGTGACGTCTACACCGGCCCCTCCCACCCGGGGCTCTGCTTCACTGCAACGCTGAATTCTCTGATATTAGCCTCCGTTTCTCTGTGGATTTCTGTTGTTTGTTATATGCTGTATTTTTAAATATTATGGCCGCTCGTTGTGTCGAAGGCTTTTGCTGGAACACTCGAGGAGACGGCGTCAGCTCGTTCACATTTCTAAAAGGCCTCGTCAGATGCGTCGGAAAACTGTGTGGGACAAATGTTACAGCCACACAAATGGAAATGAAACGTCAAAAACCCACAAGTCGTTTGACCGTGGAAAAGCGTGGCAAGGTGGTTGTAAGTCAAGCCACATTTCTGCTGCTAATATTCTCCATAGTAGCCACGGCGGCTAATGCAGTGCTAATTCCTACACGCTAGCTAGGTGGCTAATGTGGTTATTGGTGTCATGAGCACTTCAAGCATTTTCAAACATCAAAATGACTACATTAACTAAAATAAAATATAAGGAGACATTAAGAAGACGCTGTGATGATGTGTAGTATTCTACACTGGTCACTAGGTGGCAGTAATGTTACATTGATGAGGCAATAGCCACTGCAGGACGTCGCAGGAAGTAAAAACAACAAGGAATGCTAACATGTGAGTCGTTATGTCTTATTTATATTTCATATGGCTTATTTTTTCTTATTATGTCTACTATATTGGGTTATATGAGTGTAAAGGTGACTATAGGGGTGTTATTTTATGTCTAGAGGGCTTTTAATCATGTTAAAAACTATAGTTAGAAGGTTGTAAACAGGTTTTCCATGCTCTAACTGTGAAAATACATCTCAATAATAAGGAATCCTACTTTGCGGAAATTCGTTGATCACGGTCGAGTCTGCAACCAATTAACCGCGATAAACGAGGGGTTACTTTCTATTTTTTATTGAAGCATTAAAACTCATTTGAGTCATTTTTCGTGTGCAGCTTTCATCGTTCAGTGTTGAACACATTTGCCACGAAGGAGAGTCGATCGCGTGTCCACAGTCCCCACACTGCACGTTCCCTTCTTATCCGCTCGCCATGACCTCCGACCCGCCCACTGGCTCGCTACACGAGCTCCTTCTGACATCTTCACTTCATTTTTACTCACCAAGGCCAAAAGCATTACGTGACTGGGGATTGCAAACTTGAACAGGATCACTTACAAGCAACCTGAGCGGCTCCGACGACACAACATGAAGCTAAGATACAAATGCATGGACATCTTCTGGACAATTAAACTATAAATGAAAAATGAAAAAACACTGACAGCTTTGGCTGTAGTCAACCTCTGGATGTGTATTTTTTATGAATTTTACAAGATGGCTGTTCTGTTGACACACACACACACACACACAGGGACTGACGAGCGAGCACCTGCTGTGCTGCGCTGCAAGGAGAGCGGGGTGGCAGCTTGTAGATTAAATAAAGCTGTCCGGTCCTGAGCCAGCGTAATGACATCTCAAAGCAGAGGCAAATGTAATGCTGCATTCGTGACAGTGCTGCTATGTAGAGGCGGGGGGCATCCCCGGGCCCCCAGCTGGGCCCAATTTGGGGGTCCAGTGGGGTCACTCGCTCACTGGCGTAGCAGCAATCAGTCCACAAAAGGAACGAAAAGGAAGGGAATAAGCTTTCACATTGAAGTGAAATTGAACTGGAGCTACACAGGCTTGTCTATTCTACCCGAGCAGTCTTATGGACTATGTCGATTGATATACGGAACTACTCATGGATATCTACACACGAGCAAAGAACGATAGTTTGTATTTACATGACTACATCTCAGTATTTATTCTATTATATTCAACATGGCAGATTAAATGACATTTCTGCGCATATTATACAGTATGTGCAGGTTGAATGAAATGTATACATAATAGTACGCCTCATTCAGGTGTGTTATTGAGAGGTATTATTGTAAGTGAAGTAGTAGCGTACCCCCCCCAATTTATAAATCTATACATCTTTTTTTAAATGACTATATTACAATACATTTTCTCAAAATGTATATAACTTATTTCTATACAGACTGTAATAGGTTTTCAATACTTTTTGTATTTTATACAGTCATCTATGTCAATATTTATATATTAATGTTCTTGTTTAATTTCTAGGAGGCACCTTTAAATAAAATATATGATTTTTATTTGCAGAAACCAAATATTGGATGTTTGGTTTAACATTACATGGCATGTCTTGTTGTTGTTGTTGTTTTTTTACTTATTATGAAATAAATAACTAATATATATATGTGCCCTGCGATTGACTGGCAACCGTTCCAGGGTGTACCCCGCCTCTGATCCAAAGTCAGCTGGGATAGGCTCCAGTATACCCCCACGACCCTAGTGAGGATAAGCGGCATAGAAGATGGATCATTTAAATAATAAATAGTATTAGTATTTTATATTATTATTATTATTATTATTATTATTATTATTATTATTATATTGTTATATTGATAATATGAAAATAATCAGCACTCAGAAAATTAGAAGAATGCTGAAAAAATAATATAATATGCAATCTTTTACATTAAATGTTTTTTATTATTTTCAGAAACCAAATATTGGGTGTTTACAGGGTCTGCCCTTGTATTATTAAATAATTGTAAATAAAATAAAAAAATATCAAAAGATGTTAATTCTAAAACACACTATAATAATAATAATAATAATATTAGAAAATAATCAGCACTAAAAACAATGTTGGCAAAATAATTTAATATGCAACCTTTGCATGAAATGTTTTTTTTAATGTAATTAGAGCCCAAATATTGGGTGTGTACATGGTCTTTTTTTATTAATTTTTTTTAATTGATCAAAAATGTTAGTAATAATTCTAAAACACACTTGAAAATATTAAAAAAGAATCAACACTCTCAGAACATTTAATAATGTTGAAAAAATAGCACAATGTGCAACTTTTACATTAAATGTTTTCTTATTGTTATTTTCAGAACCCAAATTTCGGGTGTCTACATGGACTGTCTTTTTTTTATTATTAAATAATTTTTAAAAATGATCCCAAAATTGTAATAATTCTAAAACACACTTGAGAATATAAAAAAAAAATTATCAACACTCTCAGAAAATTCAAATAATGTTGAAAAAATAATATAATAGGCAACCTTTTCTTTGCACGGTCTGTCTTTTTGATTATTAAATCGCTGTAAAACATTAGAATTTTTAAAATAATAATTCTAAAACACACTGGATGATATTAGAAAATATGCAACACTCAAATAGTTACAAAACATGACAAATACGACAAAAAGCGGACGTAAAATAAGTGACAATAATTTTAAAAAGTGTACCAGAACCAAAATCACTTTGAAATGATTGCAAAATATTGTAGTCGGACTCATCTCTTCTTCTACTCTCTGGTTTCATGCCTCCACTGGCGCTTGTTGCTATGACAAAGAAGCGACCCTCGGTCGTGATAAATGGCTTCAATTCATAGCGGGAAATGCTTCCCATTCGTCCCCAGCTGGTCAGTGCACATTTGAGGCCTTCGCTGGAGAGCTCCTTAATGAATGTGCACTGGCTTGTTTACCCCGTGAGACTTGTACATAATTCCTGCATGAGTGCCAGTTTTCTTCAAAAATGTGGCCCCCCGTTTCCCTCCTTTGGCACTCATATTCAGCAGCAGGCTAACGGATGGCTGTAATTACCTCCTCTTTGTATGCTTTGCCGGCCTTGTTTTAAAGGGCAGTGCCCCTCCCTGCGAGGACGTGCACAGTGGCCGCAATGGTGACCTATACAGTATACGCGCTTGTTGTGAGAAAGACGTTAGGCTGGTCTTTGCATATAAACAAGTTAAGTGCAAAGGGTGAGGGAGTTCAAGGGCAGGGGCAAATTCATAATCAATAACTGCTAAAGGTCCTAAATTAGCACATTAGTCATGTTGACTACTTTGCTGCGTGCTTATTGATCAACGGACAATGTCAGCCAGATGACGGACAAAGACAAATAGGTGAAAGGAAAGCGCGCGCGCGCTTGCTGGGGTCCATTTGGAGATGAACGTCACCCATGTTTTGTCTTCTTTTACTCTCGCAGTTAATATTATCGACCAAAACGGCCGTTGATACGCATTCACTCTACATCAGCAAGCAGGGGAGGGAATTCAATTTGCCATTTTAAACTATTTTGTGGCATCCTCTCGCCGACATCCTTCCCATCGAGCAAAAGCAATGTGCTGGAAAGCGCAAGACGATGGACACATCCATCAGCTGCCACTAAGGCACTTAATTATACACATTGTAGTCAGACGTTTACATACACTCATTCTGGGAATTCATGTCGGAGCAATTTGGAGCCTGTTAATGATCTATTTGAACCGCTCTTTTGGCAGGATGGAATGATAATACAACGTACAGCTTCAACCATTTTTTTTAAATACAAGAATTGGGTGTACAAGTTTGAATTTTGACCAAGCTTCTTGGAAGAATCGGTCAAGTTTGAACCTGGATTTAAGCTTAGTCTACAAACGGTCGATCACGATTGACCAGTCGATGTATTGGGACTTTGCCAGTCGATCTCTAAAATATCAGGAAAAATAAATGTGTTATCACGAGGGGTGCTCTGATTGATCGGCCACCGATCAGTATCGGCCGATTGTGATCAGCATATGTTGTTAAATGCCTTTCAACGCCGATCGCCTGTGGCTAGCACTATTGCAATCTGCAGCGATCCTTTCATGCGGTGTCGTGTCTTGCCCTAACTAAGGTCTTTACTAACTAGTGTCCTCCCACTTTCCTTCAAAACAACAACAATCATGTCTGCCGTGTGGAACTCAACTGCCAACAAATGCCACAAAAACTATCTTGCGGGGGGTAGCGCGTTAAAAAGCTTTAATACGGCATTTGAAGAACAAACAATTGACGAAGTATGGTGGGTTTTGGAGGCTCGCAGTGTGATCATCAGTCAAACAGCAGCTAACACAGCCATGTGGCTAACACTCACGTCAGAAGGTATCGGTATCAGAATCGGCAGCATAAAACCGTGATTGGAGCATCCCTAATTACAAAAAGTACATCTCACCGCTGTCCATGCATGTACCCCACCAGTCCCCTAAACCCCGGAGGTGCCGGAGCATGCCGCACCGGCTTACCCCGCAAGTAACAAGCATTCCGTGATGTGCACCGCCAAAACAATCTTAAAGCTGCGGTGCCGTGGATCAAAAAGTGACCACTTTTCTATGGGGTTGGGATCAGGAAGACCAGTTTTTATGCCATTGGGATCATTGTCTCGGAACACACAGTTTCAGTCGTCCAGCTGACAAAGAGACACCACCAGCTACAATCAGTCATGACCACAAAGGAGATGTTAACAGGACGGGACACGTTCAAAGACATTCTGGAACATTCAATCCCACTTACTAAAAGTTTTACATCACTGTATGTGTTACTGTATATACCCACCAATACTTGCTTAAATGTCCCTTTCCAAGTTTCACCTTAACCAGACACTTTAAAAAGCTTCTGCCATCATTCTGGCTCGATATTCCACCGCTCTTCTTGGCGGAATTGGTCGAGTTCATTTGCATGGACTTGGCTTTGAAGCAAGTCCACAAATGTTCTGTAGGGCTGACGTGGAGGCTGAGGTGGAGTCCATTCCAGAATCTCAATGTGATTCAAAACCACTTTTTGTATGTGTTTGGGATCATTGTCCTGTTGGGTTTTAGCCATTCTAGTTGCCAGAGAGACAGATCAGAGGCAATCAATCATGATCACTAACACAAACTTGACAGGGCTTACTAAGTTGAAAGACATTTTGGAACCTTAAGCACCACGAAAATATACGATTTAAGTGGCTGTATGTGTGTGTTTGAGCCTGTAAGTAATAGTTTGACCCTATGTAAATGAGAAAAAAATCCAAAATAAATTCAAAATCCTGCATCTAATTGTTGTTTTTAAAAACTGTACGTTGTGCTTGAGAAAGAACAGTTCAAGGGTTTACAATTAATAAGACACTCAATCCCATTATTAAACGTGTGATTGATATCATAGCCAACCATTCCCCATTTTCAAGCAGCTCCCCTCAAAAATGGATATAAATCAAGTTCAACTTGACAATTAAGTGATTATTTACAAATGTCTAATGTTAATTTCCTGTTTATTGCGCACATGACCGCTGTTGTCACTAATACTGAATGGCAATGAAGCTGCAACACATTGATTGACCAACAGGTGTCGCCAGAACAGCAGTAGATGATGATTCTCAGCCTTTTATGGTCTTTATTCTTCCCATTACGCCATTAATCCTCGTATTTGTTCACAAGACCCAAGCAGACTTAATTCTAATGGCTTGTTTAAACACTCCATTAAACTCCTTTGCATTCATTATTCTAAGCGTCTCGTGGCTCAAAGGGCGCCTGATGTTTGCTCTGTGAAAAGAGCAATGCGTCAGTTCGCGGCCCCCCGAGGCCAGTCTCGGCCCACGAGCGTCCAACGTGGTCCAAGTCGTGACATGCTAGCGTGTATCGCTATTGACTGGTGTGCACGTGGTCGCCTGCTTTGACCGCCATATTGATTAATTGCCACTGAACCCCTGGCAAGCGACAATGGAGCTCCTGCTTCCGCCTCCGTCGTCACGGTAACACCACTGCATCCTGCTGCTTCTTGACGTAAACAATTGAACCGGAGCTTACTTTTTTGGAATCTCATGGCTTTTCAAACGCACAACGTTCACATCTATTTTTTTAAAGTAAAAATGGTTTCTAACTTGCGCTTCATTGAGTCAGGACATCATGCATCACTGAACACATGAGGGCAGACTTGAGTCTTTTTTGGCTCCAACTCAATTCAAGTACGTATATCTGCACGTATTTCATTTCACTTATTTATCCGTTAGCAAGTTTTTTTTAAAGGAATGGCCCCCTGTGGACGGACAGGTTCTGTGACAGCCAAGATCCAGAGCCCTGTTGCCATTTGTATTTCAGGGATAGAGCTTAAAAGGTTAATCCATCTGTTCTTTTCATAAAATTTCAAATTAGAAGTTTTAGCGGACTGAAATAAGTTTTGTGAGTTATGTTTTCTTCCTAAAAGTTGAAAAATACAGTATAACAGTGAATGCATGTCAGTATTATAAACAAATCTATTATAGTATCTGATGTGGGGAAATGATGACCTCCAGTGGGCACTACTTGCCACTGTCGGCTTTCTTAGGAAATGGACATTCAGCAATGATTTATTCAGGAAAACATATTATATAGAGAGAGAGAGAGAGAGAGAGAGAGAGAGAGAGAGAGAATTTATTACATTACATTACATTCAGTTATATTATACAGTCTACCTCATTCCAGGAGGGGAAGCAAATTTTTAAAATGTGTTCATTTGATAAGTAAATATAAGTAAATTCTAGTATCTGCCATGATATGCAGCTTGCTAGCAGCTGGAGCTGCTGCGCGAGGCTACTGTGTGACCTGCTGTGAGTGTGAGTGATCGTGACTGGGGGAGAAGCTCCGCAGCTGCCGCTGCTCCTTGGGGAAAGGAACCACTGAGTGACAGAAGAGAGTCGCCAAACACAACGCTATAGTCGTTTTTTAACAAAGACAAAGTCGCTGGGGATCGGTAAAGTCTCCAGATCACTTCAGAGCAAAGGAATGAAAAACATGGAAAAGGCTCCAGTGGAGGTTTATACTTCAAGATCGCTGATTCGCTCATTTTACTGTCAATCAAAAAGGGATTCCGCCTCAGACAGATCATCCAATGAATACAGAAGCCGAGCGTCCGGGCCAGTCCACTACCCCATAGACCCCCAGAGCCGAGCGTCCGATGGGCGGGACAAAACCCATCCAGTCCAGTTTCGTGCAGTGGAACAATCCACTCTACGCTTTCCCCATCAAAGTCAGCAGGCGCTCAGCGTCCGACTGTGTAAAAGCACCGTGTTACTGCCAGGATGAATGAGAAGGAAGTCGTGTCAGTTACCTGTGATAGGTAGCTGATTCTAAAACTAAAGATGAAAGTATTCTAGGGCTTATTTAGTCAATGAAATGTACACACAGCAATACATATTTCCCCACTTTTTTGGACATTTTAGGGGAAGCTGCGTTTCCCTTGCAGTCTTAGAACAATCGCCACTGATCGTACGGCATGGATTTTGCTTTCTGCATTACCAGGAGGATTCAGAGTGAAATTCAGTTTCTCCACTAGGGGGCTCCCCTCTCAAAGCCTAAACACAAGTCCAGTACCGGGAGTTCGCATACATTTTACAGTACACAATGCACTGTATATACACTACTTATTTATAAATCAGCCGTAACACGTGCAGCACTGACCTTTCCTCATTGAGTGTAATAGAATACAAAGCCAATGCAAAAAGGTCAAGATTGTATAGACACTTACAAGAGAGAGAGAAAAAGCACCTTTTTGTTCCATATTTAGGAGGTAATTTTCACCATCCTTTGCAATTTCTTGCATTGCAGTGTTGTTGGTGTTAAAGGCCAAGTCTAAAGACTGCAGCAACATTTAACATTTTAACTGTGCCAAAACAGAAAAAAGATGGTTACAGTAACATTTCAAAAAGTCTTCAGCATTTTTCAGCTAGTTCACACGCAATTAACCTTTTTCTGCAAGGAAAAACATCACTAGAACAATTACATCAGTGTATGTATCGTTCCAAAACTTCTAGCAAGCATATTTGCATGCTGTATTGGGATTGCTATGATATGCTATGATGTACTAATGAGCATTACTGTCCTCACTTTCTTGTCAACATATCTTAAGCTTGATTTTGGATGGGCTTATTCTCTTTTGTGACTGTTTGCAGCTCTGCTAGTGTAACCGTGGCGACAGTGGACTGGGTAATTATTTTCACAGGCGCGGGAGGTCGTGTAAACACAGTATTCTAATTAATGTAATTGGGTAAACACGAGCTACGGCGATGGAAGGAACACGACAAGCTGCAGCCGTGCACTGTGTGGCAAACGGGGAGGTCACAGTTACTAAACTGTACGCTGTACTGCAAAAACTGTTGTCAAAGATCCTCAATATGGCGGGAAAGAGCTGGCGGATTTACTGCACAAATGCTTGTCAAAGATCTTCTATATGACATGAGTGCTCGGGTGTTTTTAAGGAACTACTGCAAAAACAAAAGTCAAGAAAGAGCCACAGGTGCGCTACGCCTTTTTTAAGGCTCTATTGCTTGTTAAAGTTCTTCTATATGACAGCAGCGCTCCACGGCAAAAACAAAAGTCAAATGTCCTCAATATGACAGGAACACTGTTTTTAAAGACTATTCTGCTGTTTTTAGGAACCTACTGTAAAAATTGTGTCCAAGTTTCCTCTAAATGACAGGAGCTTCCTGCTGTTTTTAAGAAACTACTGCAAAAATGCTAGCCGAACAGCCTCTGTATGAAAGGGACTGTCCTGCTATGTTTAGGAACCTTCAGTATTGCAAAAACATTAGTCAAAGCCACTTATATAACAGGAGTGTTCTGCCGTTTTTAGGCATCTATTACAAAAACATTTATCAACTCATATGACAGGAGCACTTCACTGTTTTTAAGGATCTATTGCAAAAACTCTAAGCAAAGGTCCTCTATGTGACAGGAGCGCTCTGCTGTTTTTAAGGACATACTGCAAAAACACTTGCCAAAGAGCCTCTATGACAGGACTGTGCAACTATTTTTAGGTACCTACTGCAAAAACATTAGTCAAAGAGTCACTTATATGACAGGAGTGTTCTGGCATTTTTAAGCATATATTGCAAAATTCACAGTTTTTAAGGATCTATTGCAAAAACCCTAGGCAAAGGTTCTCTATATGACAGAAACACTGCTATTTTTAAGGACAAAAACCTCAGGATGCTAAAACACTAGCCGAAGAGCCTCTATTATGACACGACTGCTCTGCAGTTTTTAGAAACCTACTGTAAAAACATTAGTGGAAGCCGCTTTTATGACAGTAGTGCTCTGCCGTTTTTAAGCTTTTATTGCAAAAACGTCAATAAGGAGCCACTTACATGGCAGGTGTGCTAAGGATCTATTCTAAAAACACCGGTCTAAGGGCCTCTATATGACAGGACACTGCTGTTTTTAAGGACCTACTGCTAAAACACTGGCCAAAGAGCCTCTATTTGCCAGGACTGTTTTGCTGTTTTTAGCAATCTACTGTAGCAACGTTTAGTCAAAGGTTCTCTATATGAAACTCTGCTGTTTTTAAGGACCTACTCCAAAAACACGAGTCAAAGATCGTCGGTATGACCGTAGGGCTCTGATGTTGTTAAGATACGATTGCAAAAACGCTAGTCCAACATCCCCTCAGTGGCAGGGGCACTCTGCCGTTTTTAAAGACTTACTGCAAAACCGCTAGCCGAACAGCCTCTATCTATATGACAGGACTGCTCTGCAATTTTTAGGAACCTGCTGCAAAGACGTCAAAGAAGAGCCATGTACATTATGACAGTAGCTCTCTCACGTTTTTAAGGATCTATTGCAAAAACGCTAGTCAAATAGCTTCAATATGACAGCAGTGTGCTGACGTTTTGAAGGAGCTATTGCAAACGCAATAGTCAAAGATCCTCTACAGTATATGACGTGAGTAGTCTGCGTTTTTTTTTCAGGCATCTGCTGCAAAGATCACTCACTCACTCACAACTAATGACCTGAAAGCGAGGGTCAGTCTGATGCCATTCATGGCAGGATTTAGCCTGCAGTCAGCCAGTTGAATATGAGTGCCCTGAAGCCACCATGCTTGTGTTCTCAGTATCACAGAGATTTTGTCCAGCCAGGATCGTCTGCTAAGATGCTCAGCAGACCTCTTAGGAGAAAGCAAGCCATTGAGGAGAAGGATTGCAGAGAAGGCTCCAGCGGGGCTATAAATCATTGTTTAATCAGAGGCAGCTTACACACTAAGAACTCACATTAGCGCCGCTCCCCTTGTCCACACTCTCATCCCTCCACTGGCTGCCTTTGTGCCGCCATTTTTTATCTTAGCTGTTGAAATAAGAGTCTTATTGTAACCCAGTGCTATAACCGAAATCATACAAAAAAAAGTTAAGCATTGTATTAAATAACGTTGTCTTGCATGAAGTGGCGCTTCGCAGCCACCTGTGTCAAGGGTGCGCCTTCTGGATGTGTTATCATCAACAGAGAATTCATTTATTGAACGTATTTCTCCGAGGACATCATACATGCCCCATCTGAGTCTTCTCTGTGGAGACATTTACATTCCATTAGCATGCTGAGAGCCAAAGTAAAGCACATTTACATCAGCATGATACACGATGGCCTCCAGATGATGATGATGGTGATGATGTTGGCGACATTGAGCATACCACCAGTAAATAAAATACCAGTAGTGGCTTTTTATTTTACACTCTCTGAGACTTTTGGGGGACATAACGTATTTCGAGGTGAACAAATATACAAGCGTAAACTGATCGCAAACAAATCCTAACCTGACTGCAGTTATTGAAGCAGATAAGCAGACTTACCTTTACTTATTTTTTACATTAAAAAACATGAATAACCTTATTTTTTCCCCAAACTCACTAGTCATTAAAAATAATATTTTTAAAAGCTGAAGTTTTTGCACTCATTTAAAAGATTTGAAAATAAGTCTGTTTCAGTAATTGTAGTAGGTAACCTGAATTTTTCAACTTTACAGTATTTTGTACATTTTTATGAATGGACGTTCTTGGACTTATAACTCGGGCAGCTTTTAACCATTTTTGACTAATTTTAAATAGTTGGACATTTGCAGGTTGCAATTTTAAATGATTAATCACAATTATTGAAGGAGATTACCAAACTACCAGATTTTGTTTCGCAATTGTTTTGATAATGAACATTAAATGTAATGATGACAGCAGTATGACTTTGTCCAATTCAAGTGTCTAAACGTGTTTATTTTGGAAAAGCAAATGTCAGTATAATTGCTTTTTTTTTGTTGGTTTTTATATGAATGTTATTTTTGCTTTATCATTCTATTTTTTCAATTAATTAGTAGAACTCCAGTGTTTATATTTAAATAACCAATTATGGTTCTCAGTCCAATACCATTTTGAACTCATTAAAAGTAGCTGTAATGCTGGAATTTTATTTAAAAATAATTTATGACAATTATTGAAGTGGATTACCAAACTATTTATATTAATGTCATTGCTTTTATTTTATTTTTTTTATGATTTATGATTAGTTTGTAGAGCTCCTTTACGTCTCCTTTAAATTACCAAACTATTTATATGAATATTGTTATTTTTATTTTATTTTATTTTATTTTTATTTTTTTTTTTTTATTATATTGATATTTAGTGATGAGTTGGTGGAACTCCCGTACTTTTGCTTGAGTAACCAAATATGGTTCCCGGCCCGATAAAGTGCCGCAAAAATACAACATTGACCGAAGAATAAATAAAAGTAGATAAGGTGTGCCTCCATTTGGATTTATCTTGATTTATTGTAGCCTCCTACAGTATAGCACATTGTCGACACCCTTTGCTGCTGCGTGAGCTTGAATTGCCTCCTCCGGCACGTATGCTAATTTTAATCAGCATAAATCCCCAAAGCCGTCCGCTGATGCGCAACATCCTCAGGTTAACCTCTGCTGACACTCAGCTTCCACTGTGAGCGGCAACCAAAAGAAGAGATGAGAGGGAAAAAGTTTGTGCATTGAGAAACAATAATGAAAAACAAATAGAACGTCTCAGTGATAACACTCCACACTTAAATGTCACTCAATTTTCTGCTCCACTGGGAGGAACAGCACAACATAAATACGTAATATGACACACACACAAACGGGATTGCAGGACTACACGTCCATCTTTTGTGGGTGGATGTTGAATTTTTAATTAATAAAACGCTCACTGAAAGTAAAAGTACAAGATTTAACAACTATTAGAATTAGGGACGTCCGATATTGGCTTTTTTTGCTGATAACCGATATAACCAAGTGCCCACGAGACAGTTTTTTTTTTTCTGAATGAGAAATCTTGTAACGTTTTAATCTCGTTGCGATCTTGTGATACTCCTCATAGCTATGTTTTAATTGTTGGGTATGTTGTGGCCGTATCACACCTGTCAACCCTCCCGCTTTTCCCACGAAAGTCCGTATTTTGCCCTTCTTTCCTGTCGCTCTTCTGTTAAATTGCCTGTATTTTGAGTTTTATCACAAAAAAAACGTTTTCCTACCGTGGTGGGGACCTTATTTTTTTTGTATTTTGTGAGAAATTTGCCTTATTTTCAAACGTAGCACAGGTATGGGTGGTGGCTGCCATTGTTTGCAGGGATTTGGATTTAAATGCATGTTGCTGGGTAACTTTTTGTACAATTTCCTACTAAACTGTTTGCATTTCTTCTAGAAGCAAAATAAACACGCCGGTGGAAATAAATCTCATCTTGCGGCGCCTGGAGCCGTTTCCCGCTTCTGTCTACCTTGCAAAAAGTCAAACAAATGACTGCAAAGATGCCGTCTTGTTTGTGCAGAGGATCCCTCCACCTTTGTGTGTGATGATAAATGATTGAAGCCCACTCCGAGACCGAACCCACCGAAACCAAACACCTCCTCCTTTGTCATGCTTCTATCCCACAGCCACACTATCTCTGACAGACATTCAGATGCGCGGAGGAAGTGTCGGGATGGAGTCCAGTTTGTGTCAAAGTGAAGCCTTCCATCAGGACGTGCAAACGTCCATTTGTCGCACCCGCCTGCTCCTCTCTGCAGCTGCGTTGCCATGGCATCCGCAGAACCACCAAACAGAGTCTGATCTCAATCTTATACATGAAAAGGGGGGGGGGGGGGGGGGGAATGACGGTCCAAATTCATTATTCTGATGTCTCTGCGGCGCGTTGCCATGGCCACGGCCAAGCACCCACCCCATCCTCCTCCCGTTGATCGAATCCCAGATAAGAACATCAATTGATAGTAGATTCCTGGGGGATAAAGA
Organism: Dunckerocampus dactyliophorus; assembly: GCF_027744805.1. Classification (NCBI taxonomy): domain Eukaryota; kingdom Metazoa; phylum Chordata; class Actinopteri; order Syngnathiformes; family Syngnathidae; genus Dunckerocampus; species Dunckerocampus dactyliophorus. The sequence continues at coordinate 6,267,698 of NC_072836.1, read as the reverse complement.
CGGCATGTCGGATGACAGTAAATGAGATGGGAATATGTAGCGAGGACCGGGAAGGATTTAAATGTGAATTATGAATGCGGAAGAAATTTGGAGCGCCCTAAAAAAAAAAATACAAAAAAAAAAAGTCCACGGCGCTTCAATAATAGATTGCTTTAGTTCTTGGCAGATCCATGTGGGATTTGCGTTCATAAACGTCTGTTTGTAAAGAATCTGTCCTGTTTAGGGACGAAAAAGATGTGTTTTCTAGTCATTAACCTTGAGTGGAAAATAGATCATTACTCTTTTTTTTTTTTTTTTATCGGAGCGGCACGAGGCAAATACTGTTAAAGCTCCAATTGATGCTTCCATTCAACTCCTATAGTTGTCTCAAACGCAAATAACCTCCAGACTCTAACTCGGTTCAAAGGCAAACATCAGCACCTCCTAATGTTTTTTTTAATTAATTCTACATACAAGATGACAGCATTTGAAGTATCATGAGTGGCCAGCATCCAGCAGCTTTATCTACCTCTACATGCACTTGAAAATGTTGGCGGTCCATGTGTGTTACATTTGTTTACAATGAAGCCGTATTAATACTGGATGAGCAGTTCGCTCTTACCGTAGTTACAACATTGGTTGTGTTGCTGCTGTGACGTGCAATAAGCTTGCTCGTAAATGAGCTTGCGGTCATGGAGAGCTGCGTTTTACTTTCCACTTTCTCATGCACTCCAAATCATTATTCAAGTTAAATGGATTCTATGCAACTCACAAAAATGATATTTCTTGAAATAAAAAAATATAACACCACCACCAACGGTTAGCATGTTACCAACAGTGGTTTACAAGGACGGATTGCACAAATGGCTATTTTTATCACACATTTTCGTTCGGCTTGCATCAAATAAGTGGGGTTCATGGCTGTCGCTCACCGCTCTCTGGTATGCACGTACAAGTGCGTAGCACGTGCACATACACAAAAGCAGTCATTGTGTGGTTATAATATACAGTAATTCCTCATTTATTGGAGTTAATTGATTCCAGACCCGACCGTGATAAGTGAATTACCGCAAAGTAGGTACCTTATTGAGAAAATCAAATATTTTCATTGTTCGAGCATAGAAAGCCTCCTGAATACGTTTTTTTAAAACATTTTCCAGACATGAAAAAAACACCCCTGCAGTCACTTTTCCACTCATGTTGCCAATATAGCAGGCATAGCAACAGAAAATAAGACATATTAAGCTGAGTTTACACTTGCACGCATTTTGCCTCCTCACCGTCCCGCAATTTGGCGTGGCAATACGTGTAATTTATTTATTTATTTGTGGCACGCCTGAAAAGCGTGAAGAAAGTTTGTGCGATGTGTGCGTTCTCTTTACGCATAAATTACGCAACTTGTGACCGAGAATGGTGCACATTGGCGCGAAATGACCACACTCCCGCACCTGGTCAGGTAGTGTTTACGTCACGGGCAGGACAATAGTATGTGCGGCAAAAATGATTTCAAAAACAGAATGATACAGGAATTCAGGAACCTTGACCCGGCGTTGTGCATGACAATTTTGCAAGATTTCAACTTCAACATCAGAGGATTAACGGCATATGTTTTGCTTTTTATTTTGGCTTTTTTGCAGCTTTTTTTGCAGCTTTGATTTAAAAAAAAGTCCCCCACACAGCAGCCTCTCGCAGCCCTAAGTTACTGGTTCAATGAAAAACAACAAAAACTAGGACACTTTACAAAAAACAGGACGGCCAGGACAGGACATGAAAACAGAACATGTCGTGGCAAAACAGGATGTTTGGTCACCCAATTCAACTGTGTTTGTCACGTATTTTTAATCGCAAAACATCCCTGTTAGCATGGAAACCCAAACTGGAAGTCATTGTCGCCCAGCTCCGTTGTGCCACAAGTTCCTACTTTCCTTTTGCTCATGGCAGCAAAATAACCCACAACCCGCAAGCGGCAGCATTTTGATAAAGAAGGTGAGAAACACGACTGAATTGAAAAAATAACTGGTGGTGGTGTCCACATTATTTCTTATGGGAAAAACTGATTCGGTTAGAGTCCGTTTTGGTTAGAGTCTGACCTTCTGGAACGGATTGATAACGCCAACCAAGGTTCCACTGTAATTAAATGCCGTAATTGAAGATTAATGATAGATTTTCTGTGAAGCATCCTAAATGTGTCCCTGTCCTCCTTTCTACTCAGCATGCCGCTTTGATACATAAACTTTTTTTTTTTTTTTAAATGTCCCACAGAATATTCCAGGCATGCCGTCAACCTCATCCAGCCTGAAAATGAGACACTCTGCAGTTTGGCTGGGAGCAAAATGTCACCATATTACACATTCCTATCTCGGCTGGACGTTAATACGCCGCAGGGATTTCAACGTTTGTCCATGTTAATTTTTTCTCCCCTCCCCCGCGGCCACGAGCAGGACAACTGTAGCATGTGAGGTGTGCGCTACAGGTGGCATCTCCAAGTGAATCTGAGATATTTTTTGATGGCTATTCTATACTAGAAAACCACCAAAGGTTAGCCTGAGCCTCAAACCGCAGGGATTAATTACTATTGCTATATATTATACCATAAATAATTACAGCCAAGGCCTTTATTTGCCAAATGAGGAAAAAGCGATAATTGGTAGCAGATGATAATTGGAATGAGGCCGAAATATGAAACCTCATTATACATAATTTAATTTTTTAACAGGTTAATTCAGCTTTAATCATGTATGTAAAGGAAAATATCAGAGCTCTGTGTGACCACAAGCTCATTTAATAACAATTATATTGCGCAACATAGCAGTGTCACAACCAATGTTGGAATAGCGGTAAGGAACAAACTGCTCAGCCAGCATGAATACCACCAGGAGGTTGCCTACAGCCACAGCTGTTAATGCCAATGTTTTTTTGGACTCACTACTAATTAGTAACTCACTAATTAGTTGATCGAATTGCAGTAGTTACAGAAGTTACATTCTGGTTCTATGTTTATCATCACACTTGTCCTCTTTGAGTCACTAAAAACCCCTAAAAAAAAGGCTAAGAAAAAGCAAAAATTGTGATGTTAATTAAAAATGAGCTTTCCACAGAGCTGAAGTCTCAGCCGATTCGCTGGCCATGATTTTGTTTGACTTCAAAGGCATGTTTTTCCCCCCAAAATGTCGGCAGCAACTACACAAAAATCCAATCCGAGGATCAAACTCAGCCTTCGTGCTTCATGCATTTGGAATTCCATCAGTAGACGGTGTCTTTTAAATGTTTGACTTCATCCTGAGGGAAATGGAGCCAGAAAAAGACGTGATCAGAAGCTAACGCAGCTAAACCAATCAATGAACGTGCAAAAAAAAAAAATGGAATAGGGATTAGTTGGTGGGTGTGCATGTGCTTCCACCGTGTAATATCAGTGGTGACTAAATTATACAAACATGCAATCAATGACCTTACATCCTAAATGCTTGATAATGAGCTTGCCAGCTGCTTAACAAGTCCGGCGTGGTAGCAGCCTGCAGAGCAAAGAAGCCTTTCACCTGGAGGTTTGGCCATGGGGACCTTAACCTTCACTGCAGAGAAATATTTGGAAAGTGCTGTCAAGGCAAACAGCGGGGATAATTGGAGCGTTTTGTCGGGACATTGAGATGCTCGGCGCACGGCGGTTATAGGAGAGGGATGGTATTTGCCGGGCATGCACGTCTCCCATTGTGAGGAGACAAAACGTACTCCGTGCATGAGAGCGCTTTTGATTTAAACAAGTCGGGCTAAATGTCAACGGCAATTAGCTAGTGCCGAGCGAGGTAGCCCTGCTGCTTCCGTGGCCTTTCACTTTTTTACTTGTTGTCTCCCCTCGCCACAATACTCAAGAAGAGCAGCAGCCAGAATTTCGTTTGACTTTTTCCTCTAATTTGTAGTTTGACGTGGGCCTTAGTCCCGCCCTCTTCATGTACCTCAGCCAATCACAGCCTTGCCTGACCGTGCGTTTTGTTCACTGGTTTTAGTTCCTCTTATTCACTTATCGCTCAATATTCACTCTCAGGTTGTTTATGTGACATTTATGTCTCTCAGCCGACTCTCCCTGTCCCTTCTTTGCTGTGTTGTGCAACTGAGCCCTCTGGCCCGTGTTGCCATGGAAAAGATGAGACCGACAGTAGGTTTGGGAAAGTTTGCTTTATCATATTTGGGGATTAAAAAAATAAATAAAAAATGAGGGAAAAATTTGTACCGGGCACTTTAACTCATTCAATCCCAGCCCTTTTTCAAAAGACAACCCCTTCAGTACCGCCCATTTTAGACGATTTTGACTGATCTTTCAAGGCACACAGAATATTGTGCTCTATAGCTCCAGGATATAAACATGGAACCTACCAAAAGAAAGATCAGACTTTCCGAAGAAAGACAGGAGTCTTTGTTTCTACCTTTTTCTGTTCTTTAAGCAGAAGAACATACTGTAAGTAAGTTTCAGGAAAATATCAGTTCCCAACTAGAAAAAGGGAGGAAAAAAACAAGCCTTTTGTGAAAAGACACATTTCAAGCATAACTTTCACTTTGACACAAATATTTGTTGCTTTTGTGACAGCTCAAATTTCAAAACAACTAAACAACACAAAAAAGGGGTTGCTTTACATCAAAATACCAATTTATTTATAAATATAACACCATGAACTATTTACAATTTTCACATTTGGAACTGAACTCCGCGTGTGCGCGCGTGTGCGCGCGTGCTAAAATTTTCCTACAATGCGTAGCCTTCTGCGCGCTACACTCCTCCAAACTCTCTCACTTCCTCCTTCCTGTCATGTGTGAGTTTCTGTTCACTTGATCTCTGCCGAGCTCTTTTCAAATGCACTTCTGCCACCTGGTGGCCGGTTTTATGGCTTTAAAGTGCTCTGAAGTGAAATGCATTCGTGGAGAGTTGCGTCATCACCTCTTTTTGCCTCTAGTGCAAAAAAATGCAAAAGTCTTATGAATATGTTGTTGGGATCGAACGTTCATGATTATATAAACGTCTTTGGTACTGAATGAGTTCATTTGGATCCGCTTCAAATTTTGTGTGTTTGTAGCAGTACTTCCGATTCCATTCCAAAAATGTTCACTCTCTTACAGTAAATGTTGCGGTTCAGCTCAGGTGAATACTTGTTTTTTCACTTTCAGGTTATTCTATGGCTGTTTCAGCCGACCCTGCCTGTCGTTGCTCTGCTTTGTTGGACAGCTGAGCCCCGTGCCCCCAATTGTCATTTCTTCTATCCTAGAAAAGCTTGCTTTATCATTTCCACCACGTAAAAAAAAAAAATCAGGGAAAAAATGGTATTAGTCGACGTCGACCGCAGGTATTTCTTTTTTGTGTGCGCAACAAAAAAGCGGTAGGAAGACGCAATCGCTGATCATTTGTTCACGTCCTGTCTTTAACATGATCCTGTATTACATGTTCTTATTGGGAAAAATAGCGGCGTGTATTAGTGAAGTGAATGGAGTTTGTACATATCTTATTCAATCATAAAGAGGCCAAAAAAGTTCAATGATTTACAAAATAATGTTTGGGATCCTTCCTATTGGTTGATTTCCCTCATTACGGCGTGCGTGTAAACATGATTACACATTCCAAACTGGCAGCAGCGTCTCACACAAGCGTGTTTCATTTCAAGTTAATCCCACCAGTCGCTCCGATTCCAGCCAGTGAAGCGGACTAACTCTTTGTGTTCTACCGGAGGACTTGGTTAAAAGTTAATTCACGCCAAGGCGCCACACTGATGATTCGCAAAGAGCCTCCCTCGCGGCGGCGCAAATGCCATGTTTAATTTCATCAATTTTAATCAGACGCGTTCAGTGTTTAGATGAAAGCGAGTTAACATATTCAACCGTTGGTGTGTCGCTAAATCACATTGATGGACAATATTGATGATGGATAAGAAAACTGTGTTGCTTGAATGACCTTGACATTTCGCTGGCGACATCTCACTCTGTTAGATGGCGTCCGTGTTGTGTCTTGCTGCCACATGGTGTCTTTGGGAACACTCGCATCACGAATCACGTCTTCAGTCAAGATTGAAGTAACTTGAAATGTTTTTTTTTGTCTTTCAGACGTCATTTATATGCATTTAGAATAGTTTTTTGTATATATAAAAACTTTTTTTTAAATTTTTTGAGCGTCAACGTCTGATGACATGATAGACGCGCTTCGGTTTCGGTTGCCATTTTGTAACTTGGCAAGTTAGCTGCTTTGTTAAGTACATTTTCTGCTAAAAAAAAATACATTAAGCACACAAAACAGACTCACGCAGTGTGTTAATAACAAGACAAGACGTGTACTCTATTGTAGTCTAACCAGAAAATGTAGGTAAACCGAGGCAAAATTTTCCACGTTAACTGAAAACCAAACTGTAATACATGTATTCATGATGTGTCATTTAAAAAACAAAGAAAATGCAAAATTAAGTGAAGACTTACCAGATTTGCTCCCGCGTTCTACTTTGAATAAGCCTCTATACCAGCTCGATGCTAAAAAAGGCTAAGGTAATGAATGTAGGTGCTAACCGCTAATGGAACATGTCTTTGTTATGACGTCACATCTTGAAATAAACATTGTATCATCTCTTAATTAAGTATACCGACACAACAGGTCCACCACTAGCCATTAACATACCCAACAGAGATGCTGTTTTGGGTTAAAAGAAGCTAGTGCAGTAGCATCGTTGTGAAGAGGATCATTTAAGGCCAGACTTTTACAAAGTGTTGCTATTTGTGAAAGTTTGTTTGGAACTTTATGTTTGCATTAACTGAAGTCTTATTGTCAGATTTACTCATGCCTTCAAATTTCAATAAGCTTCCGCAAATGCTTGAAGCTACCGATGCTAAGCTAACTAATGTATGTGCTAATCACTAGCAGAACTAGCCTTTGTTAGGACGTCATGTCTTGAAATGAACATTGTTTGATAATTTTGTACAAACTGCACACAACTCTGAACATTGCCAACATAAGATGTGGTCCTGGCTGGCCCACCGATATCATAGCCCGCTAAAGTATGAGCTGTGTGTGTCGCCGTCGTAACAGCGAGATGCTATTGCCAGTGTGGCATTAGCATTGTTTGAAGCTCATCATTTAAGGTCAAACTTTTACATACTGTTGCTTTAAGACTACTAAGAGTTGCTACTTTAGATGACCACCATTTGTGGAAGTTTGTTTGGAGTTTTATTTTTGTGCTGGATGTTTTTTATTTTCCACTTTGAAGATGGATTGAGAAGACGATGAACAGCGAGCGCTGTGAATTGTCAGCAGTCTGCTGACAACTCTCAGTGGGTGTTGACACGTTTTTACTGTAAACTCCAACGTCGTGTCAGAAGCGAAAGGAAACAGAACAAAAGCGCAGCCTCCAGTGCGCCACATAATTTAGCTGTATTATGTCGGGAGGGGGGGGTTTCTGCAGAAAACCGCTGACAGGTGCCGAGATCCTATAATCTGCAATAGCGAGAAAGTTGGAGATATCCTTGACGTGATAGGACAAACAAGAAAGGCAAGGTGTTTCATTACCACGGGGCGCTGTGCTGAGCACAAGGTTGCTGATGCTCCTCAATGCTTGATTTGAATTTAAAGAGGACCGATTATTTTTGTATGTTTTCTCTGGCGGAAATGTCAGCCACAAGCAAGCTGGCGTTTAGGTGGCACATGAGATTATATGAAGCTGGATTGTGCATTGAAATGCTGGGTGGCCAGGCAGCATTGCTGCATACGTCACATGCTGCATATGATTTGCTGCAGTGATTGTGTTTCGCACGCATAATAACGCAACGTTCTCTTGTGTTTGTTTCTCTTCAGGGTGGACCAGCTTAAAGGTAAGAAAAGCAAGAAAAGAACACACTGCTCACGTCAGAAAGCGGTAAAAACATTACACAAAACACGACAAATGACTTTTACCTTGCAAACATGCCCCCTAGTGGCACTCATTTTTTATGTAGAGGATCTTTGACTAGAGGTTTTTTCGCAGTAGGTGCTTAACAAAGGATTTTTGACAAGATGGTTTTTTTTTTTGCAGTAGGTGCTTAAAAACAGCAGGGAAGTCTTTTCACATGAAGGATCTTTGACGTGAGTGTTTTCCCCAGAAGTGCTTAAAAACAGCAGGGCACTCTTTTTCATATAAAGGATCTTTGACGAGAAGGCTTTTTTTGCGGGAGGTGCTTAAAAACAGCTGGGAACTATTCTCATACAAAGAATCTTTGACAGGAATGTTTTTACCATAAGTGCCTAAAAACAGCAGTAGGCACATTTCATATTGGGGATCTGTGACTAAAGCTTTTTGGAATAGGTGCTTACAAACAGCAGGTCACTCTTTTCAAATAGAGGATCTTTGAAAAGTTTTTTTTGAGTCTGTACTTAAAAAGAGCAGGGCGCTCTTTCATATAGAGGATCTTTGACTAGTGTTTTTTTTTTTTGCAGTTGGTGCTTAAAAACAGCAGGGAACTCTTTTCATAAAAAGGATCTTTGACAAGAGTGTTTTTGCCTTAAGTGCTTAAAAACACCAGGGCACTCGTTTTCATATGGAGGATCTTTGACAAGACTTGTTTGCAGTTGGTGCGTAAAAACATCAGGGCACTCTTTCTCATACAGAGAGAGAGGTTTTTTTGTTTTTTTTTTGCAAAAGGTGCTTAAAACAGCACAGCACTCTTCATATAGAAGATCTTTGACGAATGTTTTTTGCAATGATAGAGGATCTCTGACGTGAGGTTTTTTTTTGGCACTGTGTACTTAAAAACAGCAAAGCACTCTTTTAATATTGAGACCTTTGACGAGAACTTTTTGGAAGAGGTGCTTAAAAACAGGATGGCACTCTTTTGATATCGAGAATCTTTGGCTAGAGCTTTTTTTTTCCAATGGGCACTTAAAAGCAGCAAAGCATGCACTCTTTTCATATAGAGGATCTTTGACTAGAGTTTTTTGGAAAACTTGCTTAAAAACAGCAAAGCACTTTTCATATAGAGGATCTTTGACTATAATTTTTTTTGGCAATAGGTGCTTAAAAACAGCAGAGTGCTCCTGTTATAGAGGATCTATACTTTATTTTTGACGATGTCATCCATGTGGTGTGGTAAAAATGTTTGTTTTTGACACAGAACAGCTTTAATGCGCAAGTAATAGTAGAAAAACATATTTACATGAAAAGTCATACTAATGTGAATCCTTGACTGAGCATTCAGCCAATTATGAGCTCCCTGATGACGTCAAAGGATGTTTGAATTATTCACACCGTCACAAGACCACCTAACAGGTCCACAATGAAGGAGGAAGGTGGTCTTCTTCACGGACTTTCTGGATCATTGGGGACTTTTTCTTCCCTCTCAAGAGAACAACATGAGCGTGCAGTTCTACTGGGATTCGAGAACCTGACCCATTTCTCTCCTCTTTTAACTTTGGACGAAATCTCTCCTCTCAGCCTTTTGACGCCGAACCGTCCTAATGTGAAAGTGGACCAGGAGAGGATGAAGAAGATGAAGAGGAGGAGGAGGAGGACGGGTCCAATGGAGCGCCATGCAGAACCTTGAGCCCATGGAGACATGGCACAGCGGTTCCTGTCGTCCGCCTTCATGCTGACTGTGTCCCTGTCCTGCACCTACTTGTGCTACAGCATCATTTTCGGCCGCACCGCCGTCATGACGGGTCGGTCTTACGAGGGGAGCCGATGCCCGTCGAGCAGGCAAGCCGGCGGGAAGAAACTTCTCGCCCAGTCGGACCAGTGCGCCTGGCTGAGGGCGCGCACCTCCGCAGCCCAGCCCGATTCTCCTCCTCCTCTTCCTTCTTCCCGTTGGGGCGACGCGAAAGGCAAAAACTCGAGTTCGGCGCAAAAATTCGGGAATAAGAAGCTGCCCAGCGCCTTGATAGTGGGGGTGAAGAAAGGAGGAACCAGGGCGGTGCTGGAGTTCATCAGGATCCATCCTGACGTGCGCGCACTCGGAACCGAGCCACATTTTTTCGACAGGAACTACGACAGAGGACTGGACTGGTACAGGTGGGCGAAAAAACTTTTTTTTTTTAATATATTTTTTGTATTCATGTTTAATTCAAAAAATATTTGCTTAAGAGTTTTGCGTTATTAACGGCATGCTGAGTGGAGTTAATGCTGCATTCATGGAAACTTGAAGTGCAATGTTGAGGGACTTCCAGCTGACTTGACTCCATCCATCCATCCATCCATCCATCCATCCATCCATCCATCTATCTTCTATGCCGCTTATCCTGCTGACTTGACTCACTCGTAATTATTCATTAGGATAAAGCAGTGCCATCCAACTGGCGGCCCCCAGGCCACATGTGGCCTGTGAATGACACGGCTGCTAAACAAAAGTCCTTTTGTCATCAACCTACCTTAAATGTTTCAACAAATCGACAACAATGGAATAATAGGTCCTGGTCCACCATGTTATTATTGTCCTCATTAGGGCCACGGGGGTATGCTGGAGCGTATCCCGGCTAAATTCGGGCGAGAGGCGGGGTACACCCTGGGCTGGTTGCCACACTCACATATGGACAATTTAGAGTTGCCAATAAACCTAACATGCATGTTTTTTTTGGGTTGTGGGAGGAAGTCGGAGTACCCGGAGAACATGTTAACTCCACACAGAGATTTCAAGATTCGAACCCAAATCTCCTGTGGCCAACATGCGAACCACTGGGCCACCGTGCGGCTGTTACTATCATTATTATTATGAAAAAGAGCCCATTTAAGTCGACTTCCAAATACATGGTTCGCTGCGTTGAAAACTGTTTCATGTACATCAAAATTGTAGTAATATTGCAGTAACTGTTTTTTCTGCTTGAAAATGCTCATGCGCAGTGTAAATGGGTCATATTTGGAGCAAAAACTGTAATATTTTGGTGATCATCTGCCTATTTCATTTGTTTATCCTACCAAAACAAGTGACACATGGCCCCCTACTGGACTGGAGTGGAATGTTTTGGACTTAAGATTGCAAAATATCTCAACCATCTCCAGTGTACTTGACTTAACTGGAAGCAAGACGTTGTTATTTCCTAGATGTGAAAACTCCTTTTACATAATACAACTTAATATTTCAAGTTAACAAATGATGAGGACTACATGAGAAAGTAGAAGGGAAAATTAATTAGGGCTGAAACTAATTATTATTTTCTGAGTCAATTAATCAGAAGCTTGTTTGGATTAGTTGAGTACTCGGTCGGGCCCTAGACGGACCAAATCAATGTGAACCAAACACAGTTAGTGGTTACGTAGGTACACAAAATATCAAGAAAGAGGCAAAAATGTGGATCACAGTCAAATCTGCAGTGTGTGACTATCTTGTTTGGCCTAAAACACAAAGGCAATAGGTCTGCTTTCGTGGCTGACTAAGTAAATTAAAAAATATTCACATTTGAGAGGCTGAAATCAGAAGATTTTTACATTTTAAGTACAAAATAACTGCTGATTCATTGGCTAGTCGATTAATCACTGATTAATTGTTGCAGCTCTAACACATAGCGACTTAATTTTTAAAGTGAAATACTGATTTGAAGTGCATGAGAAAGCAGAATGGAAAACATGTCCCGTTTTGCCCACATGGTCATTTATTAAGTATAATGCACAAGAATGTGGCAACAGAACCAATGTTGTAACGGTGTCAATGAGCAAACTGCTCAGCCCGCGTTAATAGCGCTGCTGAATTCATTTTAATCAACAGTGCGGCAAGAGAACACGCATGAGTAGTGCAACAGAAATTTTAAAGCGCATGCAGAGGTAAAGCTTCTCGATAAAGGATGCTGTTACTTCACATGCATACATTTTCATCCTCAACTATAGGTTTTAATAAACATGTAAATTGCAGCATTTACACATTGGTTCGACGTCCTCGCCTAGTCTAGTGATGGCCACTAGGGTGCGTATTTTCATTTGCATCTGTCTAGAAGCGTCATCTGTCATGAATCACTGTAGAGTTTTGAAGGAAATGCATTTTCTACCTCTGCAAGACATACTTTTGTTGGAGGCCGAGACTCCTGTCACAACTATCAGCAGCAGTGGCACATGTGGTCGCTCTCCAGGACAGAAGTTGCATTCAAGGATTCCAACACTTCCTGCGCTCTCGACTCACATCATTGCCAGTCCGGGAGACACGACAAGCGTTTCAGATGAATTCTGTTTTCTACAGGCCGAGCATGTGTACCAGTCTAAAGTGAAAAGCATGTCAGGCGAACGCAAAGTCGCAGGAGTGCGTGGACTACAAATGATTGCACTCAAACATTCCCGGCGTCATGTTTGATTACGTTTGATGCTCGGAGGCGTGCACGCTGTCCAGTCTTCTGGCAAACACAGCATGAGCTAGTCAAGTCATGACAGCAAGGTTTCCAGCCGACAGCTAATCTCTTGATTTGAGACATTGAAATGTTGCGTTTTTGACAGAGGAGTCTTTACTCAGAGCTAATTGACACTTTAATTTCAGCTCCTACGCTGGATTTGATGCATGACTCCTGTAATCAATTAGGAAATACGTCACTGATTGAAAAAATGCAATGTTCATTTTCAACCTCTGGATCAGTGGCATTGATCACCATGTGGTACCAGCTGCAGGAGGAGCACCAGAAGAGTAACCAGTCAGGATAGTTAGGCTTTTAACTAATTGTCAGCAACTGGCAGAGAAGAACGACCGCCTAGTTACGGGAGTGCCCAAAGCGCAGCCCGGGGGCCATTTGTGGGCCGAGACTTTTTTTTTAATTGGCCCGTGGCACATTCTAAAATTTTAATTTAACCAGAAAACGACAAAAAACAAAAACCCAACCGCAAAAATGGAAAAATCTGCAGTAATTTCACAAGAATAAAGTCAAAATATGAAATAAAAAAAGTTGTAATCTAATGAGAAAAAGTGGTAACGTTATAAGAATAATGTCATAATATTACGAGAGAAAATAAGGTTATTTTAGTAGCATCAAGTTAAAATATAAAAGAAAAAATAATAAAAAAAAAATTCTGTCATAATATTATGAGACGCAACTCAAAAAAACCAATAAAAGTAGTCATTTTTGGAAAATTAGGTTGCAGAAGAAGTTATCATATTACAAGAATAAAGTCATACTGTTATGAGAATAAAGTCATAATGACAAGAAGAACATTTACAAAAAGAAAAGTGAAATAGTTGGAAATTAACAACAGAAGAGATTGAAAAAAAAAAAACAGCTGTAATTTTACGACAAAGTCAAAACTGTTCCGAGAAAAAAGTTGTATTCTAACATGAAGAAAAGTCACAGTTTCAGGAGAATAAACCTGTAACATTATGAGGACAAATAATGCCATTTAGGTGGCATTGACTTGAAATATTCAAGATTTAAAAAAAAAAATCATATTATGGGCATCAAACAAAACAAAATAAAGTTGGAATTTTAGGAAAATTAGGTTGAGGAAAAACTATGTGAATAAAGTTCATAGATTATGGGAATAAAGTCATAAAATTGCAAAAAGAAAATTTACAAAGATTATTTAAGAAGAAAGTTGAAATATTTGTTAAAAAAAAAAAAAGGGGGGGGGGGCAATAAAGACCAAAGGCCGAAAACTGGTACGAGTAATACGCTTTTTCATCTATATATCACAAAGCTGAAATGCATTTATTTCTTGCTATATATGTAACTTCTTAGCATATCTACACGTGTTGCTTTACAAAAGATCCAAGTGGCCCTTGCATCCTTTCATTTGTCAGTATGGGGCCCTCGCTGGAAAACCTTTGGACACCCCAGGCCCGGTAGAACCCTGTCAGTTCTTCTGCACCGTCCTGTTGTGTTCGACACAAAACTCCACTGTAAAGATCAAACTGAACCACATGGAGACCTTAAAGGGCATCCCTCAGCGCTATCGATTCCGCAGGATGCACTTTCCAGGTAGAAGAAGCGCTAAAAGTTGCATGAGCATCGCGGCAACAAATACTCTCCATGTCCGCATTAATTGGCTTGGGGAGGCAGGGAGCTGTCATCAGAAAAAAGGTTGATGAGGACAGAAAGTTAGATGGTTCTCATTTAGGTCAAGAAAACAGGAGGAGAGATGTAATTCTGCTTTAATTATTAAGGAGAACGGGCCTTAGGCTTGCCAATGTGAACTATGTATAGTTAATATCAAGTCATTGGGATGTCAGCAACCATTTTTATTACAGTATATCTTCCCCAGGGACAGTACTGTCCTTGGATACACTCTAGAGTAGTCAGTGTACAGCTTGGATAGCAGTAGAGATTGAAGATGTGCTGAAAATGAGTCAACACAGCCATTATTGTCTCAATAGCTGGCAACACAAGTGAGTAGCAAGATAATTGTGCCAACAATCAAGCATGTTGGTGATACTCTCACGGTCCAGGGCTGCACGAGTGCTGCCGTCACCGGGGGAGCTGCGGTTTATTGAGGGGAAGCGTGAATTCTAACATGTGCTGTAATTATGTGAAGCAGAAACTGGGCTGCATTGGCATATTTCCAACATCTCCAAGATCATCAAGCTTCTTGCTGAGCGAGCCGAAGGCCAAGTATGTCTCCTCCATACCTGAACCCAACTGAGCACCTGTGGGGCATCCTCAGGCGGATTAAGGAAGGAGGAGTGCAAGGTGTCTAACTTCCACCAGCTCCACCAGTGATGTCATCATGGAGAAGTGGAAGAGGATTCCAGTAACAACCTGTGCAGCTCTCGTGAATTCCATGCCCAAAGAGGATTAAGGCAGTGCTGGATAACCATGGTGCTCACGCTGAATATTCACACTAAGGACACGTTCACTATGAGATGTACTCACTCGTGTTGTAATTCTATGAACCGCTCCTCCCTCCGTGCCGGCAGCACTCGTGCAGCCCAATTGTCAACATACAGTAGTTATTACGGCTTATTTTCCGTGGATAGCAAATCTAAAGTTTACTTTATGTGAGGGGTGTCCTCACACTGGTGCTTCCCCCTGCCCTAGCGAGATCATGTGATCCCAACAGCATCCCTTTGTTGTACCAGCATGTCCACCATGATCAAATCCGGGTCTGAGCCCTCCGCCCCCCACCCCCACACCTCCTGTTTCTCTATATGCCTTTCTACTTCCCCAACATCCAAGCAAAGAGTGAGGCCAGGGAAGATGATGTGTCAGACCGCCTGCTCTTCATCTATAAATACCCTTGGCCGCCACTTTGCTGCAGGCACTACAGTAAAGTCAGCAGTGCATCGAAAGTTAACGCCTGCTGCTGCTGTTGCTGCTGCATATTAACATTTTGGTTATGACCGGCATGATTTATTTATTATTATGAATACTTTCAGTCCCATCATTAGTGTTCGATGGTAGTATCAACACGTTATGTTATGTAGTCGCTCAGTCTTGGATTTCCCAAGGCGCAGTTCACTGGGCTGCCACAGACATAGAAAGTAAACACGAAGACTGCACTGAACTCAAATTGGTGGTATCTTGGGGGCAGATGTTTTTAATCAGCTGCTATGAACGTATTTCCTGAAAAGAATCTGACATTTGGAGTTATTTTTTTTAGTTCGTTGGATGGTGCCATCGAACGTAAACACCACATTTCATAGCTTTTAACCAGAAGGACTGTTTGAATGTGATTTTATTCAATATTTACGTTATTTTCTTCAAAAGACTATCAGGGCAATACTAAAAAAAAAAAAAAAAGTATACGTGTGAGATGAGAGGTGTAAACTTATGGTGATCAAGTCACATTTGTGACAGTAATGTTGGATATTGTAATGAAAACAGTTAAAGAAAAAATCGTACTCTTGCAAGAATAAAGCAATAGTCGACTTTTAGTGAGGAAAAAAATTCAGATTTTAATAAAAACAAGTAAAAAAAAAAAGTCCTAGTTCTTTAAGAAGGTAATACATTTCTCTTCTGATATTCAATTTCTGCTTGTATAATTATTACAAGATTATTCCTGGAAGATTAGGGCAATCTGATTTTGAAAAATATGACTTTTTATCTTAAAGTAAACTTTTTTTTTAATGTTTTAAAAATATGACTTTTTCCTCAAATAGTCTCGGAAACATGCAGTTGTTTGTTTGTTTTTTTTAGAATAAAAATAATGTCTTGACTTTACAGTATTTTTAGAGTATATTTAATTTCATTTTATTACATTTTTCAGTGTGGCCCTAATCGTCATATTTGAATTTTAGTGACACAAAAAGTCATATTTGAATGAAAACAAAATTCTGTATTAAAGATATAACCAATAAGAATCATGAAAACTATAGCATTTTCTTGAAGAAATATCTCTTTTTTAAATCTTGAAAAATCAATAAAATATTTTTCCCCTCAAATAATCATTTATGTTCTCTGAGAGGTGCAACTTTTAAAAAGATTATAATACATCTCTTAATTTTATGACTTTACGGCCTTCTCTTACTGTATTTAATGTTTATTTAATTCAATGTTTCAGCGTGGTTCTAAAAGCCATATGTGAATTTTAGTGGGACAAAAAAAAATCACATTTCAAAAAAACAAATACAATTTTGTATTAAAGGTATAACCAATAAAAACAATTAAAAATACAGCATTTACTCGAAAAAATAGGACTTTTTTTATCTTGAAAAATATATTAAATATTTTTTCCCCTCAAACAGTCGTATATATTCTCTGAAAGGTGCAACTTCTTTTGTTTTTAGAATACATCTCTTAATTTCACAACTTTATTCTCTTGGAATGATTCTTTTTTTCTCTTTTTCAATGCGGCCGTAATGTTCCTAATACAATTTTGTGCCATGTATGATTAATAACGATCATTTAAAAAATAATCTTTACTGTAATTCTTCATTTTCTCCATGTTGGATTAAGCAAACGTCTCAAATAGGCAACCATAGTTCAGGTTCATGTAAAGGAAAGGTTTTCATGCATCTTTTGCTGACTTAAGTCCTTTTATTGCTGCATTGTGATGAGCGCTCCGTTAAGTTTTTATGTATTAAGATGTGGAATGTGCCGTTTAGGCGCTCAGTGCCTTTCCTCGATTTCATTTGGTGGCTTATTCCTTTCCCGTGCCGGGTGTTAATGTGACGGCCCTCAGATGGTTTCATTTCAGCGTCTGATTGCTTTGCAAGTGTCAGTCATTCTCCCCCACCCTGCACACGGTGAATAATTGTTATTTCTGAGAAAAGCGAGGCCCCGCGGTGGAAAAGGATGAGTGTTTTAAAGTTTCAATGTCAAAGCTATCATGCAGTGTTAGAGAATGACTCCACTTAGAGGTTACTGGATGTCACTCATTCGAACTTGGAACTTTGCATGTCGGCTTGTCAGGACGGTTCTCATCTGTCCCTCGCCCAGCTGAACCCTCCCAGTCGTCTTGCAGGTGATTAATGACCGGACGTCTTTACGGGGTCTAATTTTAGAGCGATACTTAAATAATGAAACAGCTCTCTTGACGCTCCATCTGTCATATACAGAAAAGAGGAAGCTGCCTTTTTTCGGTCTTTTTTTTACGAGGTGCAGAGACTGAGACGTTATGAGAATCACTCAAATTTGAGCACTTTTTTCCTCTGTCCGCACTCAACCTTAACTTTTATTCCCAGAATGGTGGCTGCGGGTTTTTTGGGGGGGGGTATTTCGGGACAAATGGTGCGTGATTTTTGCTCAAGTTAGTTTCTTAAAAGTGAGGAGAGCACTTTGAGAAGCACCATTAGGATTGTCTGAGTGTTAGGAGAATGTTTTGACCCTAATGTGAACACCTGCCTCTTGCTAATGAACACCTTCACCTGTGTCTTTAGGGAGGATTTAAGGACAAATAGAAAGCCCTCGTCTTGAATTTGCTACTGCTTAAACGATTGGAAGGCGTCAGGAGACCAGACAGCACTCTTTTAATGGGTGTCATTGTTGTTGAGCCCAATAAAAGACCATTCTAAATATGAGAGAACCCCTCTTTTTCAGAAAGAAAAAAAGATCTATTTCTCTGCTTCAGTGATCATTATTATCTTAAAATTAGCACATTAACCTCTGGGTCACTGGGGTGTGTGAGTGACCGTAGGAAAAGCTCTGACTGACATGGAAAGAAGTCGTTTGGTGCCACCTGTTGGTTTGTATGTATATCGTACGTGCTCTAATTATAACGGGGCTGTTTATTTACCTCAAGCGTAAAGAGGACAGGGTGATAATTGGGAGCAGGAGAGGTTATTTCCCAAATGTGAAAACTCATTAAAAAACAACCTAATGTTTCAAACTTTAAGAATGATTTTGGAAAGCAGGAGAAAGTGTAAATGAAAAAAGCTCTCTCTCACCACATGGACATTTATTAACAAGTATATTACACAACGCAGCAGCAACGGAACCGATGTTGTAGTCGCGGTAAGGAGCAAACTGCTCAGTCGACATGAATACTGTAGCTCTGATGAGTTCTGTGTAACATGCATGAGTTTCACACCAGCAGCCGAGTAGCAACTTTTAAAGCGCATGCAGAGGTAAAGATAAAGGTGCTGGATGCCGACCACTCATACTTCAAATGTAGCTTCTGCCATCCTGAAGACTTCATTTTAAAACATTACATCTAGAGGTTGCCCACAGCCACAACTGTTAATGCCAATGTTTGCTTTTGTAGCTCTACTTAGAACCTCCTTCATATCCAAAATATATATGCAAAATGTACATTTTTCAACTGGTCTTAAAATTTTGATCAGGGATGTATAAGACAAACTGTCTTTTTCAGACTTTTTCCTCGGGAAAAACATATGTAAACATATGTAGTCTTATAAAGACAAATATGTGTGCTACACAAAAAACAAGGGCCATACTTTCTACTTTATGATTAAACACATAAACCGCAGACAATTTTAAGGGCAATTAGACCACTGATGGTCTGTGCTTGGCGCTTCTTAAGTCCACTTCTGTCTGTCTATCTATCCGTCTATCCCATCTTGAGATTCTTAATTGGGTAGAGTCACCTTGTTGTTGTTGTTGTTGATGTAGTGTAAGTGTTTTTTTATCTCGGTGTGGATGCACACATTGCGCTCGTATCGCACACACCTTACTTAATAAGGACTCCTCACGACTTTGAATTAAACATGTTTGTGTCATCTTCCTCCCTCCATAATGATGGAGCAGCATCCGGAGGGAAACCAGCTTGAACCTGAGACCCAGCGCTTCCACGGCGCCACCAGAGATAAATCGTTGAGAGACACAGCCAGCGGGCGCTTTCTAAGGATGGAGGGGGGTGGGGGTGGGGGTGGGGGTGTTACGTGCCCGCTAAACCGGTGCTCATTAAGTGAGGCGAAGCAGACATCTCTTGAGCCAAAGTAGCTATGGAGAAGACTTCTAGACTTCCATGCTTTTTGGATTTGTCCTCCTTGGTGTGCTTTTTCTTACACATGGCTGTCACTTTATGGTTTAGTTTTATTTTAATAAAAGTCAAATCCAGTTGGGGCTCTAGATCCAGCAGGCACCGGAGCTTTTCCAAAAAATATTATGTATAATAAATGTGTATCATAACCGATCTTCCTCATGGGCCAGTCTATATATATATATATATATATATATATATATATATATATATATATATATATATATATATATATATATATACAGTATAATTACAATGTTTGTTTTAAAAAAAAAAGTAATTTTAAAAAGTAATTTTTTTAAACATTTAATAGTCTTTTTTTCGTATTAAATTCATTTTATTCTAAAAATGCTAGGTGTAGCTGACGTCCCTTGAGCCAAAGTACCTGTGGAAGAGACTTCTAGAAGGATCCGTGTTTTTTGGTTGTGTCCTTCTTGGTGGGCTTTTTTCCACGTCGCTGTCACTTAACTAGTTTTACTTTAATAAAGTCAAATCCAGTTAGGGCTCCAGATCCAGGAGGCAGCATCATGGGCCAGTTGATTTTTAATTTTTATTTTATTTCCTTCATTGGCTTATGGGGCAGTTAGAATTGTGCCCTTTGAACTCTGCCTGGCAACAAGTGACGTGTCAGAAAATTGTTTTTCTACTTTGCCGCGTCATTTATAAATATATATAGTATAGATAATATTAATAATAAATAATAAATATATAATAAATCAGGAATAAAATAATAAATAATGAATATTATTAATATAAAAAAAATCCAAAAAACTAAAATAATTTCAAAAAATTATACAAATAATAATGCTTTTTATTAGTCAGTCTAATCTTCAAGATTAGTGTGTGACAGAATACAGTATATGGGACTGAAGTGGCAGGTGCAGGTGTGTCTAATATAATAGGTGTATGTGTACACTGTACTGAAAGAGGCATGTTTAAGTCACCTGTCAGTCTTTCTGTACTGAACTATGTGCGACCTCTCACTGTGGCACTCACTCACTCCTATCATTTGACGCTTGCTGTCTTCCAGGAAGGAAGCAGCACGTCACGCACGCAAGCCTGACAGCCTCAAAACGTACACACAGCCGACACGCATGCGCCAACACGCGGCACCTGCTGTGAAGATGGCCGCAAGTTGTTGTTGGTGTTTGCTTCAAAAGGCACCGTTCTCATGAAAGATTAATTGGTGCTCGGTGGCCCCGAGGCCCCCCGACCCCCAGACGCCCGGCAACTAACGGATAAATACTGCTAAAACGGATCGATACCGTAGTTGTGAGACTTTAAAGGCAACCTATGGCGCGAGTGTGAAAGCTTGGAGAGAGGTTAGCTTTTAATCGAAGCCTTCCCACAGTCGTCATGAAGAAATGTGTCCCGTGGAATAGCATCACATCTGTTTTTTATGTTCCTGCTGCAGGAAGAAGACATATTTGTTTACCTCTTGTTGCCCATTATTTATCCTTATCCAAGCAACAACACTATTGATTTTGAATGGTATTTAAACAAGGTGGTCAAAGCACTACCGCAATGCTCTAATTATAGCTGAGCTTTTTACTAAAAGCGCAAAGAGGACAAACATTAATTGGAAGCTGTTTCTTTTTACATAACAACTTACTCGAGCTGCAGCTAACGATTGTTTTCTTAGTCGATGAATCTGAAGCTTGTTATTTTGATGAATCGAGTAATGGGTTAGGCCCTAGACCAGGGGTCTCCAAACTGCATTAGAAGCCCTTGCTGGTTTGTTATTGGCTCTCTGCACATTTTTAAAATACAATTAAACAAGAAAACAAACAAGTAAATTGGAAAAAAAGAGCAGTAATTTTATGAAATATTCGAATATTCGAAAGTCATAACACAAAGATTTTACGAGATAAAGTTGTATACTATGACAAAAATGAAAAACAAAGTTGAAATATTAAACAAATTGTAAAGTTATAATATTAGGAACTAGGGATGCACAATGTTTTTTATCAAGGTTTCTTCCCTAGAGGGACTTTTCCTTGCCTCCCTCGCCAAGTATGTGTTCATGTGGGGTTCAGCTGGGTTCTCTCAAATGTATAAGAAGTGTGGTTCTGGACCTGCCCCATGTGTAGTGCTGTGAGATAACTTCTGTTGGGATTTGGTGCCATGAAAATAAATTTGAATTGAATTGAGGCTGACTCATTAATCTTTGGTTTCTCCCCAAGGAGCCTCATGCCAAGAACTTTGGATAGTCAAATTACTCTGGAGAAGACACCCAGCTACTTTGTCACCAGAGAAGCCCCTCGCCGTATCTCCAGCATGTCCCACCAGACCAAGCTGATTGTGGTGGTCCGCAACCCGGTTACGAGAGCTATCTCGGACTACACGCAGACTCTTTCCAAGAAGCCTGACATCCCCACATTTGAGGAGTTAGCTTTCAAGAACAGGAGCCAGGGTCTGGTGGACACCTCCTGGAACGCAATCCGTATCGGGATGTACAGCCTTCACCTGGAGAACTGGCTGCGCTACTTCCACCTCTCCCAGATGCACTTTGTGAGCGGCGAACGGCTCATCACGGACCCGGCGAGCGAAATGGGCCGCGTTCAGGACTTTTTGGGGCTGAAGAGGATCATCTCGGACAAGCACTTCTACTTTAACAGAACCAAGGGCTTCCCGTGCCTGAAGAAGCCGGAGAGCAGCGGGCAGCCTCGCTGCCTGGGGAAGTCCAAGGGCAGGACTCATGTTCAGATCGACCGGGAGGTCATCGAGCAGCTGCAGGAGTTTTATAGACCTTTCAATGTCAAATTCTTTGAAACTGTCGGACAAGACTTCAAGTGGGATTGAAAGTGACAGGAAATTCAAAAATACTTGGTCTTACCGGGACGTTTCACCCGAGACACCAGAATACTTGATGGTATTTACAGGAACAGGAAGCTTCGGAAAACTCTGCATACCAACAACCAAGTTTCCACCGTCTGGTTCAGTTTGGGACGGTAAACATTCAGAAATTATGAAGGGTGCTAAAATAATTGCAGTGTTTGGTACCGAAGGGGCGGAGCTAGACAAACTGCAGTCCACCGACTGGTCAACTGAGAATGGCGGCAAAGCGTGACATCTTCCTTGTTGACTTCATTGGGCACCTTTCACACAGAGATGCCCTCAGAGCCGTAACAGGGCGGGAGAGCCGACATTTACCTGCATGTGCCTTTCACTCAGAGCAATCGCTTGCAACTAGTGCTGTCAAACGATTAAAGTGTTTAATCTGTTTAATCACAGGGTTGCTGTGGATTAATTAGTAGAGTAATCACGATTAAAGATCATTCGTTTTACAGCTACATTAATCGTGTTTCTTTTTGCAAGAACAAAGAGACTCAAGGAAGAACGGGGGCGCCGCGTTAGCCAAAGTGAAATCAGAATTCCTGGCTAACTGTGTTATTTTAGGAAAACGCCTTTCTGCAGCGTACACATAATACTTTGTCGATTGGTTGTTTTTTTGTACTCCAATTTCCCATCGAAAGGGTCAACATGCAATTTAGCGTCTTCTGTATTGGGTTGTTTGGTTCTGTAGCCTGTCACTACCGGACCAACTGCCCATTTGCGCGGGAACAATATCACAAACTGTGAATGCGTTGCCAGGAATGTTTCCGGGATTTTGAGTTATTTTGCACTGCATTTGCGCTAACATTTTTAATCAGATTAATAATGATGATGGATCAAGCTGCGTCAATTTTGACAGCACTATTTTCTACACAACAGGATGGTGTTAGTGAGCGTCGCTTTGCAGAATTCCTTTACCCACAGGCGCTGTTCCGCCTCTGTTACGGCTCTTATACGACCTCCGAAGGTGGAATATTGCCGGGTCAACTCTGTCCTTCCATTCCTGGGCAATGTAAAAGACGGACACAGCGCTGCAAGCAAAAGCCGGATCAATATTTAGGGTTTCAAAACGATACCGTGCCGAACTGGACCAACTGGTGGAAACACGACTGCTTAAGGCGGCATTTATTTAAAAATGATTCAATCCAAAGTGTCATGAATAAATTAGCAGGCACGCGGTATTATTTTCATTAAAGCCTCCTGTCATTTTAGCAGCGTGAATATTCATAGCCTGAGACTGTGTTTGTCATTATCACACTGAAAATGCACCACTGGTTTTCTTGTTGCCGAGCGCACGACGCCGGCGACAGCCTGTCAATTCTTCCACCATTAAAAGTTGTTGAAATGATGCTTACACTGGAAGAAACACGAATAAATCTTTGCTGTTTATCGAACCTGACATTCTTCCATTGAAGCCCAGAATGTTCTTAAATGAACCGATACTTTAATGACTCTTTCTCACTCATTTCAGTCCTGATCTAACACACTGGTGGCACCTGCTCAAGCCTTCTGGTACGGTTGGCCTGTATCAAAGCAAGAACCCTGTTCATTTTGCATGATATCTAACAGCAACTGGGTGAGTTACTGCAGGTGAAGTCAAGCAACGTGTTACCAGCACTTTTTTTCTTTTATTGCCATATCAAAGCAAGGACTTTATTGATTTTTAGTTATTATACGTACACCACACTGGGGATTCAGGAATTCCTATGGCAAGGCAAGGGAACTATTCTTTTTGAATGATATGATGCAATCATACGACACGAGATGGGTCATTTTCAGACATTTAGGTGTCCGTGCAAGAACACTATTGATTTTGAACGACAACTGACACCAGACAGGTGAGTTATAGCCAAGGTCAAAGTCAAAGGTGAGATCAATACCTGCACTTTTCGACGGATCAACTTTCTTTGTTTCAATTCAAGAATGCTATTGATTTTGAATGACACGTGACACCAGATGTGAGCGATAGCTGAGGTCAAAGGTGTTCCCCCCCTCCCCCATGGATAACTGGCCGATGCCAAAAAAGGATCTTATTGGTTTCAATTCATCATAATCTTTCAGGAATTCCGATTACTTAATTTTGAATATCTTATTACTGTAGCTGGTTATGGTCTGTGAATAAGTCCATTAACATGCGTCACAATGCAAAACTCCTAACATTAGCATGCATTCTGGTGCTCTTTCTCTTGCCTGTCACATTTTTTTTTTTATGTTTATGTTTCTTCTCCTCTTTCAAGTTGATTGACAGGCCAATTGAGTCTGCAGCCGCCCGCGTCCCAGCGAGCTGTCAGCAGACACATCGTGTTTGGCAACTTTATCTCGCCTCGGTTAATTATATGTACTTTTTATTTTTTTTGATCCAACCAGAAAGCCTCCAGCTTGGTGACATTACACTCCCGAAAGTTTCCCACATTGCTGCCACAGTGCAATATTTAGGATGTGATACTTTGCATGTGACAGGTGATAAAACACGCTCAGCGGGGAAGATTCTTGCAGCTACACCGCCCAGCTAATGTTGTTTTGCTTATTATTGCATCATATGACATGCAAATTCAATATTGAATGAACTACTTTAGCAAGATTAAACCTGATTCATACATATTTAATGCTGTGGGAGGAAAAAGTCATCATGGAAGTAATAGTTGGACAAGTGGCAGTGAACTACAGAATATTTCTGATGAATGCAGATCCAGTGGGACTGCCTGTCTGGGATGGACGCTCAAAGGGAAAATGATCAGAGATTAAAGCCCCATGCATCGCCATCACACTCTGCTCAGGTTTAGCATTTCCATTATGACTTTTTTTCCCAGAGAAAATGGGTTCACTCAGCTGTTGTCACCATTTCCTGTGTCACTCCAGTGGCCTTCGACCTCAGCATTAACATATTTATGTTTTAGGATAACTTCCTCATATGGAATTATTTGAGCAACACTTCTAATGAGAATCAATGCAATGGATGTAGTAGTAATATGTTTATGAACGCATATTGTTTTGAGAAGCCAAACTCTTTACTTAAATGGCCCCAGCAACGAAACGTAACTACGATCCTCATCGCAGATCTTCGACCAGAACTGGACTCACGGGACCGAGCGCGGGGTAAGTCACTGTTGATGTAGTACACTGCTGATGGGGGTGTCATCCAACTTCATGTCAAAAAATCCGAACTATCCCTTTAATACCACAAGATTCAACGTACCAAAGGGCAAAATATAACAGTTTGTTCCGCACAAAATGGTACAATAACCGAGACAATGTCTGAGAACCGACCCAAAATTTTTTACTGAAATCATACAAACACGGGAGCATTCCAAAACCGAGGTTCCCTTAAATTGAATATTTTTAACATTTTCAAACAAGTCTGTACATATTTTGGCTATGGCTGTCAATCCATTCAAATATTTAATTGTGATTAATCACATTTTGTCCATAGTTAACTCACAATTAATTGTCGATAGAAGGGAGTTTTAAGATGTGATAAGTCGGGATGTAAATCTGTGGTAAATGACTCGATACGCAGCTAGATACACGGGTTAAGATACGATTGAAAAATGATATACTGTGATATAATGTGAAGCCAGCTATTATGTTATTTTAGTTTTGCATTGAAGGCCTGTGAATATTCTCATTCATGCAGGTCACTGTACTGGGTCATTCAAAAAGAATGAAGCCATTTGATGATGCATTGCTTGAGTTCTCAAGCATGGTCGTAGAATGAGTCAGTGACCATTTGAAAGAGGAGTTTTCTAAGTTTTGATTGGCTGCCACAGGGGCACTGCTGTCTCGTCGTTCCTCCGGCAACGCTCAGTTGATCGTGATATGCTGATACACGTCTGGGAGGAATTCTCTTATCGCATTGATGTTGCCCGTGCTGCAGGTGGTGGCCACGTTGAACACTTGTAAGACAGGAAATAATACTGGATTGTGAGTAGAATACTTGTGACTTGGCTGGAGGTTTCTGTTGCTTTTCCTTCATAAAGTATTGTGTAATGAAATTGTTTCATTCTTTGTGAATAACCTTGTATTCTCAGGGCATTGGACTCTTCAGTTTGTCTTAAGCGACGTTCACACCGCAGGTCAATTCCGATTTGTTGCTCATATGTGACCTATATCAGATTCTTTTTATGTCTGTGTGAACAGTACACAACCCAGGCTTCTTTCGTACGTGGATATCTGTTTTGTATACGATACTACTGCCGTTTGAACGTTCTGGTGGCGTATATCCGATCTGAACGACATACATAAAGAGATTGAATTTGAACAAAAATCCAAATTGGGCATCATACTTTGTAGTGTGAACAGGGAAAATGTTTCGCCTCTCGTATCCGAGCAGGCGTCATCAGTTCATGCACAGGATTAGCTAGCACAGCTCTCCTCTGAGGGGATGAACAGCACTCTTTTTCAGGACTAAAATGTACATAATATATTTGCTGCAATGTCTGTTCAGAGGAGCCTGTGTGTGGCAGGAACTGTAAGCCGCTTCACTGACACTTTTTAAAACTAAAAATTCACATGACGATCTTTTGCCTACATCGGTGAGGACCTTTATCAAAGCATTACACGTCTTTCCATGACATATAGGTCAGATATATGCGACCTGACCGTTCATACTGCAGTCGCATCGTATACATATCGGATTTATATCCAAATCAGATCCAGGTCACATTTGAGTAAAAAAATGGGAATTGGCCTGCAGTGTGAACACAGCCTTAGCCACCTTGACACTCCTATTATTTCATTGTTTGTACAATTCTTATGCTGCAGGGACTTGAGATGGCCGCTAGCTAGCGAGCTAACAAGCTACCGAGCTAACCAGTTGGTCGGACACGCCATGGCTGACTTCATGACTTCATGTCGTTTTAAGGTAATGTAATGTAAGTAATGTCTCATTAATGTTTTGTGTCATTACTGCCGCCTAGTGACCAGAATACTACATATCACTTGTATTTCGATATTTTAACTAATAATAGACCATGATCTACAGTACAACAAAACAGCCATCGAAGGAGTGATAATCGAACCGCAATGTTGCGAGGGACGACTGTATTTGATTTTTGTTTTTTGAAATAAGAGGAGTATATATATATTTTTTTGGTATGGCATACAGCAGTGTAGTATTCAACACTGTCAGAGTGATTTCATATAATGTCTTGTATGAAACGCATATGAAAATGATCCCTCTTTGTGCAGAGAGAGCCTCATGCTGTCATCTTCTTGCTGAATTAGAGCAAAATCACCTCCAGTTTGAACACACGCACACACACTTCTTTTGCCAGCGCAGTCATTTATATTCAGACGACTTCACACTTCAAATGGGAGGGGGAAAAAAAGAAAGGCAAAGATGGAAAAAAAAAACCTGAGAGAAAAGGCTTGTGTGTTCTGTCATGCGGCTGGCAGACAGAGACAACTCCTAACGCAACGTGACGCTAACAAAAGGATGCGAGCGTGACAAGTCGCAGCACTTTGGATTTCAAATGTAAGAGGATTATTAGTAATGTTTGCTGACATAACTGGGACTTCAAGTGAGCTCCCGCAGCTTCATTAAAATGGAGCAGTCAGAAGCATTTTAGTGGAGAAAAGAACGTAACATTTTGGACACGGTGCACTTTTTGTGTGTTGAGGGGAGGTGATGGCGTGCCTCAGGGTTACTAACTCAGTCCTCAAGCATTCTTTACATTAAGTGTTCAATCACAACTTTTTGTCTTGTTTGCAATTTTGTTGTGATGCTTTTAGACGCACTTGTCTTTCAAGAGAAGTTTTTTAAAAAGCCGAAGGTCCTCCAAAGAAAGAGACTTCAAATCACTCGTAAGTAGCGGTGGCACTTGAAAAACGTTGTGGTCACATCCGGGAGCTTTCTAAGTCATTCACAGTAAGTCGGAGAGTCACTTGCTTCCCGATGTTGTTTTTCAAAGGTTGTCAAAAGTAGCTTTTTGTTTTTCACTGGCTTCTCTTTATTTTATGTAAGAGTAAACTTTCATAAAGTTAAGCTGAGGTTTTTTTTTGTTTGTTTTTTTTGGTGAAAAGTTTCAAAGACAAGTCTGGTTTTCTTCAAATAATGCCGTCAAGTTCTGAAGGACTTTCATTCACTGAATCAGAATGGCCATACTCGTCAGTTACACAGAGGCACAAGTGAAATTGTGCAATCACCCGTCCGTACATATACGACGTACCTTACAATATGAGAATAGGAGAGGAGGAAAGAAAGATTCCAAACTATGCTTCTACGGGTGTGCAGTGTGGGACTGGCAAAAAACCTCGGCAACATAGGCACAAATAAGCACACTTTACAACATAAGAACTTGAAGACTGGCACCAGGGAAGGGGGGTGGAGGTGTTGCAGCGCAGATTGGAGTGAATCTCATATGTGAGTCTTGACCCAGACGATTCAACCTGCAGTCGAACATCGTGCAATTTGGATTTTGACCAAAATTTGCTGAAATAATACGCCTTTGAAGACACACACAGCATATCTCCTCAGTCTTCAGCTCTGGTGAGTATCTAAAGCAGGGGTTTCAAACTCGCGGACCATATTTTGTGGCCCCGTACGTCAAAGTTTAGTGCGGTTAGCCCAATAAAGGAGTAACGACTCCTTTATTGCCGTTAATGGATGTTGCTTTTGAGGGACTTCTTATTTATAAATTGAATATTTTTGCAGTTAGAGCATAGAAAACCTCTTTATGACCTTCAAAATATGGTTTGTAATATTATTAGAGCCCTTTAGACACGAAATTACACGCCTATAGCCACATTTACACTTGTATTACCCAATATAGGAGACATAATAAGAGCAGATGGACGACATATTATCACAGCACCTTTGAATACATCTTCTGAATACCTTATATTTGTATTTTAGTTCATTTAGCCATTTTTGTGCTTGTACATGCTTAATTTAGCCAAAAAATACATGAACGTGCTTTAATATGCATATTTTTTTTTACTAATAAGCTGCTGTTGTTTTTTTTAAACCGTAATATAGTGAAGTTGTGAAATTTGAACCGTGAAGTGACGAGGGACGACTGAATTGTGTGTATTGTAGCAATCTTGAATCCCACAAGAGATGCTTTTATTCAATATGTTTTACAACTTATGGGCTACCGTGACAGCTTCTAAAACGTGATTCTGGAGTGAATACTTGATGCGGGCCAGCCTCACCCAGACTCTACCTCCTGCGGGCCCCAGGAAAATTGAGTTTGAGACCTCTGATGTAAAGGATTAACTCCTCAAGCTTTTTCTTTTACTTTTTTTGTGATGCCACCATAGAAGGGTACCATTGATGGCAAAGAGAAAATGGTCTGTCCTGGCTACTCAGGACAATATGGCACGTCACGTTTCGTCGTCATGGGAAAAGATTCACCTCCTAAGCACATCAGCGTTAAGGGTGAGTACATCCTTTTTTTCCCTCGTAATACCAGTCAGTCACATGTTTGACTTCTTTTTACACTTAAAAATATTACTTAAAACATTGCCTGTACAGTTAATAAAGCTTTTATGATGATGTCAGTTTGACACCAGAACAAAATGCCAGTTTCCATCAATGGTGGAACAATCGGCACTCGGAATACACTTACATGAGGAAAAAGTGAAGCTCTAACAGACATTAATGTGAGCATATAAAACGCTGCCACAAAAAAAAAAAAAATTCAAGCCAAGGTGAGATTTATTGAAAAAATATGTTTCCTTTCCCCTGCAGCTAAGAACACATTAAAGAAAATAAAGGTGTGCAATCAGGGTGAAAAGAGATGATTCATGGGCCCGAGCTCTTCAAGTTAAATGTTCTGAAGAAAAAAACACTCATAGTGGCCTTTCAAAAAATAGCCCACAAACCCCCGTCATGCTTTCTCGCACTGCGGCGCATCTTTGCCCAACACTCCGGAGACGGAACGATATGTCAGACCTGGAGCCCCACGTGGTTCATCACGGAAAGGTCACGTATATCCCTGCACGGAGGACCTGAGCAGCATCCCGAATAGAGGAACCCTGTTTAGTCTTTGGAGACAGAGCTTCACTTTGATGAAGAGTCTAAGCGTTCTTAGAACTTATGTACTCCCACATTGGGTGACCTTGTATGGAAACACATGCAAAGGATGTAAAAGCCAACAAACAGCAAAAAAATGTAAAGATGAGGATTACCCAACAAATATGAGGATTACTCAACAAATACATTTGGGTGATTTGTTATCAGGTTTATGCAAAAAGTGCTAAAACGATTTCTGAAAAGTTTGCGGTTGGGATAAGCCTAGGTCACAACCGTACATTCCCCAAATCACTTTTTTTTTCTCGACACACAAGGAGAAAGTATGAAATATCTGAACGTGCGTTGGCCGCACTGTTGGCGCACGACACACATAGGAATCCGCAACGTATGAAAAAATGGACATTTTGCCCAAACCCGACACTGGAAAAGCGTACGAAAGACACACTTTGGCCGTACGGATGACGCACGAAGACGTGCAAAAAAACGTAAGCGCCCGTAGAATTTGTTTGACATGACAAAGAACTTCTGCGGCCAGTCTACGGTTCAAAAATCAGCACATCACACGTGCGTTTCTTGCATTTTTTTTTGCACGTAGACTGGCCGTAGGAGCCTGTACGACCGGGTGTGACCCAGGCAAAAGTGTCCCTGCAAAATTTGGTGTAAACAAAGAATAATAGGAATGTAAAAATGTCAAATATCATGTCTTGAGAGCTCTAATAATGGGGAAAAAAACTCAAACAAGGTTTCTATGCTCAAATTATGAAAATATTCAATTTATTAATATTGAATCCTACTTTGCGGAAATTCACTTATTGTGGTCTAGGAACCAACTAACCACCACAACTGAGGGACGATTGTAAAAATTTCAAAATGATGAATTTCTTGAGATTGCTTTTGAACATTCAGGGGAAAAACATGTGAAGTTGTACATTTGATCACTATGGGTAGTATTCATTTGATAGATTCTGTGCAGAGGTTATGATAGAAATTATACATTTGATACATTCATTCAATGTTGGAGGAGTTAGCAGGCTGGATTGTACGATTTCCATGAAATGTGCGCACTAATACTGTTCTCGTACGCACGTCATCGGGCATCATCAGTGATGTACGCGAGTAAAGAACATGCCAAACAACTCGTTATTATTTCAACCACAATGGAAAGGAAGTAGTCTGCAAATGTACCTCGACCTCCGCTAAACTTATGTGTCGTGTTGTCGCGCTGCAGCATCAGCGATGTCTTGAGAGCGTTCTTAATGCCAGCCCAACCAGCACAGTTCTGTCCGTCCTCATCTCTGGAGATGCTGGATAGGCGCCGTTCAAAGAACCTTCCGGCTTCAGGCGCCGCTTAGAAGCGTTGCAAACACAAGCTACCCAGCGTGTGCTTGTAATGTCAATGCTGTGAAATAAAGCCAATAAGGAGCTGCTTTCTGGTTGGACGACAGCCGCTAACTTGCTGGGATTATTTGCAGTGTGGCCGCAAGTACACACGCTAGTTTATTGGTTAGAATATTATTACACATTATTATATAGTGTTTTCATATTTACTCTTTTTAAGTTCCCACTTTTAACTATTCTTTTAACATTTTGACTTTTGTCACATGAAAATGCAACCGTATTTGTAAAATTCTTTTCACGCTGTTGCGATTCATGACATTCTTTAAAATGACATCCTTTCATACATCATTTTCATAGCAAATTGACTTTGTTTATGGGAACAAACTCAACTTTTTCTGACAAAGTACAGTTTTTATTCTTACCAAATATAGTTTCTTCTGGCAGTTTTTGTGTTTTATTTACTAAAATTGAATTTTTTTTTATTATTCTTATTTATTATTTTATTATTATTTTTTATTATTCTATCATTTTGACCGTCACGTTACGAGTTGTACAATTTGTCTCACATAATTTTAGTCCTCTCGGTAGAAAAAGTTTGGACACCCCGATACATTTCCAAATTTATTGTTGTCACATTCCCATTTTGGTCTTGAATTGGAGGGGGGGGGAAAAAAAAAAAAAAAAGGACTATTAAAACATTTGTTTCACACAATTTTAGTCATGGAAATTCATATTAAAATTAAGACTCCTTTACCCAATATGACAATTTCTAACATCACAAATGTTTATTTATGAATAAGACTCATTCATTTGAATTCATTGGTATGTTTTTTTTCTTGCAATTTTTTGTTTTTGACATTTATTTTAAAATCAGTGTTGTTTTTTTTGTATTATTTTCTGAACATTTCAAATTTTACACAACTCCAACTTCATTAATAAGAGTAATTAATTTTAATTAATTAGTATGTTTTTTTCCCTGCAATTTTAGCTTCTTGTATTATTATTTTTTTATTTTTTACATTTTCTTAAGATGACTTTTTCGTAACATTACTCCAAGACTATTTTTTATGTGTTTATGCAAATTCTGTTGCACATTTGCACACCAGCCCAAATGGGGCCATCACTTCATAAAACACTGTTTATCTTACCACCACAATAGCAAACATGTTAAATGGATAGCTCTAGTGAGCATTATTATTGATGGAATGACTCTTTTTGTATTGGCTGTCATCAGCGTGGTCAGGTGTACCTAATTTAGTGGCGGGTCTTTGAAAGCAGACTTACTTTGCGCTTTCATTGATTTTTCATTGCAGGCTCCTGTCTAATTATAAAGACATGAGAGCAGCACTTTCCTTCGAGCAGACGTGTCCAAGTGGATCATCATCATCATGTCTTATTTATCTTTTATTACCAGCATCAAGCAGCTTTTTGATGTTCACAACAGCCTACAGAGGAACTTTGGATTTTATTTATTCATTTTTTTACACCGCCGATAAGACAAGCTGATTGACGCTCAGCTAATCACGAACACTTTCATCACGGTTAATCGTGGCTTAACATCCCGTGCTCTTTTATTATTAGTCCAACAATGCAGCCAGAGAATGACGTGGAAGTCGTAAATGCAAGGATAAAGTCATAGTTTACGATAATGACCGTCATCGAATAAAATAACTCATTTATTCTGGTAACATTACAGCAGTTCAAGGGAATTCATCTCTTTTCAAACATGATCAGATTTCTTCCAATTTTTGTTTTTGCCGTCCATTTTTCTTAAATTGTTTTCAATATTTTTCTTGGAAAAATCCAACTTTATTTGAACCATTGTTGTTTTTTTTCTTGTACCTTTTGACAATGAATTATTAACTCATTCAATCCCAGCCATTTTTCAAAAGACAACCCCTTCAGTAGTGGCCATTTTAGACTATTTTGACTAATTTTTCAAGGCACACAGAATATTGTGTTCTATTGCTATATAAACATGGAAGCTACCAAAAGAAAGATTAGACTTTCATCAGAAAAAAGAGTTTGTTTCTACCTTTTTCCGTTTATTAGTAATCAACTGTAGAAAATAATTAAGCTTCAGGAAAATATCAGTTCAGCTTTTTGTGAAAAGATACATTTTAAACATAACTTTCACTTTGATACAATTTTTTTTGCTTTTGTGACACTTGAAATATCTAAACAACTATACCACAACATAAACAACACAAAAAAGGGTTGTTTTAGGTCCAAATAACAATTTAACAACAAAAGCATAATAGGGTCCCCTTTAAAATGTCTCTACAATGTGTAACCTTCTGCACGCTACACTCCTCCACGCTCTCTCACTTCCTCCTTCCTGTCTTGTGTGATTCTTCCATTGAAAAGATCCCTGCCAAGCTATCATCAAATGCTCTTCTGCCAATGTTAGTGCATTAGTGCAAAGTTGGATCATCCCCTCTTTTTGCCTCTCACGCAAAAAAACGTAAAAGACGTATAAATATATCTTTGGGATCTGGCGTTTGGGGTTATAAAAACAAATAAATATGTCTTTGCAACTGAAAGAGTTCATCAAATTACATCTTTGGTCTCGTAGTATTTGGACATTTTCAAAAAATGTGACTTCATCTGTGATTTTGTGACTTTTGTTCTCAAAAAGTCTGACGTTATCCTTGTGATATTACGATATTTCCGCAACTTCTTGGTTGGTATGGTAGGATAAGCTAGCGTGATGGGGTTTTTTTACATTTTGTCATTAAAAAAAAAACAGAACTTTAACACATTTAATGACTGTAATTGGACTGTAATGGTGTTTTTAGGCTGAAAGGATCCAAAACAATGTCAGTACTAACATTAAACCAGCTAACTTTAAACTCTAGCTAGCCGCTTCACCAACTCTGTTGACTTTGTGGTTAAAAAAGGGTCCAATTTGTACAATTTGTCCTGTATTTGTTATATAATTTGTCACAAATTGTCTTAAATGGGCATAAGCTTGTGTAGGAGGCTTTGGGAATGCTTAAGATGGTAAAATGGTTTGCGGCGTGTTTGCAGTCGCGCCCTCATTAGCATTCATTTGCAGCTCGGCGTCATTAGCATACTAACAGTAATCTTTTAGCGCTTTGTGTTCCTTGTGACACATTTATATAAATAAATAGCTGCAATTAAACATAAAGCGCTTTGACCTGGCTTGCACAGCCTCCAGCCATATTTCATGCTAGCCTGGTGTATTCGCTAATAGTTCCAACAATCAATGAGGTATTAAATGTTCTTTAATGACATTTTAATCATATGAGGCGAGAACTATTTTTGCTTGCTGTGTGCTTTGCTGCAGTAATCAGCATAAAGGAAAACATGTTTGGAAAAAGTCTTCCCCTTTTCTCTTGGGGAAAGCTCATAAAAAGCAGCAGTGATTTATGATTCAATAAAAACACACAAAATTAGGCGAGCTTGGAAGGCGATCAGAGCAGCCTTGCAAGGATGATGTCTTAAAATGGACAAATTCATATTGTTTAGAATATCCCCAAAGACGCAATAAATCACTTTTTTGACAGGCTAGTGTGTCCGACCGGCTCTCTTCTTCTTTATTAAAGCGCCACGGAGGCTGACAGAAGATCCATCTGTGGACTTACACACACAGCGCAGTCCGCCCTTAAATTGGGATTAATTACAGCACGGGGGGGGCCGTGTGTTGAAATGGGAAATGATACGCTCCCGGGAAGAACGCTTTTAAAAGACGCTCCATCTCCGTTAGCGCACAAGCTTGCAGATGGCGATCACGTATGGAGCAGGTGAGAAAAAGGAGCACCGCGCTCGTCTTTCTTGACCTTCTTTTACTGTAGAACTGCAGGCCTTGTCCGTCAAATCACCTTTTTTTATTTTAAAATGGAATTCATTTTAAATTTAGTTTAAACTTTTTTCTCTTATGACTTTGTCTCATAAATTCCAATTTAATTCTCATAAACTCTTAAAAAGGCTTCTTTTTCTCATGAAAATGTCAACTTTTTCTTCTAATATTTGAACTTAATTCTGATAAACATTTGTGGAAAAAATTGCAACTTTTTTCTCATAAAAATTCAGATTTTTTGTCTTGTAATATTTCAACTTCATTTTTTAAAATGTGATCAGGAAAAAATGTTTGCTTAAAAATCACCTTTTCTCTCGTAAAATAAACTAAATGTTTTCGTCATTAATTCTTCTGAACCTTCTTCTGGGGAAAAAAAAATTGTCCTCCATGAAAAAATTGCTGATTTTTCTCATAATAATCCAACATAATTCCATAAGCAATTTTTTAATGAACTTTTCTCATATAATTTTACTTTTTCTCATAATATGACAACTTGATTCTCAAACATTCTTCTAAAAAAAAAAATTTCTCATAAAAATGATTTTATTTCGTATTTAATTCTCGTAACGTTATCTAGGAAAAAATTACAAAAATTTGACAACTTCTTATCATAATATTTCAACTTAATTCTCCTATAAGTGTTAGTCTAAAAAAAAAAAGTTTTCCTCCGGGTTTTGACAAACTTTCAAAATTCCGTCTTTTCTCGTGATATTTGCAACTTGTCATATTATGACGTAATTCTTGTTTGCCTTATTTGTAAAAGTTTGACATCTTTTTTGTCATAAAACTCAGGACTTTTTCTTGTAACATTGCAACTTCATTCTTGTAAATGTTTTAGTACCAATCTTTTCTCTTAATCATGTTATTTGTTCTTGTAAAATGTGCAACATGTTTTCATAATGAATTCTCATACTCCTTATTCCCGGAAAAAAGAGACATTTTCCCCGTAAAAATGACAGCTTTTTCCTCGTAAAATTCCAGCGTGATTCCAGCATTATTTTTGAAAAAAAGTCACTTATCTCACATAATTTGACTTTTTCTCAAAACATGACGACTTCGTTCTCAAATACTCTTCTAAAAAAATGTTCTCATAAAAATAAATAAATAAAATTATATTTGTGTGAACCATCAGAAAAGTTCGATAATCTCGCATCACCTGTTGGCTGGTCCAGAGTTGAGGAGAGCGCCACCTGGCAGGTTGCGTAATGACACTTCCTGCGTCCTCTCACCATGGCTGTTAGCAGCGACGACGTGCAGCTGGCCTCTGCAACCATTTAACACATGCGACAATGTGTAACATGCTAATTTGTTCCCAGCTCAGACATTTGGAAAATGTTCTCAGTGGGCCTCAAGTGGCAAAGAGTGACAGTTAACTCCTGGATAGGCACCTTTATCGCAATTAGCATTTAAATGAACACGGCTCTTCCCAACGAACCCACAAATCATTATCGATCAGTATTTCTTGACGTTGGTTTTAAGGGGAACTTGCCAACTAACTTTTGTAGAACCGTAAACAGCCTGCAATCTTGGAAAATCTGTCAAATACCTTTTCAGCCAATCATGACAGGCCCTTTGCTCGTTAGCAGGGGTTCCAAACGTAACCACAAACTTATGGAAATTGGCTAGATATTTTTGCCAATCTAGCTGTCTTATTAATGGTGACCCATACAGTATACAGTATAATCTCTAATTAATGTAATAGGTAATACCTAAATAACTAATGAAAGCGCTAGAGTGCCTCAAACGTCTAAAAATCACTTTGTTTTATTGCGTAATCCTGCTAACCATAACTCTGAGAAAACACTCTAGCTAGCTAATGACAAAACCTCACACTTCTGAAACTCGCTCGAGCCTCAGATCTCCGAAACGCAAAGACTTTTAGGGTACTTCATAAACTAACAAATTAACTTTTTTTTCTGTAATCCTACGAGCTCACGACGCTAACAAATGGCCAATCCGTGTGTAAGTGTAATCCAATTTAAAAACATACCTCTCAAATCTCTAAAACGTAGCTAACTAGCGAACGAGCTTGTGGTGAAACCATCACATTTCTGGAACACAATCAGTAAATCATTTTCTTGATCATTTAAATAGTAAGTCTTTTAATCGGTTACTAATCTCTACAGAGCATCAAACCTTGCATTCATATTTTCAAAGAAAGAGGGCGATAAAGACTTGTAGTCCCTTACAGATCAAAGGAACTACAATAATGGCTGTCAAGACACTTCCTGTAATTGTAATATTGGTGTTAAAGGAAAGTGTAGCTTTTGTGCCGCTGTTGTAAGTCATACTAAACAACAATGGCCACCGCTAGCAGTGCGTGATTGGAATGTTTTCCGCCATGCTGCTTAGCTTCACCTCACATTCACTTCATTTTTATTTCCTCCCCTCAGAGACATCTCCTTCAAGGAATCCATTGAAAGCAGGGCAAGCCATCTTTGCAGCCTCGCACTGCACACAACAAGGAGCGTTTGATTTCTATCTCAGGACGTGGCCGGGGTCCTGCGGGGGTCAGTGTGGCTGACGGCTTTGGAGATTGATAGTCCAGCAGGCGGAACCGAGCGAGCAGTGATCCAAAGAAGTGAGTGTGAGTGGAGTGTTGCGGCCACTTCCTGTCTGTCATCAGGCCGCAAAGTGAGGGAAAGCCTGCAGAGAAATGTTTGTTTTCTTTACTCGCCGCTGTCATTTCCTGTCTGTCTTTATCGGCTTGCTTCAAAACTGGCAAAGACGACAGAAATTGCCTCACTATTTTGACTGCACGACTGATTTTAATATAGATCCGCAGCTAAAAGTGGCGTCCTCTGGAAAAGTAAACACCACTGCATACAGCATGCATGCATGCAGCACCAATCAAAAGTTTGGAGACACCGGCTCATTGAATTCAACGACAACTTGTTTCTACACTTTTCACTTTTTCCTCAAAAGTTTAATTGTTAGCACGATTTACATAAATAGAACACTTGAATGTTTATATGAGACCAACACTCGATCGTGTGTTTTTACAGTACCATCTTCCCATCCCTTGTCAAAGAGGAAAGTGTTATTTATTGCAACAATGGAAGGGCCGGGCTGCGCGTCTCTTAAATGATACTTTTAGTGTGCACAAGTCAGCGTAATGCCTCCTAATGAGCAGCATATACTGTAGATGCACCCATATTTACATCATAAACGTAACCTCCAGGGTTTTATGCATGGACATTTATCATCGCTCTGCTGCTGCACTTAAAACACATCGTTTGTTTTACTCACACAAAAACACATTCGTCTAATTGGATGCCTTTTTTTTCCCATCTAACTTCCTGCCATCATTTCCTGTTTTAAAGAAATACACACACTAAAAAAGAGATGGGTATTATTCTTAATTTATGTAATGTTTACTTCACACAAAAGTGAATAAGTGTTTTTTTTTGTTTTTTTTTAAGGAAATCAAGCTTGTCAAGGTTTTTGTTTGGATTTCATAACATAAAAAAAACATCAATGATGAAAAGAACGTTCCTATGTTCTTTTTTTTTCATGTTTTATTTTTACATTTTTCAAATAAGTTTCTTCATTAATTTTAAATGTATGACGTCTTTAATTATTTTATTTTGTAATTGATTCCTAATTATACATGTAAATATAATGGATATTATTAATATTGTTCCTATGTTATGAATAAATATAATCTAATTATTATATATAACATATTATGATGCTTCTAATGTTCCACTCACATAATTATCCTTCATTTTATAATTTAAAAAGAAAAATTATTTCATGTAGATGCTACTAAAAAAAAATAACTTTTTAAATATTTTATACATAAAATGTATTAAATAATTTTATTATTAAATAATTTTTATTATTTTAGTATTAAATTAAATTTTAGTATTAAATATTATTATTATTATTTTTTTAATAAACTTAGTATGTATGGACATTTCATCTAGGTGAAATAGCATTTAAAAAAATAAATTTGATTCACGCTTTAAAAATGACTTAAATATTGACAATATTGATAAATCAGGGTTGTTTTTGTGTATTTTAACTGTGCAGCACATTAAATTAATTAGAAATACTGTATTCAAATATTAGTATGTAGTCATATATCCAGTATGGGGCGTCACAAGACACCCAACTCACGGGACGAGACGATGCGCGAGATTTTAGCATTAATTTTAAGCAAAGTACAATGGAAAAAAAAAAGGACTAGACAAAAAAAACTTTTTTTTATTAAAGTCACAAAACAATGCAGGTGCGTTTTGAAATATTTATAGTCCCACAAATTGAGGCTCAAATAAACCACTGTTATTATAATATACTGTTAACATAATAATAATAATTGGTTTTCTCTTATCTACGTGTCTGTCTATTTACGTCAGATGTCCAGCTGTCCTTTGATATTTAGAATAAAAAAAAAAATAAAAAATGTAATTGTTGCATTTGTGGAAGGGTTTCCCCAGCTTTCAGACTTGTATCACACGCCGTTACGGAGATGGAGATCACTCCGGCTCGCCTGCTCGGCGGATTCTTCATCTTTCTTGATGGTTTGTATTTAATTGCCAAATGCAGTAAATGCACGACTCAAGAAAAACTTAAATGCGCACCCTTACTCGCTAAATATAGCGACAATTTCAAATTGTCAACACGGGACTCTTCTATGGATGAGGCGTGTCGTGAAACCAAACCGGTGGTCGCCGGTACGTGAAACCTGGCACTGAACCGCTCTGTGATTAAAGGTGCAAGCAAATCCAAACATCTACGTGGGTTGATCTGACAAATCTTAAGTAACATTAGATCCCATGTAGAATTCCTCTGTATCTCGCGATATAGCTTTTCTCCAAACAAGAAATCCTGTCATGTTTTCATCTCGCGAGATCCTTAGTACAGTATAATAAATACCAATAAAAAATACAACAATATTGTATTTTTTGCTCCCTAGTGAGGTACAGTACACTGTTGGGGATGCTTTTTGCTGATTATTCATTTACATTAATGAGCAAAATAACCCATGCAGACGTGAATCCACGCAGAATCTAAACACGTGAATCACACGCCTCGGCCTCTTTTACACGCATTAGCGCCGTTTCCATGACACAGGGGTGTCGTTAACTCCACGTTTTACTCCAGCTTTACTTCCGAAAGACAGTAACCCGATGGCCTTGTGTCACGCTCGTGGCAGCTTTCAAAAAAGAACGGGAAAAAAAATCCATCCTCTCCGCGCCGCTAATTAACAGTAAGAAGAGACCCCATCACACTGCTCGTCTCCGCTGAGAATAACGATGAAGCCCAGAGGAATGAATTAGAAGCCTCCTCGCTGTGAGGAGTAAAAAGCAGCACTTTCGCAAACGGTCCATTTTTGGCCGCCTGTTTAAGGAAACTTTTTGCCGCCTGGAGAAAGACACTAATGAGTCATCTCGAGGTTAGCCAACTGTGTCGCTACGCTGGAGTCCAGCTCATGTGTGGACCTGTTGGACCTCAGACAACCTGCTACAAGACACACTACAGTATATACTGTAGGCCTTGGTGTTGTAGTGGTCCACATAGCTGACTCTCGCAGGCCACTTTTACACAAAGTTCTGCAAAACATGCGACGTATTGTTACTATTTTATGATGAAAACAAATGCATATGAGCCATAAGACAAGAGCCGGCATGTGTCCACCTGTACCTTTCATTCAGAACGCAGCAAACCCGGGATATTGCTGGAACTGTGTGAAATGCCACACAGCGATCAGAAAATTAGACGTCAGCTTGTCAAATCATTTTGACAATTGCTGTCACCACAGCAGCGATGAGGTGAAACACACACCACTGTCCCCCCATTTCGTCATTGCACTTTTTAAACAGGCACCTTCCCGCCTCTAATAAAACCTCCAAAGACGTAATATTATTCATATTACTACTGTGGAAGGTGGAAAATTCCAGTTTTTAGATAACAGCAGACAAATACAACCCAAATCATGAATAATTTGTAGTTCAACCATGATTTTTGGCTCAAAAGTCACCCAAAGAGTCAGTGTTTTACTTCTTCTTTGGCGCTTTTGTGTGTTTTTTTGTCATGCCACCTGAAGAGGTGTGATGATAACCACAGAACCAAAAATGGGGTCAAAATCCCGACTTTTGTGAGCTGTGG
Source organism: Dunckerocampus dactyliophorus (assembly GCF_027744805.1). NCBI lineage: Eukaryota > Metazoa > Chordata > Actinopteri > Syngnathiformes > Syngnathidae > Dunckerocampus > Dunckerocampus dactyliophorus. Next base: position 6,226,369 of record NC_072836.1, on the reverse strand, counting down.
CAGAATCTTCAGTCAAACGCCAAGAAACACGCTAGTAAATTAAAATAATAGACACAATTTCATGGAACAAATACTACAATTGGTCACACTTTACAATAAGGTACACAAAATACAGTAATTGCAGAGGAACTAATGAGGAACTAATGACTAAGGCACATAAATATAGACTAGTAACTGAGGAACTAATGAAGCACTAATGAGAAACTAATGAGGAACTAATTACTAAGGCACATAAATTTAGACTAGTTACTGAGGAACTAATGAACAACTAATGAGGAACTAATGACTAAGGCACAAATTTAGACTAGGAACTGAGGAACAAAGGCACATACATTTAGGGTAGTTACTGAGGAACTAATGAAGAACTAATGATAAACTAATGAGGAACTAATGACTACGGCACATAAATTTAGACTAGTTACTGAGGAACTAATGAACAACTAATGAACAACTAATGAGTAGAGTAGTTACTGAGGAACTAAGGCACATAAATTTAGGTTAGTTACTGAGGAACTAATGAAGAACTAATGAGTAGTGGTTAGGGTTCGGTAGGTTCGTTCCTCATTAACTACTGCAATTTTGTGTACCTTATTGTAAAGTGTTACCCTACAATTTCAGTTGTAACTGTAGGTCAATGCTTCTGATAGCGGTTAGGCCAGCAGAGAAGGCTTTGCTGGCCCTGACGGCACACCACCGGTGTACTGTACTATCATGTCACTCAATGGATGACCTAAAAGGTGGTCTTTCTTTGTCTCTTTCAGGTGATGGTTTTGCTCTGTGGCGAGGATGCATCATCATGCAGCACGTGTGACCTAATGAGCGCCTTAAAGAGCTCATTTAGGCGTGGAGATCTGGTACCAGAGGGAAATGTCAGCTGTGACTGTTTAAGAGCAGGCAGGGCTATAATTATGATGTAAGGAAACAGCATGTTTTATTCATGGCGCCGACCCTTCCACTGTGTAAACTCCGGCGGCATCTCACAGGGGCCTTAAAAGTCTTACGTTCATGCATTTTTAATTAACCGCAAAATAAAGACGGGAAACGGTCAAATGAAGTCGGTGGAAGTTGACATTGAGCCAAGGAAGCGCGCTGGTCCTGGGGCGCCTTCTTTGGTCCAACATGGAGGATCCATGCAGGAGGTAATGAATGAATGAATCATCGTTAAGACTTGAGTGCGGTGACTCTCCACCTTGATGCTTCATCTTTCTCTGGCTTCACATTCTCAGCCCTGCAGGAAGCTCCGAGCAGCAGCAACAACATCAATGCAAGCACCTTGGCCAAGTTTGAACCTCCACACTGTTGACTTTCTGTGCCCCAAGGCAGGAATTTAATCATCACGCTCCTCTTCCTGTGCTCCCACACTCAGGTTGAGGACATGGTGGCTTCTATTGGGGGGGGGGGGGGGGGTCTTCTCCTCACCATCATCACATGATTGACACTCCCTGCGACTAATTGATGCGTACGTACATAAAAAAATGTCTATTTTTGCCACATGCCTCGTTTCTCCCCTTCCAAAGCGTCCTGCGAGCTGGATGTTGACGTTCTAATTCAATTTCATATCAATATTTGCGGTAAAAGTAAGAAGCTCCACAACCCTTCCCCTTCTCTCTTCAATTGCCATTGTTCACTCATGACAGGTTTAATCCCCAAATAAGCCTCACACACTTATTAAACGCATTTAAAGTATAAAATGCATAGGTACTCACCACTAATGAAAATGGAAGATGATCCATGAACAGACTGAATTGGAGTCACAGTGCAGCCAGCCACAGCACACAACCCTGGTGCTTGACGAAAAGACGTAAACATGCAAAAATTGTGGGCTTTAATTTACAAATGACATACCCGTGGTGCATTCAAGGACTGCCGAACAATGAACGAAATCTCAAAGTTTGATGAAAAAACATTATCAGTGAAGCAAAAGGACAAACGTGAAAATTGCGGGCTTTAATTTATAAATTAAACCATGGTGCATTCAAGGATACCGAAACAGTGCGAAATCTCAAAGCTTTTTGAAAAAACTATCAGTGAGGCAAAAAGACAAACCTGAAAATTGAGGACTTTATTTTACAAATTACACAACCATGGTGTGTTCAAGGACTGACGAATAAAGTGCGAAATCTCAACGCTTCTTGAAAAATCATTATCAGCGACGCAAAAATACATAAACGTGAAAATTGTGGGCTTTAATTTATAGATTATACAACCATGGTGCGTTGAAGGACCGCCAAATAAAGTGCGAAATTTCAACGCTTATTGAAAAATCATTATCAGCGACACAAAAATACATAAACGTCAAAATTGTGGGCTTTAATATAAAGATTACACAACCATTGTGCGTTCAAGGACCACCGAACAAAGTGCAAAATCTCAACGCTTATTGAAAAAACGTTATCGGTGACGCAAAAAGACATACGCATGTAAAAATGATGGGCTTCTTGAGCAGTGGTACATGTATGCCGTATATGTTACCTGAATTATCACGTATTTTTAAATTGTTAGCCACTTATGATGAATGAGAATGAAATACGTTTTCTGCAGAAAAAACTGCCTATTTTTGGAGAAAATTGTGAATGCGGGGTCGTGAGTGTAGATCCACTGTAGTCGGGAAATCACGCCCATCGCAACATCTACTCGCTTCCTCTTCTTTTTCTTCCCTCCTTTTTCATTGTGAATTGCAACCAGTCGAGTTAGTCCCTTTACATTGAGTGTGGGTAGTGTCCACTGGGGCACTTTCACTATGTGGCGAGTGTTGAGTGTACTGATGGCACACTGGCCCGCTGATGACGGGCAGTTTTTTCAGAAACATCACAGAGTGAGTCCTCATCATTAATGTCCAAACTTTAGCACATACAGTGTGTAGTACCTTAAGGTGACGCTTGGGTTCATTTTGGGGTACAGTAAGGGAACCAAAGCTGCTTTACCAATTTTTAAAAGGAAACATAAAAACTGCAAACTGCCAGAAAAGAGCATGAAAATGAGTTTCATGCTCATTTCATGTATATATTTATCATGTAATCGTGTTTTTGTTGCGCTCCGTACCACAGGATGGAGCCCACGTACAACCAGTGGCCCCCACACCGCCGTTTAAGAATCAATGCTGTCGTCCATTCTCGCCAAGAAATCAAGATCAAAGTTGGTGGGTATGTAGAGATCGCCGTTTGGCTCGTTATTAAGGTAAACGTGAGCAAGGACCCTTGGCATTGCCAGCCACATAAAACACTTGGTGGCTCAGGTCAATGCTGCTGTCCTACAGGTCACGGGTTTCCGCTCATCCTGTTTGAACTCTAGGGGGTCAAAACGGGAGAACGACCCTACGCATTTAGGTCGCTGAAGTCATGTTAGCACTTCGAGCAAGAACGCTACTGATGTTTGATATGTGATGCCAGATGCTAAGAAGAGGGAGCTTGAAAATGTTGTCCTTGTTGACCTTGTCAGTGAGCGTGAAGCTCCTGCTATTATTAGTATTCCTAATAAGGTACTTCTACTACTAGTTGTACTTTTAATAATACAGGTGTACTTCTACAACTAATAGTACGTCTCATCAGATGTATAGTTCATGTATGTGACCTTTTAGCTGCACATCACACTCTCTGGCTTTATCTTTGCTCCTCAATCACAACCTCCTCCTCCTCCTCCAGCCTCCTGCCATCAATAACCATCGATCCCTCTGCAATGTAAGGGTGGGAGACATAGGGGGGCCAAAAAGAGATAAAACTCACCACCGATGCCAGTAAGTGAAAATGTCACTGCAGCAGACCGTTTGGTGGCATGTTTTCTTTGTTTAATCCCACGACATAGCCTAAACTATAGTATAGTGCGCACCAACCTTAGGCTTAATGTTACTAGCAGACAGCAAGAAAAAATAGACAAATTCAATGTTTTGATGATGTATTAATTATGCAGCTGATCGGAATGGCAGCTCTTGTTGCTACTCACATTTTAATTGATTTCCAACAATTACACAAAAGAACGTACTGTAATTGGGAATAATAAAGAAACATTTAAAACTGTAAATTAGTGTCAACATAATGAAAAAAAAATACAAAAATATTTTTTATGTAAATTGTACTATTTAGTGGACGAAGGAAAGTACCGGCACAAGTGTAGGTAAACAGCGCTCCCTGGTGTTACCCTGAGCAACAACAAAATTAAACAGAAATTTGATCCACTGTCACAGTTTTTATATTTTATTCATGTGTTAATTACTTGTAGTCATAATATTGACACAATATTTGACACTATAAATAGCACAGCACAGCACAGCATATTTTAATTCACGTTATTGTCCCACATTAATGTTAAAAATGATTTAAAATTGTAATTCATGTGTGCAGGAAAGCAAAAGAGCGCCCTCTGGTGTTTGCATGAACTACAGCCATCTAAAGACAAATTTCAATCCATAGTTTTTGTATATACAGTATGTCACAAAAGTGAGTACACCCTTCACATTTCTGCAAATATTTTATTATATCTTTTCATGGGACAACACTGAAGAAATGAAACTTTGCTACAATGTAAAGTAGTCAGTGTACAGCTTGTATAACAGTGTAAATTTACTGTCCCCTCAAAATAACTCAATACACAGACCTTAATGTCTAAACTGCAGGCAACAAAAGTGAATACACCCCAAGTGAAAATGTCCAAATTGGGCCAAAAGTGTCAATATTTTGTGTGGCCATTATTTTCCAGCACTGCCTTAACCCTCTTGGGCATGGAGTTCACCAGAGCTTCACAGGTTGCCATTGGAATCCTCTTCCACTCCTCCATGACGACATCACGGAGCTGGTGGATGTTAGAGACCTTGTGCTCCTTCACCTTCAGTTTGAGGATGCCCCACAGATGCTCAATAGGATTTAGGTCCGGAGACATGCTTGGCCAGTCCATCACATTCACCCTTAACTTCTTTAGCAAAGCAGTGGTTGTCTTGGAGGTGTGTTTGGGGTCGTTGTCATGTTGGAATACTGCCCTGCGGCCCAGTTTCCGAAGGGAGGGGATCATGCTCTGCTTCAGGATGTCACAGTACATGTTGGCATTCATGGTTCCCTCAATGAACTGTAGCTCCCCAGTGCCGGCAGCACTCATGCAGCCCCAGACCATGACACTCCCACCACCATGTTTGACTGTAGGTAAAACACACTCGTCTTTGTACTCCTCACCTGGTTTCCGCCACACACGCTTGACACCATCTGAACCAAATAAGTTTATCTTGGTCTCATCAGACCACAGGACATGGTTCCAGTAATCCATGTCTTTAGTCTGCTTATCTTCAGCAAACTGTTTGCGGGCTTTCTTATGCATCATCTTTAGAAGAGGCTTCTTTCTGGGATGACAGCCATGCAGACCAATTTGATGCAGAGTGCGACGTATGGTCTGAGCACTGACAGGTTGACCACCCATCCCTTCAACCTCTGCAGCAATGCTGGCAGCACTCAGGCGTCTATTTTCCAAAGACAACCTCTGGATATGACGCTGGGCACGTGCACTCAACTTCTTTGGTCGACCATGGCGAGGCCTGTTCTGAGTGGAACCTGTGATGTTAAACCGCTGTATGGTCTTGGCCACCGTGCTGCTGCTCAGTTTCAGAGTGTTGGCAATCTTCTTATAGCCTAAGCCATCTTCGTGTAGCGCAACAATTCTTTTTTTCAGATCCTCAGAGAGTTCTTTGCCATGAGGTGCCATGTTAAACTTCCAGTGACCAGTATGAGAGAGTGTGAGAGTGATAAAACCAAATTTAACACACCTGCTCCCCATTCACACCTGAGACCTTGTAACACTAATGGGTCACATGACACTGGGGAAAGAAAATGGCTAATTGGGCCCAATTTGGACATTTTCACTTAGGGGTGTATTCACTTTTGTTGCCTGCAGTTTAGACATTAAGGTCTGTGTATTGAGTTATTTTGAAGGGAACAGTAAATTTACACTGTTATACAAGCTGTACACTGACTACTTTACATTGCAGCAAAGTTTCATTTCTTCAGTAGTGTCCCATGAAAAGATATAATAAAATATTTGCAGAAATGTGAGGGGTGTACTCACTTTTGTGACATACTGTATATTTTCTTTATTTTACATGAGTAAACCAGCAACATATACACACAATTGTCCATTTGAAGAAATTAAAAAGTGCATACATGATAATAGTTAAAAAAAAAAGAAGAAATAAATTAACATAGACGTGTTGGTGATATTTGAAATGACATTTAGATTTTTTTAAGCTTATGAAAGAAGTACAAAAAATTTAAAAACATACATATTAAAACACTTGCCAGGTTTTTTTTCCCCAGGTAGGCAAAAAAAATGAAATCTAGATGGGATTGTGGGGGGGGGGTCATTGCAGATTGCAGGGCTGTACCTAATAAATTGGCAAGACTATATTAAAAATATGGAAGAAAAAAGCAATGCTAAGAACAGGATTGTACAAATAGACATGTTTTTTTCAAACAGACATAGTGTGCTTTCATTCAGCATTGTAGTGTTTTTCTTAGTAATAGTGGAACAGCAAGACCAGAAAATGAATATCCAGTTATGGAAAATCAAAATAGTTTGACAATCACTTGATTTTCTTACTAATCCATAGATACTAAGGCTTCTGAAGACATTCAGTATATAGCTGTATTTAACCTGACCCAAAGCTTTCTATAAATATTTGCACTGCAAAGGCTTTGAAAACCATTCTAGACTTTTTTTTTGTACATATTATATTACCAGCAGGACTTATGAAAATGAGATTTTTTTTTTTAAAGCAACCCAAAATATATATTTTACCACGCGTCACATCGTAGAAGTTCATTAAAAAAAAAATTAAAAAGAAGTGGTCAACAACTGCAAAAGGAAGAATAATTTTGCCATCTTAATATATTGTACGCATTACTTATTGTCACAGTTGGGTGTCATAGTGTATTTATAAAACTAGAAATGTATTTCCTGTCCTTATTGCAATATGCTGTACTGTACATATACAGTATATCATCATGGAAGCATCTGAGAACTATCATCACACTACATACAGGTACAAAGCCATGTTGGAAAATAAACAAACATCACAGCTGTAGTGTTATGTTGCCCCCTGCTGGTGTACAACAGTATTTTCCCCCCTAACGCTACCAAACAAAAGTAGCCTACCAAACACATATTTGGTAGGAGCACCCAAATCAGCAGACTAGAACAAACAGAGTGGTGATAGAATGCTAAAAGATGTGGTGTTAAGACGACACAGTGGTGTGCAAATGAAGCCGCATGATAAGAGTAGACATGCGCTAGTGTTTGTCATCTAGTATTGTACACAGCAGCGGAAAGTTGCATAGTTAATTCACGACGACTGAGCATGCGTTTACATGCAACACTCGCCTCCCTTTCATCCTCAACTACAACGATTATTAGTACGCTAGCTACGCTTAAGTGGCACCACAGCGAGATGAGACTTTTAGGCGACGGGCAGACATATTAGAATCATATTAATGTATGATATATGATATGATATGATGTGGACACACATCACAGTGTTCGAGATTATGTAAGCCAATGCTGTCGTTTTTTTCCAGTGCCATAGCAGGAAGATATGACTGACGTATATTGAGATACATTTTACAGGTTAGTCATTAGAAAATGATTACCATAAATGCTCCAATTAACTTCCCCAGGTCTCCTATAGTCGGCGGGTGTTAGGGCTACAGAAGCAAACAACCACCAAGGGCTCTAATCAGCGCCAGGTCATAAAAAAACAAACACCTGTGGCTGTAGGCAACCTCCTGGTGTACTTGACGGTAGCGGCATTTGAAGCATCATGAGTAGGGGTGTCACGAGATCTCGGGAGATTAAAACGTGAGATTTCTCGTTCAGAAAGAAACTGTCTCGCGATGATAAATGAATAAAGAAAGCACACGATTGATCATTTGTGAAGGAAGAAGGTTCGCTCTGTGCATTGGTTCAGCACCTACACGATTCATAGAACAACGGCAGAGTCAGACCTCTTGTCAGTCATACAGTCGCTCTGTCCTTGTGGGAGGCGGGACCGCTAGCATACACACACCGCAAAATAGTGGAGTTTATGTCAAAGTAGTAGCAACATATAAGGCAACAATATGAACAAAACAACTACTCATCGAAATGTAGATAGTCCCGATAATCTACACTCACTGACACATTTAGTAAATACAAACGGAACGGCGCAAAATTTTGTGCGTTCAAAGAAAGAAATCGCATGCAAAATGCTGCTCTTTAATATACTTGGAAAGCCAGCATTTCAAGAAATGCTGCAAACGTTAGTAAGAATTGCCTGTGAGAAAGCACGTCACAGATGCCAACTCCACAACTTTACAGAGCAAAAGATGACATATTAAAGGAAATATTGCATTATTATGACCTATTATTATTTTTACAGTATATATTATCATAACAGTGGTTTATTTGGTCTAAAAAAAATGTTGAAAATAGTATCGTTTAGCATCAGTTTGTGGGACAAACGTTTCAAAATGCACCGGTTAAATTAAACAATTTTGTTTATGCAGTCATATTCACACTCACGCTCATACATCCTCTCCTCTCGTGAGTTGGATGTCTCATGTCACCCCTAATCATGAGCGGTTAGCATCCGGCAGCTTTATCTACCTCTGCATACGCCTTAAAATGTTGGATGCGCTACGGACGTTACACTTGCAGTTCTGTCGTTTAAAAGGAACTCATACGAACGGTACGAATGCTGGCAGAGCTGTTTGCTCCTTGCCGCTATTGCAGCATTGGTTCTGTTGCTTTTCCACTTTCTCATGCACTCCAAATCATTGTTACATTTTAAAAATCAGCCAGTTGTACATTTCTTTAATTATTGCTTGCTTTCAGTTAATGTCCTGTCCTCTTTGCGGTTTAGGTAAACAAACACCATAATTTGAGCATTTATGGTCAGTATGTGGTCAAATGTGCATCCATACTTCCAACAAGTACTTTTTAAATATTCTGAGCGGGTCTACATGAAAAGCACACAGAATGTGGGTGGTGGAGGGGTGTAACAAGGCCAGCAAGCATAACAGCTGCATTTGCTTGTACATTTGAGTTGTTTTTTTTCATGACCATAATATGATACACTATAATGTCCAAAAAAATGCGGTACCGCAGGTTAGGATAGACAACGCTGCCGACCGAATTCCGCTGAGTTCTGGTGTTAAACTGTCAGACTGGAACAGCGCCCGGTTACAGCACCATGTGGAGAATGTACCCTTTTATGTATAAGGCCTGGAACTACGTAACGATATGTAAAATGATGTTTAGAAGATACGTGAATGTTACATTATTAAGTTAGTGTTTGTATATTTATATTTCTGCTACAGGAGGAAGGAAACTACTCGTCTGTACAAAGTGCAGAACAATACAACATCCCTACTCAGTGATGCATACAGTAGTAGACTACCATGTTGCCAAAGGCAAGTATTTCTTATTATTAGTAGTGAAAGGCGCTTAAGATTGTTTTCACTTTGCTTTTGGAAAGAAAAACAGTATATACTTTATACCTTCTATACAGACGCATCTATAGCTATATATATGTATATATATATATATATATAGAGAGAGAGAGAGATATTTTTAAGGGTTTCATTCCAAAACATTTAAGACAATTTTTTTTTATAAAATACATTTCTATCATAAAACTTTTATTTAAAGAAAATATCTGGAAAATATCTGGAAAATTTCTCGATTTGTGGACCAATTTCAGTGCTTGCATTTTTATTCTGCTGCGTTGGCTTTTCTTGGCCATTGTGACGTTAAAAAAAAAAAAAAAAAAAAAAAGGAGCTCTCAATCCTAATCTCAGACATTTATGAAGGAACGTGTTTGGTCAAATCATCAATTTCCAAAACATTAAAAAATCCATCGTTACTCTGAATGAAACGCTTTTAATTTCATGCGTGTGCGTGCCTTCGTGTGATCTCCACTTTGACCACAGAGGAGATAATTGTCATTGAGGAGGAAGCTAATTTGAGAGTCATTCATTAAGTGGAAGTGGTTTGGTGAGTCTCCTGGATAGGATTGGAATTCTAAGTGTGTGTCAAGTTTGGGTACTTTTGGACATGAAGGTTTTGAAAGCAGGGTGCTGAGTGGAACGTAGGCACAGAGAATGTACAGTAGCTGCATTCAGTAAGAAGAAAAGTACATACGATGGTGGCGTCACTGAGGCCGCTGCGTTGCACGCGCGGGTGATTGCATGCTCGACGACAGCTTCCGGGAAGACGTCTTCCTTTCCAGAGGCTTCTTCCCGTTGGCCGGCGACTTGAGACTGGCGTCGGAGCTGGAAGACTTGGACTTGCCCAAGTGCAGCAGAGAGCGGCCGATGGAGCCGGCGGCCTTGGAGGACTCCTTCGCCTCACACTTTTTCTCGGCCGCAGCTCTCTGAACGTCTGCGAGTGGAGGCTGAGACGCAGTGTCCGCCGTTTTGCCGTTTTCCACGCCTGCCTCCTTTGCTTGCCCATTCTGCTTGCATGACCTCTCCGAGGCCCTTTTGAAGAGCAGGCTGCTCTTCCCTAAGTCAGCCGACCGGCGGCTTTCCCGTTGTCTAAGGGCGCTTTTGAAAAAGGACAAACCTTTCTCCTCTGACTTGCTGCTGCGCTGTAGATCTCTGGTGGACACACTGGGCGAGCGCAGGCTGGTGACGGAGGAGCTGCTGCTGGAGCTCCGCACCGTCCGCCGCTCGGGCCGGCTGCTTTCGGCAGTCTTGGAGAAGGAGGAGCGGGCGGCGGAGCTTCCTCGCGGGCTGTTGACCAGAGGGCTGGTGTGCATGGAATCCCTGCTGAAGCTCCTCTCCACCAGACACTTACGACCGCTGGCCGGGTTCTTCTCGGGGACGCCTGGGTTCTTCTTTGTAGTGGGGGAGGGGGACGCGGATGACTGAGGCGTGGAGCGGACACACAGCCTGTGTTGCGGTGTCGCCTCAAGAGGTGGGGGCGTCTCTTTCTTTTTGGAGGGGGTCCCACTCGGTGTTGAAGTGCTTTTCTTGCCCGTAATGCTCTTCTCTTTAGCGTTGCTCACTTTTTTGCCTTTCACAGGTGTGCTAGAGGGGGTCTCAGACGATGAAGGCTTGTGTGTGGAACACAAACGTTTTTTGGAGGTTTTTTCTTGCTCCGCTTTGGTGGTTTTAGTAGAGCCTGTGCTTTCTGCCTTGGATGCAAAACCTCCAATGCTGCTCTTACGCTTCTGCTCCTTGGAAGGAGTGGCTTGAGATGGAAGGATGTTTTGGTCTATGGCTGTGATCTGGTTGTTGTTTTCAGTAGGCTCATTTTTGGACGTCTTCTTCTCCACAGGCGTGGGAGCCCGGCAGTACATCATGTCCAGGAAACGCTTGTTGTTGTCCTGCTCGCTGTAGTTGCTCTCCACAGCAGACAAGGGAGTCCTGCTGCCGAAATAGCGCTCGTGACGGCTGTAGCTGCCGAAGCAGGACGTGGACACGCGGTCGTCGCAGGCCTCGCCAATCCTCTCAAGAGGCGGAGAGCAGCGAGAGTCGAGGGAGAAGCGCGACGGTGAGTTGGATCTCATTTGCAGTTTGGCGGAGAGAGACCATGAGGGCTTGATGCTGCTGTCGCTGTAGGCTAAGGGGCTGGCCATGGACGACCTGGAAGACAAGCTCTGACGCTGGATGCTCCTCACAAAGGGGCGGACGGAGAAACCACCTTGAAAGCAAAAAGATGAAAACATCCAACTTGACTTTGAGACGATTGAAGAAAAATGTGCCATTGCAGGCAGTGAAGCTTAAATGATGTGTCTCAATTAAGACCAGCCTATAAATCTGCTAAACCAGTCTCGTGTCAGCAAGTGAAACCTAATAAATTACATAACGCCGGATGTGCTGGCCACGCTCTTGGTAACCATATGCTGAGGCAGCACTCTGCAGCGAGAGTCCTCATTTCATATATACCACAAGCAGCAGGCCAAGCTCACATCTGCTTCAGTTTCACACAGCTTGGCGAGCTTTGCCAGAGCAAAGGCCAAATGTGGACTAATGTTGCATTTGCTTAGCTCACTAAATTGGGAGCTACAAACAAACTTGATGTTTCATTTGGATTTTAACAGCAACATTGTTATTGGACAGGCCACTCTTAAGGATGAAATGAGATGTGCTGCAAAGAAAAGGCGAGTGCATCTTGAAACCACATTGGAATCTCCACTAATGGTGTGGCTTTAGAAGGACTCAAGCATTTGTCTCTTGTCAGCAATATAAAATGGTTAAAAAATCTGAGATGTACAACACGACCATTGTCTCACCGTCGTCTTCGCTACGCTCTCCGGTAAACTCCACTGACTCCGCCAGCGAAGCCAGGGAGGTGCGTCTGGATGAGGCACCGGAGGCCAAGCTAGCAGGTCTACTACCGGGCAGCCTGTTGATCCAGTGGTCACACAAGGAAGAACTGGTAGAGCCTGCAAGGTAAATAACATTTTTTTTTTTTTAAAGTAAATGACCTGACTGAAAAATGAGGGGTGATTAACAAGCCCGACCTGCAACAGAGCTGTTGGCAGACCAGGAGGGGATGGCAGTCCTCCGCTGGTAGAAGAGTATGTAGGCAGTTTGTTGACACACGTCGTCATCACCGACTGGTGAAACCTCGCTGTCATCGAAGCAGTACCACTGGCCGTCAACCGAGTTCTTGCAGTAGGCTGCACAAAAGAAAATTACATTTAATGTGCAAGACCGTGCATTTCTCCAATCCTGCATCGGCTGTTTGTGTTACCAGTGTAGTGTCCTCCGTGCATGCTCCCGTGATGGTTGCACACGGCGTACAGGTCATAAAGGAAATCATCTGGGTTTCTCCCCAGGCCGTAGGGTCGCCTCCACGGTGACCAGTGGGAGGGTAAACTCCAGCTGCTCTGGCTTCTCTTCACCACGTGAGGCGCCATGTCCATGCCCATCAGCGGGAACCGCACCATGTTCTGCATCTTCACCCTGCGGTCCCCCTCCTAAGAACATAGAGAATGGGTGGCACCCAATTGAGGGTTGACGAAAACAAGACATAGTTGAATTACCTGTCTGAACCTCTTGAGGTGCAGTATGAGCACATCGGGCAGCGTCCACAGGCTGAGCTTAATGCGGCCCTGCTGCAGCTGCTTGCAGTGGGGGCAGCGCCAGGCGTCGTCCGGGGCCAGCTGAAACATAAGAACCAGAGCGGCGGCTATCAAGGACAATCTCCAACCGCCCTGCTTGTAAAAAAATAAAATACGGCCTCACACCGAACAAGAAACCGGCTTTTTTTTTCCTGTCTCGCTCTGCTCCCCCCTCTTACATTCCTTTGCAGAGCAGCCACAATGTTTATGTTGGTCCTGGCTTCACGTGTCTAGGTTAGTCCAAACGTAGCATTAACATTCAAACACACGGGGAAACCACAGAGAGAAAAGATTCTGTTTTTAGCGCCGGAGTGAGCACTGAGATCAACACGGAGGAACTCTTCCCCCTGACTGAGAAAAACTGACAGTACTTTCTCAAACCAATCGAGTCTACGAAATGATATTCCTACTGCACAATCCTCAACCATTGCAGTTGCAGTATTCACACTGAAATTGGTGTTCTTCCGTATGAAATGATCCCACGGCAAACTTGCTGTTTTGTGTCCGTTTTGTTGGCAGCCCCTTTAGGCCACAAACTACACTGGAATGAAATAAGGGCTCTCTGTCCTTGCCAATCCATTGCTTCAAGACTGCCACGTAACCTTAGACATGTGATTAAATTCAGATTTGTGTTACCTGCTCCTCTTTAGTGTAGAGTTGAAAGCACTGAGCCAGAGTGCAGGCCTGGGGGTGGTGGTGTTGCTCCCTGTGCAGATACACGCTCTCGGCATCGGGTATGTACTCCTCCTCCGTGTGTCCGAACAGACTGCAGTTAAAATGAAGAATAAACCTGGGCCACCTTGAAGTGCACCCTAATTGTGCTTTTTAATCAGTTTATTAGGATTTAATTAGAACAGTGAATAGCATACCAAATGTCTACAAGGTCAATGTCATATTTGTGTGTGAATGCAAGTGTCAATTTAACTTTGCAAAATATGCTGCTGTTGTGTTATTGGATGCATCTTTGCACCCCACCCCCCGCCCCCACACACACTCACTAGTCTTTGGTCTCTTTGTCCCACTCCACCACGATCTTCACGTGCGGCGGTCCACCCTGTCCACAGGACTTGTATGCTCTGTAAACACGATGGACAATAGCAAACATACAAAACAATCATTCACGGCTGGTGAACTGTAGTTGTCGAGTAAAACGAGCGGTCTGCGTGTTAAATCAGCCACATGTGCAATTATGTGCCGTTTCTAAACAAGCACATGGTGCATGACACTTTGAGTGAGGTTTTATCCTAAACAACTGGGAGAAAATATATGAGTTAGACATACAAAAACATCTAATGGGTTCCAATAAAAGAGCTGCCTATTCCAACAGTAGTTGTTATGAGATAGTACCTCATGGGCCTAAAAGAAGCACGCGTTCAAAGTTCACTGTACATACTGTATTTCATATTTCAGCTCGACTCAGGACAAAAACTCTGCTGCACTTTTGACTGATATATCGTTGCGCAACAGTGGTGTTCTGGCTTGCGAAATGTAGGTTAGAAACGGGAATAGAAGAAAAAAAACACGTTAAACTGGCATTTTAGCAGACGTGCTAGGGCCTGTCACCAAAGCATGTGATCTTAGTACTGTGAGATCAACACTGTGGGAAGACGATAAACAACCTGCAGCCTACTCAGTGACGACTGCAGTGCCTCACAAAATTGAGCATTTGACAAGACTAAAGAAATGACATACTTTAGAGTAGTCAGCGTACATCTTGTCCTGCAGTATAGATTTACTATCTACTGAAAATGGGTAAACACACAGCCATTATTGTCTAAATATGTGTCCCAAGTGTCAGTACTTTGTGTGAGCATCATTCCCATTTTCCTTCAGTGAACCGCATCTCCCCCCAGTCTTGGAAGCAGTCATGCAGCCCCCGACCATGACAGCTGAACTGACCTCTCCACTGTCGGGTGACACAGCGGTCGCTCATCCTGGGGAAGGAGGTAGGTGATCCCCACCACGCCGACCACCCGAAGACTGAAAGGCCCCACCTACAGGTACAGGCGGACATTATTCCGTAAAAGTTCTGCACTTGACCTAAACTTATGACTAACCGTCGTCACTTCCTACCTGAATATAAACTCCAGGTCGCAGAAGGTGGCGCATTTTCTCCAGGATCTCTTTCTGGAGCGTGTCCCAGGTGGCCGCGCGCTCCATGTAAAGGACAAAAGGCAGGCCAAACCTACGGTGACAACCATGATGCATCGTTGTTTTATACTTATGTGGTTAATAACACATTTCTTTCATGTTCTCCACTCATTCTTTTTAGTTCCACCCCTTTCACTGACTTTGTTAACCCCTCCGTAAATGGTGCCACAAGATGGTAGGAATGGAAAGGATTTGTTTTGGTGACTTAAGTTGTGAAATGAAAGCATCAGTCGCTACCTCTTTGCTTGATGGCCAGTACAGGCCCTGTTGCACACCAGGAGGACCATCTTCTCAGGAGCCAGGTTTTTATTGGGCGACACCACAGGTGTCCCCGCCCCCTGCATGAAAGACGGCGTCCGACCGTTTTCCGTCCCGTACTTCAAGTTATTGTGATTCAGGTTGGCCAGAAGACTCCCTGCAAGAAGGTATACTGTAGAGCATTAAATCTGCAAAAAACAAACCCAAAAAACCCTGAATGAAGGACTCACCTCTTTTTGTGCGCAGGCTTTCCAGTTTAAACGTCTCCGGAGTCTCGAAGGCAAAGATGGAGTCGCTCTCCTGGATGATGTCGAGGTCGTCGTCGTCGTCGCAGAAGGAGCGGTGGAAACCGTCGTAGTACATTTCAGTCAGAATGAACTGGAACAAACAGGAAGTTATTGATATGCTTTAACATAAACAACAGAATGATTCCCTTCTATGCCTCGCTGGCACTGTGTGTGCTTATTGTGTATGTTCTAATTGTGTTGTGGAAAAGCAGTAATAAAAACAAAAAACAACCTGATCCATCAGCATCTTGGTCTCACGCGACACAGCATCTCGAAGGCGATACACGGTGCTGTTGAGGGGCACAGCGACCCCGATCCTCAAGCAGTGAGAGTACTTCCCCTGGTAGACCACCGTGACGTACAACGGCCTGGCAAAGATACACACACATTACCAACCTTAACTAAAACGTTCTACTGCATCTACGCTTCCATTGGTCCACTTACCGCGTGTGTGGCAGTGGGATGGGTAAGGAGATGCAGAGGAAGGGGTCAAAGGTATTGCTCTGTTTTTGGCAATGCGGGCATGTGAGAGAAGACCTGTTGGTGTATAAACACATGAGTCGAAGCATAATGTGGATAGATGTGGCAGACATGATGACAATTACCTGTACTGAGCCTGAAAGAGTTCTTGTACAAAGGAACCAGCTGAGAGAGGCGGGGAGGGTCCCTCTGCGTGTTGGTCATCCTCCTCAATAGGTGGCTGAACAAGCACAAACACGTTTCTTTTTTATGAGGCAAAAGTCATAAATAATGCAGGCCGCTGTAAAAGCACTCTTCTAACACAAACCACCACGCAGTGCTCACAATCTCCATCCGCCTCACCTTTATGGTCGGCCTGCCGATGGGGTTGACTGTGTTGAGGTCCTCGTGAACTCTGTCCAGAAGCCACAGCAGGAACTCTTGAGCGTCGTGCTGAGCGTTGCCTTTAAACTGGGTGGCGTTTTTCGACACCACGTTCTGCAACAAAGGGTTACAATGGGCGGATTAACTCTCACAAAAGGGCAGCTTGGCCATACAGATTAGTTTGAGTGTCCATGTGTAACATGCATTTCACATGTCTGACAACTGACAATACATTTTGGAAGTACAATTTTGATAATACATTTACATACATACATACATCATACACATTCAAGCCCATGGATTCTTTACATTCTGTTCTGTAAAGATAAGGGGCTGCACGGCGGCTTAGTGATTAGCATGTCAGGTGTGAATGGTTGGTTGTGCCGTGTGATGAGTGTACCCTGCTTCTTGCCTGGGAGAGGCTCCAGCTCACCCCTGTGAGGATAAGCGGTGAAAGTGGGATGGATGGTGTCAAGTCTTACCTTAAAGTCTCGGCTGTGTTGGGGGGTATACTCAAACGTCCATAAAGCCCGGACAAGTCCAGACAACTGTTCTGTCACTTCCCCCTTGGCCTGAGGTCCCTTCTTCTGCAGATGGACGCCATTTGTCTTTGGTTTGTCCTCATCTAGACCCTCTTCCTTGTACTGCTCCAAAACGAGGTACTCTGCAAAAAGCTCTGTGTTGCTGAGGCACTGCAGAATGGCATTCATGAAGCAGGTATTGCCGTGGTTCTTCAGCCCGGCCACGCCAGGGACTCTCTCCCCAGAGAGAAAAACCCCGAGGTCCCCATCTTCCATGGGCGCGTCCTTAGCTCCGGATTTAAAGGTGGAGAAGCCTCCATCATCTTTGTCATCCTCGGTTTGCACTTCAGATCCAAAGTGGGACAAGGCTGTCAGTGTCCTCAGGACTCTGCTCATGAAACTGCCCACGGAGCGGACAGAGCCTCGCCTGAAGAGCTTCTTCCCGAAGCTCGTCTTCTTGTCCTTGGTAGCGGCTTTGCAGGACATGATTGCACACCGCCACCCAGCCGTCAAGAGAGACCTCAGAGGTGGCGTGTCATGCACTTCTCCATCGCTCAAAACGCAGCAACCTGAGCTGCGTTAGCTAACCTTTAGCCAGGGATAACATTGTCACTAATGTGCCTCTTCCTGGAGTAGTCGACGCTTAGCTGCACTTAAACAACATACTGAGAGCGCTATCTCGCCGGAGACAAGTCTGCTACATCTCCCTAAAAGGTCACTCGTTTGTGGGGGCGACTTCCATCGGAGTTCTCTTCCTTACTCTGCGGTCGACTGCCGCATAGCGACGCACCAACTTCGGCTACCCTTTTGGTCGGAGAGCGTTGGTATTAGCATATGTGGCTAAGGCTAGCTACACAAACAGGGAAAGAAAAAACGGCGCCGGTGGTGTTCATCCGAGAGGTTCACGTCCAACAGGGAGCGATAGTCCTCCATGGTATTCTGCGGATGGTATTCCATGTAAGAGATGTGTCAAATATGAATTTATCCGATAATTATTAACATATTTGGACGCACAATTGAGTTAGCTTACCAACTAGCAGGGACCCTTCTGTATCTTCTTCGCGTTGTTGTTTGTTTTGGCAGACGTGTGTGTCATAGATTTACATACGGATAACTGCCCCCTATCGGCTAGGCGGATAAATAACCACAACAGCAAAACTAGGAAATTCCTTTGCTTCCGCAGCTATATTTACAGACAGTATGAACATAAATAAAAATGGAAAATACTATTTAACTGAAATGAAAAGAACAAATGTTAATAAAATACAATAAAAATAAAATAAAACCAGCCTCCTGTGTATATGATATCAATACTTGTGTATCAGTATTGTGCAATCAGAGCATAAACGTAAATATAAATGTGTGGGGTTTAAATGTGCAATTGTTAGAAGGATGCAGTATGCAATTTGGAATAAATAAAACATATAAATTTAAAACATGCGCGAGCATACGAATTACAGTGTATGCAGTATAAATGATCATCTATACTGCATACACTGCAATTTACATACATAGTACACAAATGTACAACACTAAGGACACAACACTAGGAACCTTGCACACACGTATAGACAGTACAAATACATTTGTAAAAAAAACACTACTTTTTTCCTCTGCTCTGCCTGAGGGTGGCGCAAATGGTACACACAGATAAATACACTCAGTAACGGTTTGTAATGGTCATTGTTATTATACTTTATTTCCAAGTTACATTAAGGATAATCACATGTTTACACGTCCACAATTCAACATGAAAGGGAGCAGGAAGAAGGAGAGCTTATTTAATCACCTCAAAAAGAAGAGTCTTGGCAATTACGACTAAGTTCATATTTTTAACATGTTCCCATTTTCTAATAGGGAAAGAAAAGACTAAAAAATGTGTATTAATGGATAGATCGGTCATTCAGTCAAGCTAAATGAATAAATACAGTAGTAAACAAGATTGTTAGAACTGAAATTATGTGGCTAAACCAATGAAAGAGTGCTAAAAGAATAGAAAAGCCAAACAATGGGATTGTGACATCATGCTGAAAGGTTACTGTATTATTTGGAGGTGACTTGATCCCAATTATAGTATTAAAGGGCGCAATCAATCAAAACCGCCACGAATAAATAAAATAATTAGCCGAAGCAATTAAAAGAACTCATCACCAGAAAAAAAAAGGCGTGCACATGAGAACAGGTCATATAAATAACCTCTTCACTTGTTATTCCAGCAGGCAGCGGGAGCCAGCTGGGGAACTTCTCTAATGATGTGTCCATGGAAACAAGGCAACGGAAAAAGGGGGAAAAAAAGCCTTCTGCTTCATGTTATTTTGTCAGTATCATGTCAAAATGTAGGGAAATTTAAAATGGGAACTCAATCTATTTGTTTTTCCACCCAAATAGGGGCCGCTGGTGGCGCCAGAGCAGTGGGGCCACCGGTCAATCACTCGCAGAGGAGGCTTTAGATGTGGCCAATCAACCAACAGTGACCCTCCCGAGGATCCTGTTTAATTAAGTGAAGGTGACACTGGATTAATTTCGAATCCTTCTCAGGGCCTATTCTCTTCAGTGTGCACCGATCACACTTCTAGCCTGATCTTCACAGGGATTCAGTGTTTGAAAGCTCTTATTTACTTGTATTTTTATGAACTACTGGATTGGGTTTCCTTGGAGGAGGCTGGGAGATCAAAAGTTGTTTATTGAGTCATTTGCAGTTAGTAACAGGTGTTTCTTTGAAATAAGGCTTATTTTCTTTCTTGAGAAGAGCACTTACTGAGCTCGTGCTGCTCACAGCCACTAGGGGGCACACTTGGGGTTGCTAGGATATGCTATGAAGCGTTATAATCCTCATTTTGGTTTTGTTTTCTGCATTTCTCACAGTTCTCACACAATATCCGAGTGATTCTTGTTTCGGCACTATCCTTCTGTAATACATTTCTATTGAGTTATGCTGAATATTATTTGTAAAAGGTGACAGAGTTATTCATCATCATGGAGATGCTGCATGCATGTAGAGTCTGCGATACAAATAAAAAAAGAACAAGAAACATGAGAAGTCCTATTTTGGTGCAAGAAGAAAGGCACCTCTCGCCTGGAGGCATATCATTAACGTCCCTGCAGGCATTTCCGCACGTGCTCGTGCTTCCTTACGTGCATACAGATAGGTGTGAAATGATGTCCTTTAATATGAGTACATCTGCTATATCGCTTTTGCATATGCTGTGTATTGAGTTGCATCGAGTACAACATCATCATCTTCATAGGAAGTGACATTTCCTGGTTATTAGCCATATGTTAATTGACCTTAACGGGATGACCAGAGAGTCCAATATTAGGATGAATACGGTATAAAGTTCTATTATCACACACCCTGCTAGATTCACAGAGGAGAAATGTCAGGCTCTTTAAGGCCGAACAGAGACCTGGCTTCCATTTTTAGAGTCCTAATTAGATCCCTGACAAGAAAAAAAGTATTTTAACGCCTGAAGTTGGTGACATTGTGGAAGTTTTGATGAGCTAAAGGGGGCAGGTGAAAGTCACAGTACGTGTAACACACAGAGACTGATGGTCAAGACGTGCACTTGTTGTCTTGCGTGAGGAGAAAATATCCACTCAGAGCCAATCTCTCCGCAACCGTTCAATGAGGCGTTCAAGTGCATACCGTAAAGTTACACATTTTTTAATGTATTAGTTCGCACGTTTGCTTTTTTCGTCCTAAACAACATACAGTGTATTATGCTGAGCATATTAGAATTGCAAACGGGAAAAACAACAATGAAATCGGTAAATAAGTCAAAAATAGCAGAACAGAACCACGTATACGTTTGTAAATGTATAATATTTAAAACAAATATGCGAGAACCCTTAATACAGTACGCCAAAAAAGTCAAAACTGGCGTATCCCTATCTATAAGCCTCGATTTTCTAGCTGCATCAGAATCTCTAATATTGCCGACACTCTCCGTGGAGCGTGAACTACCCCCACCACTTCCTATGCCCATATTTGGCAGGTCATCTGGGGAAAACGTGAGCTTGGCAAAGCGTTTTTGTAAGCGTCTAAAAATGAGCTTTTCTCTCTCGTCTGTTGCAGGAAAAACATCCAAATCTTTCCTTGCAAGTTGATCGTACACTCGGAGCCAGTCGTGGTGCCACGGAGCCCAAACTCTGAGCCATTTGACAGCGGACAAGTGCTGGGAGAAGACACAGGTAAGCCAAGCTGGACGTCTGCTGGTTTAATTATATTGTGTGCAATACATGGATGTCTATTGCACTGACTGCTATCACTTGTTTGCTTTATTGACTGACACCTGTTGATCCTGCAATTAATTTTAAATTGGAGGATAAAGTTCAAGGGGTATCCACTGGATTTCCACATAATTCTAAAAAAAAAAAAAAAAAAAAAAAAACACACATTGCCGTATTGACCCAGAAGTTTATTAACTGTTCATTATATCAGTCTGAGATGACATGTTCTTCTGGAAAAAGATGCTGAAAATGTTGCTAAATTACTATTTTTTTTCCATATTTTTGTAACATCCCTCACATACTGTATTTGCGTGCTCGCGTGATGTTCTGGATGTGTACTGCTTCAGTGTTTTGTAAATGAAAAAATGAAATGTTTACCCATTTGCGCACACACACACGTAAAGGTGCACATGATGCATCAAGTTGCCACTGGAAAATGTAGTCAAGGAGGTGACAAAACATTTTTGGGACAATTTCTACACACTGAAAATTAAACCAGTTGAGTTGTCAAAAATGATATCAGCTCCAGTAGAGGAAGCTGGTGGTTTGCAACGCAGAGCAACATATGTGCAAACGTCTGAAATCTCCATGCCTAAAAATATCCCCCTTTGTGCAACTTTCTCCTCTTTTCTTCCCTTCAGAGTAGCAGCGTGGGGAAGGTTGAGGCTCCACTTTAGACTCATCTCTGCACAGCAATTAGTTGTGAATTAATCACGGGCCCTCTCTTTATCATGGTGTTGTGTGCATCAGTGTTATTTATAGAGTGCGGATAGTGTTTTCTTCCCACTCACCCATATCAGTGTTGTGTTGTTGGACTTTAATTGCAGTCTGGTGCGCATCTTTCTGGTATTTTAGCAAGCTATGAGAGAGGCTTTGTTGTCTATTTGTGAAGTGTTTGCGTTGGCCTTGTGTCGTTTGTTTCACTAAAGCAGGAGGTGTCTGCAGGGCTGAGGCGCAGACGCTGCGTTTAAAGGCTCACAGTTCCACAGGATTTTCTACGCTGATCAATGGTCGAGCCGAAAGCGGCTGTCATGTGCCTTGACAACACGGCCGCAGGGAGCTTTCGGGAATAGACTGACTGACTGGATTTTCCTCTCCGGTCTTCGCCCAGTGGGTTGCAGATTAGCTGTGTTATCTCCAGGCGCAAACTTGGGCGTCCGTCCTGTGTTAAAGATTTTGTCAGAGGAACTGTCAGTTTGATCCACTTATGGCACATCGATCTTGTTCTCCAGTCCTGAGGAATGTTGAAGTCATTGTTTGGTTTGTTGAAAGGAGAATTTCCAACCAGGTTAAACTCGAAAGGAAGCTGGACTTTGCCAGTACAGACTTCAAAGTGATTGTGGCAGGTCCAAAAAAACGTTTGACTAAGCTGTATCCATTCAGGAAGTACAGCTAGTAACTGTAGATGTCCTAAAAAGTGCTTGTAAAGCTTGTAAGTAATGGCAGAGATCAACATACTGTAGATAGCATTGCAGCAGTTTTATCAGAACTGGACAAAATGCCCACCATCAAATGTTTTGTTGATCAAATTTTCTGCCCAAAAGGCAAGTTTTCATGGAACGCTACGGTTCACACCAGTTCACCTCGGAACAGCTCAAATAGTAAATCCTGATCTGGCTTCTGTTTCCAGCGTGAGGTGCGTAGACGGGAGGTTAACCCCCCTTTGAAAGCTGGACTGTTGCGAATACAGACTTCTAATCGATTTGCGATTGGTCAAAAAATCTTGGCCCAATCGGTATCCATTAAGGTAGGTAGGATTATGGACGATGTAGGATGTAGATAACATGGCAGCAGTTTTTTTTAGGGTCTGGACAACATGCCTACCTTCAAGTGTTTTGTTGATCAATGTTTCTGTTAAACAGTACAGCTCAAACCGGTTGTGGCTAGTTGAAAAATGATAAACCCTTCGGTGTTCATTAATGGAGAATGTTAAATCCTGATCTGCCTTGTGCTTCCAGTGTAGGCGGGATGGTGCTAGCCGCGTCATCAACGTAAATAGCATGGTGACACTGTTTAATTCAACAAAAGACGACGATGGTAGAATAGTAGACAAAGCACATTGTCATCGCCTCATTCACACAGGGATGAATGATGGTGGCATATTCTGACGGAATGTTAGCAGCCCATTGATGCAGCATCATCAGCAACTCGAGGACAACTAGAGAGTGCGAGTGTGTTGCTCAAGGGTACTTGAATGGGCTTGAATGGGCAACCTACTATACAGTATACCTTCATTTAACATACCTGCTGATCAGCAAAAAAAGTTGACTAAGCAGAACATTTTCCAATGTTTAGATGGGTGTGATGTTACCGTTTTTAAAAGTCTAAAAAAAAACAAACAAAATGACAGTTTTTAAAAATTTGTATTTAGTCAAAAACAGTCCGTGTCCAAGAGATTTTATTTCAATAAAGTAAACACTCATGAATAAAAACAGAGAACCAACTGAAACTCCACATGAGCAAGCACTTGGCCACGGAGGCAAGCAAAACTCCCTCTGGGGAAGAAACCTTGAACAGAACCTAGGCTCTGAGGGCGGCCGTCTCTCTCGACCGGTTGGGTTGATACAGAAAAATAGAGTAGAGGGAAACATGGTAGATCGAGCCAGAAGTCTTGGTCCAAGGAACATAGAGGAGTGTCTGTGGTACATATCAGCGTATCAGGGGCCAGTTATAACTATAAGCTTTAGCAAAAATGTAGGTTTAGACTTTTAAATGGAGAGACTGTCTGCCTCCAAATTGAGTCGGGGAGATGCCAATCACACAATCACAAGCTATAAGTTGAACTCATGACGAGCTTGTCAACCCATTGGAAATTGCAGGAGGTCATTACTCAGTATAACAGTATGACTCACGGTATCATCTTACAAAGCGCTAAATTCATCACACAGCAACTTAAAGGGTCACTGACATGATTTTTCAACTTTGCTTTAATATGTTCTACATTGTTTGTAATTATGTTCTACGTTGTTCGTTTTTTTTTGACAAAGTTGAAAAATCATGTCAGCGGTCCTTTAACACTCAAAAGGCACCTCGGAAATATACAAGACAAGTACCGATATGAGTTTAAAATAGGAAAGAGCTATTTTTAGTACGCTGTTTTTTTATTACAGTGTATGAATGTTGTTACAGGGCGAGCCTGGCCCTTTAAGAAGAATTGCATTGTGGGAAGTTGTGTGTCTATCTCTTCCCTCTCTCGTCTGCCATTGTTTTCTCCATCCTGATTGATGAACAGTGGTCCACAGCCAATCTCCTTCATGCCGTCCTGCCATGTCTCCTGTGTCATCGCTATCTTGCTAGCTTGTAAATGAATCTTCGCTTCTCTGCGGCAGTATGTTTAAACAGGGATACCAAAACGCTACAGTACAGCGGAACGCCGCCAGGACGAAAAGGCACGGTCACAGGAGTGAAATATGCGTGGGTGACTTAATCATTTTTTGCGTTGATCATTAAGGTTGATCATTAAGAGAGAAATGTGAGAACATGTTATTGCCTGTCTGAGAAAAGTGTATAAAGCACATTGTGAGGGGTTTTACAGCCTTAAAACATGTATAATTGTAAAAAAAAAAAAAAATACAGTTAGCTACTTTCACTTATTGCGGGCTATTTTGGGAACCTATCTCCCCCGATAAATGAGGGAACACTGTACTCCCAGCAGAGCAGTTCATTGGCCAACGGCTGCCATGGCTGCCTGGCCACCAGAGGGATCCCCCCCGGGAGCAAAAAGGAAAAATTGAGCCTGACCTGCGCAATAATATATAATAATATAACAAAATTGTGTTATTGTTGTGAAGTTTTAAAGCTACAGTTGTTAACTTGAGTTTATGCTTGTACACCAGTTCGAAATAATGAAACTTTTAAAGGAAATGTAAGAGAACTTAAAAGGGTCAGAGAATGTACCTAACTGTTGCCACCACCAACCATCCAGATCTGATCCAGATTGGGCATTTGACAACGCTCTCGAGGCGTCTACTTGAACCTCCCCACGCATGAAAAGTAGATCCAGCGGTATCTCCTCCATCTTCCATCTTCTAAATTGACTGCCGCACATCTAACTGGTGTGTACGTTGTTGCCATTTTAAAGCGAGCCCAATCAAACATCAGGGCTCCTCTGCCGGGCCCTTTTGTGAAATTCCATTTACCTGTATTTACCAGCCCCCTTCCCTCACCGTTACCATAGAGACACTCAGCAAGGCGCCTTTGGCTGCCGGGCTCGCCGGCTCGCGCAGGAGAGGCGAGCGAGCGCTTCCCTGGCACGCCGTCAGCGGCAATGTAACGAGGAAGGCATTGACTTGGCCTTGACTGTGTTTGCTTGGCAGCCGCCTAGATCTCCCTCGCCAGCCCCCCCGCGCTCCCGATCGCCACCGTTTTGTCACCGCGGAGTGAAATCCAGTTGGGAGAGATCCACGGCTGTAATTGAAATGAGCTCACCTGGGAGGCAGCCGCTGTCTGTTGCCTGTCAACACGGGCAAATGATGTGACGCTTCCTGCGACACCTCTGCTTCAGGTTGTAAAAACCCCCCCAAAAAACACATGGAGAGGTCTCCCAGAGGTGTTGTATAATAAATCCCGCCTAGTAGAGCGTTGAAACATCATGGAATCGTTTCTCACAAACTGATCTTGCAAGAATAACTCTCATAAAGGTGCAGCTGGAGGAATTTGCCATCACTTATCCCCCAGCAGGGTGCATTTGCAATGACCTATTGATGTATGGCAGCAAAGAATGGACACTTGAGGCGAGTGGAGTGGATGCTCCAAGCGGGGGCCAGATGTCTACATTCTGGATCAATAAGGCTGAAGTCCTTTTGGCTCAGCTGCTGATGGAGCTTGTACTTCTTCACGACTCACTGGGTCCAAGACGGGGAGAGTCGGACGAGTGTGCAGTGCTCATGATGTACCAGCTAGGCTAAAATATTAGTGTGGATGTCTACATTCTTGTTGTTGGAAGAAATATCCCATGAATGAATGGAGAAAAATTATTAATGCATGGACCAGATTTTGTCATGCATTACAATTTGGAGCCTGACCGAAAATGTGACTTAAAACTTGTACAAATCTGGATTGCCAAGGAATGATTCTGCATTCACATTCTCTTAAATGTTCTTTTGTTTTCATTTTTCTCAAATTCTTTTTTATTTGGAATTTTTTTCCCTTTTTTTTCTGCAGAAAACATCTCATTCACCGTAAGTGAATGTAAGGAAAATGTGCAACATACGTGTGCCACAGTTAGAAAGCCCGCCATTTTTTACGTGTATTTACACTTCACTGACCACCCTGTCTGTCAAGCGTTGCGATTTTGCTCTTTTTTCGGCAATCCGTAAATGCACCACAGTTTTGTCGCAAAAGTTACTTGCAGCGGGCATGATGGTAAGGAGAATAGGCAAGCAGTGGGGATTATGTAGAATCTACATAAGGAGAAATGCCGTCTCTAAGCCTGCCTAGGCTCTAGCGCTTGACAACCAGGCTACAGAGCTGGGGTGTCACAAGACCCCCAGTTCACGAGACAAGACGATACGCGAGATTGGGCCTACGGGAACGAGACAAGGCAAGAAGGCAAGTCTCTGAATGTATTCTTTGTAATAATGTTGTTACATTGAAGCTAACCAATAATAAATAAATGACTTTTTACTATTAATGCGATTTCTGGTGCTGCATGGTTTTGCGCCCTACTCCGTATATTTCTTAGTTTTCCTTTTTCGTCAAAAGGGTTGTCTCTGCACAATTAGCTAGCTGACTATTTGATTAAAGGAGGGATGACCCCAATAATAATCAAGTTTTGGTGTCTGACACGGAAAACATGGGAAGGACAGCTGGCATTGCGCTAGAAAATAAAATGGATGGGTTAAAATGCATCAAAATGCATATTTTGAATGTTATTTTTAATACTGTGATTTCTGTGATGTTTTATTTTAAAATGTCAGGAAAACAAATTATAATAAACACATTTTATGGTGTTAAGAAATGTCTGAGAGCCAGATGCAGTCATCAAAAGAGCCACATCTGGATCCCGAGCCGTAGGTTCCCTACCCCTGGTTTAGATAGATTCAAGTACTCTTTTAGTTGTAGCTAATGCTGTGGCTTTTGAGCATGTATGGATTCCGTTTTAATCCCACTCAAAAATGGTCCAATTTCTAATATTACTACCAAAACGGCGGCACCTCTCCTTCCACTAATTGTCCCCGCATTACACTTAGCTAATAACCGCCACCATTGTTCTGCTTGAAGTTCTCGGCCCACACACCTCTTCGCTTCTCAGACGTCGCCTGTCAACTTTTTTTTTCTTCCCCGTTTTCTTAAAAGAGTGTTCGACCGGGTCTGACTGACTGTGTGGAACCGCGTCTCCATCCATCACGCTGGCTTTCTTGCGTGTCTAGTCGTGCAGTCTCTTGTGAGCTCGCTCTGCAACCTCACTAAAGGCTTCGTAAGTCGAGCAGGTGCTGCGAGCCACTTTGTTCACGCGTGTCATGTGTGGTTCAAATGACTGCGTGCGTTTCCTCAGCTAGTAGCTAGTGAACGCAAAGACACACACGCCACTGTGACATGGCAGCAAAAAGCATACAGTAACACAAATATAATATAAGAGAAAATGCAACTGGAGGTGGAGTCTGGGTGAGGCTGGGCCTCATCAAGTATTGGGAGTAAGGCTCACGATAACGATAATATCTATAACGATATCGGGTATGCTGCAGGAAACACGACAAATTTTGGTTATTATGAAGAAAACCATGGAAGTTGCTAGATACCAGCTCTTAAATGACAGTTGAATTTAAGAGCTGACATCTACCAACCCTGTGAGCATCATTGGCTTAATTTAAACCTTGCGGGCCGCATTTACAGTAGTCGTTCCTGTCAAGTCGTGGGCCGCAAAATGCGACTTGATTTTCCGCAAATGACCCGCGGGCCGCGGGTTTGAGACCCCTGTTTTAGAAGCTTTACATGAAATCTAAGACTTTTGGTTTGGCATACTGTAGTCCCTCCTTTATCACGGGTAGTTGGTTCCAGACCTAACTGTGATAAGTGAATTTCCACAAATTTCCACCTTATTTATATTTTTGTATTGAGTGTATAGAAAACGTGTTTATGACCTTCTAAATATGGTTTTTAACATTATTGGAGCTCTCTAGACATGAAATAACACCCATATAGTCACCTTTACACTCGTATTACTCAATATAGTAAACATCATAAGACATAAATAAGATCTTTGAATGCGTCTTGTGAATTTGTATTTTAATTCATTTAGCAATCTTTCTGCTTGAGAATGCTTAATTTTGTCAGGAAAATGCGTTGAATTTGCATGTTTTGATTAATAACAGGCTTTATCCGACACAACACGGTGTGATTTATTAGTTAATATATTTGTGAAACACCGTGATAGCGTGTAGCCGCCAAACTTGAAGCGTGAAGTGGTGAGCGATTACCGTACTTGAGTTCCTTCCTGTACTATGTTACGAAAGGTGGCCATTTTGGTCCGGACCGGAGTACGGAACCACCAAGTGTGAACGCAACCTAAAAGGGATGTGCAGCGGCAGAAGTAATTGGTTGCCACAGACTTCTATCGCCTGCCTTTTGTTGCCGGGCAGAAGTGTCCTTCATGTGCTGTGTGACATTTAGGTGACAGACTTGTAAAACACAGGTGACTTTTGTTGCATTCGTTCATCAAACTGCTACAGTGAAAAGTTCCTGTCATAAAATGTCAGGATTGTGGAAGTGCAGGTATTAATAGATGCTCAAATTTCTGTTCAGATGATAAAGATCCACTGCTAATAAAAGGAGGATACGCACACGTAACCTCATGACGTGACCCTGAGATTATACATTATCACTGCCAGTAAATAGGAGAGGAGGTTCTAGAGGTGAGCTGATTTATGAAATATCATTTGTTGATATTGCAAGCAAGCGTCCCTCATCCTCCCCTCCTTCCGTCGTCTCGCTCTGCTCTGCTCTGCTCCACTTCATTAAATATATCTGACTTTATTTGAATCTTCTCCTCTGCGGAGAGCTGCTGTCGCGTTATGAAGGTTATGTAACTTCGTTAGTCTTGAAAGACAACCTCCGAGTCCAAGCAGGAGTGAAAGAGACAAAAGAATGTTCTGCTTTTGTCAAAATTCTCAGGGTTCTCAGATTGTGGTGCGGGTTCCATCAGAGCCAGGGAGTATTGTTTAAATGAAAATAAAATTATATTGGAAGTTTTATAAATAAATATGTGCTGAAATTAGATTTTTGTTGTTGTTAAATGGCCTCATATGCAAAAATGCCAGTACAAGGCAGATATTTGAAGTTAACTGTGATAGCAAGTGGACCCTAGCAAAAATGGTGGTACAGTAATCCCTCGTTTATCACCATTAATTGGTTCCAGACTCGACCGTGATTAGTGAATTCCCACAAAATAGGATTCATTTCATAGTTAGAGCATCTAAAACCTGTTTACGATCCTCTAAATACGTTTTTTTTTTTATATTAGAGCCCTCTAGACAGGAAATAGCACCCCTATAGTCACCTTTACACTCATATTACCCAATGTACAGTAGTAGACTTTAGGGTTGGAAATCTGTTTGTGATGGATGACTGGATTCGCGTCTAGAAACACAGGTTACGATACGATTCAAAAACAGAACGACTCGATGCGACTCAACACAGTGTACAAACGATACAACTTGATTCAATTCTCCGGTTAACGCTTGTTGACATTAGCCGTACGTTCCAAGCCAATTGTAGCCAGTTGCGGTTTCTGGACAGTTCTTCCTGCCGTGGCTCTTGTCTCATCAATGTAACATTGCTGACACCTAGTGATCAGTGTAGAACACTGCATATCACAGCATGTCTTTCAATGGGTTTTCTGAATGCCTTATATTTGTATTTGAGTTCTTTTGGCCGTTTTCATTCTTGAAAGTGCTTCATTTGAAAATATGGAAAAATCGGATTAAACATGGACATTTTTTGACTAATAACAGGCTGGAGTCAACCACAAAGCAGCAATGATTTATGAATGAATATATGTTGACGGTGATGGGGTGAAAATTCCAAGTGCGATGTGGCGAGGGACGACTGTACTTGGAGACAATTTACTACACGTTGAAAAGTGCTGTTTTTACATTGCAACTCATACTACAGGAGGCAATTATATATCTAAAAAAATGCTTCTAATTAATAATAGTTCATCGCCAGCTATTTATAGCTTACGAGTGAAATGCTCAAATCTGTAGCAAATGACTGAAAGCCTCGCTTGTCCGTTGCAGTTTCACTGATGGCCTGCTGGTGTCGGTAGCGCATGTTTTTCAATTGTCAAGACAAACGAAGAAGCCGTTAGCCAATGCTAACAACAACGCTAACAGCAAAACAATGTGCTTCCCTGATCACCTGCTGGAAAGTGGTTAGATGTCGTCGGAAATTGGACAAAAAGTGAAATACTACCACTGATTTACGACTACACTGAAAGTGACTCCTTTTTGTTAAAATATGTTAAAATTATATTTAAAAAATGTCACCGTTCAGTTCCCCGATAGTCCAAGAAATTCCAAGCAGCAGCAAGGTGTGGCAAGAAGCAAGTGCTTCCTCCAGGATCGTGTTTCACTAAAATCAATTAATATAATATCAATGCCCGGATGATTTGTCTCGGCAATAACATAAATTAACATAAATGTCACTCAAGCGCTCGGCCCAACACCTCAGACAGACATAACCAGCCGATGAGGATCTGGCAAAGAGGGGAGGGGTCCAGCTGCAGTTGGAGGTTGCCATGGCGATGATAACCGTCTAATGAGACGAGGATTCAGCCGAGAGACACCTCTTGGTTTTTGACCATGAAGACCTTTCACTGCCGTCATGTCACGAGCAGACGGCGAACCTTAAACTCTCTCCAGCCAACTTGTTGACGCTGGAGTTTAAATAGTTTAAAAGCGCTTTTAGTAAGCCCTGCTGGGGACACACTGTTTTGTGCAAAATTCACACTTTTTTCCCCTCGGAAAACAGGCTATTTTTCCGCAGAAGACACATCTCGTTCACCATAAGTTGGTAAGGTGCGCCGTGACTGATGACTTGAAAATCGACTTGAGATTTTCATCGAATGTGGTGAATGAAATGTGCCCCCGTTGCATGTATTCGGCTAACACAGCGGTGTTAAAAACCTTTTCCAACATACTGAAAAATGAACGGGTGCAAGTGCAACTTGAATGTTTTGAGAAGCAACACATGCAGATATGCTAAGAAGTTACTGTCATGACGACAAGGATTAGACCACCCTTGTTTCTTCAGTTTATTAACTCATTTTAATGCCTGGTACAACTAAAGGTACATTTGGTTGGATGAATATGATGATAACACATACAGCTCATAAGAGTTGAATTTAAGAGCTGATATCGAGCAACTTCAACAACAATGTAACTCTTAGGAGCTATTTTTGTTGTGATTGTTATATTTGTCCAAACAAAGGTACCTGTAGTTGTATCAGGCATTAAAATGAACAAGAAACTGAAGAAACAAGGGTGGTCTAATCACTTTTTCCAGGACTATGTATACTGCATATTTCAAGAAAAAACTGCATCTCAGCTTTGTGATATACAGGTGAAAAACCCTATTATTAGTATCAACTTTTTCACCATTTTTGTGGGGTTTTTGGGGGGGGATTTTCCAAATATTTCAGCTTTCTTCTTAAATAATAATTTTGTTGCGTAATATGGCTTTAGTCCCATAATATTTTGACTTTATTTCCATAATAAACTTTTTCTCCAACCCAATCGTACCGTTTTGTTTTTAATATTTCATATCTATGCTATTAAGTTGACTTTATTTTTTATGTATTTTAGATATTATGAATTTTTTTTTCTAATTTTTTCTCTTCGGCTTTTGACTTTAGCCTCATAACATTACAGCTGTTTTTTCCATTTGTGCTGTTTTTGTTTCCCAACTTTCAACTTTCTCCTCGTAAATCTAATTTAAATTCCCATAATACTTTACTCTTGTATCATTATCAACCTAGTTTTCCAAAATTCGATGTTTCGTTTGTTTCTCATAATATTACAACTTAAAATGAATTAGGACTTTTCTTTAATATTTCAACTTTACGCCATTAAAATGACGTTATTTTTCCTCATAATAATGCAACATTATTCTTGTAAAATTACGACTTTTTCTTGTTAGATTACAACTTTTTACATTTAATGTCTTGACTTTTTTCTCGTGAAATTACTGCGGATTTTTCTATTTTTACAATATCCCACGGGCCAATAAGAAAACGGCAACGGGCGTAACATTAAGAAGTGGGACAGGAGCACACAAACGTTAGCAATGCTAGCATAGCTACAGTATGTGATGCTACAGAGCTAACATTACTCTCACATTTGAACAGCAACATCATGCTAGGTTAGCCTAGTGGCTGGAGAAAAACAAAATGATGGAACTTGCAGCTCGTACTTGTCTATTCTATCTACTTGCTTTCGTCACGACGCCGATGTTCTGCTGACGCAAACATCCTTTATCACTCTTGTGTCGGGTCGTTCCAACCTTGGTCAGTACGTTTTGCGTGCTGTGCAACATTTTGTCGCATCCTTTTGTTGAAGTTCTGCTCCCTATTCCACCCTTTTTAGACTCTCAATTACGAGGTATCCCCCCGAATCGCTTCCCTTGACCCTTTTTTTTGCTCCTTGTCTCTTCTTTGCAACGGCACTGTAGCACCATGACGACGCTGTTGGACCTAAAGAGTAGCGTCCTGCGCCAGGTGCAGAGGAGCCAGTCTCTGAGGAGCCGCAGGGAGCCGCCGCCCACCGCCGGAAGCCCCCTCACCCACTGCCCCGAGCCCTTAGCCCGCAGGTGAGTTGGGGATGATTGTGCATGTCAATGAAGAATTAAGTTATTTTTTTTCCTTTTTACATACAAAACAAATTTTAATTTGTGTGTGAGAGACAAAAAAATACACTAATTGGCTTACAAATAATAAAAGTAATGAAAATATAAAGAATGAATGTATTTTTTCATTTAAATGTAATATTAACAATATTTGAGAAAAATTGTATTTCTGCCAAAGGTAAAAAAAAAAAAAAAAAAAAAAATCAAAATAAGCGCTGAAAATATTTGATTTAAATGGCCAGAATTTGGACCTTCAGTATATTTCGTATTGTTTTAATTCCAATATATGTTTAAGCCTATTTAAAGTGAAGTATTAACAGTCGTCCCTCGTCACTTCGCGGTTCGAATTTTGTGGCTTCAGTCTTACGTTTTTTCCAAAATTAAGCAGTTGAATCATTGCTTTTTTGCAGTTGAACATGGCCGATTATTAGCAAAAAAAAAATGCACATTTAAGCAAATTGTATGTATTCTGGGCCTAAATTAATCATTTTCAAGCATAAAAATGGCTAAAAAAATATGACAATACAAATATAAGGCATTCAGAACATTGAAAGGCGTGATATGTAGTATTCTACACTGGTCACTAGGTGGCAGTAACGTTACATTGATGAGACAATAGCCCTCGCAGGAAGTATGCTGTCCAGAAAAAACATGGAACTCTCCCAACTAACGTGTGGGTCTGTTTTGTCTTCTTTATGTCTGTTATGTCCACTATATTGGGTAATACGAGTATAAAGGTCACTATAGGGGTGTTATTTCATGTCTAGAGGGCTTTAATAATGTTTAAAACCGCATTTAGAAGGTCGTTAATGTTTTTTAATGCTCTGACTATGAAAATATTCCATTTATAAATAAGGAAATTCACTTATCACAGTCAGGTCAGGAGCCGATTAACCACGATAAACGAGGGATTACTGTATTGACAAATGTAATTCAATGTGCTTTAAATAAACCAAAAAAAGAAAGATACAAGGCAAAATTCAACTGTAATATCAAAAGTGCCATTAAAACAGCATATAATCAGCTCAAAATAATACCTAAAAATAGAATCATGATCATAGGTAGTCATACGCAGGACTCAAAAAGACAAGCTAGCAAGCGCAAGCTTCAAAGCTGACACTCTGATTTATTTGTTTTCAATCAGCCGCTGTCGCCTTCACGTCCGGCCAGCACGTTCTTTAAATGCGGTCGGCGTTCATTCTGGAGTTTTTGGAGTCGGCGTGCAACAATACCCCCAAGGAGCCTTCAGCAGCACTATTACATGCACAGTCAGAGTCCGATGGCATCGCCACCAATGCGTCCTTCACTTAATGCCACGCATGCGGTTCTGACTGCTTCAACACCACAATGTGGCTCACTGCTGTTTCTAAATGGATTCTATATGTGTGTAGATCTATGTCTTGTGTGTGTGTGTGTGTGTGACTTCAAAGGTGTGTTTTCTGTGTGTTTTTCCTCAAGTATCCTGATTGCTTATAATGTTTTATTGTGGTTGGATTTCTTCTCTTTCCGTTTGATGTCTTGGAAATATGTCCGAGTTTCTTTTCACGAGCCATGTATTTGTCCCGCTGATTTCTTCTCACAGTCAAGTGTTTTTATGTACTGGAAGTGTATGTTTATTTATGTCAAATAGTCACCATAGCATCTTGAAATGTCCTCTCAGGTTAAAAAAAAAAAAAAAAAAAAAAAAAAGGTTGATGGTGGCATTAGTTGATATAATTATATAAAAAAACCTGTAAAGGACAACTGTCAACTGTGTGTTGGCTACGTCAATAAATGAATGCCGTGCCTTCTCTTTTCTCCTCAGGTTAAAAAAAATAACAACATTGAATAAATGCCGTACCTCGACTAGACACCTGCTGTTTTTCCTCTGTGGTAAATGGTGGCATTATTTAATGTCATACTACAAATTTTAATTTTTTTTTTAAAGACCTTACCCTAATAGACACCTTGCCCCAGTTACTTTAATTTACGAAGTGTGTTGGCCAACAAATTAAATACAAGTAAATGCCGCACCTCAAATAGGCACCTCCTCTTTTCCCCTCAGGAAGAAAAAACACAATAGATGGTGCTATTATTTAATATAATAATAAAAATACTTTTAAATGCCTTACCCCTGATAGACACCTGGCCCTAATGAATTACTTGGCCATTGAATAAATAGATGACACACCTCGTATCGACACAGACTCTTTTTTAACACCTTACCCCTAACAGACACCATGCCCCAATCACTTTGATTTACAAAGCGTGTTGGCCCACTGATTAAATACAAGTAAATGCCACACCTCAAATAGGCACGCCCTCCTTTCCCCTCAGGTTGAGGAAGACTTTAGATTTATTCCAATACATATTAACCGCTACTTTCCTGGAGGTGTAATTTAAAGTAATTGTACACATTTGTATTATAGACATTTATTTGTACTATTCATATAATAATTACAATTCATTTAATAGTTAAAATGAAAATAAAGTTTTTTATTAAAGAACATATATTTAAATACTGTATGTATTTTGTTTGTGGGGAAAAATGCTAAGCTACGTATATTTTTAATGTAATATGAAAAAAGATTGTAGCATGTATTTGTAAATAGCGGAATCCCCTTGATTATAGTTAGTATGATAAGGTCAACATTTAATACAATTAGAAATGCCTTACCACTCATAGCTGCCAGGTACTCTCTGTACATGAGTATCTAAACACCCTCGGCCTTTTTTATCAATAAGTACGGCAAAGTTTTTAGTGTGTCCATGCAGTGTGTCCATGTACTGTATGTACTGGTAACATGTGCTGTATGTGGTGTAACGTCCTGTTGTCAATGGCACTGTGTTCTATGTGGATGTTTGTCTGGCCCTTCCCCCCCACCTGTTTTGATTCCACATAAAGTTTGCCATGCCAGCTTGTCTCGTAGCAACACATGAAGCGACACAGGTGAAATCCCCCACAACACCCCTCCCCCTCCACCTCAGTCTTGCTTTCAAGCCTCATCTGCCGCAAAAAAAAAAAAACTAATAGTATGAACCTGGGGGTTACCATAGCAACCTAAACACTGGCTGTCTGCCTTGCTGTGAACTTTGCTTGTAATGACGACCATTGTTTATTTTTAACACCGAGGACGACCTCGGGTGCCGCGCTCAACCTCGTGTTTACCTCCCGGTGTATCATGCCGGTGATATATCTGAATAAACATCTAATCAAATCCGCTCCAACGGGGGATCCGTTCTCTGGCGTGCTTTAAATAGTCGTCTGAACTGTCACAACGGCGCATGTCATTCCTCATTTCCCCTACCGGCTCCCTGGCGTTAAAGGCTCCCCGCTGAGCCCCTGTCATGCATGCACGTATGCAGATAGAGCTCATCGTTAGAAGCAGGCTGTTGATGTCCGTTGCCTCACCCGCCTGCACTGTGGTGTTAATTGAGAATGGAGGTCGGCCAGGTACTTGCAGGCTTGCTGCATCGAGTCCGTGTTGTGGTTGGTTTGGTATGCCACAATCCATCTGTAGTCAGCGGCAGTGGGCTTCACACTTTGCATTTCTGGTTTGTGGCTTTCTCATTAGCAGCTTTGCCTTTGCTCGGTGCTTCTTAATTAGGAGCCCGCCGCATAGAAGAGCACCCTGGGAGAGCAGAACTCCATCCAGTGGGGGCATTTTTATTTTTATTTCCGGTATATTATATGTATTTATGTATGGATTTTGTTACTGTTTACCCTGCGCAATAGCCTTTTTTAAACATTAAAACAAAACACTTCCTTGTATGTACATCGAATTTAAATGACTTGAAAAGCCAGTGAAATTGTGAGAACACGTTTGACCATTTTGTCATAAACGCAAGGAAGTCCTGCGTGGCAGAGCAACAGAAAACATGGGCCCTGCATCAATGTTATGCCTTTTTTTGTCTTTATTTTACAATCATGGCGACGTGTTCTTCAAAGACAAGATGCAGTGTCCGCAAGCCAGCTTTGGCTGCACGGAGTCAGTGAAAACCAAGTGTGACCAAGGGTCTCTCCAAATGGAACGCCTGATCCTAACTTGAGAAAAGAAACGGTAAAATACAATATTTTGTAGTTTTATTGTGAAATATGAAATGGGACTATGTAAGGCCTCAAGCTGTAGCTCCAGTGCGTTTTCCAGTTCATACCTTCAAACTAGCTAAAGTCATCCCTCGCCACCTCGTGCTTCAAAGTTCACGGCTTCACTTTATGACGGTTTTAAAGAAATAGTTTTTTAATGAATATATCATAGTTTTGTGGTTGAATACGGCCTATATTAGGTTAATAAAATATGCACATTTAAGCAAACTTTACAAATTCTGAAGCATTTTCAAGCATAAAAATGGCTAAATGAACTAAACTACAAATAAGGCATTCAGAAGCCGCATATCGAAGTTGCTGGGATGATACGTAGCATTCTACACTCTCACGAGGCGTCAGTGTTACTGTAATGTTTGGTGAGACAACAGGCACAATAATCCCTAACACGACCTACTAACGCCAAGCTAAAGTCTACTCTGAATGCCTGACGTCACTTCCTGTCCGCGCCACCGGAACACATTTACAACAACACACCCCAGTACGAGTCTTATTTATGTCATAAATTATGTCATAATTGTCTTTATCCCACGTCTACTATATATGGGTAAAGTAAAGTTGACTATTTCATGTCTAGAGGGCTCTAATGTTAAAAAAGATATTTAGAGGGTCAAACAGGTTTTCTATGCTCTGACTACGAAAATATTATCACAGTAGGGTCTGGAACCGATTAACTGCGATAAACGAGGGATTCTTGTATTTTGAAGGCACATGTTCATGAAAAAAATAGGCAAACCTAAAAAAAAAAAAAAAAAAAAAGGTATTCAAACTCCAATTCCTCAGCATCATTAGCACTTTGACAGATTCTGACTGTTGGGAAGAAAAAACAAACAGTGTTTCTTCCGATGGAATCAAAATCCAGGGACAGATTTACATTCCTTTATGTGTATGACTTTTTTTTATGCATTTTAGCTAAAAAAATAAATAAATTGGAAGAAATAAATGTCAATGCGAAGGCCGGTCATTGTTGCTAAAAATGAAACGCGGCCTTGCTAATGCGGTCAAATGTCTAACCTAGCGTCCTCATACTGTCAGACGCTGTCTTCCCTTGGTAATACCTGACTGTAGCGTGTCGCATGAATAAAACAGAAGCAGCCTAAATGACCCATCTTGTGCGTGGTGACATGCTACCAGCTTTACATTGAAGTTGCCCTTTGCCTGGATGGGGGGGAAAAAAACATGGTAACAATTTCCGGTGCGATGCTCGCTTTTAAGAGGCACTGTAGGAAGGAGAGATTGTACAGAGGCACGTTCTTCATCTCCGCGTTAGGCACTTTTCACCGCTGACGCTTTCTTGCCTAATCAATTGTGTAATTAGAGCACAACAAGTGTAGAGATGGGTGGCGGGGAGGGTGTTAGTCCTTGTCAGGCACATCCTCCAGCGGTGATAAGAGCTGCAGGCTGATAGGACGCAAAGACAAGCGTGGTGAATCGAATTTCTTTCAAAAAAAAAAAAAAGAAAAAAGAATCTCACTTGAGGCGTCACATGGTCCTTCATGGCGCCGCCAACAGTGATGTACGCACGAGTAATTGATGTGTACGCACTGCCACATTGTGTTTGGGGGGCGGGGGGGCTGGCAGTCGCTTCCGCTCTTTTCAACAAGCCAAGTTTTGCGTCTCGTCTTGTAGCCCAGACGGGACACAACCAAACTGATGCGTGAGAATGAATGAATCTTGGAAATACATTTGAATAATAACACACAAAAAAACAACAACAACGTGAGAACCTGTTTCCTAGCAACATCAAGCCAGTTTTGTTATTCTGGTGAGCGCAACGAGCTCATCAAGTGTGTGTGTGTGTGTGTGTTTTGTTGTGGCAGATCTTAATGACTGGCCTGGCTTTATTTTACAAACGTCTTGTTCCGATGCTAGGAATGAAGAGACCCGAGGATGTTGACGCCAAATCCTCCAGAAGACACGACAGATTTGTGCCCACGTCAATTGAAGATGAATGTGGAGGGATTTCAGTGTCTCATTGTGCAAGAATTAGCATCAAGTAGAGCTTATGTGCGTTACCGTACCTCGCATTTCATTCTCTCAAGGGACAATACTTCAGAAAGAAAACTTTAGAGTAGTCAAAGTGCAGCTTGTATAGCAGTAGAGGTTGAAAATGAGTCGACACACAAACATTGTCTAAATAGCTGGCAACATTTCAAAGGGAACGTCCCAGATTGTGTCCTTGGTGTGAATATTTAATGTGGGCACCACTGTGATTTAGCACTGCCTTAATCCTCTTGGACATGGAATTCACCAGCGCTGCAATCCTGTTCCTGGAATCCACTCCCGTTTCCACTTGAGGATGCTCACTTGGGTTCATTCCATCACCTTGATCATCTTGAAGGTGGTTTTGGACTCCTTATTGTGCTGAAAAACTGCCATCCGGCCCAGTTTCTGCTTCACAGTGTCACAGTACATATTGGAATGCATGTTTCTCCTCAATGAACCGGAACTCCCCCGGTGCCGGCAGCACTCGTGCAGTCCCAGACCATAACACTACCACTGCCATGCTTGACTGTAGGCAAGACATCATGCTACTTACTTGCGTTGCCAGCTATTTAGACAATAATGGCTGTGTGTGGAGCCTATCCCAGCTGACTTCGGGTGAGAGGCGGGGTACACCCTGGACTGGTCGCCAGCCAATCGCAGGGCACATATAGACAAACAATCATTCACACCCACATTCATACCACTCATACAATTTTGAATCGCCAATTAACCTGTCTGATGTCTTTAACTCTGTTAAACATCTACCTTTTTGTCACCATGGTGGGAGCTGGACCAGCTCTCCCAGCGTGGCCGCCATTAGTCTTCATCAATACCTCAGGGGTTTACCATCTGCTCCCCCACCCCAGCACGGCGAGCGTAGAGAGGCAGGCGCGAGGATGGGCTGCATCCCACTGCGATGCGATGACGCCAATAAAAGAGCGTGACGGGGGCCTCTCATGGATTGGCTCCACGGCATAATATGACGATGAGGAGTGGGAAATGAGTGGGCGTAGGGCTCCAGAGCTGCGGATTTGAATGCTGAGCCCCCACCCCCACCCTCTGTTCTGCGCGCTGCTCACATCAGAGGAAGAGAGATGCCCGCTGAGAGATTTGGGAAGCGAGTGGGATTCCCAAGGTGTTGGTGAGCCCGCTCCTCTATCCCCTGAATGTGTGACTGTGTGTCACCATGACAACCGGGGGCCGGTGGGAGTCTGGGAGTTCTCTCACACCTGGAAGAACCCGGAACAAAAATAACATAACTTGCATTTTTGCACACGTCACTGCTCATTAGATTCACACTGATCTCAGAAAAGACATTATGGAGCAAAATGGTTGCATGAAAAAGTGAAACGCCACCAAATTGTAGTCGCACAGTAGCCGGGCATACTTTGGGCAAACTAATCACAATTCTACATCGGATTTCAACACTACTAATAAGAGTACAACCATCAGATTAGACTTTTTCTGTACACTGAACTGTTTCATTTTCTTTTCGGCGCTCGAGCAGCATATTTTCTTCAAACAAAGAACTGCTGTGTGTCAATGCAATAACAAGCAATTCCAGAGCTGTATTTTACACCAGGAATATAAATATTTCAAACCACCATCAGGTTAGCCTTTTTCGTGCTATTTTTTTGGACATTAGACTGTTTCATTTTCTTTTTGCCGCTTTAGCAGCATATTTTCCTCAAAGAGAAGACTGCTGTATGTCAATACCGGAATTCCAGAGCTGCATCTGACACTAGTATTCAAATTACTTAAAGCCACAACTAGATTAGACTTTTTGGTACAAATTTTTTCCTACATCGGACTGTTTTCTTTTCTTTTCACCGCTCTAGCAGCTTGTCTTCAAACTATTAGAAGCTACAGCTGCATGTCAATGCAAGAACAAGCCATTCCAGACCTGTATTTTACACTGTTCATCAAAGGATTTAAAACCCCCATCAGATTAGATTTTTTCATACACATTTTTTTTGTACATTCCACTGTTTTATTTTCTTTTTGCCGCTCTAGCAGCATATTTTCTTCAACCAAAGAGAAGACTACTGTATGTCAATGCAAGAACGAGAAATTCCAGAGATGTACTTGACATAAGTAAACCATCAGATCATTTTATAAAAACTTTTCAAACGAGTGTTTTATACATTGAACTGTTTCATTCTCATTTCGGCGCTCTAGCAGCATGTTTTCTTTACTCGTGCTGTGTAAGAGGGACTAATACATGGGATGAATTTCTGGCGTCTTTTCATTAGTGTTTTCATCACAGATCAAGACACAATTGACAAGGGATTAGCTTTAGGGAGCAAGCTGCTCAGCCAGCATTAATGCAGCCGATGAGTTTAGTGTAAACAACAGTGTGGAAAGTGTAACAAGTGAGTTTCACAGCAACA
Organism: Dunckerocampus dactyliophorus; assembly: GCF_027744805.1. Classification (NCBI taxonomy): domain Eukaryota; kingdom Metazoa; phylum Chordata; class Actinopteri; order Syngnathiformes; family Syngnathidae; genus Dunckerocampus; species Dunckerocampus dactyliophorus. Next base: position 6,184,697 of record NC_072836.1, on the reverse strand, counting down.
GCTGTGCAGCACAACGAGTATTTTAAAGCGCATGCAGAGGTAGACGAAGCTGCTGGATGATGACCCCTCATGATACTTTAAATACAGCTAATACAAAACCTACTTCAAGAGGTTACCTACAGCCGCAGCTGTTAATGCTAATTGGAGACCATACACCCGGTGACTGAAGGAGACTCCGGAGTTAATTGAATAGAGACACTCACTAATCATTCATTAAATCAAATGGCATTCTTCCTTTTTCCTTTGCAGGTTCTCCGAGGAGAGCATGGAGTTCTTTGAGCGTATGAGCACCATTCTGCAGAAACAGGACAACATGCTGCAGGCCGCCCAGGCCGAGGTAACCACCCGCCCGACTGCCACCTTTCCATCTGTTCCGCAGGCCCAAAGACTCACGAGTGGGCAGCGCCGGCAAGTCCGTGATTGGGATGACGTCTGTGAACAGACGGGGCCCGTGTTTGTTTGGAAGCTCGGAGGTGACGAGCTGCTGTTAGCGGCTGTGTTCATCCTCCAGTGATGATTTATTAGCATCTCTCCAGTCACTCGCCAACACAGAGTTTGTCATCTTTGAAATGTGGTGTCACGATTGGCACGGTTTTGTCCAAGGCAACATTTTAGGCTGTCATGGACCAGAGAGCCAAGTTTGACAACAGTGTGCCTTGAAACACCACTGAAAAATACTTAAAGTAAATGAAAATATTAAGTAATATTAAGTCAATAAAGCTACAGACCAAAATGTATAGAAAAATGTACAGTTTTTTTGTGTGTAGACAAATGCTTGCACAAATTGTACAACCTGTACATCCTATCTTCCTAACGCTGTCCTTGTGCTGAAGATGACAAAGTCTAAGTCCATCTATTCAATAGTTGTCCTTGCGTAAACCTCTGCACACTTTACACAGTTTTATAACATTCTGAGGCACATTTCCACTCCATATCTTAACAGTTGGATGTCCTCAGTATTGAGTCTTAGGTGCAGTTGCTAAGTTGCCTGTAACGTCTTCCTGTGAGAGTCCATTGGGGATTTATGATGATGATGTCCCATCACAGAGCCAAAGAGGAGCCTGCACGGTGCCTCCACCACAGGAGCATGTGGACCAGGCTTTTATCCCAGACAGAATCAGCAGGACGGAGGTTTGCCGACCCAGTCTAACATGAAATGATGATGCGAAGTAGAGTCTTGGCCACTGAGTGTGTTTTCCATGCAGCTGGACCTGCTGTATGAGGAGGCTGTGTACACTGTGGTAAACCGAGTGGGTGTGCCTTCTCCAGAACATGTGACCAGCGATGAGGATTTGTTTGCATACCTTCTCAAGGTACATCAAGATCTGAATCAGGGGTGTCCAAACTTTTCCCACAGAGGGCCGCATACAGAAAAATCAATGGATGCAGGGGGGCCAAGTTGATATTTTATATATTTTTTTTTATTTTCTAAAAAGGCTAAAAAAAAACTAACTGGTTACGTATATTGAAAGCCAAAGCTTTGTGTTATTAATTATTGGTGTCAACATCTCAGCTTTTTTCTTTACATTGTGCCTTTTTGCGACATATTTCCCATTTGAATCTTGAATCTTGAATTTTTGCTGTTGATTTTTAGTGTTTAATTTTAATTTTAATTTTTGTCGTGGACCGCAAATGGCCCCCGAGCCACACTTTGGACACCCCTGAGCTAACTGATCACTCAGCACGCTTGTGTCTCGATACTTAGGCACTGTAAGGTGCCCGGTAAGAAGCGAAGACCGCCACCAAGGTAAAACGATTGTGGTCTGCTAATCAATATTATATTTAATATATATTTAATATATGGCATGTATGATGCAAAGTTGCAGTGTACAGTAATCCCTCATTTATCGCGATTAATTGGGCCCACACTCACAGTTAGTCAATTTCCGCGAAGTAGGATTCAGTATTAATAAACTGAATATTTTTGTAGTTAGAGCATAGAAAACCTGACTTTCTAAATGTGGGTTTTAACGCTATAAGAGCCCTGTAGATATGAAGTAACACCCCCAATAGTCACTTTTCCACTCTTTGTTTACATCACATTGCGCAGGCTACAGGATCACTACCGGGATATAACAGACGTCCGCCGCTAGCATAGCCAGCTACCAAGCTAACTAGTTAGCCTCTCCAATTTACTTATTCTAAACTTAAAGTGTTTCAAACGAAGTGGAAAAGACGGACATAGAAGCCAAAAAATTACCACTTCCACACGAAATGAGAGGAGAACCTTTTTTTCCCATGCAATCTTAGCCATGGCATGTCAGCTCCATGCAGTGTGAAAGGTAATGTAATCTAACATCATGTCTCATAACATTACTGATGCCCAGGGACCAGATTATTACATATAACTTTTTGTTTTTCAATATTTTTCGACGAATAATGGGCCAGTCAAGTCAACCACGAAACAGCGATCATTTATTCATGATTTTTTTGAAAAACTGCAATATTGTGAGGAAGCGATATTCGAACCGCGATATCGCAAAGGACGACTATACCTGTATATGTAAAAAGGGGACACACTGTTAGAGAGAGGCGTGGGGAAACACAACATATTAGCATTAAAGCTACAGACACACAAAACGGTGTGTTGTCAGTAGGGCTTACTAAAAGAAGGTGAAAACTAGCATAATATGGGACGTTTGCTGGAGAATCCAGCACAGTAAGAGAAGCTGCTTATTGTGCTTTTTAATCTCTGCCAGCAGTCGCCGAAACCAACCTCACGCTCTGCGTTTGAAGAATCCGAGCAGATGCTGCACGCCTCCAAAGCTGATCAAAAAAAAAAAAAAAAGCCGCAGTCGCACTTTGTACCGATGATACCTAGTTTGTGATATTACATCTATTCACGCGCCATGCCGGTGATTGTGGGCTCCTTTTTTGTGTTTGCGGCGGACGTTTTTTATTCAAAGTGTGTCACGTCTGTTCCCAGGAGCCGCCCGCCAGGCTGGACCTCATAAAAGAAGTGTTTTTTCTTTATAATCCTTTCAGCTGCAAATACAAAAAAGTGCATAGCCATGATAATAAAAGGTGTGCTCGTCTTCTTCCAAAAGGTGTTTGATATGGGCGAGGAGGAGCACGACATCATACTTCAGAAAGTGCAGGAATCCAAGGTGAGAGTAGAATTCCTCAAATGTTTGCACGGGATGATAAAGTTGTTTGCGTTTATTGCCGCTATTCTTCCACAGAGAGCCACCTTCTCTTTGAGAGTCTCCGTCCTTAAAGCCAAGAATCTCCTGGCAAAGGACGCCAACGGTAAGACATTTCACATACAAAATCACCTCGGAGCTAATGTACGCACCATTATTAATCCACTGGAGAGCTTTTGAATGGTACTTAGCTAAGAATCAAGTTGCTTTCCTCATTTTTAGTGGATAGTAAACTCTAAAGTAGTTTTCTTTCTTTCGTCTAATCTTTTCCTCTGTGGTCCCCTGGCATCTAGGCTATAGCGACCCCTACTGCATGCTGGGCATCCTGGTGGGCCAGAGCCCCCGGGACCCCGAGGAGAAGAAGGAGAGGAAGTTCAGCTTCAGGAAGAGGAAGGACAAGCTGGAGAAACGCTCCAGCACCAAGGAGGCACTGCCAGCCAGGTGCATCCAGGTGACCGAGGTCAAGCCGGAGACTCTCAACCCGGTCTGGGACGAACACTTTGTCTTGTGAGTTGATGCAGCACACACCACGTGAAACACTCGTACATTTAGATGTTGGATGTTCTCTTCTGTTCTGTCTCCACAGTGAAGTGGATGACGTGCATAGTGACCTACTGCACTTGGACATTTGGTAAGATGCGTGTTATTTTCATTCACTTACACTTTTTATGAAATCCAGTTGACATTATGACACATGCAAATAATTAATTGCATATATTTTGGGCACACGCCTACTAAGCTCCAGTACATGAGTTGTATGACAAATCTTGCTTTTCCAAAGATAATTGTGCTTAAATTTGAAGCAAAATATTATAAACAGCATTCAGTATGATGTAGTTGATGCAAACTACACTATGTGAACAATTATTAGGCATTTTTTGAGGATTAATTTAATTCCAGGCTGCATAGTGGCTTAGTGGTTAGCATGTTGGCCACACAGTCAGGCGATCTGGAAGATCTGGGTTCGTATCTCTGTTGGAACATCTCTGTGCGGAGTTTGCATGTTCTCCTCATGCGTGGGTTTTCTCCAGGTACTCCGCCTTCCTCCCACATTACAAAGATATGTTAAGTTACCTGGAGTCTTGAAATTTTCCATTGGAATGAATGTGAGTGTGAATGGTTGCTTGTCTAAACAGTATGTGCCCTGCGATTGGTTCGCGACCAGTCCAAGGCGTACTCCACCCCTTCGAACCTCAGGACAAGCGTTATAGAAAATGGATGGATGGATGTTTTAATTTTCTCGGCCAAGAGATTTTGACTGAAAATATTTACAGTGATGGTTGGCACTGTGGAGAGTGCGAGTGACTGGCGTGAGTTGTGGCTGACAGCAGCTCCTGTGTGAATAAAGCAACTGAAGTGCATCGTGAGTCTCTCCGTAACCACAAACAGGGGCATTCCTTTAGTATCATACACTGGTCACTAGATGTCAGTAACATTATATTGCCGAGACAATAGCCACTGCAGGAAGTACGCTGTCAATGCTAACATATGTATGTTTCTATATGTCTAAAATGTCTTATTTTCTATGACTATGTTTACTATTTTAGGTAATACGAGTGTAAAAGTGACTATAGTGGTGTTGTTTCATGTCTAGAGGGCTCTAATAATGCTTAAAACCGTGTTTAGAAAGTCGTAAACATGCTCTATATCTACAAAAATATTCCATTTAAAAATTCACTTATCACGGTCGGTTCTGGAAGCAATTAACTGTAATTAACAAGGGATTAGTGTACATGAGAAATGAACATTAATGGCTATGACAACAGTGGAGGAAAATGCCTGCCTTTTGTAGCTTCACGTTACATTTCCTCAAATCTTTGATGGTGAATTTGTGTCTTCTTAGTTTTTATTGGTCCATTTTTGCATGAAATGAAAAAATGAAGCTGATGTACAATTGTGCACACCCTCCACGGTTACATTACCAAGCAGATATGCTTGGAGATGAAAAATATGCATACAAATCATCACATGCTCAAAAATACTCGCTCGCCTGGAACTTGCCAAAATAATCCCACAAAAATTAGCAATATTGTCATACTTTGTCATGCAACTCTTGTATTGGATCACTGGTGTACCGCCAAACCGCCAAACTCCTAGGGCCATGTGTCAATCCCTGCCTTTCTTAACAAGTAAACATCAATTACTCACCAACATTGCCATCAACACAGCCCCGGAGCTGACGTCTTATTATTAGGTTTACCACTAAGACCCGGCTTTTTGACTCCAATAAAAGTCCTAATATTTTCCCTGGGTCTTGATTATTGATGTTCGAGTTAGTGCAAATAGAATGAGCCTTCTTCCCCCTCCTACTTTACCTTCTCCAGGGATCACGACGACGACGTTTCGGTGGCTGAGGCCTGCAAAAAGCTCAACGAAGTCAGCGGTCTTCGAGGAATGGGAAGGTAGCGGCGACTCTCCACAGTCACTATTATTTACAAAGCTTTACGTTTACAAAGCATGGCTGCAGATGCAGATCATGTTGGGGGTGTGGCTGCTTCTCCACGTTTAATCACGCAGAAAAAAATCAATTGGCCTTCTTAATTGCCTCTCGTTAGGTATTTTAAGCAGATAGCAAAGTCAGTGCGTGCCAACGGCTCGTCCTCGTCCGGCTCCGAGGAGAACGCCGATGACTTCCTGGGATGCATCAACATTTTTCTGAATGTAAGTTCAGACAAACTTAGGCAACAAAGACGTCCCCCGACACTGTTAACCCGTGTCCTTTTCCGCCCTGACAGGAGATCCCCGTCGGCGGCTTCGACACCTGGTTCAAGCTGGAGCCTCGGTCCAGCGCGTCCAAAGTGCAAGGAGAATGCCACCTGATACTGAAGGTGTTCACCAGCCAGGTGCAAAGTCTCATGTGCTCCATTCAATTAACTGCAGAGTTTCCTATAGTCGTCGGGGGTGTGGTCTACAAAAGCAAATAGCCGCCGGTCAAAAAACAAAGTGTCATGAGTGGTCAGCACCTTTATGTACCTCTGCATGCACTTTAAAATATTGGCTGCTGATGTGAAACTTCTGCATATTACACTTGCTGTACTGCTGTTTGCAATTAACTCATCAGTGCGATTAATGCTGGCTGAACAGCTCCTGACTGCTATTACAACATTGGTTCTGTTGCTGCTTTGTTGCGCAAGATACAGTACTTCTTAATAAATGACCATGTGGTCAAAGAGAGCTATGTTTTACTCTCCACTTTCTCAAGGACCCCAAATCATTATGTAAGTTAAAAAGTTAATGTAATGAGTTTTCACATTTCGGAAAGAACAACCTCCTGCTTGCAATTCATTATTTCGGCTATAATTAGGGCATTTACTGCAAGGGTATCCAAAGTATGGCCCGGTGGTCATTTGCGGCCCGCAGCTGTTTTTTTTTTCTTTCCAAAAATATAATTTAACAAGAAAACAGAAAAAAAATAAAGAAATAAAGAAAAACAGCAAAAATTAATAGCATAATACGAGAAAAGTGTTGTAATCTAAAGAAAAATAACACAATTTTAGTAACACTAAAGTGACATTATTTTTTTTAAGTTGTAATAGTATGAAAAACAAACTAAATAACAAATAAAGTTGCCATTTTGTGGAAAATTAGGTTGCAAAAAAGTTATGACGTTACGAGAATGTAGTAAAAATATTTTGGGACTATGTCAAGGAAAAAACAATTTGAAGAAAGTTGTTATAATTCGAAAATTTAACAACAGCAGAAATGGAAAAAAAATGCCGTAATTTTGTCAGAATAAAGTTAAAATATTAAGAAAAAAAAGTAGATTTCGAACGAGAAAAAAGTCACAATTGATTTTGCGAGAATAAACTCGTAATGTAAAAATAATGTAATTTTAGCAGCATAGAGCTGAAATATTAAAGCAAATATGTTGCTTTTTTAAAGTTGTAATATTACAAGAAACAAAATGAAATAAAGTTGTCACTTTTGGAAAAATTAGGTTGAGGAAAAAGTTACAATTATATGAAAATAAAATCAAAATATGGGCATGAAGTCATAATATTACAAGGAAATATTTAAGAGGAAAGGTGAAACAGTTGGAAAACAAAATTTTTAAAAACTAAAAAAATGGGGAAAAAAAGAGCAAAGAGTGAAGTTCATACTATAAATATCACAAAGCTGAGGTGAAATATGTAGAACCTCTAGCATATCTGCATGTGTTGCTGTACAATATATCAAAGTGGCCTTTGCATTGCTTCATGTTTAGTATGTGGCTCTTTTGGACATCCCTGATTTACTGTAATAGCTACATTATGTATAAATTGTTTTTCTTTTCCTTTTCTGACCTCAGAGAGACACGGCGCTGTCTAAGAGAGAATCCAACGTGTCCATCCACAAAAAACTGCTGAGTCAGATTGTTGAGCACGAGCACGCTCATGTCAAGGTGAGTTTCCTCCATTAATATTATTAATACTTCCAGTCCGGCCACTGTATACACCCACCTCTTCACGGAGGACAGCTTTGTAGAACAAAACATAGAAAGCAGGCTTCACTGCACGTCTTAAAACAAAGCCGGCCAACTAGTCGGCTACAGACGTGTGGAGCTGTAGTATATCTTGCAACAGGCGATCTAAATGCGAATAAACTTCCTGTGCCGAGCTGTTCAAATTACTTTTGTGATACATAATCATGTGCATGTGTGTGTGACCATTTTATAGTCAAAATGTTAATCAAGTAAAGTCCATTTTGGCAAGCACTCTACTCCCTACTCCCTCTAAGCAAGAAACCTCAAAGAGAATTAGAGAATTTTAGTGACCTGGATGAGAGTACTTAGCACTTGGACTTGAACAAAAGGGCTAAGTGTAATTTGTCATAATAAATAACAGTCTTATTCCTTTTGCTAGCGTGAACCGTACAACTGGAACGGGCAGGTTAGCCCCCCGGCGTGGACGGTACTGACTCACCATGCCGTGCAGACGGACCTCACCCGTCTCCAACAGGCCATCATGTGAGTTTGTATCGTAAAAACACTACAAAACGAAAGCCTCGGCGGGCGCTATAAAGGTTGCATTTTTCCGCCGCAGTCGCTGGCAGTGCTACAGCGGCCACCATCGAACGCAGCGTGTGTGCTACTCCCTGCTGCTGCGCCTCCTGAGGGCCATCGATGCAGAGTGGGACCCTCCCTCTGTGAGAGGAGACCTGGTAGGTTCTCCAACCCCAGGAGGGGGAGGTTGAAAAAAAAAACATTACGTAGAAATGTCCACCTCATTAGCTCGTCGCTGACATTCATGGAGGTTTTCTGGTTCAGCCAAAAACGTCTCACAGCGTAACGCGGGACGCTTCCTGTGTCCAGGAGAGGCAGCTGTCGGACAGTTTCAGGCTGTACACGGAGCACTGCCTGTGCCTGATGAAGAACATGAGGCAGGTTTTTCCGTGCACCAGCGCCGCCGCTGTCACGCGCTACGAGCTCATGCTGAGGTAAGGTACCCCCACCACCGCCGCCATCACATCGCATGCCACGACAGGACGGACACGCTTGACCTTTTCACGCAGAGATACTCAGAATTAACTTTTTTTTTTTTTACAGTACAGTACCTACTCGGCTCTATAGTAACGCTTTTCCATTGGTGAAACCAGCTACTAGCCGGTACTGTTTTAGCCACGGGTGTCTACACTTTATCCAATGAGGGCTGCATCATGAAAAATCAAAAGATGCGGCTGGAAATGACAACAATAAACACACATGCTCACCATTTTATGCTCCAGAGTCTCCACTTTACTGCAGTGGTGTCCTCAGTCTCCTCTTGGATAAAATGTGCCTACAAAAACAGCCACACTTTGGGAAGTAAATGGGCCATTCCACCAAATTGATGCCATTTGCTTGTTGGAACTCTCAAAATAAACTTAAATTGAAACCACACCAGTCATAGTTAAAATATTGACTATACAAACAAATTACTTCCTTACTTTTGGCCTTCCTAAGACCTGCAGAGGATCTGAATGATAAAACTTCCAGTGGACCATGTGACTTGTTAAACATATCACATTTTTCAGAGGGGGTAATATGTCAGGGCAGGGGTCCCCAACCACCTTTCAGGAGCAATGATTTTAAAAAAGACACATTTTTGCAAATAGTTTTGTAAATAACTACATCGAATTTTATGTAAAAACATATTCATTTTGGAAATAAAAGCTATTATTTTATTGGAAAATAGTATACTGTTAGAAAACCCATTGTTTTTGCATGTTGTCCATAAATGTTCTTTTGGTAATACTATGACTTTATTCCTATAATGTTAGAACATTTTCCTGAACCTAATTTTCCAAAGATTACAACTTTATTTTGTTTTCTTTGTTTTTTATGATGTTACAACTTAATAAACCATTTTCCTTTAATATTTCAACTCTGTGCTACTAAAATGACATTTTTTCTCATAATATTATGAGTTTATTCTCACAAAATTGCACCTTTTTTTCTCTCATTAGAATACAACTTTTTAAAAAATATTTTGACTTTATCCTCAGGAAATTACAGATGCTTTTTTTTTCCATTTCTGTTGTTTTTTTTAATTTTCAACTATTTTAAGTTTTTTAGGTGTAGATTTTTTTCTCGTATGACTTTATTCCAATATTTGGATTTTATTCTGGTAACGTTATACATTTTTCAGCAACCTAATTTTCCTAAAATTACGACTTTATTATATACATTTATGCTAATTTATGCTATTAAAATTATTTTGTCCTCATAATATTACGACATTATTCTTGTGAAATTACGTGAGATTGCAATTTTTTTTCTTAATATTTATTCTTGTTTTTATTATTGCTGAGTTTTCCATTGCTGTTTTTTTTTTCTTGATGCATTATATTTTTACAATGTGCCGCGAGCCGTAAATGTCCCCCAGGCCTGACTTTGGACACCCCTGCATTAAAGAAACACACTTTCGTCCTAAGCTCCTAGATGCATTTACATTTTCAAGTATTCGGGTTGGTAAGTTAGCCGTGCTGTGGGTGACTTATATTATTGCAAAATTGTCACCTTTGTCTTGTTTTTGTGCACCAGGGGGATTGGCTACATGCAGAACATGCGGGCATTTAAGACCGTTTGTCCTCTGCGGAACGAGCTGCACTTGGACATCACCTCCGCTGTGAAGGTGAAAACAATAAGGGGCTTGAGTACACTAAGTAGACTACAAGTACAGAACACTGTAGCTCGTCAGCCTGTGAACCGCTCGGCTTTGAAGTCCTGTAATTAACCCTATGGGGCACATTAATAGCGACCTACACTGTTAATGACTGCACTGTTTCAACAGAAAGGAACCTCTGAGTGGTACGAGAGCCTCGTCGCGCAACACAAACCAGAGGACGGGGTGCGTGCACGCAACGAGGCCAACTTTTAAGTACATATGTTGCAAAGAATTAACGGGATTTGCATGTTCTAACGATGCAGTCTCTGGAGGAGCAGCTGAAGAAGCTGGTTCTGGTGGTGGACGCCGTGTGCACAGATGTGCAGAGAGCTCAGAACATCTACAACAAACTCTTCTACGGGTGAACGCCAGCTTAAGCTTGCTTTAAACCATTGTTGCAATGTATTGACCTTTTGGTTTTTGTTTCTGCAGTGCAGTCAAAGTGGATTTCTTCAGCGTTTCCTACAGGCAGCTGGAGAAACTGGTACGCTTCCAGAACCTGCAGCTTTTTTGGAGTGAAAATGACCATATTATGTAAAAAGTAGTAGTAGTAGTTGATTAATGTGATGCGTTAACTTGCTGTGCATGTGTCGTGTTTTCATTTCGTTGCACCGTGAGCAAGTATGTCGTTCTGTGTGATGACCACCGGACGTTTTAACCCAATGTGGCCCGTGAGTCAAAATGTTTGACAACCTTGCTCTAGGGGCACACAACTGTATTAAAATGTCATTCAAAAGTGCATTTTACATTTTTCTTTTTCCCCCATCTTCCATAGGTGGCAGATGATGTCAATGTGGCCATGGAGAGGCTTTGCGGCACCCTGGAGCAGGAGAGTTCCAGACTGAGCCAGACCATGGGCGAGACCGTCTTTGAGCTCTTCATGTCCTTGAAAAGCCTCAAGAGCTTCCAGGAGTTTCTTCCTCTCAAGTTGGTGACGACACAACGGCAAGAAACACAAAGTAGTGGGACACAACCTGTCATGAATGCTTCATCTTGGTGAGGCATTTTGAATGATTCTACTGTGCTTCTCACAGTTTTGGAGAACACATAAGGGGTGGAAGAAGCCCATCAAACAACTTTGGGATGAAATTCTAACCTCTCAAATGTTCTTCTGGAGGAAGTGATGCAAAAATATTCTTGAAAGTCTTCCCAGTGCCAGATTTTCTTCCATTTTCACTTGCAGTTTGCGTCCCAATACGATTCTCCACATAGCATACAATGTGTGACATGGTTTCATCTGCGTGTTCTTGTGTGGTTGTCCTCGGCAGAGATGCAAAGATGTTAGCCTTAACGGGCTTCCACAACTGGTTCAAGTCGTCCATTCACAAGTTCCTGCAGATCGTCCATGACAGGTCATGCGACAGGATCTGCAAAGCGGTGGAAAGCGACAAGGTAAGAATTGGAAAGAGACTGTGGTAACCATGGAGATGTCTCCACTGGGGACAACCTCGCTGATTGTTTCTCTGTGTCCAAACAAGAGTGTAATTCATTCGGAATGACGTCCTGTAAGACACGAGGAGGCTTCCAGCAACAATTTCTCGTGCTTGATCCTTCTTCAAACTTTCTGTGACAGTATTATTGCAATAACGCAACTGCTTCTTCGCTGGTCAGATAGAGGCGGTGCACCAGGTCAGACACAGCTCCTCGGCTCTGGAGGTGACGTCCTGCTTCAGACAGGTCAGAGACATCTGGCTCCAGCTGGCCTGGCCGGACTCTGCGGGCGCCTTCATCTTCGTCACTCGCTTGACCGACGTAAGAGCAAACTTCTAGTCGCTAACGTTACACGGGGCGTTTAACTGGGGGATTTAGAAATATTACCAGTCAATGGGAAATGATTTTGAACATGCTTTACACTGAAATACATCACGTTAACACTTGCACAATTCCAAATTAATATGAATATTATATAAAGTATATATTTATTATTATTCATGAGAAGACTTGCAAGAAAGTTTTCAAATTAAGTTTACATTTTTTTGTGAATACAACCTGAATAGATTTCATCTAACAGCAAAAAAGACATGGATTTGATAAATAATATAATATAAAAAAACAACTATATGAACATGAATATGAATACTACTACTATTACTATTGCTAATAATCATAATATATTACATTTTAATTTCAAAATAAAATAGAATTGTTATTACTATGACTGCTAACAACAATAATAATCATAGAATAGTATTCTTATTAAAAATGTTAATAATTGTGCTTATCATTATTATTATGTGTATATACACAGATTTTTTATTTTGAGGGGTATTTTATTTTACTTTATTTTTTTCTAATTAAATAATCTTCAGCTTTTTCCCAATGGCTAATTTGTCATTTTTTGTTTTATATTGCGTTTTGGATTATCAGTATTTTGCAGTATTTTGCAGTATTTTAAAATTAATAATAAGGATAATATTATTTATTATTATTCTTATTATTCTTATTATTATTATTAATGGTATAATTATTATTAATAACAATAATACATGTAAAATGTCAAAAATATCTAATATTAAGTAAAATGGGAATATGTATGTGTGTATATATATAATCTCATCCATACAAAAAAAAATCCCATTCAAAACAGAGATTGATTTTCGCCGCAAGGTAACACTCACATACCTGTATATAATGTACATAAATGAATGTGTGTATTGTGCAATTGATTCCTATGAATTCCTGTAAATGAGCGCTTAAGGTTGCATCCATGTGAGTAATCCCGAGCTTCTGTGCCGTAGAATTTTTGCAGCGAGGCCGTGTGCTACTCAGAGATGCTGACACGCAAGATTGAGAGGAACCAGCTGGGCCGAGACCACAAGAGCTTCATAGTGCAGGTAACGCCTGCAGAAAGGCAAAGCAGGCGGAGGGTGTGTGTTGACGTGGGAAGTAAATGTCAGCCAGGGCATTTGCGTGGCGTCCCAGCAGGGGAAAAGTGCGTGTGATGCTTTAACACATAGAAAAAACAAGTTGCCTCTTGTCGGCTGTCAATCATTCACACCGTCACCCCTTGCTCTCTGTAGCCCTGCTTCTTTTCCTTCGGCTTTTCTCCACCTCCGCCCTCTTTCTTTTCTCTTTTCCTCCTTCGCTCCTCCTCGCTTGCCGCTAGCTCTGCGTCGCCCTGAACAACGTGGAGCACGTGCGGGTCTTCCTGGGTCACCTGCCCCGCGACCTGGACTGGTCGGGTGTGGAGCGCGCCATGGAGGAGTCGTGTGGGGCCGAGGGCAAGGAGCAAGTCTACAAGGCCCTCAACGGGCAGCTCTTCAACATGGACCTGGACCTGCAGAGGGAGGCCAAGCGCCTCATCGCGCTGCTCACTGACAAGGTGCAACGCTCGTTTAGCTAAATATTAGGGACAGCTCTTCGTGTGATGCAGTTCGTGCAAACTACAAATGCGCTGACAAACGTATCACAAGAAGCCTAACGTTGTGGCTAACCAGTGTATTTTGTGGAGAATCATAAACAACTGGAGGTTGCATGCAAACAAGCCAACTGCAGCTGTCAATAAAAAAAATATCGAATTATAACCAATATGGCCTCTAAACATAAATATTTTATATTATTATTATATTATGTATTGTTGTTGTTTTTATTACACCACTTGCACTTGCTCCTAGCAGGCTATAGTCTTTTGTGTACAGTATTTAATAAAATAAAGGAAAATAAATACATTTTCAACAAAAAAAAGGCAAAAATGTACATTTTGGGGTTATTTTATTGCCAAATAAAATATATTTTATACATATATTTTTTATATTGAAATAATAGTCAACTTTTTGCCAATTACGGTACTCATTTGTCAGCAACATTGAATACATTTTTTTAAATAGTTAATGAAATAAAATAAATTAATAAATACATTTTACATTTAAAAAAGCAAAAATGTGATATTTTGGGGGACTAATTTGTCACCCACCTTGAATACATTTACTTAAAATAAGAAAAGCTACAGTGTTTGCAACAGAAGCGCTGAAATAAAATTCATTTTCATGTTAAAAATATATCATTAATCATTATATTTAAAAATCTATTGTTATTTTATATTGCATTTTAGATGATCATTTTTAATTGCATTTGCTTCTTACGCCATGCAAGTTAATTGTGGCTTCCCAGTTATAGTAAATAATGTAAATTTGTGGGGTATTTTCTCAATGCTAAATATTTTTTTCTGATAACATGAGGCCTAATATTATATTGTTTGTTAAAATTTGCTTTTTTTCATGTGTTTTAAAGAGTCACTTTTCTACAAGGACTGTTCATTGTTCATCTGGCTGCAAAAAAAATCATAATTTTAGTATTTTTTAATACACTTTGACTTACCACACACTCACATTTGAGTTGTTACTGTACGAAATGTGCACATTTAGTGAGGTTTCATTAATTATTGTTATATTTCTGTGCATGGCTTGTGTGCACAGATGCTGCCTGAGCTGAGACGCTACATCCAACACATCAGCTTGTCTCCTGACTCCATCAACAATGATGACGTACGTCGCAAAGCGGCTGAAAGCGTGTAGTACTTGAAATGATGCTGCATAATACATGTGCATTCATGTGCCATCGCCAGGCTGTGGCCCCCCTCATGAAGTACCTACAGGACACGGTGGTCGTCCTCACTGACACGCTGGTGAAAGACAACCTGGCTCGGTAATTACCTCCTTCCCGTTCTGCTTATTGATTGCGCAATAACTTATTAATGGTAAATAAATAAAATATATTGCTTGTTATTGCTGATATTGGCATACATGTTTCTGACGTTTTGATGAATAATTGATAATTTATTGACAAAAGTAATGTTACTGTAGTATTGTGTTGCTGTTTCACCAGTCCCTTGACGTCTGACAACAAGTACTTTGGCGCTATAAGTGCCTAACAGATAAGAATGCTCAGAGGGTGATTCATTCTGTTTTTGTTTTTTTGTGGTATCGACTTGTTGTAGAGTTCTGCAGAGCCTGTGGGAGTTGCTGCTGCGCATGATCTTGGACTCGGTGACTGAAAACAGGGGCGTTCAGGTGGAGTTTTACAACCGCTTCCAGTACACAGTGGAGGTGAGTGGTGACAGTTCTCGTCTCAGCTCATTCTCGTGTTGTGCACAAAGTTCACTCGACAACCACGTTCAAATGTTGGTCTGTTAAGTATTGCGCTTTACGGCCTCGTATCCGTGCTCTTTGCACGCTCGACACACAGACTGTGATCAGAATTCATACTGGATATGAGTCTTTAAATGGTTTAGAAGCAGAATTATGATCAATAATATACGCATCATGTGTCGTCACGGAATTTCTCATAGGCGCTCGCTTTGAAAGCAGAAGTAAACAGGCAATGAAACATGACACCACCTGCCTATTGGTGGGGAAAAAAACTTGTCGTTAACCAATCAAATGCTGTTTGGTTGCAGAGAGCGAGAGGGGGAAGGTCAGCCAACACTTATGGACAATCCTTTTTTTTTTTTTTAAATGGGACACAGTATTTGTTGTGTACATAGTTCAAGACATGTTCTTTGACAATTTCATAGGAGACAAATCAATACAACCTGAACGGAGAAAACTTCTACAGGAAAAGACTGCGCTGTATAGGATGGGCATATGTGAGGGGAGGGGTAATCTAAAGTGAGTGGTTAAAGCTATGTTAAAATGCCTAGGCGCCTCATCTATAAAACGGGGGCCGAAAAGTTGCGTACACCGTTTTCCACGCAAAATATGGTAGCTATAAAAATACAACTTGACGTGAGAATGTGCGCCCCGGTACGCCACCTTTGTAGTTGGCGTACGCACTTTTTGGAGACGTGGCAAAAATTTACTAGAAAAGTTGTACATTTACGACTTTATTCTTTTAAATACATTTTTTTCTGCAAAATTTACCACTTTATTCTCGTAAATTTACTTTTTTTGCGGCACCAATACTCCGTCGTACATACGCTATGTCAAAATGAAAAAATGTGAGGTTGTACTGACACAAAACGAAATCAACTGAGGCAAGACAAAGAATTTTTAAGGTGAAATTTAAAAGTAAACCCAAAAGTATCCTACCCTGGATTCCAAACTGTTAATGTCCTTCTTTTTTTTTTTTGTCTGTGTGTTCGTTGTAGACCTTGTTGCAGTTCCTCCATGACAAAGGAAACGGTTTATCCCTGGAAGACATGAAGAGTGGAGACTACAAGGTTATCCATCACACATCTTTTTAGTTTGCGGCGAAATGTGTTGACAGCTAATGTATGCATAATGTATCAAATCAAGGCCACTTTATAAATAACAGTCAGTGAGCATGTCATTTCTTTATGTGGAGTCTGAATGCATGTAGGAATGGTATCTATGAACGTGAGAAATACATCTCTCATGCAAATTCAATCTAAAAGGAAAAATGATTATAGATTAATTTAGCTGCATTTAATTACTGTACAATTAAAACAAACACAGCCACTACCACTAAACTCTTAATTTTGTTTTTATTATTAGTCGTCCCTTGCAATATCACAGTTCGATTATTGCTCCCTCGCTCTATAAATTTTAAAAAATTAATTAATTAATCTGCGATTAGTCGGCGACCAGTCCAGGGTGTACCCCGCCTGTCGCACGAAGTCAGCTGGGATAGGCTCCAGCATACCCCTTCGACCCTAATGAGGAGAAGTGGTATAGAAAATGGATGGATGGATAATTAATTAATAAATGATGGCTGTTTCATGGTTTACTGTGGCGTACTATTAGTCAAAAAATATTGAACGACAAGGATGTGTAGTATTCTGGCCACTAGGTGTCAGTAGTGTTCCATTCTTGAGACATGACATTAGATTACAGTCACATCATTCACACACAGTCATTTTGCTACAATAAAGTTGTCAAATGTACGAGAAAAAAACTGTAAATTTACAAGAATAAAGTCGGAAATTTCCGTGAAAAAAGGTAATATTACGAGAATACATGTGGAGGGGGCGGGGTAAGGAAGGAGGAAGTGAGAAGCCATGCTAATCTGTGCGCAACTGCTCTGTTTGGCTGCCACGTTATAAATAAAAGCTTGCCTGAAGCAAGCGGAAAGTTTCCTTCTTTCCTGAAGAGCTATGATGTATTTTCTCTCTGACACGTATGACACGCTTTTATTCTCGGAAATTTACGACTTTAGTCTCTTAAATTTAGGACTTTATTCTCATAAATATATGACTTTTTTGTATTGAATATTTTCGACTTTGTTCTCATAATGTTACAACTTTTTTCTCGTAATTTTTTACACCTTTTTTCTCATAAATTAAATACTTTATTGTTATAATATATTTTTCTTGTAAAAAGTCGTACATTTATTTGTCATTTATTTATTCTCGAAATCTCACATTATTTTTGTTTTTCAATGTGGCCCTAATACTCCACCATACTTCTTCCCTTTTCATCATATCTTGCAAAAAACCCCAAAAACAAACGTGCTGTAAGTAAGAAATACAACATTTATGTCTTTCTTTTGTTCTCACGCTGCATCAGGCCCTGGAGGAGGAGCTGAAGCTGAACAAATGTTCCTCCTTCGAGCTGATCGAACAATACTACCTGGAGAAGATTTCCCTGCAGGTGCGTTCCGCCTCATCGAACGCCACGATGAGCATCGATCCCACCGCACAACAATTGTCTATTCTCTTCTTCTTTGCCTCTGAACCAAATGACATCACTGCTAGTTTGTCTTTGCAGAAAACCCTCAAACACACGCGCTTTGGTCGCATAAGCGTCAAGTGCTACTACGACGCTCCCGAGCAGAGGCTGACGGTGGAGATCCTGCACGCCGCCGACATCATGGCGCTGGATGCTAACGGTAAACACAGACTGCAAATTTGACATTTGTTTTCATCCTGTTTAATATTTAACAATAATCCCTGTTAGGCCTGAGCGACCCATTTGTGATCGTGGAGCTGTGTCCCCACCACCTCTTCCCGCTGGCCAAGAGTCAACGCACGCAAGTGAAGCTGAAGACGCTCCACCCCGTCTTTGACGAGCTCTTCTACTTGTGAGTTCTTCTTATTGAAAGGTCATGGCTTGTACGTACTGTGTGTGCTTTAACAGGTTAGTGCTTCAAGACTCCATTTTCTTCATGCTTCCTCCCTGCAAAGGTCAACACTCCCTGGTTTTATTTAGAAACATGTACTGTTCATGTGGGGGGGAAATCAACAGCATTCAAGAAAGAGAAAAGAAACTATGTTCATATTTAAAATATAGATTTTTTTAAATTATAAATAATTTAAAGGAAGACTTCTACAAAATGCTGTCTATATTATTTATTAAATATCTTATTTATAAAATAATACAAAAATTGATTAATTGAAAATATTTTAGTTTTGTTTTTATTTTAAATATTTTATTTATCAAATAATATTAAAATGTATTAATTGATAATACAAGAAATTGTCTTTTTATTATTTTAGGAAAATATATAGTTTTACAAAAAGTGTTTATCCTATAAAATATTTTAATTAGAATTAAAATAAGAGTTCTAATAAAGTCTGTAAAAAAATAATTTTATTAAAAAATATATATATTTGTTTAAAAATAATTCTAATAGAAACATTTTTCAAGAGTTGTGAAACTGAAAATTATTATTTTTTTAATTATTTTAGGAAATGCTATTTTATAAAAATATATTTCCAATATTAAAAATAATTTTTTAAAGTGATAAATAATGCAAGAGTTCTTTACAAAAATGTGAATATTGCTTTTATACAGTATGCATAATGTGGTTATAGTCTGCAGTGGTTTAGAGCTGCACTGCATCAAACATCACACTGAGAGCTGTTTTGTATTTGTTTGGTTGCTTCAAATGTTTTGGTTGTCTTATTTAGCTGCCGGAGAGTTGTTTCTATTTCTATTTTGTCACTTTTTAGTTTGACACGTATTGACACCATACATGTGACACATATTGTATTGCAATAATAGATCTAGTATAGATAGACTGTTGTGATGTGAAACCTTTCTGCAGCCACGTGAGTCCCGAGCAGTACCGACACAGATTCGCCTGTTTGACCTTCACTGTGATGGACTACGATTGGCTCTCCACCAACGACTTCGCCGGTGAGGCCGTGGCCCCCCTCAGCGACTTCTGCTGGCCGGGGAGGCCCAACGCCACGGCGGCCGGAAAGAGCGTGCAGCCCTTCATCCTCCACTTGTCTCGCAGCAAACCCAGCGGTATGTCTAATACTTTTAATAATAATATTAATAATAAAAATAATAATAATAATAATAATACCATAAATTTCAGTTTATAACTACTAAATTTAGAGGAAAAAACTGATTTGTGCATACAGTATATAAGCGGCACCGGTGTATAAGCCGCACATGTCCACGTCATAAAATGGCATGTTGTGTCATATTGTGGCACGCACGAGACTGTGACGACCAGTCACCTCTTTATGACAGGAGCCAATCATGAGCTATGAATAAACTCACGACAAGCTTGTCAACCCACTGGAAATTGCAGGTGGCCATTACTAAGTATAACAGTGTGACTCACGGTGTCATCTTATAAACAACATTACTGTAAACTCATCACACAGCAACTTAACACTCAAAAGGTATACCTCAGAAATATACAAAGGTACTCATGGTGAAAGGTGACACTGTGACTGTTATATTGTAATGCTGTTACATATAATGACCTCATGCGACTTTCAATGGGTTGACAAGCTCGTTGTGAGAGCACCGATAGCTCGTGATTGGCTCCTGCCAAAGAAAGCGCGACCGTTTCCTCACTGACTCATGAGTGGCACAGTATTTACAACAATTAGCAGTAATTCTGAAGTAAAAGAGATGTCACGAGATTAGAATTTAGCCATAAATCAGCCGCACCGCTGTACAAGCCGCAGGGTTCAATGTTTACGAAAAAAGTAGCAGTCAGCGGAATTTACAGTTATAATAATACAATGGAGGAAGTCCAACAAATGCATGGGAAATAATGCATGAAACTGCAGAGTCGTAGAGTTCTGTGGACTTCCTGTCAAGCAGAGGCAGTGATTTTTGGACTCTCAGTATGAAGATGTTTGCTTCCTCCCTTCCAGAGAAACCCATCATGGGGCTGCTGGACGCTCGTGTCGGCGACAGGGAGGCTCAGGAGTTTGTCCGCAGGCTGAAGGAGATTGAGAAGTCCATGGAGGAGGAGTGAGCGCCCCGCCGGCCGCCATGTATCGATATTCTCTGACTGCGTGTTGCCACCTGTGCTCTTGTACCGGTACCATGTTTACAATTTTTATTTTCGTTATTTTTTCTTTTAGATGATCTTCATTGTTTGTTAATACCAAAATGGCAAGTTAAGAGGAAGCCAAGAGCGTCCCGTCACTGTGCAGCCCTCCAGTCTATTTTAGTAATAGTCTACTCTTCTATACTGTATGTGACTAGTCTATTTTTTGTAACGTTATCTTTGGCGT
Organism: Dunckerocampus dactyliophorus; assembly: GCF_027744805.1. NCBI lineage: Eukaryota > Metazoa > Chordata > Actinopteri > Syngnathiformes > Syngnathidae > Dunckerocampus > Dunckerocampus dactyliophorus. The sequence continues at coordinate 6,164,046 of NC_072836.1, read as the reverse complement.
ATATTTGATATGATAAGAGTTCCCGACTATTTTGTGGAAGTAGCAATCAGTCAGAGTCTCCAATCTTTACCTCAGTGTGTTTGTGTGAGGCCAAGGTGGCTTCAACGGTCACGTTTACATCACTTTGAAAAGAACAGGATCAGCGTTTGGTTCGTGGGAGGGGCACACCGCTCGCCCCAGCTCAGGTCGCTAAACTATCATTAGAAAGATGTGGAAAGACCAAATCTTACATCGCCATCGTGCATTTGTAGCTATTATATTAGTGTTTCATTTATTGATTAATTAGCGTTTCATTTGCATTGTAAAAATGTCATAAATTACTTAATGAACAGTCAATTAGCGAACATTATTCATTAATTAATTAAACATTTATTATAAAAAACACTTAATATAGTCATTTTTATTTATTTAAAGCAGGGGTGTCCGAACTTTATCCACCGAGGGCCGCATACAGAAAAATCGAAGCGGGGGAGGGGCGCACTTTGATATTTTTATATATTTTTAAATTTACTAAAAAGGTTTAAAAAAAAATTTACATACATTTAACATCAAAGCTTTGTGTTATTAATTATTAGTATCAACACGTCAGCTTTTATTCTTTACATTGTGCCATTTTGCAGTATTTTTCCCACTTTTGTAGGGTTTTTTTTTAGTATTAAATTTAATTTTTTACAACTTGTTGCGGGCTAATAATAGTGAACGTGTCACCGGCCGCGAATGGCCCCCGGGCTGCCCTTTGGACACCCCTGATTTAAAATAAGTATAATTATTAAAAATGCAACATTTAAGTAAAAAGTGTCAACAGCTAATGATTGCTTATAGAGTACTGAATTTAAAAAAAAATTATTAAAAATGACACAGCTGTTTATCATGACAATTTAGTAGGCTCCATTTTGAAAAATGGATGTATTTATGAGAATTATTATTCTAAAATTATACAAATAATATGAATACATTTTACATTGTATTAGATAATTAACTAAATCTTGATTTATTTATTATTACATTGAAATGACGATCAAATGAATTGTTTTTGTAGCATTAATATTTTTTCAGTGTAGCACGATCGCCATCTTTGTGGAATGACTTGACCTTATATATTATATTTTATTTGATTTTATTATTTTTAAAGCCCAGTTTTAACATGATTCTTAAACTTTGGTGCAATTTCCTCCTACATTGCTGTAAAGTATCGCAGCTCCAGCATTTAAAACCCACCCGCGTGTACCATAAACCAACTTCTATAAAATAACTCTCATCATTTACGTTTATTTTTAACACTTTTACTTGAACTTTAAAGATTGGCGATATACTGTATACTGTCACACGTTGCTTGTTTATATTTTGTGATTATGCAAACTGGACATTTGTCACATGTAAAAGTATGACAAAGATATTTATTCATGGTGTATTTTTAGTGTGCAGTGTGTGTTGAAATGATGAATCGTCGCTTACGTGAAAAACGGTAACAAATACACCCTGAATGACACACAAGTCATAGTTGTTTAGCAAGCGCAGCTAATGAGCTCATGTAGCATTCAGAATGAAACTACAAGCAATGAGAGTTTAAATATGTCAGCCCGCGGCTTAATTTGATAAGAAAACGGAACAGTATCAGAACCGATGTTGTAATAGTGCGTATGTGCAAACTGCTCAATCAGCATGAATAACACTGTCATGGTATTTATAATGCAGCTACTGCCATTTTGTGGAGTTAATTCAAAAAACGACATCATGAGGTTGCCTACAGCCACAGCTGTTAGCGCCAATGTTTTTTCACACTTATTAGAGACCCTGGCGGCTATTAGCGTTTGCAGACCATGCACCCGGTGACTATAAATAGAGACTGTGGTTAATTGAATAGAGGCATTATGGAGCATTTACGGTAGCGTTTATTTAGTAGGATTTCACACACAAAAAAAAGTAGCCAGTCAGTGATTAGTCCAACACTGTGAAATATTTACCGGATTTGTGAAAATGTTTTGTTTGATTTGAAAGATTGTTGATTTTACTATTGTCTGACGAACCCTACGAATGTTGACCTGATGTCGTTATTATGGCAGAAGGTAGCCTTTTCGGCTGGGCGTTCAAAAAATAATAAAATAATGCTAAATAATAATAAAATAAGAAACAAAAAATAATAACATGATATTTAACAGCATTTAATACAAAGCATTTCATTTTATTTGTAGGATTTCCCACTAAAATCATTGTGACATTTTGTGCATGAAACCGAATCTAAAGCATTATTTTTTACACATTAATCTTGACGATGCAGATTGACACATGGAAAAAAAAAAACATGTAGGGACGCTCCGATCAGGATTTTATGCTGATCATCCAGGACTGGATTAATTATACATTTTTCAATCCATTTTATGATGAGTACGATTGGCTGTATAAAGGGGAAAAGTCAGGACAATTCCAAGGGGGGCCAGGGGGCCCAAAAAAATAGGTAATTAGTAATTCCATCCATCCATTTTCTATACCGCTTCTCCTCATTAGGGTCGCGGGTATACGTCACACATACGTGCGGGTGTTAGCCACATGGCTGCGTTAGCTGCCGTATGACTGATGACCAATCACACCATTTTGTTTTGAAGGAAAGTGGGAGGACGCTGCCCAAGACGTTAGTTTGGGCAAGACACTACACTGTAAGAAAGGGTCGTATATTACTTTGGAAATAGTCCATTATTGAAAGAAAGTGAAAGTGTTCTTCAGGTTGTTGGGGTTTTTTTTTATTTCCTACTAAAATAATTTTGTGCAAACTCCACCGGGCATGTAGACATTGTAAAACATGCATAGAAACGCAATGTACTGTATATGGAATGTGAACATTTACAATGTCCAGTAGATTGAAAATAAAACACTTGGCATTAAAAGCATTTGCAAGACAAGGGGATGTGCAATGATGATGAACAGGCGAAAAAAAAGTGTAGCAGGTGAAGGTTAAAAATGGAACTAACGACAGCATTAGATGGTGATGTAACATTTGCAGTCGTGTTGTGTAGTTTGTCTGTGGGGGGAACCTTTTTAGTCCATTTGGGTTGAACACAGCACCAGTTATTTGTTGGAATGGAAACAAGTTGCACACGATGCCCGGCTCGGTTTTATCGGTAATGGTGAAATGTACCTGGAAGAGTAAAAAAAACAACAAAAAAAAGTGTTGTGTTTATTGTTGCAGTGAATTTTCTGTGCTTGGAAGTGTACACGCCTGTGTTGCTGTTTAATTATTACATCATGACTGGGATCTGTCTGGCCTTGGAATAAAGTGTTTACATTTCAATGAGAATAAAAACATTATACGTTGCAGCATGCACTGTCTTGATGGAATAAAAAAAATCATACGAGCGGCTGTGTGGACATCAGACACTTCCTGTCATGCCACAGGAGACGGCACAAGGCGTACAATCACCCACCCGTCCCGTAAAAAGCCTCAGGACATGTCGGGGTGTCTTTTTGTGCTTCCACCGTGTCCTGGGTGCTAGCAAATGATAGGACAAGAAGCCGTTGCTGGCGCAGGTGTGCACTGTGAGGACCTTGTCATCGCTTAAAGAGACAGGACGCCTTCAGGCCGGTGGCAGCAACAAAGAAGCTGTTTTTCCCCACTCTTTGTGTCCCCATTGAGTGAACTCAATGCCCTGAGGTGCTACAATATGGAATTACACCTTTCAGCTCAAATTTTATTATATTTTCCTACTTTTTACAGCAGTTGCCTTCTTTTTACACTTTTAATTAATTTTAACAATTAAGAATGTTTAAAAAATGAACTTGCAGAGGCAGGTCTGCAACAAAAATCACATTACGCTTTCATATCGGGCACTTTACCTAATAATATAGACAGTGGTTAACTTCTTTTTACACTTAACATATGTCACGCCAACCTTTTGTTTCTGCAGTAAAAAAAAAACTAAATAGGGAAGCACGTGTGCAACAAAAATCACATTACACCATTTTATGAAGTGTGGTTATCTTCTTTTTGCACTTGCATACATACTACAAATGAGATGGATGAGGCGTATGTGCAACAAAACTTGTACCCCTTCGTTATAGGTCATTTTACATCATGGTTAACTTATGTTTACACTTGTAACATTACACAAAAGCTGAACATACATTTTATAGTGATCTTAGCTTCTTTTTACACTCGTATAACCATTAGGCATGTTGAAAAGTGAGATAAGGTACGGCCGTTTGTCATTTTTTGTCATACTATTAACAGTGGTTAACGTCTCATTACACTTACCTATCAATTAACAGTGCCAAAATGTGACCTAAAATATTACTTGTTACAGTATTTAGATGGTTTACAAGTGGTTTGTTGATTTGTGTTGATTTGCATGATTTTATTAAAAATGGTCTCACAGTCTGTACAAATCAGAGGTGGAACAAGGTGTACAACTTTGGAGGTTCGACTGTGTATTGCATAAATACGCTGAAAAATGCATAAAAACACAAAGTATCACCATTCGTTTGGAATGTTCCCCTTTCCACCAGCAGATGTCCTCGTTAGCTCGCTATCTGTAACAATGCCAATACTCGCCTCCAAAAATCTGAATAACAGATTATTATTGGCCATTTCTTACATGATGTACTGTATGTATGTTATATGTTTTATTACATATAATTACAAAGTCGGTGCAACGTGTGTTAAAAAGAGAAAAAAATTGGGGAAATGCTTATTTCTATTTTGCGCAGTTCAGCTTTTGAATGCAGTGAAGACACATTGTGACTGTGATAGAATTAGGAAAGCTACATGAAAACTACTGAATATTATCAGTAAATCGTACAGTTGGGTACTATCTCATTTATGATATATTGTGTAAAACTCAGACAGGAACAACATGAACAAAATGAAAAGCACAAAACGAATGCAGCCAGTACAAGTTTTTCAGAGAGAAGATTGTCACGTCTTTGTTTGACGTGTGTGGTCAAAGGCAATGTGCTAGCAAGAATTAACTTGAGGTTGTGCACCGAACAAATATGCACGTTAGCACTCAATAACATCACCAAACCTTACGTTTATGCATTCCCACATTCTATCAGCATTTGGGACCAAATATGAGGTGAAAGAAAAAGGGGGAAACCACAGTAAAGAAGTCTATCTGCGCAGCTTGGGAGCATGTTAGCACAATTACACGAGTAAGGTGAGTTCAAGGAGCGCCGAAAAACGTGGGACAGGTAGCCCCTGCAGCAAACAACATAAACATGTAAAAACTGGGGGATTTCTAACTGTATATATTTCTTTAAAATAAAATAATAACCTGTATTTCCAAAATTGATATGCATTTGCATAACATTTGATGTAATTATTTGACAAAAATTACCAAACCCGTGCTGTAGACGACAGCTTCTTTATTGGCTGTAATTAGGTGTACCTAATGTTGTCACTTTTGAGTGTGTTTGCCTCAAGATGTGTCAATGTCAGCATTTAAACACGTTTAAAGGCACATACGTACTGTACTTTGAACCATAGCTTGGGTCGTGCCTCCTCATAAAGTGACAAGGGGTTTTCATTTACTCAACTGCAGAGTGTCAGGCATCAATGAGCATTTTTTTTTTACCTTACATCATATTTATACGGGTTTTTCTCACAAAAATAAATAGTGATACTTACTTGGGGAATGGCATCTATTCGAATGGAGGCCACTGTTTGAAAAATTATGGTTGATACAAGACAAAAGATATGTTTTGTCAGTTAAAAGTGAGTATCATTATTCTTGCAAAGGCAGCACTTGTACTGGATCTGATAAGACGGTGCAGGTGTGCCTAATGTTTTGACCCCTCCATCAGCATAGATGAGGCCAAGGGTACTGAGGACAGCACCGGCCCTTTGTGTCTTCGGAGGCGTCTGTGTCCAAAAGTGAGCGCAGATAAGATTGGACAGCTTGCATCCGAGGAATGCAAACGGGACGGCGCTTGGCCCAAATCCAGCAACTCTCTGCACGGGCTTGCAGCAGGTCCTGTCACTAAAACATTTCTGCCGTACAGTGAAGGCAGGGGGGCGAGGTTGTATCTGTACTGTATAGCCAACAAGGGCTTTGAAGGCGTATTTGCCTTGTGGCTTTACAGTACAGTAGAGCGAGTTCATGCCCTGTCTGTCCTTTCAATGAAAACATAACTTGATTGCAGTGCGCCACAATACAACCACTATCGTGTTCTTATACTAACAATCAGTCCACGCATGTTAAAACAATCTTTACTGACTGCTCATTCTGTCCTCTGACACATTCACTTTACACTTCTAGGATTAAAAGTCCCATGTGATACTACTAAACACAGGGTCACAGTTCTACATACTGTACATACAGTACAGTCACCGACATCTTATTGGTGGTGCTGAAGGTTCCAGAATGTCTTTTAACTTGATAGGACCGAGCTCTATTAACTTCTCCTGAGCAATCATGACAGACTGCAGCAGATAGTGCCTCTTTGGCAGCACTCATCAGATCTACCATCACTCAGAACAATGGGAAAGTCCACGGAACTCGGTGAAGCTCTAAGAAGAATTGTGTCATTGACTGCAGCCAGTGTCTCTTTGGTAGTATGCCAATAGTCAGACCTTCACTGAGTTCCTTGGACGTTCCCATTGTTCTAAGAAGGTTAATTGTATCATGGTTGACTGCAGCAGGTTTCGTCTCTTTGGCAGCATAAAATGATTTGTTTGACAGCAGCCATCGGATCGACCGACACTCAGATCAATGGGAAAGTCCAAGCAACTCAGTGAAGATCTAAGGAGGAGAACTGTGTCATGATTAACTGCGGCTGATAGTTATTCACAGAGTTGCTTAGGCTTTCCCATTGTTCTAACACGGTTAATTGTGTCATGCTGATAGTGTCTCTTCAATGATTTGTTCGACAGCCCCACTTGTTGCAACAGTAGTCAGATCTTCACTAAGTTCTTGGACTTTCCCATTGGTCTAAGAAGAAGAAATGTATCATGATATCAAAGGATCTGTTTCACAGCCGCTGACACAGTTCTTGAGTGTACAAAAGGTCTAAAAATTACAACAATAATATTAATAATAAAATACAATGAGGTAACCTAAAAAAAACAAACAAAAGGAAAGTCAAAAACACCATTGCACTGCGACTTTGTGGCTCCCCTGCTAAATGGCACGGGACAGTGCAGTCTAATTACACCAAGAGACTATGGAGGTTTATGTGACCCCTGTGGTATTAACTGTGACATTTCGACCAGACATGTTGTTTATCCCACGTCGCCCTTTTCAAAAGGTGGGAATCCTTCAAAGCAGCAAGCCAACGCCGCACACAAAGGGACCACCACCGCAGCCTTCGTCTCTGAATGGCCAGCCTCCTTCACCCTTTGTGCTAATTGATCGATTCCCCTGTATGATTGCCACCACGCCAGTAAGCCCAAATTCATTTCCTATTTCAGCACTCGTCGAAGGGTCAAGTGATCATTTAGACCGTCCAGAGTGTTCCCGACGCCTGCTTTGAAGTCAACACCTGTATCCATGGACACCGGGCTAGTCGGGGACACAGTACTAGGGTTCATTTTAAGGTCAGAGCAGGTTTAAGGTGTCAAAAAATGTGCACCTTGCACATGACATTTATTTTTAACATATTGGTTTATGTTTTAGTAATAAATACAGTATATTTTTAAGTAGTTTTAACACAATTAAGACATTAAAGCCTGTGATGAGTGTAGGCAGATAAGATACTAAGCTACTACAAGCGCAGTGGAAGAATACATGATGCGACAATAATGCACTGTGTGTCTGCAGCTTAACTTTTTGCACTTCATTATGTCTCCCAAGCAGCAGCGCACCAAAGAAAAGGAAAGCCATCACTGTAGAAGTGAAAATGAACAGCATAAAAAGCTCAAGGAGAGGAGAAACACCCACCAATAGTGGCCGCTCTTTTGGTCTCAACCGCTCATTAAGGATAAAGATGACTGAATGCTAGAGGGGTCATGGATTCTGTGCGCTGTTACAAGAAGATCTGGAAGGAGAAGACAAGGTTATCCTAAATAGATTAGCTTGAGGCAATATTTGAACAAAACACCGGTCTACAAGTCCAGGCAGCCATGGAGTGACAGCGGGGACGACCAGTGACATCTTAGCAAAAAAGCGGCAGAGCTGATCGATGAGCCTATAGGCTAAAAGGAAACAGGCTTCAGCTTGAGCGGCTGTTTTCCACTTGGTCCTAGTGCATGACTCGTCTCCATATAATATACTGTATCATTGTTTTTGGACAGTAAAAACTAGGGATGCACAATGATATCGATAACTTCCTGCTTCTCAAGACCGATCACGTTTTATATCTATTGTTTAAATTGAACTGTAGTTTGTGCAAACCTGGCGGTAAGAACAACTCAAGCAAAGTTTATTGGTGCGATGCCATAATTCCTCATATCGGCCCCATAATTATCAATATTTATATTTATACCAATATTTATTGTGCACCACAAGTAAAAAGCATGGTAACAACTGCAGGGGACCAAAACTGGCTTTTGAAAAGGTGTAGGGCAGTGTTCCCCAACAACCGGGCCGCGGCCTCGTTACCGGGCCGTGGGTCGTTTGGTACCGGGCCGCACAGAAAGAAAAAATAATTTCCATGATGTTTTATTTTGAAAAGTGGCCGGATTCTCTCTGTTACACCCGGCTCACTTGACGCATGTCCATTGTGCGTGTGCTAACTTTTTCTCACCGCACAGATAGATTATTACTGTATTTTTAGCATGTTTCTTTCGCCTCATATTTGGTCTCAAATCTTATTGAGTGCTAATGTGCACATTTGTCTCAAGTTAATTCATGCTAGCACACTGCCTTTTACCACACACGTCAAACAGCGATGTAATAATGATGGGTCGGCATTCAGATGTTGTTCATGTCTTCGTTTTACACAATGCATAATAAATAAGATCAATTAGATCGCTATAATGTACGAACCCCCGCCCCTGGTCCGCGGGAGATTTGTGGGAACACAAGCCGGTCCATGGGTCAAAAAAGGTTGGGGACCACTGGTGTAGGGGACACGTCTCCTCCCAAATGACATCAGTGCCAAGGACCACCTTTTAGGAACAAATATACCCTGGCAATTATTCTGGACTAGCTCAACTACACCTGGGTATATTTTGGGAGGCAGGAGAAATAGGCTACTATACCCGAGGGGGGGAAAAAAACAAAATATTAAAATTTTGTTGTCATAAACCTAATTTTAAATGGTGTCTTTCCCAAGGGCACCTCAGCAGTGGACGCTAGTCAGATTAGACTCCACTTGTCACTTCATTTTCTTTGACTTGGATCTTTTCCAGACACTTCACATAAAAGGTCTCGTGCACCCCACCCGCGTTCGTCTTTGAGTTCATGCATTAATCGACTAGTTAAGCGGTGCATTGTACAGAACATAATGTGCTTTTCTTCATGCGTGCTTTAAATGAATGTGAGAGGACATTTTTTTGCAAGAAGTCTCCTCGGGTGGGTGGTATACTCTTGTGGGGCTTGGCTGTGGGAAGGAAGGATGAGGAGGTAAATGGAGCCTCTGTGGGTACAGTGTGGTTGGCTTCACTCTCATGACCACCCCACTCACTCAGTCAAGTGACATCCCCTTTGTCAAAACCAATGTTCAGTGGGCGGGGCCTGTCCTATCCAATTGTGGCATGTTGGCACTTTTTTCACGGGCAGCTGTGAAAATGTTATCCTGACATTTTGTTTCAAAAGCGCCACAGATGTTTGGCCGCTGTGTCGCCTCGTTGCACAAGTGGCCTTTCCTTTTCTTTTTTTGTTTTTTAACATTCCGGAGTGTACAGGCACCGGCCACAACATTAGGTACACATGTGCACCTATTATATTGATAACTTGAATTGACAACATTGATTTCACACTTGTCATGTTTATTTGGGTTAAAAAGGCCAAACGGCCACCCGAGGCCTATGTGTAAGCTGTGGCTCATTTTTTATTGGCCTACGTCACATTATAGAAACAAAAAAAATAGCAGAGATGGAAAAATTGTGCAAAAATGTATAATGTTTTTTTAATTAAAGAATATCAAAGTGGTCCCCCGAGGGGAAAGTCTGGACATGACAACCCTGACTTATGCACTGATGAAAGAAAAATAAAAAATAAGATGAACATACATTTAAAATGACTTTTATTTATGTAATAAATGAATAAAAACAATAAGAATAAAACACTACCATCAAATAGTTTGCATCAGTGGATGTATTCCCATGACTGGCTCAAGAATAAGGACCACAGGGAGTTAAGCAGCAGGGTTATTTTCCTGCAAATTATTATGCAACATGAGTGCAAACTGTGACCCGTGAGAACAAAATGTACAGAATTCTTTTATTTCATCCCCCACCCACTCTGTGTGATTTCACCCTCTGAACGCTCTGCCCTCTCCCAATGAGACGGAAGTGAAAAAAATTGCTTTGTGTATCCACCCAAGGGTTTGGACATGTTCCATCATCAAATAGGCTTTCCCTTGGTCCGTTATTTAGCCAAAAAATCCAAACAGACAGTGAGAAGATCTCACAGGAGTATGAAGTATAACGCAGCTGATCAACAAAACAAAGATCCTCCCCTGACCTTGACGACAGAACAGTGTTCATCCTTCCTAATTAAAAGTTCCGCATGCATGCAATTGGAGCGTAGAAGTGCGAGGCCCGCCCCCACCTCTGGTTCTAATCAGCACTGTGTTGCTTGTTTGGCAAACACCATCTGCTGAAGCCCCCCCAGCCCCAGCAGGGTGAAACTCAATCCAGATGCCTGCTATTCTATTTGGCAACACCGAGCGACGTCCCGTCCTACGCCACATACGCCCAACGGAGCCTCCAGTGTCTCTGCTAGCACGACAGCAATGACGGGCGAAGGCCGAGAAGTAGTAAATGACGCAGGTTTGAGATTCCACTAGGAGTGAGTCATTGGGATTGTGACTTAGAGCGATTTATGGAAACATAATGGTCGTTCTCGCCTGGATATGAAGCACATATGATCCCACAAGGACATGAACTTAGTCATACTTCTACATCTTGATGCAAAAGGACAAATACACTGGCAGAAAAACCCATACAGTAGGTACACTGTATACTTGCATTTTCACAGTATTGCTATGACAGTATATCTTCTCAAGGGGCAATAATATACACAGCAAATAAAGATATACTTTCGAATAGTCATTGTACAGCTTGTATCGTAGTATAGCTGTACGATGCACTGAAAATGGGTCACATGCATCCATTATGACTACATCAACACAAGTGAATAGCGAGTTAATTGTGTCTTTCCCTACTGTCAAGCATTGTGATGGTCCCGTCTGGGGCTGCATGAGTCCTGCCAGCACTAGGGGAGCTGTGGTTCATTGAGAAGAAACATGAAACATGTATTACCAAAGTCAAGCATGGTGATAGTAGTGTCATGATCTCAAGCTGCGTGAGTGCTGCTGACACTGGGGAGCTGAGATTCAATAAGGGGAAACATGGGTTCCAACACAAATGGGTAGGAAGACAATTGTGTGTTGTCAGAGTCAAGCTTGGCGGTGGTAGTGTCGCGGTCTGGGGCTGCACGAGTGCTGCCAGGAACGGAGATTCACTGAGGGGAAACATGAATTTCAACACAAGTGAATAGCAAGACTATTGTGTATTGCCAAAGTCAACCATCGTGGTGGGAGTGTCACGATCTGTTGCTGCACGAGTGCTGCCATCGCTGCAGACCTGAGGTTCATTGAGGGAAAGCATGAATTCCAACACAAGTTAGTAGCAAGCTAATTATGTGTTGCCAAAGTCAAGCATGGTGGTGGTAGTGTCACAGTCCGGGGCTGCATGAGTGCTGCCGGCACTGTGGAGCTGAGATTCATTGAGGGGAAAAATAAATTCTAGCACAATAATGGCTGTGTCGCCTCATTTTTAGTGCATAGTAAATCTATACTGCTATACAAGCTGTGCACTGTAAGTATTCATAAGATACTTTGAGTAGTATTCTCCTTTGAGAAGATAGAATAAATTGCATGCTGAAATGTGAGGAGTGTGTGATTTGAATTGACGTGCGTGCGTCGCATGTAGATTATATATTTACATGGCAGCCTTGTAAAAAGAAACACACCCTGGCATGTGGCACAGCGGTTGAATCACAGCTTGATGAGGCCAAAAACAGTAAACAAGCTGCACAGAAGAAGAAGAAGTTTTGGTAAGTCTAATTCTGGTCAAACGGGATGGAAACACTTTTTCTTGACGTCTTCATGTGCCAGCTAAAACTTCCACAGTTCAGCTCGGAGTCCTGCATGCAAAGTTTGTTCATTGATGAATGTTTTATGTTTTTTGTGAGTGTGTGCGTGTGTGCATGCGTGTGTGTGTGTGTGAGCTGTCATGTTGTTAGGCGGGAGACTTTATCTGTCATCTTATTGATAATTAACACTTTGGGTTTAAAGCCCTTTTAAATGCATTTTCTTCACTCACGTTTCCTTTTAATGAATAGCTTTTTAATGCAAGCTGCAGATTTACAGACACAACATGCCCCCCGGGTGTTTTTTTTTTTTTTCCGATATAATGATAGCTTTTCTTCCCGTGTGGAGATAATCATCCTGCTTTTATTGGGTTGAATATTACAGCCCTGCACTGCCAAATCTCTTGACATAAAACATACAAAGATTATGGAAAAGTAAACACGCTTGTGTCTCCTGTGTTATACTGCACACGGGTGGTCTATTGTATGTCTCATTGTGATATATTGTACTGTAAATGTTGTAGCTATAGGCTCTAATCCCATTATGTTTGGGTGTGATTCATTTGGGAACAAGAGGCTAATGAATAGAAGCCAAATATCTGTGTGAAAGGCACAGGAATACTCTTGCAGGGCATTCATACTTGCTGCCTGGACTTACTCTTATCTGATCCCCAAGGCCAAGAGAAGCCCCTATTCATTTGTTCAGCCTTTCTTCTACAAGCTGATAAAGCCTGCTTTTCCAACACTGTGTTTTTCTTAGCCAAACTTCCTAAAATACCTGTGCAGTATGTACTCTATATGTATTTGTTTGTGTAAGCTAACTCTTCTTCTCCCAAACCGCTGGACACAAAAGCGTGAAAATTTGCCAAGACGTGCACCACTACTGTGCTGCTTGTGCTGTTAGTTTTCTGGCAAATACACCACATGGTGGCGCTGTTATTAAACCCTATTATTCGTGTTGACTTGAAATTTCTCACGCAGCTTTACAAAACACGCACTGTGGCTTTAGCTTGTTTGGCCAAATCACAACAAAACCTGGCACACACTTTTAGAGGACTGATGTGTACACATGTGTAAAATTTGAGCAAGCAAACATGGTCGCCATCAAGCAAAAGGGGCGGGAATTAGCGGCGAATTGTCCATAAGTCATTGAGCATTTGTCGATATCTGCATTACATGTGGGCTAACATGTCCTCCACAACCACAACCCACAGGGGGTGCCACAAACGTAAGGAACAGGAAGTGGGGAAGCGATAAAAGGTGACACACACACACACAGGTGAGCTCCAGAAGGCTGCATGGTGCAGAAAGCAGGAGGAATATTCATGCTGGATATGGATGGTCTGGTTTATGATTCATGGTTGGAAGAATATCTTTCTAAACTTGGAAGCTGCAACTCGCATGCTTGGAAATCCTTCAACATCAAAGAGAAGTGCTATTTTTATTATTCCAAAATCTCTCCAAGTTGGTTGGAAAACTTGCTGTTGTGTGTATGACATTGTTTCTTGAATTTGCTGTGTTGTTTTTGTTATTCGGTGTCTCCAGTAATCGCAAAAGTGACTTTTTCATCATGAGAATTAAAAAAAAGTGTCCGTAGGCTTCACCACGCATCTTAATATAAAGTCTACTGTTCATCATATAAGTTTAATATAAGTTTGATCATTCTTCAGCGAATAGGCTAACCTAGGATAACCTAGGCTCTTGCGGTTAAAATGTGACAGTAATGTTAGCAATGTAGCATCACATACGAAAGCCTTGCTAACATTTGTGGCTTTTCCTGTCCCAGTCCTCAATGTTATGTTGTTGTATGTGATACATGGCATCTATTAAGTTGGACAAGTGTAGCGTTACAGTGTGCAGTAATCCCTCTTTCATCACGGCATGGTTCCAGACTTGAGCGTCATAAGTGAATTTCCACAAAGGAGGATGTTTTAATTTATAAATGGAATATTTTTTTAGTTACAGCATAGAAAACCTGTTTATGACCTTCTAAATACTTTTTTTTTAACAGGAGCGCCCTCTAGCTTGTGTGTGTGGATATAAGGGTCTTCCCTAGTGGAGCGGAGTGGCGGGCGGACAGGAAATGATGTCGAGGGTTCAGAATTTAGATTTAGCTTGGCGTGGGTAGCCCGTGTTTTTATTAGGAACTATTGTGCCTGTTGTGAGATCATTAAGCCTGTGGCGATCAAATCTGGTGCTTGTGTGTCTCACCGAACATGACACTAACATTACTCACCCCGAATGACCGGTGTAGAATACTACATATCATTCACAGCATCTTTGAATGTGTCTTCTGAATGCCTTATGTTTGCATTTAAGTTCATTTAGTTATTTGAATGCTTGAAAATGTTTAATTTATGCCAAAAATATGCAGATTTTGTTGCAAATAGTAGGCCGTATTCAACCACAAAACACCACGATTTATTAAATAATCTATTTTTGAAAAATTTTGATAGCGTGAAGCCGTGAAATTCCAAACGCAAAGTTGCCACAGACAACTGCATATGAAAAAGTGGATAAAGTACACAATAGCACTTCTTCTTGCACAGTTTATTAGCAATAAAGCTACAGACAGTCCGGTATATTTGTGCTGTGCAGTGATGCGATTCCAAGTGTTTGTGTGTGTGTGTGTGTGTGTGTGTGTTTCTGTGGAGCTCACAATCCGGACAATGCATTCAAGCAAGCGTTAAATGGGTCTGTTGGCAGTCGAAGAGTGGAGGGAAAAAAATATACGAGATATGCGAGTGTGGATTTTTACTCAGCTGCTATAATGTGCTTCATTTTCAGGTACCTTTTAATACAGCGATGCATGGAGATGCTGATAATGAGGCAAAGCTGGATGCAGCCTGCACAGATGATAACACAAGACAAAACACAAGAACAATAGAAAGTAGAGGGGCTTTAGTTGTTGGGGGGGAGGCCCAGAAAAGGGGGCGATGAAAGGTTCATAGCAGGAGTGGATGTTGACGCTGCACAGGACTTTGCAAACGGGCACTTTTGTTTTTGCATCCAAGCCTGTGCTAAATTAGTAGGAGCAACCCAAGCATGCTTTGTTTGTTTGTTGTTGACCTTAGCCCAAATAAATCACCCTTTTTGAAGGTTTTAAGAAACTCAAAAGCTCCCCAAACTGTGCAGGTGTGTGTATTTTGGTGAAACCTTACTTATTTTAGGGGTCTCTGACATGTGTGATCTTTTTGTCAGCTTTAAAAATGAAATATGAAAGAAAATACAGTACCTCGTGATTTCAGTTTTGTGGTTGAATACAGCCTATTAGTCAAAAAAATGTGCATATTCAAGCAAATTTTATGAATTTTTTTTGCCTTAATGAAGCATAAAAATAGCTAAATGAACAAAAATACAAATATAAGGCATTCAGAAGACGCATTCAAAGACTTTGTGATGATATGTAGTACTGTTGTGAACATAACTCAAACTCAACTCTGAACACCCAGCGTCACTTCCTGTCCCACCTAAGTCCAATACTCCCATGAGTACAAGTCTTATATAGATGTTAAATGACTATAGGGGTGTTATTTCATGTCGAGAGAGCTCTCATAATGTTAACCGTGTTTAGAAGGTTGCAAACAGGTTTTCTATGCTCTACGAAAATACAGGTATTCCATTTATGAATAAGGAAATTCACTTATCACAGTCAGGCCTGGAACCAATTAACCGCCATAAACGAGGGATTGCTGTACAGTAATCAGTATGAGCAACATCTCGTTCCAACTGTCTTTTAGCCAATCAGCTGCCTACCTTCCCTTCTTTTCTCCACTCTCTCACGCTTTCATTCCTCGTAGTTCTTTCGCATTTACTAGCATTCTCACCAGCAACCTCGTTGAATTCTGCTCCCATCTGGCATCCCTAAAAGCTTTAATGCATATGAAGGTACGACAATTCACACATTTTCCAAAATCAGGACTTGATTAGCAGTCTCTTTAACACATTACCTTGTACCACTGTGAAACATGTGGTCCCGACCTGTGGTTTGGAGGCTACAAATAGCTGCTGGTCGACGCTGGATTTCCCTCGCTGGTAACCTTGGCACACCGCAAGGGTGTAGAAAGATAAATCTTGGTGGGGGTTTTGTGTTATTTTAGCCAGATTTGGCAACCACAGCATTTTAAAAGCATCAAGCGTTTTTGATGGCCGTACATGTGGACCACATATGTGGCACAACCAAAGCCAAAAAATCTTGTAGTTTGAGTCAGTGGAGTTATATCTTCTCTACCTATATCTTCTCTACCTGGTTAGGTAAATTTAGGGTACTCCTCTGTTTAGTCATGTCTCATTGAAAATTATAACATTGAGTCCAAAAGTCTATGGGTGATGTGAAGCTGTAACTCTTCCTTTTTTATTCACTGAAGCCCGCATATTAGCAAAGAAAATGCACGGTAAAGAGGGTCTGTGCAGTATTAGCTTGAACTTATCTTGTATGCCTCTTCACCTACCACACCTTTGTTTACGTTCTCGACGCCGCTTGCTAGCCCTTCTTTCCCGGCTGTGTGGTGTGTGTAGACTCTGGTACTCTGGATATCTCAGGGAAGAGTCAAAGGTCAGCGATAAAGACATTGGCGCTGCAAAATCCAATGCAGTCATCCCTCGCTATATCGAAGTTTTGAATATTGCTCCCTCACGATACCGCTAATTGATTCATAAATGATCACTGTTATGTGGTTGACTATGGCCTACTAATAGTCAAAAATATTGAAAGACAAGTTATATGTAGTATTGTGGTCACTCGGCATCTGTCATGTTATGAGACATGACGTTAGATTACATTAGCTTTCACACTGCATGGAGACTGGCTACTGAGCCAGCAGAGCCGAGCCGACATGCCATGGCTGAGATCGAGTGAAAAAAACAGTTCTCCTCTCATTCCGTGTGGAAGTGGTAAGTTTTTGGCTTCTTTGTCCTTCTTCCCCATTCCGTTTGCAACACCTTCGTAAGTGCGTCGATCACATGACATTTTCATATGAGTCGACTGCGAGACTGATAGTCGAATCAGAATACTCTGAATCGAATTGTCCAATAGTCGAATATTCTAAGACACCCCTGGTTAAATTTGTACATTTTGGGGTTTTTTTTTGGCTGGACAGTGAAGATGCAAATTTGTTTCAACCTGCCAAAAAAAAAACATCACAAGAACGTTTCCATGTGGACAGGGCCTTCGAGTATACAGGAAGTAGATAGAAAACTTTGGTGGAGAGGGGGAGAAGCGCACAACAGATCTTAAGTAGGATAGTTACGTGAAGTAACGCAGTACTTCACCATGGATAACTTCCTTTTACACTATAACCCAATTAAAACAAGAAAAAGTGTAAAAAAAAACTAACCTTAAGTGGTTAACTAGTTACTTAACACATTGCCTGTACAGTTCATTAAAGTGCTTTATGGTGGTTACAGTTTGACCCTGCATTGGTGATCCAGCTCATGTATCGGATCATGCTGAAGTGTGTAGGTGTTCCTAATATTGTGGCTGAGTCTGCATCCTGTATGAGGCTGTCAGGAGTCGCCTGCTACATAATGAGACAAAGCAGAACCACCCTGCTTCCTGGAAGGATGGACTAGATGAAGACAAGAGCGTCCAGCTCCAGGACACTTGTCTGTTGTTTCATCTCTAAGATCTTTTCTCCGACAAGATTCCTCGGTGTAAACTAAATCACCCGAGGGGGTCAGCGGCATCCATGGAAGCGGAAGATGTATGTCTTGTTTATTGCCCATAAAGATCATTAACGTTTCCTCCCCTGCTGTCTTCTGGTGCCTTGAACAAACACGGAGCTCTAATTCGATTCTCCACACCCAGGAAAGCCTGCAGCCTTTCCCAGCGAGCTCAGCTCCAACTCATCAGGAGTCGGAGAGGCCGAGCCTCACCAGCACTTTGTTCTCTCTTCAAAGGCTTCCCCGCCACTTCCTGTCTGTGCAGGAGAACCACGAACGGGTCATAATATTAAGTACACCTGCACAATGGTCCACAATTCATGCACAATTTGTTTTGTATCTCCAGGAAATCAACGTGGACACACCCTCATTTTCATTTTTAAAGCTAAATGCAGCATATAGACAAAATATACACAAATAATCATTTTAAATATATACAGGTGTATATATATTTAAATATATATATTAAAATATATTTATTATAATTTATATTTTAATATTTAATATTTACAGTGTGCAAAATTCCAACTTAAAATGCAAGTTCAGCATAGTAGCACTTTCAATAGGAGGGGTTAAGGGTCGTGGAGGGGCACTAAAAGAGATGATAGCAAACACACAATAATAGCAAAACATGAAAATAAGTACGATCAGTTGTTTTGTGTTCTGTGGATACAGTTGTGCAACGTATTAATGTATGTTTCAAAAGCTGTATGGAAAAAGTGTGCTTTAAATACAAAAGAGAGAACTAGAATAATAATAGAATGACACACATTGTGGAGTGTAGCCCTCCACCGAGGCCCAATCTCGCAATCATTAAAACCTTGCATTATCCACTAACGAAAATGACTAAAAAGAGCGTTGCAATGTAAAATATAACATCAAGTAGAAGAATTTCAGCATATGCACCTGTTTATTCATGTTTTTGCATAATCCTGCACACCCATGGACGTTATTAAAATCATTTTACTGACTAAGAAAGTCGGGAAAATGACAGAAAAGGTGTTGCAATGGTAATGAAATTTTAAAAATATCATGGATCTGCGAAATTCTGTGCACTCATAGACAAACCAATTTATGCTATCATTAAAGTTGATTATTGTTGACTGAGAAATGAAGGAAAATGTGTCACAATGTTAACAGAAGTGAAAAAGAATTTGTGCATCGTTAGCCATCTTTTTTTACATAATCTCACACACTGATAGAGAAACAAAGTTATATTATTATTAAAATTGTACATTATTGACTCAGAAATTAAGGAAAAAAGGTGAAAAAAGTGTTGCAATGTTAAGAATTTGAAAAATTATTGCCCCTTTTTATCCATACTGTATTTTTGCATAATCCTCTGCCCTCATAGAATTATTTCTGTCATAAAAAGATATGTTATGACAGAAAACTGGAAGAAAAGGCAAAGAAATCAAAAGGCAGATTCATTTGATACAGATTTTGCAAGTGTAACTGACATTAAGCAAGTTCATGTTTCCCACACATTCAATTACATTTGAATCGCCACCATTTTGAAAAAAAAATTGGCATGACCTGTTTGCCCTCAGTACTGTGGGAAACACTACAAGCTTTGCAGTGCATTTCTTGAAAGCAACTTCCAGTTTTCCTTCAGCACTCATACAATGCATAACAAAAAGTGCAGAAAATAGTCACACTCTCATTGTTTTTTCCCCACACTTCACGTCTTCCTGTTTCACATCCATTCAAAAACGGTGGGGGGAGGGCGAGCCTTTCTGTTCCTGGAAGACATGGAGGAATTTCAGCAGAAGTTACCTACTTATCTGACAAAGTGCCAGGCAAGAACACTTTTAACAAGTTAAAGGAGCTTTAGATAAGGAGGAGGGGGGGGGGGGGGGGGGGGTCGGTGGCAACTCTTGATTGTGATTAAAGACAACGGACGCCATGAAAACGTAATGATCTTGTTCGCTCCTCGTCCGTCCTTTTAACAAGCTCATGAGATGAAAAAAGGAGTGGAGCTGGAAAAACATCAGCTGACTGGAGGTGCTTTTATGGCTCACCGCCCTGGGCTCGCTCTCTCCTTTACGGATCACCTCCAGACTAAACAAGGCCTTTTTTTGCAGCTAGGTAGAGCGGCTATCTATATATACACAAGTGCAGTACATATACACAGAGCTGTACATATACACAAACACGCTGAGGCTGCAGTGTGTCGGTGCGCTGACAGGAAGCTCAGCGCTTTGTTAGAGGGCGGCCTAACCGCAACATCAAACAGGCAGTGGAGGAAGAGAGACATTCAGGCCAAACAGTTGTTGAAGAACTTGTGTGCGTGTGCGTGTGTGTGTGTGTGTGTGTGTGTGTGTGTGTGCGGAATGAGACCTTCAAGTGTAGAGAAAATGTTTGGAAAGGTCAAATCACTGGAAATATCTCGAAATACAAAAAAAAAAAAAAAAAGATTATACGGGTATGATGTGATGTAACAAAACACTCACCTGCGCAATCCAATGAGCTGCATCAAATAGTCAACTACAATACACCCTGATCAAAATTTGAAGACCATTTGAAAAATTGCAAAAATTTTGCTTTGTTTCTTCCTTCTTCTTTTCGGACATTTAGAATTGTGAATACTATGTGATGTATTCAAATATAACCTGTATGCATGTTCAAAATAAACTAAGCCATTACCATTAAACCAAAATTTGGATTAGGAGTGTAGCAATGATTAAACCACAAACTTCCACCAATGCTTAAACCAAATACTTTGTGAATATGCACCTTTTATGGTGGTAATGTTTCCTTGACGGAAGTTAGTTAAGTTGTCTTTAAGTAATATTGCCAACAATTTGAATTGCAATTTTTGGCAAAGTTAGGAAGCGTGCATGCATGTGTGTGTGTGTGTGTGTGTGTGTGTGTGTGTGTGTGTGGACGGGGGGATATAAATCTAAGTCTACACCTTTTATCCAAATCTGCACCAAAATCCACTGGGCCCTTCATAGTGATTGGTTAAGCGTGCAAATGCGCTATTTTTGTTCTAAAATTTAAAAAAAAACATTTTCAGTAATCTTTTGCAATATTAAGAGCACTTTCAAAATTGACACCTTTTTATCCAGATTTGCACCAAAATGAAGTGGGTTCTTTCTTTTTCAGCATGTTTTGTGTATTCAAAAATTAAATAAGATGTTAAAAAATGTAATTAAAAACATGCAACACACCTTAATTGGCACTTTTATCCAGATTTTCACCTAAATTAAATGGGTTCTTTGTAGTGACTTAAGTAGACTTTCATCAACACGTTTTATTCATTGAAAAATCAAGTAAAATGTAAAAATTTTAAATTAAAACATGCAGCGTAGGCAACAAAGATCCTTAATTGGCACTTTTATACAGACGTGCCCCAAAATGTAATGATTTTCTCATATTTTGCACCTCATCCTATGACTAGATAATGTAACCAAAATATTACAAACAGCAAATTACTAAGTAATAAACATTCAATATTAGTGTGATTCAAAACTGAACATGCATCATTTGATAATGAATTTGGTAAAGAATGATGAATGCAGGTTGTCCAGGTGTCCCTAACGATGTGGCAAGTGCGTGTATATGATAGTGAGTCATCAAACATGGTGAGAAGGTGTTTAATGTCAGCTTTGTTGCCAAAACATCACACTTAGTCATGCTTAAAAGCTCATGAGGCCCACTTGCACAGTGAGGCTGCTCATCCAAACTGTCAACATTTCCAATTTGAATGCCACGAATGTGTCAAACGCTGTTTTGTCCTACATGACAAATGTTCTTCTTGCCACCCTTCCTTTCGGTAAGGCTGCTTTCCAACGCTTATAAATCCTATGATGGTCCTACGAGTGCCAGGCTATTTTATTCATAAAAGGTTGAGACACTTCTAACCATGAGACATTTATCATCTGCCGTCATCCACCTACTCCTCTGTCCTTTGGGGTTGTTTACTGTAAATAACACCACATGCCCACTGTGACCACTCCGCTTGGCAGTGTTATCTGTACTTTAACAGTTTTTATCCTTTTGTTACTCTTGTCGCAACAAACAGATGCACACTTGCAACTTATTTTAAGACGTGACTACTACCATGTACTCATGTACTTTATTAGGTACTCCTACACAATCTAATAAGTATACAGTGGATCCCAGCATATTCACAATTCAGTGTTCGCCAGGCATGCTGAGTAGCTCATGCACACACTTCCCAAACATAAAGTTACCCAGCATGCCTTGTGGGTTCTAAATGCTAGTATTGCTTTGTATATTAGTGTGTAAGTATTTATTTTGATACCTACATAGTCCGTGTGGTAAGGTTGCATTGTGTGTTCCACATGTGTTATTTGTTATTTTTGGTTGCACTGTGAATGAGCTAGGTATTTGGCTAAATGGCTCCCTGCTGGTTTTGTGTAGGGGTATAAGGGTATAAATGTCAAGCTCAAGCAAACTGATGTGATGTACATCAGTGCCTAAGCATAGCAGCAAAGCCCAGGCTTGATTTGAGCGAAAAGCAGGGGTCTACTGTATGGGTCGGGGTTGTCCAAACTATTTCCAGCGAGGGCCACATACTGAAAAATGAAAAGATGCAAGGGCCTTTTTGATATTTTGTAATGCAACACATGTAGATATGCTAAGATTTTATATATATAAATATATATATTTTTTTAATGCATCACAGCTTTGTGATACAAGTGAAAAACTGCATTATTAGTATCAGCTTCGCTCTTTGTTTTTTTCCCCACATTTTTGCTGTTTTTCTATAATTTTCCAAATATTTCAACTTTTTTCTTAAATAATCTTCAGACTTTATTCTCATATTATTGTAACTTTTTCCACAATGTAATTTTCCAAAAATTACAATTTTATTTCATTTTTTTTCAGTTTCTCATAATATTACAACTTAATAACTTATTTTTTCTTCAATATTTCAACTCCTAAAATGACCTTATTTTTCCTTATAATATTGCAAGTATATTTTCATAAAATAGCACTTTTTTCCTCTTAGTATTTTGATATTATTCTTTAATTTTCCAACTATTTCAACTTATTTCTTCTCATAATTATGGCATTACTGTATTCACGTAATATTTTGACTTTATTTTTGTAACATCATAATTTTTTTCCACAACCTAATTTTCCAAAAATGACAACTTTATTTATTGTTTTGTTTGTTTTTCATAATATTCAGATAAAAAAAATAATATTTCATCTTTAAGCCACTAAAATGGCAATTTTTTTATTCTCTAAAAGTCGCAACTTTTTAAATCTTAATATTTTCACCTTATTCTTGTGAAATTACTGCTGATGTTTGTTTTCTTATTAAATGATATTTTTAGAATGTGCCACGGACCAATAAAATAACTGCTGCTGGCCACAAATGGCCCCCGAGGCACACTTTGGACACCCATGGTACAGTTGTACTGTTTGTACGAAACACAAACAGCTATTCATGTTTCAGCCAATGCAGTGCAACTTCTTTCTGCTGAAATGTTCTCGCTTCTTGCTGTCTGCGGAGGGAGAGCTGCACGAACTGTGAGGTCAGTGGGAGGGGAAGGTGGTGGAGGGCCTGAGACAGAGGAGAGGCCAGAGGCCAGATCATTATGAAAGGCCCGAGCACACAGCTGTGTGTGGATAGCCTCCCACTGTTCTTGCCGATCCACCACAACATCCCGCTTAATCCCGCTTAGATGTGCTCGTCAGCACCCAGACAGTGTCCATCCAGTGGCACTGCAGCATCTAGAAGGGGGCGGGGGGAGAACCACACGGGCGGATTAATCTGGGTTTATGCCCATTGCGGGATAAGGATGTGGGGCCCTGAGGTGGGAGCCGAGAGGCCCTCAGTATACCGCTACTCTTCTCTGAGTAAACTTGAGACAGCATGATGTCACGTGCTATATAAGGCTAAAAGCTATTTTATAGAGTTTTTTTTAAATACTTGGTGATCTGTACTAACAAATCAATATTTTCATCCAATTAATGGTGACGTATTCCACTAATTTTTCTCCAATTTTAAATACAAGGTTCCACAATAGTGCATTGGAAGTGTGTTGATGCTGGAATTTCGACAATTGTGTGCTTTTTATACACGCCGTTTTGTGTGTGTGTGTGTAGCTTTAACACTAATGAGCTGTGTTTTGTTTTTGCTTGCCTTCGGCAGAGTGTGTGTCTCCAAGAAGCCGGCGTAGTGACTACCCTTTAGCATAATCAAGCTTTTACAGCTCTCATGGCTGTACCTGATTGACACCTGGCTTTGCTTTAAGATGTGTAGCAAAGCCGGTTTCTTTCCCCCTTTTTTTTTCTTTTTGACAAAACTGTCTTCCTCGAAGTGGTAGGCGTATGCATGGGGCAGGTTCATCTAGCTAGAGGCGGGTCAGATGTGGTATGATGTATGACATCATCATACATCATACCCATACATACATCAGCAATCGTTGGAGTGAAAGTGGAGCAAAAGATGGATTTTTCTTACATCTGGTACTCCTAAACAGGCTGTAGGGACAAATATTACTGTTAGAACATCATTAAAAAGTCACTTTTGCATACTAAGGGACCTTTTTAAATAAAAATCCTCATAGATATGCAAGGCAGTACACTAAAGGTCTCCAAATGGCAGCTTCAGCAGTTTGTAATGTCTCAAACGTGTGAAGGTCAGTACTGATTTTGGCACACACATTCTGAAGCTAAGTAGAAGAGTAGCATCAGCAGATAGTACTCCTATTATTGGCAGGCCTGAGGAAAGCATTTTGGGTGATCAGAGATGTATGATGAGCATACACCAACTATACAATATGCCATGCATTTCACTCCAATAAAGATTAAACATATGAAACGTTGTTAGACGAGTGTGAGCGTGCTGTGCTCAAGCAGAGTATGCATCCTTGGCTCCAGCACAAAAATATACCGTAAATATTCAACATAAAGTCATCATAAGAGCATTTAAATCAGGTGTGTCAAACTCGTGCCATGGAGGGCCGAGACACCACAGGTTTTCTCTTCAACCAGTTTCTCCAGCAGGTGATTTAATTGATGAGCGCCTTCCCTCAAATTGAATCAGGTGTTGATCACCTGTTTAGTGACCGGCTGGAAGGAAACCCTGTGGTGTCTCGGCCCTCCATGGCACGAGTTTGACACCCCTGATTTAAATGATCAACAGCGTGAAAAACGTTATAAAAATTCAGCGCCTAGGCTGAAGAAGGGTATGATGGAAGTGGCCTAGAGTGCTTGGCTCTCACCACTTTCTGCTCCATCCATCACTGGTCTTTCTAAGATGATTTGGAAGGATCACGTGGCAGAGTTGTGTGTAAAAGTTTTCCCCGTAGAAGCCCACGAGGACACAAACAACCCTGCCTGACCTTTAGTGCTGATCCAGTGCAGGGTAGCAGGAACAAACATCCTTTGAGGGAGTAACACATGGAGGTGCTATCACGCTGTGATGCCTCTTTGTGTTTGCTGGAGGCACCGAACGCATCAAAGGAGTGGAGGAATCACAGGAGGCGATTTGGAGCAAAATAATGTCAGCAAACAACACTCGTTGAGAGGGAGGGTGGGGTGTCAAGGTCTTGGGTCGCACAAGGGCACCATGAATCAAAGCCGAAAATCCGCATTCAAATAGAAACAATGCATCCTGATTCCTGACCCATAGCGAAGTATGCCAAAAACTACGACAATACCATCAGCGTCAAGATTGCTCTCTAGTTGTGTAGTGTACGCACTTCAAATTCCAAGGGGGACCACAAACTCTTACCACAACT
Organism: Dunckerocampus dactyliophorus; assembly: GCF_027744805.1. Lineage (NCBI taxonomy): Eukaryota > Metazoa > Chordata > Actinopteri > Syngnathiformes > Syngnathidae > Dunckerocampus > Dunckerocampus dactyliophorus. Next base: position 6,138,470 of record NC_072836.1, on the reverse strand, counting down.
TTGCTGAAAATACCATACTGTGTATTTCCAGCAAACAAAGCACAACGGCGACTACTGTAGCATATTAGTGATAAATCCCATAAATTCTTAGCTAGATTAGGTACAAGAGGATTTGCATGACCAGCCCGACCCAGACTGGCAGCTGTGACCAAACAAAGCAGCTGAGCAGGACTGCAGCATTTTCCCTTACCTAAATAAAAGTGTAACTTCCACTTTTTGGTCAGCTGTATACAGTATTGTTTGACTTCAATATCCTTATGGACAATAAAAGATCTTTGCTAGCAAGCGGCAAAGCACATGATCAGATTACCTAACTCCAGTCTGCTGGATCATATTCATGCAAAGATCTGCATTAAAATGGCCAACCAGTAAATATACATGACTTCCCGAGAGGGAAAGGGAAAAGGAACATGTGAGGAATGTGCCATATATAAAAAGCTACTGTTTATGCATGCAGTGGAGGTGGATGTTGTTGAGAGAGACTACACTGCAAAGTTGACTTGGGGTCAATTTCTTGCCAGGGGAGGTAGAAGCAGCTCTGTTATTCCGCCTACAGTACATCCGAGCGTGGCATCTCCTTTATTTTTGTCCTGCCCACCACGAGAATGTAAACTTTCCCTCTTCACTTATTCCAGGAATGTTATCAAGCGACGCAGGTCTCTCTGCAGCCATGTACAGTAGGGTAGCATACATATATCCTGTCCAGTCACAGTATTAAGCATATCTGGCTGCATCAAAAGCATTTTACTATGTTTGGGAGTACAGTCGTCTCTCGCCACTTCGTGCTTAGAATTTCATGGCGTCATTCAATTACAGTTTTTCAAAATTGATTAATTAATCAATGCTGTTTTGTGGCCAACTATGGCCCATTAATAGTAAAAAAAATGCACATTTCAGCATATTGGAAATCATTTAAAAACATGTTGTAGTAATATACATACTGTATATTCTACTGGTCAGTGTAGGTAGTTGTCTAGGCGTCAGTTACGTTACATTCATGAGACAATAGCCACCGCAGGAAGTACTAAAAGTAAAAAAAAAAGGAACAACAAGGAACTCTCCCAATACTGCCATGTGTGAGTCCATATTATATCTTATTTTCTATTACTATAGTTACTATACTAGGTAATATGAGAGTAAAAGTGACTATAGGGCTGTAATTTCATGTCGAGGGGCCACTTATAATGTTAAAAACATCATATTTAGAAGGTTGTAAACAAGCTCTACCTACGAAAATGTCGGATTTATAAATAAGGAATCCTACTTGGAGGAAATTCACTTATCACGGTCAGGCCTGGAACCAATTAATCACGATAAATCTGGGTTAGGGATTATATGTTGGTAAATTGTGAACTAAGCAAACTAGAGGGTGCCCAAAACAGACACCCGAGGTACACCCCATCAATAAGTCCTAACGGCTGCCACTTTTCTCTCACTGCCATGATGGTATGACCTGGTTGTGAAGTTTCATACCCTAATTCATAACGTTTTCCAATGAGTACGTTGCTTAAGGTTAAGGCAGGGCAAGGATCAGGGAAAATCTCCAGGAAATTAACGTGAGCCCATGTAAAGTTCTTTGAAGTCATGGAAACTTCCTGGCCTCTTAATCAACTCACTTTAAAATTGCTTCTACAGTCCTTAGAAGACTGACTGTCAGGCTTCACATTTGACTATTAGTTGTACTCTTTGGATGTTCTGCTTGTGGCCATTATACTGCTTATTCAAGGACAAACAAAGAGAAAGATTGTGTTCTTCAACAGAAGAAACATCGCTTCTATTCCTAACATCAGAAAAGATAAGAGAGAGACAGATGGGAGAGGAATATTAAAATTCATCATCAAAACTATTTTCAAAAACACAGAAGCACACCAGCTTAGAAGACAGGCTTATGTAGTGTTAATCCAAGCTGTTTCAGCCTTTATTTTTCTGCAACAGCTTCCTATATACTGTATAGTACATGGGAGACTGTGTGAGAGTGTTTTATTCCACATGGAAGACTGCAAGACACACAATAAAACAGTGTTCATGTTGACCGCAAATGCATTTTTACCTCAAGAGAAAAGCCTCTTTTCCGGGAAATCTCCTGACTAGATGACAGATCTCAATGCGATACAAACACAAAAAGCAAACCGGAAAGGTTAATAGTGATGTATGAGCTTGGGTTTGACTCTTGTGTAGGATTGAGTGCGTAAGATTGAGCATTTCTACAAAAAAACAAAACAAAACACCATACTGTAGTTTTAGAGGCTATGATCTAACCCTCTTGCAGAACAAGTACAATAATTCATAGAAGTTAACTGTGACAACTGAATTTATCTCTTGACTGAGTTTAAATTGTAATTAATGGCTGTCAAAATGACCTGAAGAATTACAGTTTTGGGAGTCCTGACGTTAGAGAATTGCATAATAACCAATTAGGTAAAAACTGATCCAGGAGTGTACTACTTGGCTGCAACCAGCAGAGGCGCTGTTGATTGAGTGTACAGTAATCCCTCTTTTATTGTGGTTAATTGGCTCCAGACCTGATCATAATAAATGAATTAGGATTCCTTATTTATAAATGAACTATTTTCTTAGAGCATAAAAAACCTCTTCCAATTATTATTATTTTTTTACATTATTAGAGCCTTCTAGATATGAACTAACACCCATATTACCCAATATAGTGGAGATAATAAGGATAAATAAGCCATTTAAGGCATAAATAAGACTCATGCTTGTGTGTGTTGCTATAAATGTGTTCCCTAGAGGAACGGAGAGGCGGCCAGACAGGAAGAGATGTCAGGGGTTCAGGGTTGAGTTTTATTGGCATGGGTTATGACTGCAATTTTATGAGGGATTTTTATTACGGATTATTGTGCCTGTTGTGAGATAATTCAAATGTGAAATAAAAGTCTGTTATTCCGGAGATCAAGTCTGGTCTCACTGAACATTACAGTAACATTACTGACACCTAGTGACCAGTGTAGAATCTTTCACAGAGTCTTTGAATGCGTTTTCTGAATGCCTTACAGCAATTTTGTATTTTAGTACATTTAGCAATATTTATGCTTGAAAATGCTTAATTAAGGCAACAAATATGTATAATGTGTTTCACTGTGCATACTTTTGACTACTAATAGGTCGTATTAACCCCTCAAAACAGCATGTTTTGACAAAGTGAAACAATTGTTCGATGGGGAAAAAAATAACTTTGGATTTTATCAAAAATGAAAACAGAAAGTCTGTCTGAGCTACAAACTCGAGAACCAGAAGATGCTGCTCCATTCTCGGCCGAATATTCCGAGATGTCCCAGCCACTGGACGCTGGTGTCTGGTCCCAACCACACCATAAGCACTTAATGAGCTTAATACGCACTCCCAGGTCTCTGAGCTTAAATGCATGTGCACTGTATAGTGCTGCTTCAGTCGCTGCTTGGTGTCACATGCTCGTCTTTGCTCCTTCTGTGTCTCCTCCTGTCACATCAACATCCCCATTGAAATGACTTAAATCTGATAAGAAATTGCTGAAGTGCACATTGTGCCTACAAAAATCATTCGACGCTCACATTACTTGTCCGTGACCATCAGGTGCCAAAGTAATTGTGCAAACAGCTGACAAGCACCTGGGGGTGAGGGCGACTGAGAACTGAACACATAGACTTTCATTTGTAAACAAGGCGCGTGTGTCTTTAGCGCTTTGAGGGAGTACAGACTAGAGCCTTGCAGTGCCGCTAAAGTGTCCAAGAATAGGCAGAGATTTTACAGCCTGATTAGGGATAAAGTGTGCTTTAGTCCTCAAGCCTAAACCTTAACACTAACATCCGTTTAGTTTAGTTTAGTTTAGTTTAGTTTAGTTTAGTTTAGTTTAGTTTAGTTTTAGTTTAGTTTAGTTTTAGTTTAGTTTTAGTTTTCTCCCATGTTGCTGCAAACCACCACATAACACAGCAGTTTCATTGGAAATTCCGACATTTCACTAAATGCACAAATCTGGATTTTATTGAGTTGTTTGACGACATATTTCTCCAGATAAGGATTCTAAGTGTTCATTAATTCACACACTGATGACACAGCGTAAATGATGAAGTGCTTTAGTGTCGCGCTCATGGCCATCACATTTAAAATACATTTAATCACAGTTCAATTAGGTAAACACATGGCCACCTTTCAGTGTATGTCACGCGAGCTCACCTTAAAACCGTGCATAAGCACAATGCAATGCGATTAATCCCACACATAAGACGATTGAGGAATTATAGCATTAGCCATTCCCGACCTTTGCAAATAAGTTATTCATGTCCGGGTTTGCAAGTGATGACAAGTTTGTTGTTGCAACTCGGGGATCATGAGAGATAATCCGGCAGATCTTCACCATCAGCAACACTTAATCCATGTGTTGTTTTTGAGTAGCTCTGGAAAATGTTACTCTTGTACTCTTGTGAGCGCCTTCAGGCATGGCTCTACTGTCCAGGCAGCTGTGGACAATGTATTACTCATATTGTTAAATGATAGCAACACCACATGCAAAATATAATATACTGTCCAATGCACTGTCTATGTGCTTGCTCACTAACTAAACTAATTAAGTTTCATTGCCAATGTGCAACCTTTATTGCAATTCTTCATGTGGGCCCTGGGACTGTAGTGTGAGACATATCTTGTGCATATTGTTTATTAATAATGCAGCTTCACGACACAGGTAGCTCAAATAACAGATATATATTACCAAAAGAACTGCTTGATCTATTTACATTGTTTGCATTGTGAATTCAGGATGAATGATATCAGACACTGTGGTTTTCAGCATTCTTCTAAAAATATAGCTCATAAACACCATATGCTGGTGCGGCTTCTTTTATTCTTCTTCTTCTATTAATATGCTATTTATTGATATGCATACCGATGTTTTAATTGTTTTCATTTTCCCCTGAGGTTTCTCCTTATGTTTGAATAGATTAGCATTAGAGGGTTTGTTGCACTATGGTTAGTGAATGAAGTGTGCTTTTCTAATTATTTAACCATACCTGCACACAGTAGTTCAAATATGCTAATACCTGTCAACTGTAGAGAGTGTGGCGTGGTTGGTGATCCAAAACATATTTGGCTTTATTCAGTATTCAATACAAGAGGAGTCAAACTTGAGCAGGATTGCTCCGTAATACCGTGAAATATTATAATAAGACATAAATAATGACATAAAGAAAAATGTACCTTTTCGTTATACCTCTTCAAAAGTCAGCCCAATTTCTTCTGGGCATCCTGTTAAGGTCTTTTGTTGGAGATGAAATCTACTTCTACATGCTACTTAATAAAATCACTCAGTAAATTAATTTTTGCCTACACTTTAAAGACGGCTACACCTCAGGTCTGGCTAGCCTGGCAAACTTCTGTTTTGTTCTGTGGACTTGCAGCATTCTTTCACACAGTTGTTTGGGCGTTTGTGTTTAATCCTGTAGCATTTCCCCTGTGCATTTGTTCTATTGTGATTTTGTGTTTTTGGGGAAATTCTGTGTTTGGAGCGTTTGGACATTGCTGTGCGTTTACTCTTGTCGACCACCGTACATTGGACACCCCTGGTATACACCATCAATGAAGCTGTATTGGAGTGTACAGTTGCCAAATACCATCGTTTTAGCACGTAAGATTTGGGATCTTTGGCAAAACAGAAAACAAGCGTATGTTCCTATTCAGCCGTGTGTGTGTGCGTGTGTGTTATTCCTCCACCGGTCTCCATGAGGTCCCGCCCCTTGTGCATTTCGGCCAATCAGAGCGCACAACGTCGTCTGGTGGCTCGCGACCCGAGCTCCGCAGCTCAGCAGGGAGGGGGGCGTCAAGTGGGGGGAGGGTCACATGTGTACACATTGTAGCTCGTAACGTCTGCAACGGACGGCCCACTTTTTTCTCAACAAGCAAGGGAAAAAGTTGATAGTCGGAGGCTCTCCAATGGATTTCGCTGTCTGATTTCTTCTCGTAAAGGATTTTAGAGGCGCTAGGAGGAAGGAGAGGTTGCTTTTATTAAAAAGGACGCTTGTGCTCCAAATGAAGCCATTGAGAAATGCCAGTGGAAATGCTACATCCTGACCCAATGCCTCCGTAGGGTTGTCCGACGACAGCCAACCAAGTCTCGAACGTCTCTGGTAAGTTCGTATATTTGACGTCTTCCTAAAATAAATAAATAAATAAAATGACTACTTTCTGTTATGTTTGGCCTCGAAAAGTTTGACAAGGGAGTCGAAGAGAAGGCTAAAACTGCTGAGTAAACCGTGACAGCCAGCTACTCTTAGATCTGTGGCGTCAAGTGCCATGGAGGTCAACACAAATGTCCACTTTGTGTACATAGATACGTGTACATAGATACTGTACAATGTACTTGTATTTCAACAATATTTACATTACATAAAAGATGGTTCCAACAGTTCTTTGTTTATTTATTTATGGGGGGGGGACTTTATGTCAAGTAGGTACAGTACTCATATATTCTGCTTTTGGGTGATGCAGCATAATTTTTACTGGTGATCTTAATTTGACCATCTCTAAGCTTTTGAATGCACATGCCCAACTGTTCAATGTTTCAGTACACTTTGCACAACTTGTAGTTCTCTAACAGGTAGATGAATGGGAAAACTCTCAATACTTAAACATTTTTTCACAAAGTATACCTTTCTGCGACTCCACTTCCCTCTGAGAACATCATGTTTGAAGCCTCATGCTGATCAATTGTTAGATGTTGTCTTGGTCTCATGATGGCAAAATCGTCTAAAGAGGAAGAGGACTGCTTGAATTCCAATTCTAATTGATCCGGGACATCGATTGGTCGATTCATGGACCACACACACCTTTGTTTGAGAACGGCAAGTTGTGCGAAAAGGACTGAAACACTGAACAGTTGAAAAGTTTAGATTCACCTGTTAAGGTTTGAGTGAATTTTAGGTTCATCCTGAATTTTACCCAAAAGCTGGATAGCCCTAACTTTTTGTTGGTGTATCTGCTTCACATAAATGGTAGTATTTGTGTTTTTATCTGTTTGTTTAACAGGGACAATGCACAATTTCACATTTATACCAGATAAACCCAGTTTGAATAAGAGTATGAAACCTAACAGTACTTAAAAGAGCTACAGGAAAATAAAAACGAGAACAATCAAGGCAAACTGAAAACAGTTTTGATAGCGTCTGTCTTTGGTGAAAAGATAACTTAACATAATGACGCCTCTCCTTGACATAAATGTAAGTATCACTGTTTTTTAACATACAGTATTTGATACTGTTGCCAAGATACAGTATTACATTGCTGTTTTTATAACAGTATACACGTACCAGTCACTCAATCCAATGGACAGTTGATCAAGTTGATCATTCCAATCAGTTTGACACTGGGAAGTATTAATTCAACAATATGTCTATTGTTGTGCTTGTAGGTGAACTTCACTGCATTATACGGAGAGTTGTTTCTTATATTTTTGTTGAGGGGAACATACTGACAACTGCAGTACAGCTCCACTAAAGTGTGCCTAGCTACTGTATGTTTGCATAGACATTTTGGATACATAGTCACTTGATCTCATTGTGTGCCTGGGTGTGTGTGTTTGCTGTGCTACTGTTATTATTGCAACATTTGCAAATTAATACATCACCTGATCGTTTGAGCGTCCTCTCCCATGAAACCCAACTCAAACTGCGCATAAGACAATAACAATGTTCATATATAAGCAGCAGTAGAAATTTAATGTGTAATGTTGGCTTGCGTGTAATAGCAAACAGATGACTGCGTTTGAGAGCGAAAGCTGCAGTTTGACAAAATACTTGCTGCTGTAATCTTCCCGCGCAGCACATTAAACGCCGCTTGAGATTTAAGGCCCCTAGCCGTCAACTTTATCCACGTGACCAAAGGCGACATGAGCGTGCGGTGGGCGGTGGGGTGGGTGTTGCTGGCTTAAGTGCGCTTAAGCCTGCTTTGTGCTGACCACTGAACTCTGACTCTTGTTGACGGCTGTGACAGTTCAACACACCGGCATAGAGAAGACTGTTGAAAGCTGTCGAAAACGTGACCAGCTCTTGACTGCATGGTGTGACGACTGCATAATGGTGCAAAAAACGTGATGATGTGCGTAAACATCCTCGGTACACTATGAAGTGGATAAGATTAGGGGTAATTGTGATGCTTGGGTGATAACCAAGTCAGCCAATATTTGTGCATTAAGAGATGCTGAGACAGTAGGCAGCAGTCCCAAAAGTACGAGCTAGTTGACGAAACACACCAGTTCACCAGTCTTTTTCAGAGTGCTGGAAAGAAAGGTACGACCTCAGCTACAGGAGGTGCAATGTGGTTTTTGTCCTAGTCACGGCGCACTGGACCAGCTCTACGGCCTTGCAAGGGTACTGGGCAAGGGTACTGGAGTGTGCATGGGAGTTTGTCCAACCGGTCTACTGTGCTTTGAGGACTTGGAAAAGGTATTTGACCGTGGCCCTCACAGTGTCCTATATATTGGGGTTGGTGGCATGCTACTACGTGCCATTTGGTTCTCGTACAACCGGAGCAGGAGCCTGGGTTGCATTGCCAGGAGTAAGTCGAGTCTGTTCCCAGTAAATGTTGGCCTCCGCTAAGGCTGCCCTTTGTCACCGATTCTGTTCATAATTTTTATTGACAATTTCTAGGCACAGCCAAGGCGTCAAGGGGTTCCAGTTTGGGGACCTTAGCTCTCTCCTGTGATGTTTGCAAATGATGTAGTTCAGATGGCCACATCAGGCTGTTTGCAGCTGAGTGTGAAGCTTCTGGGATGAGACTCGGCATCTCCAAATCTAAGGCCATGGTTCTCAGTCAGAAAAGGGTGTATTGCACCCTTCGGGTCGGGAGTGAGGTCTTGCCCCAGGTGGAAGAGTTTAAGTATCTCAGAGTCTTGTTCACAATTGAGGGAAGGCTGGAGCCCGAGATCGACAGGCGGGATCGGCCCAGCTTCTACAGTAATGCGGTCGCTGTAGCGGACCGTCACGGTGAAGAGAGAGCTGAGCCGGAAGGAACTTGACGGTTGATCTATGTTCCCACCCTCACCTGTGGTCTTGAGCTTTGGGTCGTGACCGAAAGAACGGCATAGTGGATACAAATGGCCGAAATGAGGGGTGACTCGCCCTAAAAGATAGGGTGAGGAGCTCAGAGTAGAGCTACTCATTCTTCACATTGAGAGGCCCAGGCATCTAATTTGGCCTCGTGGATGCCCCCCTGGTGAGGTGTTCTGGGCGTGCCTGGCCGGGAGGAAGCCCGGGGGAAGACCTAGGACACAGGGATTATGTCTCACAGCTGGCCTGGGAACGCCTCCTTGTCCTCCCGGTGGAACTGGAAGAGGTGGCTGGGGTCTGGGAAGTCTGGACTTCCTTATTGAGACTGCTGCCCCCGCAACTTGGACCCGTATAAGCAGAACAAAATGGATGGATTCCAGTTCAAAAGCGCCTCTGCTGGTTTCAGCCAAGTAGTGCACTTCATTTTTCCCCAGTTGCTTCAAGATGCCGTCAATCCACAATACATTGTCACCAATCAGTGGTTCTTGTTACACCAACTACCACCTGACAAGAATTTTGCTTTGCACCATTAATCAAATGCGCATGCCCCTCGTAGCTAGAAGTGGGGTTTTTTTGCTACATTTAACACTAAAAAAACGTAAAAAACGTTTCAAGACTTTCTAATGTTATTAACCTAATCAAACACTAAAATCATTATATTGATATTTATGATAATGGTTTACCAGTATAATATCCTATTTTTTTGTCAATTTTTACTCTAATATAACTTTTTTTCCCCAGGATTGTTTTCTCAGTTTTTACTTTAAAAAAAGCATTAATTTAAAAACAAGTTCTTTTTTTTTTGTAAATACTGAAAAATGCAGGAAACGGTAGTGTATAAGTCATCGCAGTGTCTTCATTTGGATATTTTTGGGAAAACCAGATTGTTGGTGTGCTTACTGTATATTTTGCTAATGTTATTGATAGAAAGGATCTGTTTTATCAGCTCTTTTTCTTTTTAATCAGCACATTGTATAGCTTGGATTGCCTGAATGTTACACTTCCAAGAATTATCAGCAGCTGAGGAAATCGCATTGAAGAGATTGAGGGGACTTTTCTTGAAAGATCCTTTGGTATTTTAATGGTCCCTCAGAAGTAGCTCTGTGGTTCTGATGTGGTTCTTTTGCTGTGAATTATACACTAAGAAAGGGGGGGGAAAAAGATGTGCACTGGATGTCACTTGACTCCTGTCAACGCTGCACAACCACAACATTTGTGAATGTGAGTCACGTAGTCTTGTTTTGATTTGCGTAGTATTTCTCCCGCCGCTCCTCCTCTGCACTGTTGCAGTGAATCATGTGACACAAGGCAGTCATTTCTCAGAAATGTCTGTAAATTCCTGTAAGAATATAAGACAAGGGGTGTGGCCCCCCCAGCGTGTCACACTACTCCCATCGGACGGCCAGATCTGGCCTCCAAGCACTGACATATGGAGCACGTGGGGGTCACTCTTACGACAGCGTGTTTGGTGGGGCTGACGCTGGGCCTCCCCATCTGGGAATAGTTCACTCCATCACGCTTGACGCAAAATAGTGTAAAAAGTTCACGCTGTGGGCTGGACTGCAGACATGTGCAACAAGAACCAAAGCAAGATGTCTTGTTGTTGCCATGAGGCTCAACATACAGTAATTAGTCATGAGTTATTTAGCGTCTTTTATTATCTAAGGGTCTACTTCATATCATACAGCACCGTTTGCATTTAAGATACCTCACGGTAGAGGACCATTAGCACGTAATTACTGTATGAGGTTTTTAGCAGGGAAAGTCCTAGTAAATGATTCACCTCATGGTGTTTGCATGAGGGCAGGCCAGTGCTCCTGAAAACAGACTTTTGTAAAGAGTAACTGGAGACTTTCTCTTCCTGCTGACCCTGTTTCCAGTCCAAACTCTTTTTGAGTTCCAGTCTCCGCCACAGCCTCATTATAGCCAGCTGGGGTAGTACGGAGACGGACTGACGTCTCCCCCCTCCTTGAGGCCAAAACAGCCCCCTCTGTAGTGGCTCTCTTACGTAAGTGGGAGGAAGAATGCTTCCCCTTTACTGGCAACGCAAGTCATCCTGATGAAAACACAACTGCTTTCCTGCACTTTGTTCCTGGCTATTGTCAATCTCTGCAGAAAATCTGTAGCCATTAGCGCATGTTTTGTTTCAGAGGATATTTGCTTATCAGGGTAAATATTTTTTGTACGGAAACGGCGGGTAAAAATAAACACAGCCAGCATTTCAAGAAGTTGCAGGCCCTGTCGGACAGTCGTTTTTCTTAACCTTGCCTTGAACTCCCACCGCTTCTTAGTGCGCCTCCACCGCACGCTTGCTTCGAATTTCACTCTTTATAAATCTATTCTTTGCTGTGTGCCCAACCCCCCCACGCCTCAGTCAACAGAAGCGCAAAGCAAAGGACGCAATGCTAAATTCTCAACATATCCTAAAATATATCCGTGCATGTTTTGAAATGAACAGGATTCCTCTACGAGGAGTCTTCCTATTGGGCCATCACACAATTCTAATGTTTTTGTCGTGATAGATTTGGAGACAATGTAGCATAAAAGTGTGCAACATATTATAAATAAGACATTAGTTATGGAACCAAATAGTGCAATTTTGAAGGGTAAACGTCCAGTTGTAGAACTAGGATTTTATATAGATCCTGAACAAACTGGTTCACAAACCCCAGGACAAAACAGTAATTGCCCTGAACAAGGACTAATTCTCATTTTTGCACTATTCCCTATTATGTTTACAAGTCACACATCATGGATCATATTTGGACCACTCCATATCATGTTTACAAGCCATGTATCATCATATTTGCACTACTCCATATCATGTTTACAAGCCATGTATGATCATATTTGCACTACTCCATATCATGTTTACAAGCCATGTGTCATATGTCATCATATTTGCACTACTCCTTATCGTATCATCATATTTGCACCACACTATATCATGTTTTCAACCCATGTATCATGCGCCATCATATTGTATTGCCGGGTTTCAGATGACGTCACATCCGGTTGTTGTCAGCCCTGCCTCAAAGAGATGGGTGGCAACTAGAAGTAACTACTGTAGAAGTCATGTAAAATCAGAGCAAAAATACCTCATAGATGCACTGTTCGTGCTTGTGGAAAAATATATAACACACCTGTCCTTGTATATATTCAAATATATATTTTGAAAAACGCTATTACTAAGATAGTCCATAATAATGAGTAACAAAGTTCAGGAAACAACCAAAAAAAAACCACAGAGAAGCCACCTTATTTGGTGGAGTAAACACGCTCCGGTTTACAGTAAGCAACAAGAAGCACAATTTATACTAAAATCAAAGTTAAAACATTGTTGGAACTCGAAAATGTGAAATGTCCAGCGATGCTCCACGGAGGGCTTGGAAGTGAGGCCTGCAAGCTAGCTAACTGGCTTCTCGCAGCCCGGAAATAGTGTGTAAAATCTGTCTGAAAATTGGATATGGAGCTCAAACAGTACAGTGAAACGATGAAGGACATATACAAGAATGTATTCATGCCCACTCATTGGATGTAAGGACGCAAATTGATGTTACAAGTATTGTTTTCATGATGTCTGTCGCTGAGATAAACTTTTGTCTTGTTTTCAACAATTTTATGTCCTCATGCATCACACCATGTGCACTCACAACTGGAGCAAATTATTAAGAACGACTTGCACTATTATGGTTGAAACCAGTAATTTGCACATACTGAAACTAACAGGGATGTGATAGAAGTTTTTACATGCTGCAAAGGCTTGTACGTAATTTCATTGCACAATTTGTGCTGTGACAATAAAGTTCTATTCAATTCTAAATACCGATCTGACTTGTTTCCGTCGTAGGCTGTGCAGGCAGGACAGTAATAATATGGGAATATGATGCAGCATACAGAAGTGAACCAAACTAACTGTACTGTTTGGTTGCAGGCGGGGGCTTAAATGTCATTGTGTTAGGCCATGTGGAAAGCAGCGAGCCCGCATGTGACCGTGACAGACAGCAAGGCAGAACAGAAGCTTGCAGAGGCGTCAAGACAATTGAGTTTTGTGTGCCACCACCAGAACAAGGCCTTCATTGGCGGCAGCTATCAGGTTTTTTTTATACTCGCACACTGCGAGCTGTTCATATTCAGCCAGTCGGATGCAGTGAAGTCAAATTAACAGTGTTACTCCGGGTTTAACAGCGCTTCGTGTGTGTGTGTGTGTGTGTGTGTGTGTGTGTGTGTGTGTCAGGCTGCTTGACTGCTACTGTGACTAGTGAGCGTATATGTACGATGCCTTAATATTTAATGCACTTTGCAAACAAGTCTTATTTGAGGCTGCAAGTGATGTATGATGCTGTAATGTATCTTCTGGGACATTTGTACTTGATCATATAAGGCATGCTTGTGTTGAAATGTTGATTTAAAAAAATAGCTATGCGATTAATCAATATTCAGTGTTTCTCATAGGACTGCAATCTACTTGTGGCAGCAGGTAGATTATGTCATCGTTAATTTGCATAATTAGTTGCAAGTGTGGTAGAGACACAAAGTGAGCAAAAACATGAAAGGAAAATGTTTGGAAATACAAATGAACTTTCTTCTGTTTTTTCTTTTTGTGTTTTTTGTTAATGTCACAAGCAAGACGGAGCCACCTGTGAGTACTTTTAGATGGGGGCCGGGGGCACCGCAGCACCCAATAATCGTTTAGAAAAGCGATATATGCTTTCATGTTCGTCTCTAAAATTGTCCAGTAAGATCAGAAAAAGTCACTAGACGTGATGCTAATTGCTTTTTTTGGAAAAGAGAATTTAGAGTGCTCTGAATACTTGCTAAATGTAGCAACAAAGCGCCAAGTCATCATTGTCTTGGATCTAGCCTTGAGTATCGATCCAAAAGAAACATCAAATTCAGTTTAAGTCCACACAATGTGTTCCGGAAGCCAGAGTGGGGGACACAAAAAGCCAAAGAAAAAGCAAAATACATGCACCGAGTTTAATGCTCGCTGATCCTGCGTGATAGGCTGTTCATGAAGCTCTGTGTAACATTGGAGGCATATTTGTCCCATTTCATTATGGGAGAACTCCAAATTGGACAAGCCCTGGAGCATTCAGCTGGAAAGGCTCCGCTTGACTGCCAGTTAATAACTTCTGTGGTATTTCTAACGAGTTTCCTAACTAAGTCTTCTTCCCTGCTTGCAGTCCACCTGTGGTGAGCGCCCGTCCTGGTCCCAGCAATGTGGATCTGCATGGTTTACAATGAGACGGAAAGCAGTGTGGACTTCCGCCTCTGCCAAGACTTTGGCCTCATCCTTTCCGTGCTGTCACTGGTCTACCTCCTGGTGTGCTTCCCACTGGGTCTGTGCTACAACGTGCTGCTGGTGGCTGTCAACCTCTCCAACAAGGTATCCATGACCATGCCGGACGTCTACTTTGTCAACATGGCCATCGCAGGCCTGGTGCTCAACTTGGTGGCGCCCGTAGAGCTGCTGAGCTCCACCTTCACCCGCTGGCATGCGTGGGAATACACCAACGAGGTGTACATCACGCTGCTCATCCTCTTCAACATCTCCTCGCTGGTCATCATGTACTCCACCACGCTGCTCAGTCTGGACTACTACATCGAGCGGGCCTTGCCGCGCACGTACATGTCCAGCGTGTACAACACCAAGCATGTGTGCGGCTTCATCTGGGGCGGCGCCGTGCTCACCAGCTTCTCCTCGCTGCTCTTCTACGTGTGCAACCACATCTCCACCAAGATGGTGGAGTGCTCTAAAATGCAGAATAAAGAAGCGGCCGACGCCATCATGATGTTCATAGGCTACGTGGTCCCGGCCGTGGCGGTGCTCTACGCCTTCGTGCTCATCCTGCGCATCCGGAAGGAGTCGACACCCCTGGACCAGGACTCGGCCCGCTTGGACCCTTCCATCCATAGACTGCTGCTGGCTTCCGTGTGCGTGCAGTTCATACTGTGGAGTCCCTACTACATGACGCTGCTGGTGCACACGGTGGCCGGCGCCCCCGGCTACGTCAGCAGCACGCATTACTTCCCCACCTACTACTTCCTGAGGTGCGTGTCCAAGCTGATGGCCTTTTCCAGCAGCTTCGCCATGCCGCTCATGTACCGGCAGATGAACAAGAACTTTTCCAACAAGCTCCGCCGGCTCCTCACGAGGGTGCGCTGTCGGGACCAGTCGTGCCCCCATGAACGCTCCACAGTTCAGCAAGTGGTCACGTGAAGCCCCCGCTTTTCATGCCTTTGGGCCAAACCGGCACTTATCTTTTCCTTTGCCCCGCCTACCTCCCTTCAGAGCCAGTATCTTGCCGCCGCACCCTCGTCGCTCTGGACTGCATTAAAGTGCGACATAGCAAACTGTGGAATTTCCTGTCACCTTCCAGAGCGCAGTCCGAAGAATCAGTTCTGCAGAGCAAAAAGAAAAACCACTAAGTGCTGACATTTTTTGTGTGTGTGTGACTAAGGGAAGCGCTCCACTCCGTCACTTTGGCTTTGTGTGTGGTGACTTAGCGCCTACGCTAGCTAGCTCTTAGCTTCTTGCAGTGGCCTGAATCCTGGCAATGTGACGAACGTATGACTGAATGTCGCCATACATTCACTAAGCTCTTCTGCTACGTAACAATGTATCTCCTCTCAACTAGTATATAGCTTCCCACATGTTTAGCAGAGGAACGTATCGGAATATAAGAAGTAGCTCTCGCCGCTGCAGCGGCGACGCGCATGTTGCTCTAACTATGAAATGAAGTCGGACATTAGCTAGCATGTTCACAAAGCACTGCGTGTACCAGATAAGCTGCTCGGCCTTTAAGTATATCACGCTTTAACTTGGAAAAACATGAAGGTCTCTTCTTGGAAACGTCACTTACAAAACTGTTACTCCTCTGCCGTAACTCCACTGATACTTTGAAGTAGATGGATCCACTCTCAGGGTACAGCGGAACCTCCGTAGTCAAACACACGGTCTAATTCCAAAACAAAATAATTAATTTAGCCCAGATTCACATTTCCCCATAATAACACCTTCATTAAGTGTACAGGCAGTGTTATGAGTGTCATTTTAACATTAACCACTATATAATAAAACTAAAATAAACTTAAACTAAGGGTGAAAGAAATGTGTGAGATACTGACACTTAGTGGCATTCTGTGGGTATTGCAGGAATCACTCCACTGTTGCTATACATCCTGAGATACAGTGGAACCTCTCTAGTCCAACACAATCCACAGGTTGACTTTCAAGTTGTTCTAATTTCAAGATTAATTCAGTCCAGACTCAAACTGTCGCCATCATAAAACCTTTTATTAGGTGTACAGGCAAGTTTATAAGTCATGAGTGTAAAATAAACCGATTAACCACTGTATAATAAAACTAAAATAAAGTGAAACTACTCCTAACAGACATGTCACGGGGAGGTAAATGAAAATGTGATGTTCTATAGTTTTGGTAGGAATTAATAAACACTTTGGATGTTCCGCTGTATTTTGAGAGAACTCTTGCATGCGTATTTAAAAAAAAAAACAACTAAATGCCTGAACCGAACAGCCACATGTTGTTGACGGTTCCAGACAAAACCGGTTTACCTCATTACCCAGGAAATCATTAAATCCCCCAAGACCCCATGAATTCTGGCTGGAGCCCTACCACCTCAGCGGGATTTGTAAAGCTATCATTTTGTTTGCCTACTGAGGGTGTCCTGAGGGGGCGTCGAGGGACGTTAGGTACATTCCCACTTCCTCATTATGGAGGGATGTGTCTTCCCAAACACCTGCAAACTATTACAGTAGAGCACTGGGGTTCGGGGGGGTTATTCACCTTGTGTGAATTAGAATTTATTCAACACCGTATTTTCTCAAGGGTGTGTTATTTACTCAACTGCAGAGCGTACCAGGCATTTATTATAGCATCCTTTCAGGAACAGAGGCCACTATTTGAGGAACTACGGGACTTTTGATTTCAAAGTACACATATGATGCTGACCCTCATTACGTGTGTACACTAAAAAACATGCTTCTTTTTCCTTATCTGGTGTTTAAAATGACAAAAAAGCCTCTAACATATCATGACAGTCACAATTTTTCAGTTCATTCAAGTGATTTTTCTCCATGAAACGCTCTATGCACCATGTTGCTGCAGTGCCACCTGCTGGGGGAACATCTCGCATTGTTTGGGCTTGGAGCTGCAGGATTTTTTTAAGCTTTATCAACCTCAAAGTTCTCCTGTGTCTTTTTTTTTGTCTTGGCTATTTCAACAGCAAAACCTCATAGGGTCCAAAAAATGAGTCCGAAAGTGAGGCTTTCCCTGTATATGAGTGTACAGTATGATGTGAAATGATTGTGTATATATTGGGAAATTTTACAGTACAGATACTGTATAGGGTGCTCTTTTGAACACAACAGTATTTTGGGGGGTTTGTGAGAGATTTATCTAGATTCTTTAAGTAATCTACTGTCGTCTGAGTCGAAGACTGAATAAACAATAAACTAACAGACCTCTCCTTGTTTATTTAGGTACACAACATCCACTTAACAGTATGGTTATTATTGTGGTTTGCACTGTAGAACATTTGCATATTTACTGCTTGACTCGCCGGTAAAAACACGAGGGTCAAGCAAGTGTCTTCTGTGTGTGTGACCTGGATGGCGATGTTGCCTAGCAACCAGAGGAGAGGACACATTGTCAGACCAAAGCTAATCCCGAGGCCCACGTCGATATATCAGGATGACAGATTTGATCATAAACTGATCAGTGTGATTTACAAAAAGGCTGCAATGATGTAACAAGTTTAATCTAACAACATGACATAATGTAACATAAGGGATATCCTTAATACATGAGCTGGATGAAAAATGACGCCTTTAGAGGAGGAATCATGCTCGTTTTTGGTGCACTTTTAAATACCTATATATGTGACTGTAGTTTGTAATGGTGTCGAATTACACTCCTGGACCACACAGGTGATTTTCATATTTTGGTTACTATATTTACCTAACACAAGAGGGATAAAACATTAGAAACGCCTCAAATGATCTTGTCTGAGATTGTGCATAAATGAGTGTTGTCATACTTTTAATGGTATGAATGCTAATTGTCTGTAATGGATGGACATGTTCAATCTTTCAAGCGAAAGCATTCGAAATAACTTGTGTGCAGCTGTTGTAGTCACCTAAAGACATACTTTTCTCTCTCGTTATTTCGAATTACGCTTTTAAAAGGGCACAAATGAGCTACATTGATGCCATATCAAAGGCTGGGAGCCTGTGGCTTTTGAAAAAAATGTTTCCTCTCAAATTGCATGGAATTGAACCAGGAAAAGCTCTTAACTCAACAAGCATCAGTGAGGGAATAAGGTTACGCTGACATTGCACTCTTGTGTACAGCTGCCTCCATTAGGCTTGTTTTTCTTGTTGTTTTTGAGAGACCAAAGGTACACGGACCACCCAGTTGGATGGCATTTGGTTTGAAATGTTTTATTTGGCCGTCAAGTCGTAACTTGACACCCTTTTAAGTGCTGAGTCAAAGAACAGGACAGTAGAGGATGGTTCACACCGACAAACAATTTGGAGTCAAACCTAATGTTGTAATCACATCAAACCTATGTACGCGTTTGTGTAAACTTCAAACACAATTTAGTGTTCAGTCAACCTATGTGTACACCTGAAACGATGATTCAGTCTTCAGCTTACTGAACACGAGTTTTTGTAAGCACCTAACGTACGTGTTTTTGTTACCACTGAAGCCGATTCAGTCTTCAACCAACCAAACATGCGTGCTTTGGCAAGCACTGAATATGATTCAGTCTTCAACGAACCAAACGTACCCGGTTTTGCAAGCACTGAAGACGATTCAGTCTTTAACGAACCAAACATATCTGGTTTTGCAGCACTGAAGAGGACTCCGTCTTCAACAAACCAAATGTACGTGTTTTTGAAGGTGATTCAGGCTTCAACAAACCAAAAGTGTGCTGTTTTGCACGCACTGAAGACGTTTCAGTCTTTAACGAACCAAACATATCTGGTTTTGCAAGCACTGAAGAGGATTCAGTCTTCAACAAACCAAATGTAAGTGTTCTAAATGTTTTTTTTAATATTATTAGAGCCCTCTAGACATGAAATAACACCCCTATGCTCACCTTTACACTCCTATCACCCAATGTAGTAGACATAATAAGAAAAAATAAGACCGGTGCTTGTGTGTCTTGCTGTAAATGTGCTCTGGTGCTAGGGGAGGTCAGTGGGGGACAGACAGGAAGTGAGGTCAGGGGTCCAGAGTTGAGTTTCAATAGAGTGAAGCCGCAAAATCCGACGCACGAAGTGGTGAGGGATTGCTGTCATGCATAAATTCAAATTAAATGTCAAAATTGCACTAAACAAGAGCACATAATCAGATATTTCACTTCGAAATGTGCAATATACCGAAGAGGAAGATGGTTAAAATATTGCTCAATTTTACGTCAACAAAAAACAAAACAAGTCAGACATTGTTTGTATATTACATATCTTATCTGTCATGCTTGACTCGCTCAGTGCGAGCCACGCAGAATGGATCTGCGACTGAGCTAGAGCGCTAGATGAAGCTAAAAACCACACAAATATGACATGCTGAAGTATAAGCGTGTGCTTGACGTGCTTCAAAGGATGCTAATATGATAAATCCAGCAGAGCATGACCGGCCTTCATCTTTGACCCTGCCCACTTCACATTGCATTATTCTACTCCTAGTTCTTGTCAGTCGTCCTTGCTGTTTTTCCTCGGCGCCAAGTACAAAATGGCTGAGTCAGCAGTGCATGAGAGAGAAGAGCTAGACTATGGCAGGTTTTTTTTGGGCGGGGGGTGGGGGGGCGTTGTGTGTGGTTGCGGGTCTTGGAGATGTTGAGATGCTGTCGCTTGCTTCCAGGCGGTTAAGTGGAGGCAGATGAGGTGGTGTGGACCTCCCACTCTCATCTACAACCACAGGCTAAACCCCACTGCTCTCCATTAACACCACCGCTAACTCATTAAGGTGCCACTGGGTGCAGGGTAGTTTGTTTTGTTTAGTATAAACCTTATTTTTACTCTATAAAAAATGTAATTGTGTGTTTGCAGTCATGTTATTCTCACTGGACGCTTCATTAGACCAATATCATCTTGTGAATGCATTCTTAGGGTACATGAATGTTTTTACAGTGTGTGCTGCATGTCTGTCCAACATTGTGCAGATTTTATTCTTTCATTTAAATATATAATTCAGGACACATATGTATGAAGTAGCCATGCAGCCCTTTTTCCAGGCGTCATTTTTGCTGAGCCATTTGTTGTTATAATGCGGGCCGTGGTCAAAATATGCCGAGGGTCAATAAAAATAACATCTGCTGGCCGGAAATGGTCCCCCGGGCCACACTTTTGACACCCCTGCTGTGGCCTTTCCATCACACATCGTGTGGTAGATCAATCATGTATGTCTTGAATGTAAAAAAAGGACAAAAACAAACAAAAGTTTGTGAAACTATCAGCAATATTCCCCTTTTCAGGTACAATATAAATCTCTTCATATGGATTGTTTATGCTCGTGAGTGCTTGCTAAGGTATGTGTGTTTATCTCGAGTTAATGAAGTTAAATGCAGGTCGACGAACGAGCTTGCTAATGCTGGTGGTAACAGCCGGGCCCAGCCTTGAGTATCATCAAGAATCATACACACTTCTTTTTTTCTTTTTTTTATTTTGTAGTGTGGAATGTGTTATGTTTGGAGCCTTGTCTAGGCATATACAGAGACACACAATGAAAGCACAGAAAACAGCCACAACACAAAGTCCAAAAAAAACACAAAACCAGAACATAACAAAATGTAAGGAAAGGCCTCATGATGTGATTTTATCTGTAGGTATGCTAATCTCGTTTGCTAATCTCACTCGCGTGCCTTTCAAGACACTGTTTATGATAGGGGTCCCCCTAGTGGATGTAAACTGGAAGTGCATCTTTAATCAAAGTCCGGATCCTCCCAAACCGAACCATTCTCCAGTTAAATGACCTCTCACCCCACTTCCCGCCTCTGGTGTTGTGAGTTCTGGTTCTTGTTATAACATGATAGTGCTGTTGTAAAGGAATGTATCCTGTTATATAGCTTCCTATCTAGATCGCTAGCTAGGGAAGCTGTTTTAGCCCCAGTCGATCAACTTTGTAGTGGGCGTGGCTTGCGTATTCTATTTTTTAAATTGTCCTATTCCGATAGGCCTGTTCTGATGCTTTCTGGAGGAAATCTGCCTAGCAACAAGACCATGATAGAGAGGGAGCGAGTTACAATGTACAGTATTTTTTAAGTGATTAACAAAAAATAACAACACCATTTAGTAACAAGTAATTTGCATTGACTGGGTGATGATTTTTTAATTTATTCTTTAGAGGGTAAGAGAGTGCACCTGCATGGTCAATATCCCTGTTAACTTCCGGCATCAACGCCAAAGGCAATTAAGTTGCCACTTGACAGGCCTGAACACAATCAAGGCATTGAAATTGGATATTGTGCATATACGTGTCTCAGGCTTTAGTGATAGTTAGATTATAGAAAGCCTGTATTAGTGTTGCACAGCGTATCAAGGTAATTGATTATGACTGGGAAGGAACAAAAATAAACGGAATAAAGACTTGTAGTACCTTCACGCTCTGACCTATTTTGCCTCTGTTTTATTGTATTTTTATTTTGTCAAGTTTGGGGGGTTTTGGCCTTTATTTGTGACTTTTTTGCTGTCTACTTCCTCATTCTTGTCAGCGTGCCGACAGCTGATTGCTGAAACTGCTGCCTGCCACCTTGTGGTGAGACAACAACACCACAAATAAGGCCGTCCATGATCTTTTTTTATTTTTATTTTTTAATGTTTGTTAAATGTGTAACCTGAACTACTTTAGCCTTTCACTTGTTATATATTTATACTATATTGATTTAATTATATTGTATTCATTTAATTATATTACATTAATGATATTTATATATATTGTTATTATTGATTTATAATAATACAACAATTATTTAAAATAATACATATTATTATTATTTTTATTTTCATTATTTCTTATTTTTGTGTTTATTGCTCTCTGTAAGTGTCTGTAAGTGTACTAAAGGATGCCTAACGCTGCCTATACAAGAATGTAAAATAATAATAAAATAGAATTACTGTTGATGATATTTTATTTTAATAGGTAAGGTAATTATACAATTTGTTGGATTATTGTTTACTTTTTTGACTTCATAATAATATTACTATATTATTAAACTGGTACTCGTGTTGTTCGACCAGGAGCTACGGCTCTGGTCTGTGTCTACCCAATTGAGATGTATTATATTGTATTATATTCATTCATATTGTATTATATTCACACAGTGTATTATTACAGTATAATCCTTATCTAAACGTCATACTGAGGATGCCCAGTCAATAAGAGCAGCTGGCATTGATGTAATAAACATGAATGAGGTCACCACATCATTCCTAAAAGTAAAAAAAAAAATATATATATATATATATATATATATATATATATATATATATATATAGACACTGGATATAATATCAAACAATTTTTAAAGATGCTATTTTGTTAAATTGTTAACTAGCTGTAAGAATTAGCCTTTTTCAAGACAAAAATAGTGAAGGAAAAGGATGTCAGATGACATTCTGTCCAACCCGCCTCCACTCCCCAAAAAAAGGGAGTGGGGGGGCAAACAGCAGGTGGTGCGGCAGAGGAGTCGGGACATGGGATTTGGAAATCAGCGCTTCGGGATAAGGAGAAGAGAAATAAGAAGTAAGTGAATGTTTTATATTACAAAATTGAGTACTGTTTTTAAACAATGTCAACTTCAGGTGTGGGGGGACTTTTTCCACCCACTTAATATAAGTATTGAATATATATTCATTTCTGCTCTGTTTTTAGTCCTTCTTGCTGCATGATGAATTTCTTAATGATAATGTCATCGTTTCACATGTTGTTGTGGTCGTGGTGAAAAAAAATGGTGGTTTCAAATCATAGTGCACAAAGTACAAATAAAATAAAATCTGAAAAGTAGCTTGTTGTGTAGTTTTTTGCATTAAAAAAAGTAATAAAAAAGGCTACCACTGTGAAACTCATTTGGTATTTATTACCTGTTTGAACATGACTTATTCCGCTTCTTATTCTTAAAATAAAATGCAAATCCTGCAGATGTTTTACATTTAGCACAGTGTGGTGCAAAGAATTGTTTTAAAACAGTGCCAGGAAGTAACTTTATCCTTTTTTTTTTTTGCATTTATGTGCATGACTGTTGCTTCCCTAAATAATTAGATTGCATAAATTCACCACAGTATGGTGCAAAGCATCCGTTTGCTATTTCAAGTGAACCTGGCCCATCTTTGCTGTAAAGTGCATGCATGTTGATGACGCCGTCTCTTAATAAGGATGCATTCATTTTGCAGAGAGTTTCCTGAGGGCTGGGAATGTTTGCTAAAGGTCACGTTTGCCAAACAGATATCAGTGTTTCTATCTCTGGGGAACGTCTGAGATTTTTGGGATCCACGAAGGAAAGAACATTAAAGTAGATAATTTAAAAAAAACTGTGATGCCACGTCGAGTGGATGTGATAATCGTGGGAGCCGGCCCCCCCAAAAACACGCCACTTTTTATGTTTTCGCCTCGCCATCTGGACGAACGCGTGAGCCGGAATCGGCGAAAGGAATTTTAAAGGGAGAATTTCAATGCATCTGTTTAAGGCTGCCGCTTGAATTTTAATGAACGCACTTGCCACCCGATTAGGACACCTTGTAAGGAACAACAAAAGCAGCAGGTTTCTGGGATTTTATGCCCATTTCGGATCTTGTGCAATGTGCAATGCTAGGTGAAGATTTCACTAAGATTCCACTAAGTGTCAATGTTGTTTTGCATGAGACTCTTTTGTCTTTTTTTTTTTTTTTAAATCAGCAGCATCGTCTCCTGCCGAGGTGCGCTGAATAAAGATGGACTCCGGGAGGGAAATCAGCGTCCCGTGACTCAGAAGACAGCTCAGGGCAAAGGTGACATGGAGCTACTTCAGTGTTGTGTCTGGAGTCCATCGGCAGCTGACACAAACCGGCCGTAAACGCTCGCCTGACCTGATGCGGCATCGATGAACCGGCGCGCCCAGCGACACAGCCGGGAGCTAACGGGCTCGAACCATGTAGCAGTGACATCTGATCTGAGACAGTCCGACGGCAGCCAGCATGGAAGTGCAGACCACCTCTCTGATTTGGATTTACGTCAACAGTACAGAGCCAGCCAACGCCTCCGATGAGTACAACTCCACCGACAGCGCAGAGAAGTACCACTCCTACGTGGTCGGCCTCTTCCTGTCCTGCCTCTACACCATCCTCCTCTTCCCCATCGGCTTCATCGGCAACATCCTGATCCTGGTGGTCAACCTGAACCACCGCGAGAAGATGACCATCCCCGACCTTTACTTTGTCAACCTGGCAGTGGCCGACCTCATCCTGGTGGCCGACTCGCTCATCGAGGTGTTCAACCTGAACGAGAAGTACTACGACTACGCCGTGCTGTGCACCTTCATGTCGCTCTTCCTGCAGGTCAACATGTACAGCAGCATCTTCTTCCTCACGTGGATGAGCTTCGACCGCTACGTGGCGCTGGCCAGCTCGGTCAGCTGCAGCGCGCTGAGGACCATGCAGCACGCCAAGCTCAGCTGTGGCCTCATCTGGATGGCGTCCATCTTGGCCACGCTGCTGCCCTTCACCATCGTGCAGACGCAGCACCGGGGCGAGCTGCACTTCTGCTTCGCCAACGTCTTGGAGATCCAGTGGCTGGAGGTGACCATTGGCTTCCTGGTGCCCTTCTCCGTCATCGGCCTGTGCTACTCCCTGATCGGCCGCATC
This sequence comes from Dunckerocampus dactyliophorus, assembly GCF_027744805.1. Classification (NCBI taxonomy): domain Eukaryota; kingdom Metazoa; phylum Chordata; class Actinopteri; order Syngnathiformes; family Syngnathidae; genus Dunckerocampus; species Dunckerocampus dactyliophorus. The sequence goes on along the minus strand of NC_072836.1, from coordinate 6,113,571 downwards.
CTCATGAGGGCCCAGAAGCACCGCGGGCTGTGGCCGCGGCGGCAGAAGGCACTGCGCATGATCGTGGTGGTGGTGCTGGTCTTCTTCATCTGCTGGCTGCCAGAGAACGTCTTCATCAGTATCCAGCTGCTGCAGGGCACCGCCGACCCGGCGCGGAGGACCGCCACCACGCTGTGGCACGACTACCCGCTCACGGGGCACATCGTCAACCTGGCGGCCTTCTCCAACAGCTGCCTCAACCCCATCATCTACAGCTTCCTGGGGGAGACCTTCAGGGACAAGCTGAGGCTCTTCATCAAGCAAAAGGCCAGCTGGTCACCCGTGGACCGCTTCTGCCACCATGGCCTCAATTTGGGCCTCAGGACTGAGGTGTCGGAGGTGTGAGGGGGCCCCAAAAAGGAATGATTACCTCCACCTTTTATGTAGATTAGGAATCTTATCACTTTTTGAACAAAAACATCCAACACAACGCTACATAATCAATATCTCTCAAGTCACGCTTCAGCGAGGGACTGTAGGATACTTTAGAGTAGACAGTGTACAGCTTGTATATTTGTCCTGTAAGCCCTCAGGGCAGATAGTATTGCTGATCTAAATGCCCTTACGTGCTCAACAGATTTGCTCTGCCAGGGAAAAGTGTAGGATACTCTTCCCCTGTTATACAGAATTTATTTGACCTTTTGTCGTTATGCTAATTTGGAGCGGCCGGACCGGAGCAGGAGGGGATAGAAAAGAAGAGAGAAGAAAACAGAGTGGGAACAATACATTATAGATTTACAATCGACGGACAATAACACACATCCATTATTGTATAAATAGCTAACACAGTCAATAAAAACAGTCACTGTGATACAAGCTGTACACTGATTACTCTTAAGGGTGTCCAACTTTACTTTCAGTAGTGGTGTCCCTTGAGAAGATATACTGAGATGTGAGGGGCTTCACATTCACTACTTCTACACATGTACATGTAAGCGTTCTGTGACAAAAGCCTGTAAAAGCTGGCATTCTCCCGCTTTTTTTCTGTGACGCTGTTCTGCATGAACCGCACCGACTTGGAATGCGGAGGACAAAGTCCAGCTGGCACTTTCCTACCTTTCTGAGGTAGTATCAGGGGTGGGACAACGCCTGTGTAAAAGGGAATTCTGCACCCCCGTCACTCACTTTTCCCGCCCCTATTGTGTTGAATTAATTGTCGGACAAGGATTTTAAACTTCTGGTGTAAAAGGATCTCGATTGGAGGCTAAAGAGAACTCCGCCAAGGCCGGACTGCTATGGTTGTCTTTCAACTTCACCCTTCAGCAACTCATGTTTCTTTGGCTTAGTTTTTATCCGGACGCCCCACAACCGTCACATTCATCTGGGCTTGGGACCAGCAACGGAGAGCCCCGATGGCCAGGTGTTAGGTGTTACGCAAACTGGCCTGTAAGTGGTGGTTATTCGCATTAGATCATAGCAGTCCAACAAGAGACATCAATTCGGAGAACTAGCCACTTGAAATTTTGAACTGAAGGTTACAAAAATCCTGGACACCACAGCTGTGACCCAAACTTCCAAACTATTTTATCGCATCATTTGACCACGCCCCTCAGCTATCTTTTTAAGTTAACTTAAATGTTAGCATAGTTGGCAACTCTGATAAATACAGTACATCCAGTTCTATCAAATACATCCAATTATGTACTGCAGTTTCCATTATCTTCAAAGTGCCTATTATCTGACTGTAAGTGTGCACATACTATATAATATACACCATAAAGACCATTACAATATGCAAACATTAAACACTGCATATATTAGGGTGTGTGTAACATTTGACAATAATGGCTTACAGTATAGGGACTATGTAACAATGACTTTGGCTTTTCATGGCATCATCATCTCTTTCATCATTTCTATAGTTTTATCACGTTCACGTTTTTAGTCGCCCTTTGTGCACATTTTAAATATCCTTTGAAAAGTACACAAACAAAATGTTTTCCAGTTTGTTTTTATGTTTTGGCAATAAAGAAATAACACTGAAGAAGGGAGAAAAATGTTTGATGTCTTAGGATGTCATAAAGGAGAAAAGGACGACTGTAAAACAAGATCATGGGACTGGACTTGGAGCATTTTATGCAGCATTTGTGAAAATATCTGAACTTTGCTTTCTCTTTGTCAGTAATTACAATAAAATAGTCACTCGGATCCAATTCAAGACCTGTCACTGAAATACTGAAGTGCAAGGAAAGACCCGGCTAGTAGATAAAACGCCTCTGGCCGTACATCAGTGTACAGTGTGAGCCTATGTTGTTTGTATGTGACGCAGCTGTGAGATGTTTGTCTCCAAACCACAAGCTGTTGTTGCAGCTGTAAGCGGGCCCAGAAGCCTGGGAAAGTAGCACGGCTGGGTTATTGTTTTAACTATTTTTCATTAAGAGGGGGAAAGAAACGGCCAGACGTAGAATCTCCTGCATGGAACGTCCATTACATAATGTTCTTGTCGTCGGTGTGCAGGAAAGACATACTGAGTGCATATGTTACACGTCTTAAAGATACAGTATGTGCTGACGGCAGTGATCTTAAGCAGATTGTGGTACTCGATGGAGAATAACCAAGAAAAAAAGTGACCAAAATCACATGTTCTAATAGAAATGAGGAACTACAACTTAAAGATTCACAGTGTGTGTGTGCAGCGGAGGTTAAAGGTCACTGCAGTCGCTGATGTTCCATTGAGCGATACGACTTCAGCGACCTGAAATGACACACTTAATAATAGTAATCATAGGAGAATAGAAAGCAAGGTGCAAGAGGATCAAGATCCTGCAGTTTGCAAATGTACCTGCACAGTGTAAGATGATCAGCAGCTTGCGGGTTTCTAATGTACCTGCAAGGTACAAGATGATCAAGATCCCGCAGGCATCTAATGTACCTGCAGAGTCCAAGATGATCAAGATCCTGCGGTTTGTAAATGCACCTGCACAGTGCAAGATGATCAAGATCATGTGGATTTCTAAAGTACCTGCAAGGTGCAAGATTATCAAGCTCCTGTAGGTTGCTAATGTACCTCCACAGTGAAACATGATCAAGATCCTGTGAGTTTCTAATACACTTGCAAGGTGCAAGATGCCCAAGATCCTGCAGGTTGCTAATCTACATGCAAGATGATCCAGATCCTGCGGTTTCCTAATGTACCTGTGAGGTGCAAGACGCCCCAAATCCTTTCTAATGCACCTGCATGATGCCCAAGATCCTGTGGGTTGTGAATGTAACCGCAAGGTGCAAGATAATCAAGATCCTGCGAGTTGCTAATGTACCTGCAAGGTGCAAGATGATCAAGATCCTGCGGTTTGAGAATTTACGAGCAAGGTGCAAGATAATCAAACTCCAGCATGTTACTTATGTACCTGCAAGGTGCAAGATGATGAAGATCCTGTGGGTTGTGAATGTACCAGGTCGAGGTCTTACAGGTTGCTAAGATACATTCATAGATCATTAAAATGTTTGATGTACACACAATAATTCTGCAAAGATAAAAAAGCTCAGTTGTAATTGATACTGACAGTAATGTGTTCATTTCATGATTATTGTGGTTTTAGTTTACAGTGGTGCAAAACCGCATTACATTTTGCAATTGTCATTCTGCATGAATGGCTTCAAATATGCAGACAAATGAAACTAGCAACATATAATTTAACATAATGTATATATATATATATATATATATATATATATGCCCGACCCACACACCCTCTCTCACGCGTCGTCCAATACTTCTCCTGCTTTAGAGGGAAATGTCGCTTTTTAGATACTTTATATATATATATATATATATATATATATATATATATATATATATATATATAATCTAATACAATATATAATATAATTTCTCTTGGAGATAAATAAAGTATCTAAAAAGCGACATTTCCCTCTAAAGCAGGAGAAGTATTGGACGACGCGTGAGAGAGGGTGTGTGGGTCGGGCATGCCAAGGTAATTACAAGAGCCAGGTCAATGCATAATTACGAGGCAGGGCACCCGGTGCACCTCAGAGGCTGAATAATGGATTTAAAGTATAATTGCATTTGTAAATTAAAATCCCTTATGAGTGGGGGGGAGGGAAAAAAAAGTGTGAAAAGCTTCCCACATATCAGACAGAGAGAAAAATAACTCAAAGGTTCACATACAGTGTAATGATGACAAATGAATCACATTACTACTGTATGAGGAAAAATGTCAACAATACATTGCTACAGGTAGTTTTAGTTGCCAGAGGTGGAAAGTAACAGATTAAATGTAATTGTGTTAATGTATACAGGAGAGCCACCTTAAAAATAACTAACTTGTACTTGAGTAATATCTCAGCAAAGAGCTGTACTTTTACTTGAGTACAATACTTGAGTACTCTTTACGCCTGTTAGTCAGCTATGCTAAATGCCGTCAATATTATATCGTTACCAAGCACACAAATGTAGTTGCGGGTGAGTGAGCGTGCCGTGGGGTGCGACTTTTGGATTATTTTGAGTCTTTTGACTTTATTTGTACTGTGAAATGTTATTGGTTATCATTAAGAACTCGCGATGAGTGATCAAATAACTATCATTCTATGACTTTTGAGTTTCAAAGTTCAAGTCCCGCCGCAGACAAAAACAAATTGCAACGAGTCTGTTTCCTGGCTACAATAATGAAGTTGTGATTGTATCATAAACATGCTAACATTTTTAAAAGAAGTCGGAATTGTATGAAAACTAAATTACAAAATGATGAAAATAAAGCTGCGTAACTATGACAACATAGTTGTACTTTTATGAGAACAAATTTGCCTAAAATGTTGAAAATACAATCATAATATTAGGAGAAAATGTCATCATTTTATTACCGTAAAATGTTGAATATTACCAAGGGGTACAGAAAATTTACCTAAGTGTGGCGCCTTCTTTTGTTGTTGTATTATTTTTGTGATAAAGTGAATAACGTGTGTTTAGGGCGTCATTGGCTTAAAATAGCCAAAAAATTAATTGCAATTTGTTGCAGGAGGTGCAGCAAGGCAATACTGAAAAAAGTTGTAATATCATTCGGAAAAGTCTTAATTTTATGTCAGTTATGTTGTTATTATTAAAAAGCCATATAGGAAATTAATGGATGGTATCGTCAAATTGGTAGACAAAAGATTTTCAATGAGGGTTTGGTCGTTATTGAGCTGCATTTGCACTAATCCCGACAAACCAACAGTCTTGTGTGTTTACAGCAACCCCACGCGTTCACCACTGGAAGCGCGCGCTTGTGGAGACGATGTGCATGCGCTGGAGCAACAGATCCCCCCGCGCATGCGCACTTGATTGTTTTGACTGAAAATGCCGTCGGTTTCGAAAACGGCGGCCAATGCGTCTCCTCAAACAGAGAAACCTACCCACTATACGTGAGTACAGCCGCCGCCGACACAGGCGGCAAACCTCGGCCTAGCAAAGCGTCGCTTTCTTGTGCCTTCCTCCGCGTTGTCCAAACTCTTTATGTGTGCGCGTTGAAAAGATGGTTGCTTTGTGACTGCCTTAACATTGCATACCCCCCCCACCCCACCCCCTAAAAAACAGTCTCTACGCCAGTGCTTTAACGTCCATTGACTAGCCCGCCGTGAGCAGAATAAGCCAAAAAACGTTTCGTTGAGGTGTAAAATGGCGTTTAGGCATCTTTCACGCGTCGCGCCGTCAACTTTTTCCCGAGCTCGTCGTTGTAGCCAGGAACTGACTTAAGCTAGCCCCGTCTGCTTGTAAATAGCTCGGCCTTATTTTGTGTTCCCTCTCGCTACGCGCTTTTATCGACGTACGCTCAAGGGATTCCCACTGGAGTTCCGTCGGAATCCGTGCGCACGTTGCTCTGTGAATAGCCAGCGAACGTGAAGCGACCCAAAATACGGCAGACTTGTCTTGCGTCATTTCTGGACTCTTGTTTGTTTTTTGCTCGTTAATATAAAATTTTTAGCGTCACTTGACTTGTTTTACCCCCGCTCCCTTCGATCTTTTCAGCTACTTGAAGGAGTTTAGGACCGAGCAGTGCCCGCTGTTCCTGCAGCACAAGTGCACCCAACACAGACCGTTTACGTGTTTCCACTGGCACTTTCTCAACCAGAGGAGGAGGAGACCCATCAGGAGGAGAGACGGAACTTTTAACTACAGCCCGGACGTCTACTGCACCAAGTACGACGAGACCACTGGCATCTGCCCCGATGGAGACGAGTAAGTTGATTTGATGCTGTGATGCTTTAAAAATGTCATTACCTCCACCAAGGAGGTTATGTGTAAATCAGGAGTCTCTAACAGGTAGCTTGCCAAACGTTTTAGAGTACACACAAAAAGTGGGTAAAAAAAAACATGAACCGCAAAACAAATGAACTTTCTTTTCACTTTTTGTCTAATGTCAAACAAGACTGAGCCTCCCCTGAGTGCTTTTAGACGGGGGAGGCGCCCACGGGAGCAGGCGCTGCTCGTCGAGATGAGCGATATGTCGCTTTTTCGAATATTTAGGGTTTGAATACGCCGGACGCTTAAATACATAAACACTGATCTGTCCTGCTATGTCTTAGTATTCTCTGGCAGACCAGGTGCGACTGAGATGTGTTGCAATGCATACCGCCACCTACTGTACAGTGTTGTAACGACAAGCTACATTCACAGACAGTCCCATTATAATTAGTTTGGACACCTGTAAAATGAAGTAAAAATATTACAAGAATAAAGTTGCCATTTTACGAGGAAAGATAAAAATATGACTAATAAAGGACGGATGTTAATCCATAATATGAATAAAAGATGTAGTAAAGGCGGTATTATTATGAGAATAAAGTTATAGTGCAGTAATCCCTCATTTATGGCGGTTAATTGGTTCCAGACTCGAACCGTGACTTTCCGTGAATTTCCGCAAAGTAGGATTTCTTATATATAAATCAAATATTTCCGTAGTTTACAACCAACTACATACGGTTTTTAACATGACCTCTAGTCATGAAATAACACCCCTATAGTCAACTTTGCTATTATTTTATATTAGCCAATATAGTTCAGTATATATTGCAATAAATGTCTTCCAGACAAATAGACAGGAAGTGACATCGGGGGTTAAAAAAAAGTTATCTCTTGAGAATAAAAATTACAAACATAAAGTCATAAAATTGTATTTAAAAATTCTGTTTTAATTATATGAGAATAAAATGGTAGTGTTGCAATAAATAAGTTGTAATTTAATGTGGTTAATGTAAAAATATTAAAACAAAAAAAAATATTAAAACAAAAAATTTGCACTTTTGTGTATGTGTATATATATGTTTGTATGTATTTATATATGTATGTGTATATATATGTACATGTATATGTGTGTGTGTGTGTGTGTGTGTGTATATATATATATATATGTATATGTATATGTGTCTATATATATGTATATGTGTATATATTTATATATGTGTGTGTGTATATATATGTGTGTGTGTGTATATATATATGTGTGTATATATATATATGTATATGTGTATATATATGTGTGTGTATGTATATATATATATATATATATATATATATATATATGTATACATACGTATGTGTGTGTGTGTATGTATGTATGTATGTATATGTATATGTATATATGTATGTATACATATGTATGTGTGTGTATGTATGTATGTATTTATTCAGAGCCTTTCGGAAAGCTGCTGCTCATGGAGGCCTTGCCTGGCCTATTCCACTTCATCATCTTCACATCATAAAACTTTGCATACAAAGTTCTTCTCCCCGCGGCTTTTTCCGTTTGAGTCAAAGATTTGGCAAAGACGGGACGTGCCATAGAAGTGATGGATAATGAACGACTGCAGCTCCCGCCTCTGACAATGGCAGCTATTTTTATATGACCTTACCTGTTGCCATGGCAACTGTTGCTACTCAAGATAGAGGGAGAAATGGATGCAACGCGAGAAGAAGTTTTCTGGCCATGCACGCTTTTGTGCTTACAGGGTTGCCTGAAACCAGTTTGTGATATATCATTTCCAGTGATAAACAGCTAACTAATTTCATGATTTATGCCCCCCACCCCCAGTTGTCCTTATTTACACCGGACCACAGGCGACACTGAGCGCAAGTACCACCTCCGCTACTACAAGACAGGCACGTGCATCCACGAGACGGATGCCCGGGGTCACTGCGTGAAGAACGGCCTCCACTGTGCATTTGCTCATGGCCCGCATGATCTCCGGCCTCCCGTCTATGATAGCAGGTGACTGTGTTTGTTTTTGTTTTAACATTCTAGTCACAAGACATGTCCCACTAGTTAGTGGCATCAGCTATGTTGATTACACTGATTTCAAAAAAATATTTATTACATTTGTCTTTATTTTTTTGAAATGTATAATTCATTTTTTAAATTATTTTTTAAATACATTTTTTGTTAAATTTAATTTTTTGAAGGCATAATGTAAAAAAATAAGCTTACTGAATAATTATTTATTGCACACAGTTGTATTATTTTAATTCAGAATAAAGTTCATCCACATGTGCACTGATTTTTAAAAATGTTTATATAATTTTTATTTAATCATTACAAATTACAATTTCTTTTTTATTTTTGAGGGCATCATTTCTAAAAGATCTATTTTATTTTAATCTGTTCCACTAATTTGAATTATTTTAATTCCGTTGTCATCCACGCATATATTGCATTGTGCCATGTCTGTCTAATGTCTACACAATGACCTGTGACAACAGAGAGATCCAAGCACAAGAGGCGCTCCAGAATGGACAGCTAGGCTCTGGTGAAGGCATTCCTGACCTCCAACCCGGTGTGTTAGCCAGCCAAGCCATGATCGAGAAAACCCTAACTGAAGACCCCAGGTGGCAAGGTGAAAGCCCACACACCCTTTTTACGTTCTGTAATTTTAACCTTAATATGTTCACAGAAGCAGACAACATGAGCCTTTTGTTTGCAGACACGAACTTTGTTTTAGCCAACTATAAAACCGAGCAGTGCACCAAGCCGCCCAGACTTTGCAGACAGGGCTACGCTTGTCCGCACTACCACAACAGCCGTGACCGCAGACGCAATCCACGCAAGCACAAGTACAGGTGAGCCTCGAAGGCCCTGGCTTTAATTACAGCATTTATGTGCATTTTACAGCATATATTTGTGTAAATATGTAATTTAACGCAGCTGTCTAAGCAAAGGAATAGCTGCGACCTTGTAAAAAGGTGTGAATGTTGTGACGTTGAACCAGGTCGACTCCGTGCCCCAATGTGAAGCATGGCGATGAATGGGGCGAGCCCTCCAAGTGTGACAGCGCCGACACTTGCCAGTATTGTCACTCGCGCACAGAGCAGCAGTTCCATCCAGAGGTGTGTGTCAGTAGCATCTTTTTTTAACTTAAAGCAACACTCAAGTCTAAAAATGTGTTATTTAACTGTCACTTTGCCGTTTTCATCTTCAAAGATCTACAAGTCCACCAAATGCAACGACATGCGGCAGACAGGCTACTGCCCCAGAGGGCCTTTTTGTGCATTTGCACACGTAGAAAGTGAGTCCTGCCAGTTCATTTTATCCGCTACACCTGGCCTACTGCAGGTCTTTAACCGGACTGAATGTTTACCCTCAGGGATCCCCTCCACAGAGGAGACCATGAGCTCGTTGCTGACGGCGATACAGTCCAGTTCGCAGCCTCTTCTCGGCTCTCAGCAGTATCCCGAGTGTCCGGTGGGCGAGTGGACGACCGGATGCTCCAACAGCAGCAACGGCCAAGTGGTGAGTATATGTACGCTGTATATTGATGTGGCTTTTGTAGTGCTCGCTTACGCGGCACTGTTGTGGTGTGTTGTTTTGGGGCATCAGTGCTTTACAGAAGAACGCATACACTCACCGGCCACAACATGAGGTACACTTCCACTAATACAGAGGGAGGAAACAAAATCCAAACATGGCCCTGTGTGGAAAAACACACAGTGCTAAGTGCGCTAAGTGATTAATAACTGGTTGGGCCACCCTTAGCAGCACCAATTGCAGTTTGCGATAACTTGCAATGAGCCTCGGTTGACCAAGTTTGAACACCCCTGCACTATTGTATAAATAGCTAACTGTAAACTCAAATTGGACACATTAAAAATAAAAACACTTGCTCTTTCCTCTGTCTAGACTCAAAACACTGTATTCAACGCGGTGAACCCCCTGGCATCCAGCTTCACCTCCAGCATAACGTCCAGCTTGGCTTCGAGCATCGGCTCAGACAGTTCCTCCCCCACAACCTTGTCCACCATGAACGCGAAGGCCACGCCTTTCTACCCAGGGAGCAACACGGTGGAGTCAGTCATCGGTCTGTCAAAACGTGAGCTCTCACTCTGCTATTTTTGACGCAAATCTTGCTTAGTTGTCTTTTTTTTTCTTGCCCCCAGGATCCGCTCTGGACCTCAACTTTAGCGATATTAATGTGGCGTCTCTCGACAAGGAGCTAGAAGAACAAGACAATCACGTTGGGCTGGAAAGTAAGGATAAGAAAAATGACAAATAGGGCAAGGCATATTTATATGTCAACTCATAATGTCTTTATTGTGTTGCTGTAGGTCAAAGGGTGCTCGGCAGCTCGGCCCCCGTCAACATTCCCGGCTCGCTGGCGCGTTCGTCCTCCTTCAATTCCTCCTCGTCGCTGTCCACATCCCCGCTGAGCTCCCTCTCGCAGTCCCTGTCGCAGTCCTTGCTGTCCGGGGCCGTGTCGCAGCAAAACCACACCGCTAGCATGCTAGCCAAGCCAGAGCATGGCCTGCTGGGAACGCCCACGTCCTCTTCCCAGAACTCCTTAGGTATGTTTGTAACAACTGGAAATGCTTTGAGAAAAGAAAAATTAGAGAAAACTTAATATCATGTTTATTATTATAAAGAATGAGATCGAATAATTCCTCATATAGCTGGCATCTATAAACAAAACATTGGTAGTTATTTATTTTAAATATTGTCACTGTTTTGTTAGTCTGCCATTGGATCCCCATCAATGCATTCAAATCAGTGGATTCCCCAAGTGTATGTATCAACTGGTTCCCATGAATATCAGCCACACGATTCCCATAATCTTTATTTTTGTGGTGTCCAAAGTGCGACTTGGAGGCCATTTGCAGCCCGCGGCACATTCTAAAAATATAATTTAGCAGGAAAACTAAAAAGAAAAAAAAACGACAGCAAAATGGAAAAATCAGTAGTAATTTCACAAGAATAAAGTCAAAATATTACGAGAATAACATAAGAATAGCATAATCCATAACGCTGGTAATAGAGAACATACAAACCCTTTATTCCTGCTGCCCGAAATCGTAGTACAATTCTTCTCAACAACAGAGGAGAAATATGACCTTAGGGAAAAATTAAACCTAAAACATTTATACACGCGAACAACGCTAAAAACCTTCTGCATATCAGTATGTGGAAGTATTTGTGTTGTTGTCCATATTTGTGTTGTTCCAGTTTCTTTGGTTCTGTCCAACTTGTGTTGTATGGAACGGATTGAATATGCGCTAAATGCGCTAAAACGAGCCATTTCAAGAAACAGTACAAACAGTTGAAGTTTACAAAGTACAAGGAAGAAGAGTCCTGAACCACTGTGTACATACAATGCTATGTCTAACCACTCTTGCACTTACTACTAACTCTTCATTTCTTAGGACTACTTGAAGTATTACATTGTATATGCTCACTCAATAACGATCTACTGTATGTTTCTGTCAACTATTAACTTTTCAGCACTAATTATTGTAACACATTGTTATACTGCATCATAATTTTCTTATGTTATTTCAATTTTGTTTTTATTTCAAAAGTGGTAAACGGTACATGTTGAATACAGGACGTGCACAAACAAATGTATTAGCAATTGATGGGATTAAATAAGCTTTGCTTCTTCCTACTCCCTTTATGGACATGTGGAATTGTGAATTGTACTATGTGATTTATTCCGATGTAAACTTCATGCATGTTCATGTTTAAGGTTGAACTGTTATGAGAAACAAACTAAATGAATAAAGTTGTAATTTTTGGAAAATTAGGTCAAAAGTTATAATATTATGGGAATAAAGTCATATTTACGAGAAGAAAATTTACAAGAAGTAAGTTGAAATACTTGGAAACATTTTTAAAAAGCAGCAGAAAAGGGAAAAGCTGATTTAATTTTACAAGAATAAAGTCAAAATTTTATGACAAAAAAGTCAGTCAACTGAGAAAAAAGTTGCAATTTTACATGTACTATTATGAGGAAAAATAATGTCATTTTAGTAGCATAAAAATGTTAAAGAAAATGTTATTTTTTTAAAAGATACAGTATTTTGCTTTACAAAATATCAAAGTGGCTCTTGCATCCTTTCGTTTTTCACTATGTGGCCCTCACTGGAAAAAAGTTTGGACACACCTGTCTTATAGCATAAAAAATTGGATGACATTTTATATTTCTAGCACTTTGCGTTTTGACCTCTTACTAGGCCTGAACGGCGCAGGCAACATCTGGGACTTTGTGAGTGGCAGCTTCTCGCCGAGTCCGTCACCGGTCTTCAGCAGCCTGACGTCGGCAAGCAGCGGTGGAAGTGTTGACGTGGCGCGTCTCTTCCGGGAACTGGACGAGGCCAAGAAGAAGATTAAGCAGTGGGAGGAGGCCTGGCACCAGGTCAAACAGGTAATATAAGTCCATCCATCCATTTTTTATAGCACTTGTCCTCATGAAAGTCACAGGATTTGCTGGAGCCTACCCCTGCCTTCGGGCGGGGTACACCCTGGACTGGCCGCCAGCCAATCACGGGGCACACAAGCGTTCACGCTCACATTCATACCTATAGACAATTTACAGACTCCAATTAACCAATTAAACATGCATGTTTTTGGAATGCGGGAGGAAGCCGGAGTACCTGGAGAAAACCCCCACACGCACGGGGAACGCATGCAATCTCAGAGTTGCCCAAACAGAGATTCGAACCCTCGATCTTCTGACTGTGCGGCCAACGTGCAAAACATTGTGCGGCCATAACATTTCAAGACCAATGAAAAAGACAGAAACCACCAGGGGGCACCAAACACCTTATGCCCAAGAAGTCAGATCTTTGCTTCCTGTCTCTCACACATCAGTGACCTGGACATAGAAACTCAATAGAAAAAAATGTCTTAAAGGTTATTAGCAAGTTAGCAAGCAAAAGGGGAGGATGTATTACGCCACTTTTAAGATAATGGGTTATCTTAAACCCATTATGAGTTATCAAACAGCTGTTGAGCAGCTAAGAAATTCGATTCATAAAGTATGTATTAAATAGAATTTCACTGATAGTGAATACATGATTTTGTCTTTTGTGTGTAGAAGTCGTCTCACAGTCGCGTCAATATTTTGGTTTTGCTACAAAGTTGTACATCATAGTTCTCTGGTACCATTTGTCCCTCACAAAAAAAATGAGGACACCGATGTCACCAGTGCATAGTTGTGTAGTACTCAAGTCTAACAGCGTGGGGCGTCAGTGCGTAGCCAAGTGAAAACAAAAGGAGGAACAATTTCGACCAGTCATGGATTTCTCTAAAAATTCACCATCTCATTCCACTTCTGGTTTGTTGATTTCAGCTTCTTTCCAAAGGTTAAGACTCTGATAAGAGGCACACTCGCCACGCTTGGGAAAAACGAGTCGTCGTATATTTAGTGTGGTGTTATTTTTGTGTTAATACAGTCATACACTCCTACAGTAGCATTACACAATCTCTACAGTTCTCTCAATATTGTCACAACTAGGGATGTCCGATAATGTCGACTTGCGCGTGTGATGACCTGCTCCACACAGCAACAAGCTCAACATGTCAGTGTCTGTTATTATTTCCAAGTTTGGACTTTGGATTGTCACTATGTTATGCGGCATACCAGCATACCCCTGTGACCCTGGTGAGGACATGCGGTATAGTATAGAAAATGAATGAATATTGGTCATGCTTTTTTAATGACTTTTGTTGAGACAAAATGTTTGAAATAAATATGGCACCTTTATTTGTAACTTACATTGCATATTGCAATATTTGTGTTATTTTGCAGTGTTTATTTGTGAAATGCATCCATTGGAATCACAGTAAAAGAAGCAGAATATGTTCATTCATTACACGAGATGTGACCCTATATTAGTTGAAGGGAAGAATTGCTGTCTATATCGGTATCAGTAATGCAATGCTGAACAATATTGGTAGGGGTGTCCCGCTAACTTTGTCAATTCCGATATTGCAGCCTTGAATATCGGCCGATGCCGATATTGTTCCAATATCAACACAAATCATACATACTTTTATGAGTTATTTCCTAGTGAGCAATGTTAGAAAAGGCTTGATGATATTGTTCAAAAAAACAATAATCTGCAACAGCACTGTAGAAAAAACTACCGTTTTACTTCATTATGCATTTGGGGTTTATTTTTATTCACACTGTAGTGGCAGCTAAGCATAATATAGCAAAGTTTGAGTGCTCCATGAAGCGTTTAAACCCGACTTTACTCACCACTGGCTCGCTCTTTTCTGTTCTAACAAATGACTTTCTGCTGTCACGTGAGTTTCCCCGAGTGATGCCACTTCATATGTGCGATGAGGTTGATCATATTAAACTTCCCCAGTTCTGTGCCACCACGGAAAATTTGTGCGTGACAAATTCTGCACTCAGCTGCAAAGTCTTTTTACTGCCACACGGCTGACATCACTCCTGCTCTTGGTGGTGCCAAGTGCCAATATGAGAGAACTGACGTGCAGGCCGATTTGATCCGATATTGTTTTTTTTCCCGATATTGGCACGATATCTGATATCATCTGATCAGGACATGCCTAAATATTGTAATATTCGATATCAGTCAACATTGAGCATCTCTAGTCACAACATCAACAACTTGTCTCCAGGCTTACGAGGCCTGTCAGAAAGACGCCCGTGAAGCGAAGGAACAAGCTAAGACGGCGGAGGCGGAGCGACAGCTGGCCGAGCAGAAGTGGGAGGAGACAGAGCGCAAGCTGAAAGAACTCCGGGGGGACTTTGATGTGATTTGCCGCGGGCCGGGAACACCGCTCCTGCGCAGCTACGGCGAGCTGGACCAGCTGCCCCTGTCCAAGCTGCACTCGCTCAAGAACCAGCTGCGCAACGACCTCGACCTTATAGACGGGGTAAGAAAGACCACGACACACACCAAACTGAACGATTTGTCACCAAACATGCACCTTCTGATGGTTCTCTTCTCCCATTCGACAGGTAATATATCAGCTTCAGTCAAAGAAATGTGTAGTTTGCCAAAAGCATGACCGATGCATTGTGCTGCAGCCTTGCCAACATTACGTTCTATGTGAGAGCTGTGCGCCTGGCAAAGCTGAATGTCCCTACTGTCGAACAAAAATACTCAAGTGGTGATGTACCACCAACGCTAAGGTACTATGTAAAGAATTTAGCCTATTTTTGGGTTGGGGGGGCTACTAATAGATATCAAATTTTGTATATTTCATGAATGAAATGATGTTTGACTTGCAGGGGATTCGGATGTTTAGTTTTTGCTCATTTTACGTGTGTACACGTGTCATCTCGGCTGCAGATACTCAAAACTAAGCTACAATAATAGCTCATGGTATTTCCTGCCCTTTTGGAGGTTTTATTGTGAGTGCTATTTAAAGTTTTCTGACAGAACTGAATGTGGGGATCTCCTTTATTAAATGCACTTAATCATTATAGCCCACACATTTCATAAAAACACTGCGGAGATCCCTTTTAAATTATTATTTTTTTACTAAAGAGAAGAAAACTTATCTCACTTTGACACCTGAAAATAAAAGCGTAAATTCCGGACTATTGAGCGCAACGGAATATTTTTGTACATATATGGGCCGCAGTTGTCTTTTAGGCGTAGGTGTCCACGTAGTAACATGGGATATTTACACAGAAGGACACACTATAAACCTTGCAATCCTACCTACACTTGGTGTTCCCACCCTCACTGGTAACCTCCAACGAGACGAGAGTTTTTCATCAGAGTTCAACAGCTGCCGTGTTCCAAGCAGTCCAAGCAGCACCTGTAGTAATTCTACACTTGATCAAACTTACTTAAGATTTGTCAAATCAAAACACGATTGCTGCTTAAGACTTCAAAACGTGGTGTTAGCGTCCACGTCACTACTTAGTCAATCTGGACTCTAAGCATTTATAAGAACTGTAGTTGAAAACTAGTGAAGTTTAAAAAGTAGCGGCTTATAGTCCGGAATTTACGATACACAGTATACAACCCGATCTGCAGTCATTCTATTGATCTACATCAAAGCTCAATACTGTAAGGCTATTTTTACCGTAATGCTGGACACTGATGTAGGGTTCACTTGAAAAATATTACCACCAAAAAATTACCACCTAAAATGGGCAAAACTCAAACAGCTATTTAATTAAAGAGGGACAAAATCAAGTATTCACTCATTTGTATTTGGGAGACAATTACAAAAACACTATGCAGATGTAAAAAAAAAAAAAAAAAAAAAGACACTATCAAACCCAAGTATCAAAAAGGAAGTCAAAAAGGAAATTAGCTTCAAGGTATTTGTTCTAAATGCAGTGTTCCTCTTTAAGTACAATACAAACCCAAGTATTTTGATTATTTATATTACCAGTCAAGCATCATTATTTTGACCAATTTCCTGAAGAATTTCTTAATTAAAGCACTTTGTTGACATGGGACTATTAAAGGGTATGTAGACATTTTCTTTCAAGCTGCTTTGTAGGTATTCTTTTTGTTTTTTGTTTTTAATTAGCTATACTTTTTTATAAATATACCTATAAATATATATATATATGTATAAGCTAACACTATTGTGTGTACTGTGAAACATCAATGGAATATTTCATGTTTCCTATTGCTAAATCATGGCATGGTTCTACATATTGAGTTTTAATAGAGGGAGAGAGGAAAAAAGTATTTAATAGTTTCTACTTTCATAGTTAGATTTATAAACAATTTCAATCAAATAAGTGCAAATTTAAGATGTGTTTTGGTTGTTTTTGGTTTTGTTTAGGTGTTGTTAGGCATAACCAGCAGCTGTAATATCTGTCAAGGCACATGCGCTACATGTCATTCAATCAGTTACTTTTTGTAAAGATTTGTATGGTATAGTCTTTAGAGGAGCATGTATTGTAATTGCTAAGGTTTTTCTTGTTTGTTTTTGAGTAGGAAACTAGCCTCTAGAACATATCGGCCTCCAGCTTGAAAAGTGCCTTGCTTTAAGCTCAATTTGTTGTCAGAGCAGGATTTGGAAAAAACAAACAAACAAACAAAAGCGTTCACATGATGACCATATGCCACAGTGTATTTGGCCCAGTCCCATTGTTTTTTTTCATTGAACATTGCCAGTGCCTGTGACTTTAGAAAAGCTCATTCCTTGGCCGCGGTGCTCCTTCAGTGCAGCTTCACTCTTTGAGATTAGCTTGTTTTTTTTCTTTATTTTTTCGGCCATATGCAAACAAAGGGCACATGCATTTTGTACAGGCTCATACAACATCTCAGCAACGATTTCAGTCCATTAAGACTTTGACTTTGGGGCATGGAGTCCGTCTAATTAAAATGACCTCCTACTGTGCTTTTGAAAAAACGTCTCTCGCTGTAAAAAAAAAATAAAAAATAAAAAATAAAATAAAAATCATTAAATAGGACGTATCTCCAGGTACAATTGAAATTGTTTACATACACACGGACATGCGAGTAATATGGAGACAGGTATTTTTCTTGCTGTATTAAAAAAAAGTGGACATATGGGGGTGGTTTTATGGGGTTTATAGGGACCCTTCCGCTTTTTTTCAGACTTTGGGGATGTTACAATGTGGTGCTGACGTCATCATGCATTATGTGATTGCGTGTCGCAGTTTGCTGGGTTCTGTATAAAAGGCACAGATCTACTGTTGCGACTGTAATGCGCGGCCTCTGTGAAAGAGAGCCTGCTTTTTATTGGGCGAGAGCTCCAGAGCCTCATGATGTGTTCCAGGAAACTGAGAAAGTGGGAAATTTCAGGCCTCCTGCGAGGAAAAGTGAATTGGGACGCTGCTCGAATTGCCCTGACTAACACACAAACTTTAAATCAGGGGTGTCCAATGTGCGGCCCAGGGGCCATTTGTGGCCCGCGGCACATTTTAAAAATACAATTTAACAAAAAAATTTAAAAAATGGGAAAATCAGCAGTAATTTGACAAGAATATAGTGAAAATATTAACAGGAAAAAGGCGTACTGTAATTAACTAAAATTAAATGGGTAATATTATGAGGAAAAAATAGTGTAATTTTAGTAGCATAAGGTTGAAATATTTAAGAAAAAAAGACATCTTTTTTAAAAAGTTGTGATATGAGGAAAAACAAAAAAATGAACGAATAAAGTTGTAATTTTTAGGTTTTAGGTTGGCGAAAAAGTTATAATGTTACGAGAATAAAGTCACAGAATAAATTAAATTACGAGAAGAAAATTTACAAAAAGGAAGGAGAGGAAAATTAATAGAAAACACAGCTGTCATTTTACGAGAAAAAGTCGTATTCTAACGAGAAGAATTTTATGAGATTAAATTTTAAAAAATAATGTCATTTTACGAGCACAGAGTTGAAAGAAAGCTGAAAGGAAAAAAAGGTTGGTTTTTGCTTAAAGTCATAATATTATCAGAAACAAAAATAAAGATGTAATTTTTTGTAAAATTAGGTTGAGGAAAAAGTTATAATATTTTGGAAATAAAGTCAAAATATCACAAAGAAAATTTACGGAGATTATTCAAGAAGAAAGTTGAAAGAGTTGGGGGGAGAAAAACAGCAAAAATGGGGAAAAAGAGCGAAGTTTATACTAATAATAGGCTTTTTCACCTTTATCACAACGCTGCTTTGTCTTGAAGTACGGCATGTATAACCTCTTAGCTTATTGCAAAATATGAAAATGGCCCCTGCATGTTGTCATGTTTGGACACCCCTGCTTTATCTGCATTTATGGGTAATAATAAATAGCGCTTTTTAACAAAAATGTTTACAAATAGAAATCTGTGTGGAGATATGTCACAACATCGTCTCCATATTTTTTTCATAATCGAGGCGCGAGCACGTAAAAGCTCCGACAAATTCCCAGCAGTCTCGAATGCAACGTCAAAACCTTTAAGAAAGCCGTTAAGTCAAGTTGTCTGCCTCTGCTGGCCTTGAGGAAGAATGACAGCACACGAAGCTACCTTCACTCCTTTTTAATACGGTCTGTATTTTCATAAAAAGCTGTCCGGTGTTGCACGATATGATTACCAGCTACAGGAAACGCATAATAATTAAATAAAAATGTAAAAAAAGTAACCCCACTGTGTCACACTGCCACTACTGCTACTGCTAGTAAAGCTACTTTTCTATTTTTAGGAGGCTATCATTGGAATTGGTTGTTCATCAATTGTAACTTGTGCCATCATTTTTCCCAAATGATGTTGCAGATCTGTACTGCTGTAGATTGTCAAAGCCTTCTCTCCTTGGCTTTCCCGCGCCATGCACGGACAGACAGTGTAGCTGGTGGATGGCTGGCGGTTACGTCGATCCTTCATCCTCTTGCCTGTATATAAAGAAAGGAATGATTGATGATGTCTTGATGCGTCCACGTTAGACAAATGAACCAAAGTGATGTCCTCGTAGCTGTCCAAATGTTCAGAATAGTCACAATTCCACAGACAAAAGGAAATCTTTTTTTTTTTTAATTATTATTATTTGCTTTGATAATTCATTTAACCCTCTTAACGGCGATAAAAAATGGGACTATGCCAAAAGATGTCATTTTGGCTTCTAAAGTCAGCCCATGTTTGTTGCAGTTTTACCAAAGACCCGTGCTTGTTATTATAATTAGTTTGATTCATTCATTTCATTTTTCAGTAAGAAACCGAAAAAAAAATGCTAAAAAGAAAAAAACAACACAAAAATCACCTTCTACCTTAAAACAATGTTAATTACTAATAGTAATTAATTGTTGAGTTGACAGAAGAAAAAAAAATGCAGTGGTCACATCTCGACATATTGCGATTTTGTGTGTGTGTGTGTGTGATTAATTTCAGTTTGGAAAAAGTGAAGGAATTTAATGTGCTGATGAAGTGGCCATGTCAACTTTGCTCGTGTTTGGTTTTGCTTTCTTGTCCGCGGTGTAGACGACCGATGGTTGCACGTTCATGTCCCGCTACGACGCTGTAACGGGCTTTTGAGCGTCCATGGCAAATACAGACTTAATCCGGAGTTTTTCATTTGGAACAAAGCACAGCGGTTTGGTCCGACTTAACGGAGCGGTCACATGAACATTTGTGCCTTTTTGCAATTGGATTGGCGAGAGAGAAAATGTCAAGTCCCCCTGAATTTGATCTCGAAAAATGGAGTGCCTTATGATGCTCAGCAATTTTCTTACTTCAAATGGATTGAGCTAAAAGTGACCAAGAATGGACTTTTTTCCACGTCTCCACCTTAACGCTACCTGTATTCGCTAATATCCGCAAAGTACGACGAACACGAGGCATTGAAACAGGTGTTCAGAACATTCAGAGAGCGATTTTGCCCAACCGTAATGCATGAATAAAATTAGAAGTCTGACAAGAACTAGCATACCAAGCTTACAACGGCGCGCCTTCTCCATGACTTCCTTGCTGATGTTCCATCTAATGCTATAAAAAGCTCTTTTTGAGCTTTGAGCTATATTCTATAACAGAAATTGAAAAAATGCTGTGGCCAATTGTGTCTGAAACATTTATCATGGCTAATTGCATAGCGCAGAATGCTAATGCTAGTGAAAGCTCTCCTTGTGGAGCTCTTGGATTTTTAATTTACATAAAAATGACTGATCCCCATTGTGTCTCTATTGCAACCACAAGAAACAATGTGGTTGTTAGCTGCATATGCTAATTTAGCCTAGTTAGCGTGGGGATATGCTAGCACTGCTGCCTCGCACCATCGGTCCTTAAGAGAAAACGAACACTTGGGAGAGACTTCCGTATTACCAAAATTACAAATTTTGCCGAATCTGTTGGAAAAAACTTCTTGGATAATTGCATAGGTGACAGTGCTAATGCTAGCGAAGCTCGTCGTGGAGCTCATGGATGTTTTAATTACATAAAATTGACTGTTCCTAGTGTGTCAACAGAAACTGCAGGAAACAATGCGTTTGTTAGGAGAAAACAATCCATCCTTCATCCTGTTTTCTTCAACATTCCCATTTTTTTCCAACAACACTACTACTAAATAATTAATCACGCAAAGTTGTCGGTAACATTTTTTCATGGCTAACTGCATAGCCGAGTGTGCTAATGCTAGCGGAGCTCATAGTGGAGCTCGTGGATGTTGTAATCACATAAAATTGAGTGATCCGAGCGTGTCATAATAATAACAAAGCAGAGACGCAGTTTCTGTCTTTCAATTAAAAAAAATGTCTCAGCATACCTACTTTGGTTGGTTTACAAAATGTAAAAGTGGCCCCCACATCCTTTGATATATATATATGTATATATACAGTATATATATTATTTTTGTTAGCATGCGGCCCCTTGGTGGGAAAAGTTGAGACACCGCTGCATTAGCGAATACAGGAAGTTACGTCAACGTGAAAAAAGCTTCTATTGTCCATCGTCACGGTCTGTATCTGCCATCCTATTCAAGAAAGGAAAAACCAAACAGAAATACTCCGCCATTGGGGAGGCAATCATACTGTCAACTCCGTCTCGGGAAACAATCGAAGCACCAAACTAGGAAGAACTTTGTAAATGAACTGTACTCGGTGTATAACCCTAATTCTACATACTTGGAACCTACATTTTGCATTCTTTCTTGTTATTCTAGTCCGTCGTGTTGTCGTCTTTTTTGTTTTTTGTTTTATTTTTTAAATACTATGAACATTAGAGCCTGAAGATTTATGCAATCTTGTACCTTGTATGATGTTGGAGTCACAAAAAACAGCGCGAGTGTTAATCTGAATGTGGAACCATGTGGACGTTCCATGTACTGTATGTAGTTCTTATTTCTTAACATTCTGAAGCCCGGGAAATATTGAATGTATTGTTCTAAACTAGATATTAATGAAGAGGTCACTGGAATTAATATTACTATTATTATTATTATTATTACAGAGCGTTCATTTTTCATGTAGCATCTACTTGTAAACTGATATTCAATAAAATGAAAAGTATGTATAAGTAACTCAACAATGTTTTCTTTTTTTTTAAAGTTTCGTCAGAGGGAAATGAGACTTTGTCTTTTTATTTCCAGGTTATTAATGCAGTGATTTAATGGAGGATGTGTTCAATCTGTGGATTTAATGGGTTTTGATATTTAGAAATTAAAAAATATAGGTCCCGTTTTGTGACACCATGTAAGGATTATGTAAGAGTTCAACCCGATAATCACAAGAATTATGCTGTCGGTATATTGATGACGTGTTGTGAACACAGAAATACCGTAGATGCAAGTCTTAGAATGACTACCAGATTTTTTTTTTCCTTCTTTCTTTTTCTACATTAAAAAGATTGTGTAATGCATATTTTCTGTAGTGTATGACTAGTTTGTTAACACTTGTTAAATTGTTACACTACAGTGTTGTAATGGTTTACAGAGTTCACAAAATTATTTTTTATCATCTTGACAATTAAACAAATTTTTCATCTGCCGTGTGTCTTTTTATTTTTTATTTATTTTTTTTAATTGTTATTTTACCACACAGTGTGTGTTAAACATATTGTACGGCCGGGCAAATGTATGTTTATGGCAGATTATGATAGGACAAAATAACTACAATTTTAGAGTATATTAAGAAAGTATAATTTTATATTACATAAAAATATTTTAAATATATTCTATAACATTTAAATAATTATAATTCATTGTTAATTTATATATATATTTTTTTTTATAGATTTTTTTTACATAAAATATGCATAAAATACGTAAAGTGTTTTTATTACGCATTACAGCAGCATGATAGGAATTTTTTTTTTTTTATTTTAAAAATATGTTTGGTTGATATACTGTATGTTTGTATGTAGCAGGAATATAAGAGTTTGTGTCTTCTCAAATCTAAGAAACTCTTTTTACAGATGCTAATTCATGCAATATAAATAATTTAATACATGTGTAATTATGCTAAATTCTTATTTTTTGTTTGTTTATTTAACAACATTATTATGCCAGGTTCCAACTGTGTTTGTGCAGTTTGTCTTTCCTACCACCAGATGGCAGCCTGACCACACTGCCTAATCTCGTTAATAACAATTCCCAATACCAGAAAACCAATGGCGCTTGCAAAAGTCAAGTAAGTCAAAAAGAATTTTACAAAAATATACAAATACGTCAATATTCTGTTAATGTTTTTTGCATTACAGTTTAGTTGAATGTGTGTGTTGAATCTGGAGCAAAAAAAAAGATGTTTATACAGCACTGCTGCCAGTGAGAACAAGATGTGCCAATCTAAACAATACTGATCAATCATGCAATATTTCCAGGAATTCAAGAACTTTAACGATAAGTTTTAAAGCTTTTTGTGCACCTTACAGCTAATGTGTTAACACTAATATATTTATATTAAATGATCTTGGGAAGTAGAATTAGTAGAGCACTGTCAACTGTAAATATTGATAATATTGATTGAGGAAGCGTATCCTGTACATCTTGAAAAAAAACATTAAAATTCAAGGAAGATTCTTTTAACAATATTTTAAATGAACTAAATTATTAGTTTTTCATAAATGACACAAACATAATCAAAATCTGTCTTCCGGGATGCCTTAAAGGGCCCTCAGACAAACAACTTCCATGATTTGTATCGAACATTTATTTGTGTTATCAACTTTTATTTGGTCTAAAATAAAGACAAGTTGGACACTGAATTCAATGAACATGTCGAAAGACGTGACTACTGTTTTATATCGGAAGTCGATATTTCCAGATATACACTCGGAAATTTCACCATAGACAACCAGAAGAAAACCAAAACCCCATAATCAGCGTCCGTGCTCATAATGCCTCCCGGGGTTGCCTTCAAATATACTCGGAAAGTTTAAATTCACCCAAACCACCAAGAAAACCTCACATCCACGATCACGCCTACCAGCGTTGCCTTCAAATACATTCGGAAATTTCAAATTCAACTTGAAACTACCGAAAGTCGCCCGAGACGCGGTGAGTGAAAGCTAAAGTTAACGTCGACGTTGTCTCGAAACTTCTGCAAATGGCTCAACTCGAAGCGATAGGTAGTCCGCACAAACATAAAGAACCGCAACACATCACCTCGGCTTAGTGTTTACTTACAATTGTTACTGTTATCTACTTAAAAGTGTAAATTATCTTGCAACGTTAGCTAGCTAAACATACACACGCCACATCATTAGGTACAAATGCATAAGGCATTGCGAGGGTGGTGTTGGTTATCTGCCTTTACAAAGAAATTACTTGTAATTTAATATTAAAATATTGCATAATTATCTATTATGACAATAGTTATATATGAAATAAACCAACTAATACTTATTAATTGTATTGTTTCATACATATGTGGCTATATGTGACGGTCAAAACATTAGGAACAGCTGGCAGTATATTGCAGTGCAAAACTTTTAAATTTTTTAAATTTGTGCTATTCCTTGGAACTCTTGTGGTGGTGGAAGTAAAAATGAAAAAATGGAGGAAGTACAGTTTTTGATGCATTTATTACATTTTAGAGAACTTACATCACAAACTACTTTCAGGTAAACACATTTCCACACATATCTACATGCACATTACAACAGATTCATACTTTTTATTTGTCATTTTACCAAAAATCTTTTCCTAAGCAGATGCAAACCAAATTGGTTTGGGTTGGAAGGTCATTTGGTTCATTATTTGGTCAAAATTGGGGCTTCATCTGCACATGTCAGTGCGCAGCTGCTCTGCAAGTCTGGAAGAGTTCCGTGTCAATATCCCGTAGATCCTGTCCAGCTGACCGTGTCGGGCTTGCACATGTTATGTTGTTGTATATCGTGATAGTACTATCAGGTTCCTCGCCCTCGGCGTGGGTCTCCACTCTCCGAGGAACCACCTGCGGATTCCTCAAGCTGTAGTTCCGTAGCGGGAGTGCCCCGCAGTCACACCTCCAGCGGTTTCCGGAGAGCAAGAGTTTCTCCATGTCCTCTGAGAAGTCTGGGACTAGGCTGGTCAGCGCGTTGGCTCTCAGGTCGAGGTAGCGCATCCTCGGCAGATTTTTGGTTCCGTTTTGCAAAAATTGGCGGCATTCATTGTTGGACAGGAGCAAGTACTCCAGATTCTTAAGTCCGGAGAATGTTTGGCTTGTGAGAACGTCCAGCTTGTTGAAACTCAAGTCCAGTCCCAACAAGCCCACCAGGTCTGCAAAGCTTTGGCGTTCCACGGCAGAGATGTTGTTGTGCTGCAGGAAAAGTCTCCTCAGACCAGAGAGACCCGTGAAGGCTTGGGTTGTGATTTTTGTGAGGCAGCCATTGTCCAGGTGAAGGCTGTGAAGCTTTGACAGACCTTTGAAGATCTGATCCGGTAGACTGTGGAAGCAGCTTCCGGAGAGGTTGATGACGGCCACATGGGATAGTCCTGTAAAACTCCCCACTTGTGCCTCCTGGACTTGATTGTGTTCAAGCTCTAGAACCTCCAGATGGCCAAGACCTTCAAAAATTCTCTCTCCTAGGGCGCGGATTCTGTTATGGCTCAGTCGCAGCTCCTCCAAGAACTGCAGATCACGGAACGTCCTTGGCCTGATTCCGGCTATGGAGTTGTTTGAAAGACGCAGCACGTGAAGAGTGTGCAAGCCCAAGAAGGTGTCCTCATGGAGAGACGTCAGTTTGTTGTTGGTAAGATCCAACCATCTGAGCCCTCTCATGCCTATGAAGGCTCTTGGTGCCACTGTCACAATTTGGTTCTGCGCCAGGTAGAGCTTCCGGAGTTTAAGGAGCTTCACGAACACATTGGCTTTAATGACTTTGAGGTGATTTCCCATTAGATCCAACTCTTTCAGCTCAGCCAAATTCTGGAAGAGCTGTGGCTGCAAGTAAGCAAGTCGATTTCCAGCAAGAACGAGCTCCCTGAGGCTGTGTAGGTCTTGGAAAACCGTCTCGGGTAAGACCGCGATGGAGTTCCACCCCAAGTTCAGAAGCCACATTTGCGAAAGTCCAGAAAAGAGTCTCTCGTCGATGCGACTGAGCTGGTTGTTGTGCAGACTAATGGAGGCCAGGTTTGGTGTGTTCTGGAAGATGGTACCCGGTAACATGCGCAGGCGATTCCGCTCCAGGTGAACATGAGCCAGCGACCTCAATCCTCTGAACGCCTGAGCGTCAACGCTCGCCAGCTGGCCACTCTGCAGGGTCAAGAAGTTGAGACTGTTCAAATCCTTGAAGGAGGCAGCCGGGAGCGAGGTGAACAGGTTACCGTCCAGCCAGAGAGAGTGCGTGGATCCTGGCATGTTGGACGGGACTTGGGTGAAGTTACGCGCACTGCAGTACATATTGAGCTCCAAGCTGTACTCATCGTGTAGACAGGTGCATCCCTTAGAACAAGGGATGGGCTCTTCTTTGGTGGGGCTGGGGTCGGGCAACACCGCTGATGTTCCCAGTACCCACAGGAAGGACAGCACGATAATTTGCATCCCAGCTGTGGACAGAGTTTTATTCAGCATTTGCGATCTTTCCTTTCATGAGAGATGTTTATCAAGGCTTACCTTAAACCTGGACAGTCTTGCTTTAAGGAGTGCAGTGCGTCGACTGCTGATTGACTGGACCTGATGCAATCCTTTGTATGCTGAATGGCATGACACCAAAGGCAAACCCCAACTGTTTTTTTTTTTTTTTTTAGTTAACCCATTTCCTTCCATCTGGTTTCAGCTGAATGGTAAATCCCTGGTGCTTGCCATTAATGAATGACTAACCCCTTAAAATCCCAAACCTGTGCTAAACTGAATGGGTTAACACAGAAGTTAATGTCCTTTTTGAGCCCACAACACTGCCACATAAATACCATTGTCCACCCAATCAGTGGTCCAGTGGCCTTTGGTGTTTACTGAAGCCTTGTCACTGAGTGTATTTACTGTAAATGATATACAGTGGACCACAGATAAGATAGTCCACTAGACTTTAACTCAAACAGCTTTGTATACATTGTCCATTCACAAAAAAAGATGCCAGTCAGTCATAACGTTTCTACCATCTGTAGCTATTTAATTGTTTACATCTTTGTCTTTCACCTCTTTTCTACAATCCCATTTGCTCCCTCTTTACAGTGTAGTCCCAGAAGTCCCAATCTTTGATCATATAATAGCTAACTTTTTGTTGACTCTTTCCCCTCTGTATCTGGCTCGTTTTAAACAGCCATGAACCGATGATGCTCTTGAGGACAATGTTTCCCCCTAGCTTTTTAACTTTGCTGTAGCCGACTATTTGTGACATTTGATAACCACCAGCTTTCATAATAGAATTCAAGAGAAACTATGCCCTGTAATGTCAGGTACATTAATTGTATCGATTGCTGGAAATAAGTCTTTGATTATATTTTAAATATCTTTGGGTTAATCCAATCAAATCACCTGAAATGTTTTGTTTTTATTCAAATTATATTTAGGCAACATGTCTACTAAGTTTGTGCAGTTTACTCCTTTGAAATTATCTAGTTATGAAAGTAAACGTTACATTTCTAACTGAATTCTTGCAGTATTCTAGTACAAAACTGTACTTTGTTCTGTGTTTATGGGTTTAGGCCACTATCCAAGTATTTGTACCAGCTTCTGGTCAGAGCTAATTCACCTTTGAAACTGCAACATCTCCACTTGCCATTTTAAAAAAAGATGTTAACATTATGGATAAATTTGGAGTTGAGTGAATTTATACTTGTCGAATTGGTATCAACTTTTTCCGCTTTCGAACCTGAGGAGTTAATACAGTGCATGGACTGAAAGATTACTATTGCAGTGAATAAAAGCAACAAACCACCATACTAAACCCACCAAAACCTCAAAGAAGCAGATAAGAACCTGAAGTTGAATTGTTTAAGCGTCAGTGTTATGTTTGGTGATTTATGTCTGCATGTTCTTTCTATGATTGTTTTTTTCGTTGTCTCGGCAGACTTCCAGCAAAGACAGTGCGTCCTGTCTGACCGACTGACATAAGGTAGGTTCAATTTTGGAATATTTCCTCTCCCCCTTCCCAAAGACATTTGTTTGTTGCGAATTCTCAATTATATAGGTATATTTGGACATCATTCAGACAAAAAAAACTTTTTTTTTTCCATCATGATGTATTTAATTTAGCAAAAAGATGGTGATGAAAACAACAACAACAAGCATAAGAGTAAAAAAAAAAAAACTTCATATCTTTGAAAATAGGCCAGTCTACTTGCAGCTCCCATTCTCCTGTCCACCTCTTGGAGTCCTCCAACAAAAAGGCCCTGAACATTGACTGACTGCAGAGTACTCCTGGCCTGGGGGTGGAAGGGCGTAGATGATGTAATCAACTTGCGCCTTGCCGAGCAAAAACAAGTATTCCTGTAGTTCTTAGTCGTTACCCACATGGAATGGTCGTTCGTTGTTGTGTGTTAACTTACCTGTTATGTTTTGTGCTGGTTATTTTTTGAGTAAGACAGGTCGTTCTGGTTGATGTCCATTGGTCCATTTGTAATGTGTTGTCAAGCTTGCTGTTTGCTACCACCTGGAATAGCGCCTTATGCAAACTGAGGTACTTCTGACTATGCAGACTTACAATGCCGTCTTCATAATTCCCATCTACTTCATTCACATCATTGTTATGTGAATGTGAGTGAGGGTGAGCCAAATCTAAAAGAATAGCGCTGAATCCTTTAGTGGCGGGTCAAAATTAATTGCGTTCAGGCCGCCACACAAATGAATGAATGGGGAAAACTCTCTAGAGTCTTAGATCTTTAGAGTAGTAGATCTTTGACATGCATAAACATATTGCTTGTCTTGTAAATTATGACTTTATTTATTAGAGAAGGTGAAGGTATGACATTATACACAAGTGAAGAAGGACGTCCGGCACCCCGAGGTTTCTGAAAATGTGTCACCTAGAATAATTTAGTTAAATACTCCTGGTCTACAGGCTCAGTCAACACTGCCATCCAGTGGTACATTATTAAACCAGTGTTGGCAGTGGTCAGGTGGTTGCAGTCCAGCCTTGCTGTTAACTGTGGTGCTTTCTCTGACAGCCAAATATACCCTCCAGACCTCGGCTTGGGGGGTTCTATTAATAGCACCCTGAGCGCTCGCAATCATTTCACTGCTTTCTAGGAGAGCAGAGCATCAGCCAGCATCAGAGAGAAGGAGCTGCAAGTCAGCCACACTTTGTTAATTGAGTGCGACCATTGTGACAGGAGCCTGTCAGTGCGTATGAAACTGACCACTGCCAGATTCTCTTTAGGCCATTTCATTTCCCCTTGAAAGGCCCCCTATTATGCAAAAGTGTTTTTTTTTAGTGATGTTCTAATATTAACGTGTCCCGCGAGCCTGTTCATGAGAACCAAACATGATGAAAATCTGTCATCTCCATCACTTGTTTATTCCACTTTAGACAAAAGAGGCACTCAAACGCTCATTTTTGAAGTTGCGGCTTTTTATGAGGTCATGAAGGAGCAATCTCCTTCCTCATGGACATGATACTGCCTTTGACCCGCCTGTAGCTATAGGAGCCCACTCTGTGTATATGCCCACAACTTCAAAAAAAAAAAAAAAGGCTTCTCTACACATCTTAAAACGGGAACTGTAAGTTTAATCATTATGTTTCAGCGAATAGGCTAACCAAGCATGATGTTGCTTTTAAAATGTGAAACGTGTGTAAAAAACAACAACAATGAAACGTTAATATTAGTCCATACGTCCATATTACAGTAGAATGAATGATGATAAAATGCATCTCTAGCGTCATCTGGTATTGGCTCTCATTGAATTACGAAGGTGTACCTAATGTCTAGTCAGCCGAGAGTCTTCATTTTATTCCCAGCACGAGCCCGTCGTCCCTTAAATGACCCATTTGTGTCAAGTTTGTCATAAATAAAGCAGGTTAAAAAAAAAGTGTGTCTTTGGAAGGTGATGAAAAGGCTTGTGTGTGTTATGAGTCTGTTGCCCAGGGCTCCTGTTCCACATTGAGGGTAGTAGAGTGAATAAATATAGACAGAAGTAGTGTAGGTCAATAAGGAGGGGGATGATGCCTGTGGGATGATTGGAATATTTTAATAGTTCCTTTTTTGTAGGCAGGGGCACACACTTTGATGGCGTTTCCGTTGAAACGTGCTGAAATAATCCGTTCCAGGGTCAAACTGTTACCATCCTAAAATCTTTTAACGGTGCAGGAATTTGTGAAAAAGTAAAATTTCAACATTCCTGTCATATGAGTCTAAAATAATAATAAGGTAAATAAGGATAACAATAATAATAATAATAATGGCAATAATCCTAATCATTCTAATTAATTAATAACTGATAAAACCATATAATAAAAATAATTAATACTAATCAAATAAAAAATAGCATAAAATAAAAATGTTTAATAAATTAAAGAATTAAAATACATGAATGACAATAGAGCACAAAGTGGCACATATGCCGTTTTCATTGGGAAACTACTGTATTTTGCCTTTCTTTTCCCGGCACTCTCCCGTTTTAATAGTTTCTGTATTTTTCATGCATTGTAACTTGCATGAAAAGTAATCCTCTCTGGTTCTGCCAGAATAATACATGGTAGAGTCAGGTCTTGTGTCGAGGAGATGGGTGGGGTTGGAGAGGTGCTTTCTAACTTTCCATGCACTGTATATTCTCACGTTCTTTTATCACCCCTTGATTGACGCTACTCCTTATTTCAGTAGTCAGAAAATTTCATGCAGTTGTTCCTTTGGTGCTTGCTGAGATCTCAAAGGATACACATGCATGGCCTCAGTTTTGTGCAATGTTTGGCGTATTTTTCCGAAAAATGTTGGTCGAAATCCAAATTGTTCGACCTCCAGGGATGCTCCACTTTAGAGTTAGCACAGTATTATAAACATACCATTGCAAATGAAAACACAAAGGAGTCTATTTTGCCATTAAAGTCATATAACTTTGCTCTTCATGTTGTCTGACTGACAGTAAAACAACAACAATATGAATAATATTAGAATATATTTAGATATTTTCAGACAACCTGTCAGTCAGTGCGTCTTTGTCTAGCTACCTATACAAATCACCACAAACACAGCCAGACACCGTTAAGTATTCCGTCTTCCCAGACAAGTTGACTTCTCCCTCAGTCTACCTTTGAACTTGGTGCTGGGACTTCCCTGAGGACTTCTAATATTTCACTCTTGTGTTTATGGCATGTCTGTCAGAGAGTCTCCAGTGAGAACTCGCCACAAACACATCAACTGTTGGCAAAAATATAATGAGTGCCAATGTGAACTCAATGTGTAGCTTACATAGTTTTTAGCTGGAGATGCTGGTGGAAAATATTGGCACATATTTAAGAGAGTCTGAAGAGCTTTTTAAAAAACATTTAATGTGGACAATATTATGACACTTTATATTTTACTGCTGGGACGCACTAAAACAGAAACCTGTATTACACAGCATAGAACAAAGTGGTGCAGTGTTTCATCTGGAGAAGTAGTAACAATTAAGAGTTTTAACATCCTCCACAAATAAAATTAGTTGGGATTAGAGCTGCAACAATTAAATAATAGACAATTATTTTGGTATTTACCGTGGCCAAGAAGTGCAAAACATGTTAACAAAAAGCTAAACAAAGTACAGTTGCACCACCCGGAAGGGAATTGTGCCACACGAATCAGACAGGAAGCGGTCACATTTGGCGTTGTGGCGGGTTTGCCCGTTTTGTGGCACACACTTGAGCTGCTTGATGCGATTCTGTTACACATGTGGCCGATACTTTGGAGTTGTTAAATGGTACTTACCAGACGGATGGAACAGATGTACTACAGGAGTCCATCAAATATTTTAATGAGGGTATAACAGGGGTACAATCCCCTACCGGGTGGTCTAATTTGTTTTGCTTTTTGTTAATGTGTTTTGCACTTTTCGGCCACCAACATTAACCAGAAAAGGAATGTACCAACTCCACGGAGCTGATGGGTCCAAACGTTATCACTTCCTATAACTCTGGGATTTGGTACATTCCCCTTCTGGGTGGTGTAATTGTCATTTGTTTTGCTTTTTATTTGTGTTTTAGAGTGGCCACCATAGGTATTTGATGTTAGGACCTGCCTCTTTAGCAAGTTTCAAGTAATTTTTACAATTTAATATTAAAAGGAGTAGATACAAACAATTGCAATGCCAGCACTGGATGAACGGTCAGCCCCCCAGCCAAGGTCTGGTGAGGTCCAAGCGGTCTCTAAAGTGCAACTGAGTTTCTCTTCCTCATAAGCCTGCTGTGGAGGCGGTCCCAATGATCAGGAAACTTCCCGTTAACTGTTTGTTGGTGGATTGCTCTGATCTGGTTTCAACCAATCACGGCTAGGAGGCTGGGCGTCTCAGCCAGGAGACAGAAGGGTGAGTCATAATGAAACTGTGTGTGTGAGAGAGTGTTTCAAAACAGCAGCGTGTCTTTGTTCCAAGTGAAAGATCTTGTGAGTGTGTTATCTCTCTGTTGTAGATAAGCACAAACATGTTGCAGTACCCATTCAGAGCACAGTGGAAAATATTTCATTGTTAACATCAATTAATTGTTTTTTTATTTAAAAATGGAAAATATACTCTGATTCCAGCCTTAAAATTTCCTTAGTCATCCATGAAAGTAGATCTATTATCTTTGTGTTTTTAGCAAAACAAAATATTCACACACATCAGCTTTGACTTTGG
This sequence comes from Dunckerocampus dactyliophorus, assembly GCF_027744805.1. NCBI lineage: Eukaryota > Metazoa > Chordata > Actinopteri > Syngnathiformes > Syngnathidae > Dunckerocampus > Dunckerocampus dactyliophorus. Next base: position 6,080,758 of record NC_072836.1, on the reverse strand, counting down.
AAAACAGTGAGAGACATTTTGCCCCTTTTCGGATATGTTCTGGACAAAACCACCAATTGTGTTTGCTTCATATTGATTTGGTCCATGTAGGGCCTAACCGAAACAACAAGCTTCAGATTAATCGACTAAGAAAATAATCGTTAGTTGCAGCCCTAGTTAGGATGTACTTATAGCGTCTTTGGTCCTTTGTCAGCTACTCTCCGTGCATTGTTCATTAGTCTGAACAAATTCATGACAAGGCAATGACATCTTTTCATGTTAAATTGTTTCAAATAGTCATGGAACATGTTTTGCTTGGTTATTGTTGTTTATCATCATAAAAAGCTCCACATTTACTGTTCTGTGTTTCTCGCAAAAAGTTTTCCAAAAAAATTCCAGTATGGGGATATACTAAAAATGCCATTTTTAGACTTCTTAGTGTGATATCAACAAAAAAACAACTGCACAAATTGCACTGCACAAAAAACCATCAGGTGCTCTATAATGCATATGTTCTGATATTCAAACCTTGACCTGTGACAATGGAGTCAGTGCCAACAAATGTTACACACACTTGTGAGATTATAGTGTTCTCAACCTTTTGTCTGTTAAAAATAAACAATTCCGATTCACAACATTCAGTAGTAGTGACGAGGAAATACTTGAACAAAGTGAACGCACTTATATTGTGAATTATTTACTATTTCAACAGTAAAAGCACAATAATTTTTAAGGTTGTGACAGAATAAACATAACAGTCTGTGTCATTTCTGCCCTTACAGTTAACATTATGAAAGTACACAAAATTCAGCGTTGACGTTTTAGTATAACATCCGCTGTAATGGGATAAATATTTTCCCCATGTAAAAGAATAGATACTGTAAATATTTTACAAGGAAAAACATGCTAACTTGATTTTACATTGCCGAACACTAGAATGATTAAACTGATTATTTTTTAATGAGAAAATTCCGGCATTGCAGGAAGCTTCCAATGCTGATTAGGGAAGTCGAATGTCTTAGGGAATGTCGACCGACTATGGAGAAAATTAATCAGTTTATTGATTAATCGGAATGTTCTGAACTCCTGTTTCCATGCCAGTGGATTATTGAGCGTGTTGTCCGTCTTGAGACAGCAAAGTAGATGAGACTGAATCAGCAACAACGCCTCTGGTGGCTTCAGCCTAGTAGTGCACTCCATTTTTTTTTGCCTCCATTGCTTCCAGACACGAGTAACAATCGATTCACACAAACCAATCCATCAATTAATCAACTACTATGCCCTGATTGTTTGGCCTAGGTTGAGGTCTGTGCTTTTTGAGTGCTATTTGTGTTTCTTTTGTGGTAAATAAATAAATAAATAGTGCTTTGTGTGTATATGATTTAGCTTGCAATTTGTGTTTTGGTATTGTTGTTGGATTATACTCCTATGGATAGCGACATTCTAATTCCTGTTCTGCAGGAACGGTGATCCATGACCTCCTTGTCTTTCACATGCACACAACAACATGTTCAACACTCCATAGTGGTATTTGACACCAACACACGCAGTCACATTGCAAATGTCGTCAACCTTTCCCCTCATACCGTCACCTCAGTCTTGCTGTTGGTCACAAAGTAGGGCTGCGGAGGCAGGTAGCGACTGTTGTGAAGCTCCTTCTCCAGGACGCAGAGTTTCTTTGGGCCGTAGCCGTACCTCAGTCCCAGCGTGTCGTTGCTCTCCCATGGCCTTAACATAGCCGCCGGGCTGGCTAAAGCGGCGCAGGCGTAAGACAGCGACTGGGAGCTGTGGCTCTTAGGGCTCTTATGTTTGCGTCCACCCTGCTTGGTAGACATCTGTCTCAGCGGGCTGTAGGGATTGCACGGTTCCGGCTCTGTGTCCATAGGTTCCATCGGGAGGCTGCCTTTGGCTGCCATCTCCATCACTTGCCGGCGGTTGGTGTAGAAGCTGTTGCTGGCTTTTTCTGCTAACAAATACAGAACAGGAATTCATTTTCAGCGTCATTATTAACCATGGCTTTGTGCCCTAAATGTAACTAGAGATAGCTGATCAGCTTCAACTTCAGCTTCTATCTGTGGCAAATCTAAGAAAAATAAGTAGCACCAAATCTGTCTGTAGTGAATGTATGGGAAACACTGTGGCACCAGAAGACCTCAGGCGAGGTGCAGCAGCTTGAGAAAAAAGCTTTCTCAAAACTGCTAGGAATCTTCAGTTATATCAAAAGCGAAATGATCTGATTTTTAGTTCCTACATCAAGAGAGTAAAGTGGGAATCTGCAAGGAGCAGAAAATAACACAAAATATGCTCCTAAAAAGCAGCTTTTACAGAAGTTGGAGATTCCCACGGCCGTATTATGTTCTCACACTTTGAAAACACCTGCTGTAGGTATGTACCATTTGAATAAATTTTAAATGTTACACCTAAATGAAGTCTTACAATTTGAAGTTCACTTGTGAATTACCGTAATTTCTGGTGTATAAGCCGCTATTTATTTTCTCACGTGTTGAACCATGCCGCTTATACAGTGATGCGGCTAATTTATGGTCACCTTCTAATCTCGCAACATCTCGTATACTTCAGAACTTCTACTTCTACTTCACTTTGCGCTTCATGCACACACCCTCCCCAAAGAAATGCATATGATGCTGCTTTCAAGTTAAAGGCGATCGATTTAGTAACTTTTGCTGAAGTCTGCCAGTGGATCCTGACAGCGTGGAGCAGTGTCAAAAATCCATTATCACCAAGGGGTTTCGAAAGGCTGGACTACTGCATGATGAAGAGGACAGCACAAGCTCAAGGGCTAATTTGCCTTGAGAAGAAAGTGACACTGAGAGCAACAATGAAAGAGAGAGAGAGACTGACAAAGTGTGTGATGAAGGAGTTATGAGGTTGTTCAATTTCGACACTGAAGAAAAGGCAAGAGGAGGAAGATGAAGACCGGTGAATTACTTTTATGGTCGGCTACTGTTTAACTAGCTGTGTTACACGCAGTGTTCGGCGCTGTGTTACACGCACTGTTCGGCACGGTGTGGTAAAAAGCATTTGTTTAATTAAAAGTTAAAAAAAATCTTTCTGTGTAACATCGTTTCGTGTTGTAAATATTCCATGTTACAACGTGGACACCTGCGGCTTATAGACAAATGCGGCTTATATATGTACACTCCCCTCCAAAAGTAGTGTTCCCAAACCTGCAGGTGTTCCCAAACGTTTGGAGTGGAGCATACACATTTTTTTTCTTTAAATTTAGTGGGTGCGGCTTACATTCAGGTGCTCTCAATAGTCCGTAAATTATAGTATATTGGAAAAAATTCAATTTTTTAGAGATTCCTACTCGATGCACTTCGCAGATGCTAGATTACAACATAGGCTCAAGATGGTATGGCTTGTGTTGCATCCAATCACCACACCACAACTCACATCATTTGTGTTTCCATTGGTTTTGATTGCCTCCTGTCCCAAATCTCATTAGCTAAAATTTGCTCTATTTTTGATTGTCCCTAATGATCAGTTTAGTTGACAGTGCTTCCGTGGTGCTGCGGCTGCTAGTGTAAGGAGAGAAGATCTTGAACCGTACCGCTGATGCACATACAACAACGATTTCTGCAACAGAACGTGAAAAGGACCATTTCAAAATGCCACAAGAAAGACACACCTTTGTGATTTATGATATGTACCCATACTGACATATAGTTTCTGACATGTTTTTTAGTATTGCTATCATGTCATCCTTTTTTAGCGCTTCTATTTCCGTCCACTTTAAGGGTCTGCATCTCCCTCTCTCTCTCTTGTCGAGGAAATTGCATCTTGGCGGACTAAGTTCCAAAATTATCACTTGAGACGAGCAACAAATGCGTCCTATAAATACCTTTCACTTCCTCTCGCTCTGAACATTGATGGGCTATTGATTAACTGGGAGGGACTTCTACAGATATTTTGAGAAGAGGCTAGATTGTGCTCCTGCTCCTGCTGTGAAGTAAACAGAGAACCTGGAAAAACTCTCCTTAAAACACTGGTATTAGGTTGGTCTTGTGTTCGTGCAATCAAATCAAAGTTTTTTTATTTAAGGAGGATTCAGCGGGGTCTTACCGACAGCCTTAAGCGTGGCATACTTGTTGAGGTCCTTGATGGATGTCTGCGGCTCATAAGGGCTGCTGATTTGTTCGAGGACTGCATACGGTTCAGTTATCAGAGGTGATGCTGGCGTTGCGTTGTTCATCTGTGGGCTGTCTGAAAGAGTACAAACAAAGATGTTTTTAATATTTACAATATCTTAGTTAACAATATTAGAAATGGTATGATGAAGTATGATGAAGTGCAACTTAGAAATTCAAAGACCGAATACAATCCACTCTCGGACCCTGGTCTATCTATGATTCGTTCGTATAGATACTTTGTTCATCTCCAAGAGAAAGCTGTGGCTGCAGGCAAGTTTCATGAGTGGTCAGCATCCAGCAGCTTTATTTGCCTCTGCATGCGCTTTAATGGTGGTTGCACTAGTCAGCTGTTGGTGTGAAAGTCATGCGTATTACATTTGCCGTACTGGAACTCATCAGCGTTATTAATGTTGGCTGAGCAGTTTGCTCCATAACACGAATACAACATTGGTTCTGTTGTTTCTGTGATGTGCATCATACTTGTTAATAAATGAGCATATGATCAAAGAAAGCTCCATTTTCCTTTCTACTCTCCCATGCACTCCAAATCCTGATTAAAGTTTTTAAAAAGTAGCTTGTGACAGCCTCCAATTATTGGCGCAAACTGGCTAAAATCCAAAGAAAAAGCAGAGTTAATCTTTTGATGCTGTGTGTGTTTTTTTGGGCAGACTCTCGATGGTGAATATAGGATGATGTCACCTCCTTGGACTGTATGTAAGTCTCTCTGCGGCCCCAGCTGGAAGATCATGGCCGCTCTTTTGTAGGCGAGGTCTAATTCTACAGAAGACATCTGCTTAATTAATGGGTGTGCAGCAAGTAGACTGCCCCCCCCCATCGCCTGTCACAGATGTTTGGAACATCTCGTTTAGATTGGAGGAGATTAGTTTGAGGATGTTGCATATGTCAGATTGTATCAACTGAGTTATGTCAATATTTTGGGTGAAGTTACTACGCTTATTTAAATTTCTTTCGGAAGATGATTACATGCTTAATCAGTCAACTCTGAATCACTGGTAACTTTTTGTATAAAACCTCATCATCATTGCCATTGTTAGTGGTTGACAAACTTCAGTCCGCTGCTCTGCGGTCTAGAATTCCTCTGAAAAACAGATCATTAATACAGAATGAGGTTAATTAGGCTCTTATTCCCCACTGGTCAGCAAGAAACTTTATTATATTATGTGCTAGTTCACGTGGAAACTGTCTCTTCTTAAGTGCAGAGGACAGTTTTGACGATTCAACGATTCAACACACCTAAACAACAATTTGGATCTCACCTTCACCAACAAAACACATTTTTATTGATAACTGAGAGATTATCACATGTAAAAGTGTTATTTTTTTCCCCCCTATGGGCCATTCGCTAGTGAGACTAAAATGACAAACAAATCTTTAAACCATTACTGCATCCATTTGTGTTATCTTGTCAAAGTTATTGACCTGCTTTTGTCTCACAATTTAGTGTAAAGTGGGCCAAAGTCATTGTCAGTGTTATGCTGCTACGGAGGGCTTGAGTTTACTTGTAATTTGTTATCTCGGTACAAATGAGTAAAGGGTACATTGCTCGCGCACCGGCCTGGAGTCTGATTGAATTACTTAACGGTCAGGGTTTCCTTCGGGATCAATAAGTTATCGACCCGACCGAGCCGAGGGTGCCTCCTCAAGTTTAGAGACCTGATTTTTCCCCCCCAGTACATTTCTGCAACAACGTGTACATGCACTGAACTACAAATAGAACGCCCACAATTACTTCTGTTCACATTTATTCTACTTCCAGAATGCCAAGCATGAACATCTACTTGTTTGTCTTTTTACACGCATTGACTGAGCGGCTGTTCTGGGCTGGTGGCGCTGTCAGAGTCTAAGCTTTCATGTGCGAAAGTAGGCCGCCGCTGACGCCTTGTAAGGTTAAAGACATGCTTGTCGCCACTTAGCGCTACGACACTCGGAGACCACCTCCATGGGACTCATAAAACATTTGACAGGAGTATTTTTCTTCCTTCCAAGAAAGTTACAAGGAGAACGGTGCGCTTATTCAAAGGCTGCATAATTTGATGTTAACAATGCAGTACTGTAGATATGCAAATGATCGGAAAATGATTCAGTCTTTCAGCAAATATATGTGACAGAAAGTGTTGCATTACCTGATAACTTTTAGCAAGTTGTATGATAAAGATGATATCTCATTATTAACTACCATAATATCCGGTGTATAAGCCGCTAGTTTTTTTTTATAAAATTTGGATAAACTACAACCTGCAGTTTATACAGCGGTTCAGCTAATTTATGGCTAAATCCTAATCTCAGGATATCTCCTTTACTTCAGAACTACTACTAATTGTTTAAATACTGTGCCGCTCATGAGCCAGTGAGGAAACGGTAGCTCTTTTGTTGGAGCCAATTATGATGAGCTATCAGTGCACTCACAACGAGCTTGTCAACCCATTGGTAAACACAGGAGGTCAGTATATACAACAGCATAACAATTTAACAGTCTGACTCACGGTGACATTTTACAAATAACACTAAACTCATCACATTGCAACACTCAAAAGGAATACCTGATAAATATACAAACATGTACCAATGTGAGTTTAAAATAGAAAAAAACAACTCTTTTAAAGTTGTCCCATAATTCATTGTGTCTGAGCAACGCATTCATTGGAACGCTGCAGTGCCGTCAACCTCCCTCTGGGCTCCTGGGTCCTCCGTCTCCCTCTAGTGAACAGAGACAGCATTGCAGCGACATTCACCATTTTCTATGCTGCTTGTCCTTTGCTCAAACAAAATGCATTATGAGAAAACTTGTACCCATTACATTTTGGTGAAGATACAACATTTGGATTTTCCCTTTGCCCTAGAGTGCAAAGTGGTACGGTCCTGTCCGTCCATCCAAGAAAGTAGTATGCTAAATACCAAATGACGGACAAACAAACACAAATAATATGCTTTATGATTTTTTTCATTGTGTTGTGAGGAGTTTATTTGTGTTTGATTCACAATAAAACCGTTCCTTCCGCCCCTGAATGGGTGTGGTACGGTCCCACATCGTCTTATGTTGTAAGTAGAAAAACAAGCGGTTTGGCCACTAATGCTATAATAATAACCTCTTCTAAGTGCGACAATATGAAAGCAAAACGTACTCAACCGATTTCCTCAAAACTTTTTGGAGGCGTGGCGCATGTACAGAGGAAGTACGTATAAATTTCGGTGAAGATACAGCTATTTATTTTCGCCATTTTGGATCCAGTCAGTCCATCCGCAGGATGGTCATTCTTGTAACGGCTGCCAGCTAGTGCAGCTGTCTGAAAGTACATCGGTAAACCTCACTCTGTGGCGCCTTAAGAGTCACGCTGGACATTAAGCTGACAGTCTGCTGACCATGGTTTGAGACCAGGCGGAACGCGGGGATACCTGGACCAGGCGGGTTACATTGTTGCTATGACCCGGATGAGTGTGATGTTCAGGGGTCGTGAGTGTAACGGACGGCAGTTGGTGCCGAAAGTATATTGTTAAACCTCACTCGAGACATTGGGCTTTTAGATGGATGGTTAGCGCTCTTGACTTTCATTTTGCTGACCCTGAGCCCAGGCTAGGCTGGCTGGACCAGGTGAGTTACATTGGTGCCATGACCATTGTCATTCATTGTCTTACATCATCTTACGTCTGTAAGACCTCAGATGTCTACAGACATTTGCTTTTGTTAAACTTTAGCTGTCTACGCTCCGGTGCCATTCTATGTATTCCTACAACTGCTAAAATGTAGACATTTGAGGCGCTTCAGAATGGCTTTTTCTCAGCTGATGCCACAGATAACGCTGCTGAAAGGCATTTCAATTTTGCTTTAGAAGAACCAGCACCAGCAGATAGTTGCTCGTGACATCAAACTTTTTTTTTCTCTCTGGACGAGTGCCTGGAGTGAAAAGAGGCCACACTTCCCAGTTGCCCCCTTTTGGCACATTACCAGTCACAAAATAATAATAATAACCCACTAAAGCTGCATTACTGAGAGTGAGAGAGAGAGAGAGAGAGAAATCGAGAGCCCCGTTAAAGACTTTTGGAACAAACTGCTGCAAAGGAGACTAATCCTCCAGACAAAAATATCACCTCACCTCTCAGCACTTGGCCAAGACTGTCGTCATGAGAACAACAATATCTCCCCACCGCTGTTGTCTGCTCAATTAACCTGAACCGTTCCCCTTCATCACTTTAGTAACTTCTTTTTGGCAAGAGGTCGCCTGTCTTAGATTTAATGATGCTCAATCAACACTATGAATGCGTGTTTAGAATGGCATGTGTGGTGAACATAGTAGCACCGAACAGGATATCACACACTGTTTTGAAGTTTTTTCCCATCAAAGTATGTCAAATAGTTTTTCCATCAATAGCTAATATTTTGGCTCAAAATAAGCCGGTCACTGCCTGATGTAGAGCGGAACCGATGTTTACGAATATACTGTTTAGAGCCTGTTTTTAGTAATAACTTGACTGTTTTGGTCCAAGTCGCACTGCCTTCATGGTGCCGTTTTTGCCCACAGATGGTTTTCGGAGAATGGGAAGATCAACTGATGACACTTACGGAGGCTGTTGATGGCCACTCTGGTTTGCATGTTCTCATAATGGAGGCCCAGGCTCATCTCATCCGTATGTTCCGAAGCGGGATGTCGGATCACTTGTGCCAAAGCCCTGCAAAGACAACGTGTAATTTCAGACTTAAAATTTACGGTATAAGACAATATATACTTAGCATCTACCGGTGCAGTAGCCCATATTGCCCCTTTCCCAATATATACCTGGGTGTACTGTAGTTTAGACCAGGGGTGTCAAACTCATTTTCATTGAGGGCCACATCGCAGTTACGGCTGCCCTCAGAGGGCCACTTGTAACTGTCAGTTTTTATGAATCTAAATATGAATATAACCTCATAATATTATTACACAGTTGCCTATGCATTAGATTATTATATTTTTACTAACAAATTGATGGATTACTTGCTTCGAAATGAGAAGTGTAGTGAGAATGTCATGGTGACAAGCTGACATTCAAGTATTTCTTTTTGAAAAATGCTTGGAATATCTTGCTGCATGATTAGATAGTACTGATGTTTGGAAGAACCGCATGCAGTGCAATTTTTCTGTCAAAATGACAGATCAAATACATTTAGAAGGGCAGAGGTGAAGTGCATTATTGACATGCATTATTCCAAGGGTTTTGTGGGCCGCATTAAATGATGTGGCGGGCCACATCTAGCCCCCGGGCCTTGTGTTTGACACCTGTGGTTTAAACCATTCCAGTATTATCTCCTAGGGCCAGTGATTCCCAACCACTGTGCCGCGGCACGTTATAGTGGCGTGAAAGATCTTCAGGTGCGCCGTGGGAAATTATTACATTTAATTTACTTTACTTTATTGGTCGGAAAATTATTTATTTGCTACAAATAATCTGTCATTGTTCATCTATCTATGCCACCAACATATTGTGACAGGCAGAACAACTAAATGCTCTTCCACTAGATAGCAGGATGTACATAATTAACGTGCGTACCCACCTGTTACCATTCATACTACATTTTTGTTTGTCATATAAGTGTCAAATTCCTTAGAACACAGCTATATAGAGCGACGACTATTATTCATGTATTCTGGCCTAGAGATGCTGTAAAATTATATAGGATAGGATATAATAACTCTGACTACTCTGGGCTGTTTCACCTGAATCTACTTACTTCATTTTTTTGAAGGGGTTGCATTTCCACCTGTGGCTTTGGCATGCACCTGACAGCCTGTTAATGCATTTTTATGTTAATGGGTTTTTTTTAATGTTATAAAAGTTACAAAAAACGTATTACCCTTCATTGTACATATGTTTGGCACATGTTAGACTTGGCTCCATCAGGGCATAATTAATGGTACGCACCTTGTAAACAAAGTCACGTGACAAAGGTACACCCATTGTCACGTGATCCGCAGGTGTCCACGTGCCTACCTGGACATGTTCTCTCTGTTTGGACGTTGCGTTTTCTCCAGCCCCAGCTTGGTGAAGATGCCAATCAGAGCCATGATGGCCACCAGCCCACAGATGACATACACGATGAGGTTGGTCTTGTCCTTGGCCGAGTCCGTCGCCACGTCCACTTTGGACGGCGGCCTGCCGGTCATCATCCACGGCGGCGTGTCGTAGTTCTTACAGGTGGTCTGGTCCAGGCGGGAGCTTCTGAACGCGCAGCAGAAGCGGAACCCACAGGTGCCGCAGCAGTACAAGTAGTTGCCTGTCCGGCACACGAACGGTGGGTCCCACTGGCCCATGACGTCGTAGTAACCGCGGCACTTGTCTTCCGTGTGCGGAACCTCAGTAACGCCGCTCGTCGTGGCTTCCGCCGAGTCATTGTATCCGCTCACCAGTAGCAGCTCCTCCGCCGTATGCTCCGGTAGTTCGCCTTCCGCGGTGACTTTGATGAAGAAGTAGAGGAGCAGCAGCTCAGTGCCGCGCATCTTTGCTCACTTTTTTGTTTACCCTCACGCGTGGACGAGCTTACATATCCCCAGGAGACGATGCTGGGCCGCGCGTAAAAGTGCGCACAACTTCACTTGCAACCAACCACCGTGCGCACCCCTACTTCTCTCAATGCAAGTTAGAGCCAGCTGCCACCTTGTAGGCCACCCTGCAGTAGTGAAGCCAGGAGGAGACGGTGGTGCTGGAGGTTGTCAGCCTCCTCCAGGCTGCTTCTCTCCACCAGTGAGAGGCAGCAAATAATGGAAAGTTGGGTGAGGGAGGATGAGAGGAGGAGAGAACCAATGGGATAGGGGGAGTAAAAGTGTGTGTATGTGTGTGCGCGCGTACGTGCGTGTGTGTGTGTGTGTGTATGTTTACTTGCATCAGCTACAAAGACAACTTCAAATACAAGAAATGAAGCATTGTGACTATTTGCACATCTACTATAACTCATTAGAATAGCTTTTGTGAGTTTGGAGTGCAGTGTTTTTAATATTTTGACCGCCACATCAATACCTGTGACCGTGTCAATCATAATCATAATTTTTTTTGGTACAACTCTTGTATTGGATGCCAGGGATAATTCTGAACACAGGACCAGTCAAAAGTTTAGAGACACTTTCCATTGCCGTTAAATGGGAAGGTGACTCCAAACATTTCACTGGTACTGTGCCTCAGTAATGTGCCTGTGATTGAAGTGCAGGGATTCAGCTCACTCATGAACCCCCTGACCCGGATAAGCCATGGAAAATGGATGGAAGTAGCTCAGTATTACTATTACAGTGGAACCTCAGTTTTCGTGCGAACATTGTTTTTCCTCGATGAAAATTATTGCCGAAAATTTGTCTTGGTTTTCACACACAGTCTCGGTTATCATACAGCCAAACAGTGTGCCTAACAAACTAGTTCGTTTGCTCGCGTATCATTCTGCAGAATTGAGTGAACACAAAAGCATACACGTGTTGGTGACTTAGTCTCTGTGAAGAATGGATAGTGGTTCTTCTAGAGTTGGGACACTATACGCAGATTCAGGCCAAATCATTTAATCATCTTTATTATGTGTGTGTGTGTGTGGTTTATTTATTCACAGAATGCACACAGGACGATGAACACTTACTTTCTGTCTCATTTCTTCCTCCTAATAATCACTGTCCACCCTGCACTGATGAGACATTCATGCGCACCACGTATTTCTGAATGTTCTGTGTGGGTTTTTTTTTTTTATTAGAGCTGCAAAATAACCCACCATTGGGCCAAAGAAAGTTGCAAGATCTGGAACTTTGATTAAGGTGAGAAACAGTATTGAATTCCAGAAAGAACTGGTAGCAAAGTAATGAAGGCAGCATCTGTTATAATGGGATTGCAATGTAAAGGTTCCTAGTTAACACAGGTTGTAGGCGGAACGGTTTATTGGAGACACATAACAAAGCAAGCCGGAAAAGTGTGTAATGATGACCTGCTGCTGAAGTTCCAATCAAGTTCAAGTGAGCAGGTATACAGCTCTAACCATTTTTAAAGTTAAGTTTGTGACGGACTAGAGTGAAAAACAACTGTATGGCTCTTTTGTCCCCTTCCCTGCCATTCTCCCAACACTCATCTCTGCAGTCCGCTAGTTTCCAGTAAAGGTAAAAGTCATGTTCAATGTTCATCCATCCATTTCATTTGTCACTTATATGTATTTCTCATTGTTTTGTGCATGTAAAACTATAATTATTCTCTATAAAAATTAGTTTTGTATTAATATATTTAGGTGTCTGGAACTGATTAATTGGATTTACATAATTTCCTATGGAAAAAATTGTGTCTGTTTTTGTACGTTTTAGTGTTTGCCAAACCTTTTAGATTGGAATAATAATGAAAACTGATGTTCCACTGTACTGTTGTTGTTGTTAGTCGGAAGAACATTTATTTTTGTCAGTAAACAAGCTGCTTTGTGACACAATTGTATCACCCTTAAAAGTGCCTCTTCAAACGAAGTGATATTCAATAAGTACTTTGTTGCAATCATTGAACAGACAACATGTCACATTCCTCAGCTGGTCCTGTGTGATCTTCTAGAAGAAAAGGACCTTGACACCCACGCATGTGTAATGGAAAGAAAAAAAAAACATAGTCAGCAATTTATTTTTAGACCATACTTTTTTGTCCGAACTTGTGATTAGTGAACGGATGCTTTGCCATCTGCCGCTTGAGAAATCTCACTCTTTTGGGTTTGATGTTGAATCATCTTAGCGGTGGGAGGCTACTTTTATTTACAATTGGCCACCAGGGGAGTTTTGGCTTGTTTCATCTTGTACGGCTCCTATAAATAGTTAGCCCCGCCAGTCCCTCAAGGCAGAAACTTTCGGGTTTGTTTTCAAGTGGAAGCTTCGCTAAGGAGGTCCGCTGCAGACAGCGACACGGTCCGGTTGCAAAACAACAGGCGTCATAGCCTTTAACCAGCTCACTTGTATGGTTATTGAGGGTGTTATTGACACCCTGTGAGTCAGTGCCACTGGCGCTGGGAATGCTTCATTACACGGATGACAAACGTTGTTCACCTTTTGCAAAAAAGAAGCCCAATTTACGACTGAAATAAATTTGATGAGCAGTCCGTCTAGGTTGTGTTTATACCCCAATTATCTCTATGGGGATGTTTTTAGTAGTTGGTAATGAGGGTTGCAGCAGTGGGACTTTTGAGGCAAGACACCTTTTCTCTACTTTCCTCATCAAATTAGCTGAAATCCAACACAATGCTTGGAATCTTCCGTCTAAAGTTGCCTCTGATTGCCGTGTGTGAGGGAGGTTGGAGGTTTCAATTCCCCCTAACGAATCACTGGAGACCTGCCTAGTTAAAGTGTAATGTGGAAATTTGCTACAAGAAATGTGAAAAATCTGAAACAAAATGCATATTTTGCACTATTGGTTCGCCATGGAACAGTCCGGATCGGTAAGCCCGGATCAAACTTGCATTCCTAGTTCCCTACTTTGCCACGCTAATTTGCTGTCAAAAAAGAATAACACACATTATCTATGGGAAGTTGCACTACATCCACAAAGACCTCTATTAATGCACAACTCCTGTGGATGCACTATTCCCTGGCATTGAAACAGGGATTAAGAACACATGCAGTCCTCACAATATCGTGGTTTGATTATTGCTCCCTCGCGTTTTTTCATATATTCATTAATTAATTAATGATCACTGTTTTGTGGTAGACTATGGTCTATTATTAGTCAAAACTAGGCATGGGCCGGTATGAGATTCTGATGTTATGATAACCTTGGAAGGAAGGAACATCAGATTGACAGGCAAATTGGGGCGGAGTCTGCAGTGATGCGGTCTCTGCATCGGTCCGTTGTAGTGCAGACAGCTGAGCCAAAAGGCAAAGCTCTCAATTTACTGGTCGATCTATGTTCTTACCCTCACCTATGGTCATGAGCTTTGGGTAGTGACTGAAAGAAAAAGGTTGCGGGTGCAAGCGGCCAAAATGAGCTTTCTCCGTAGGGTGGCTGGGCTCTCCTTTAGAGATAAGGGGAGAAGCACTGTCATCTGGGAGAAACTCGGAGTAGAACTGCTGCTCCTTCACATTGAGTGCAGCCAGATGAGGTGGCTCGGGCATCTGGTCGGGACGCCTCCCATACGCCTTCCTGGGGAGGTGTTCAAGGCATTTCGAACTGGTAGAATGCCTCAGGGAAGACCCGGGACACATTGGAGAGACTATATCTCTCAACTGGCCTGGGAATGCCTTGAGATCCGCCGGGAAGAGCTGGACAAAGTGGCCGGGGAGAGGGAAGTCTGGGCTTCCCTACTTAGGCTGCTGCGCCCACGACCCGACTTCAGATGTGTGGTAGAAGATGGATGGAAAATTAAATTCTTTCATAATGGACGATTTTCACATCATGACTTTGTAAACAAGAGCAGTTACTTGAGTGACCTTAGCGCTCACCTTTGAGTAAAAGATCAAGTCAACATGTCGTTAATAGATAATACAGTCCACTGGAGTGCAGTCAAAACTGTAAAGGATGACATCAGGTGAGTAACATGAACGTTCAACCTCCGTGTCACTCGTGCATGCGTGTGACATACTCTCAAAGACTTTGATGCAGCCACCACATTCATTGTGACACAAGCGGAATATTCATGACGCCTTTGTGTGTGTGTGTTCACTTAAATTGCTCCTCCGTCTGCTGGTCTTCAAAGCAGGTCTAATCTAATTCTGCTCATTTGGGCTCTATATTTATCTGTTCTTCTTTGAAAGCAGACACTTTTAACATAGGCGGCGAGAACAGGTTGACAGGAAGGAGAACTTCAAATATATAATTTAGAGAATAAGGTCGTTTTAGGTAGCATTCTTAGACTCATTAACTCCTGAATAACATACGGAAACTACATTATTTTACATTGTTTTTTTTAGTAGGGGAGTAATAGCATGCCATTATGATGGTTTGGTACGTACCTTGATTATAAGGTCAGGGTTCGGTTAATTTTGGGTACAGTCGGGGAACTAGATGCAAAACTAAACTGCTTAGCATTTGTGAAAACAGCTTGAATGATTTTTAACATGAAACAGAAAAAGCTGTAAACTGCTGGCAGGTAATTCTCCAATTAATACAATTCTTAAGTAAGAAAGTTTCTTTTTAGGGAAGTGCAACAATGCAGACAAGTGCAGCAGTCACAGTTTCAACAGTGTGACTTATTCTTTTATTTTTAGTAAATAAAAGTTTCTTATTTTGTATTCCTGCCTTTCATGGCAGAGGGCATGGATTTGATTCCCAGGAATCAGGCATAACAACTAAGCTAAAACCATTCGTGTGATTCGCTGTGGTGACTCCTAACAGGGAAAAGACAAGAGTTCCTTGTTGGCCCGAAGTGCACTAGAAATAGCTTCATCTTGTAGCCCCGTTGCCCATTTTGACTGAACAATGGCAGCACACTGCTTTCGTCCATTTACATATTATTTTACCGTTTACTTTATAGACTTCAACAGTGGAAGAACGTTTTCAAACTCTGTCGCTAGCCATCAAAGAAAGTTGCGAGTGCCAGCAATTTGGTAAAGAAGGTGAGAAACACTATTGAATTCTGTTGTGGCAGGATTACGGGGAAGTCTGTAACAACAGTAGTTGTAGTAGTAGTTCCATCTATTTGTCATTTCTAATTATTTCCGCTCCTTTTCTTCATGTAAAACTATAATTATTCTTTATAAAATGTGTTTTTGGGTGTCTGGAACCGATTAATTGGATTTGTTGAACCTTTTGCAACAAATTAATAACAAAAACAGAGGTACCACTGTAATAACTTTTTCATGCAATGTTCAACTACATTGACGAGTTAGGTGTTTTCCGTGCTGACACTAGTGTTTCTAAATGTCATAGTTGATTGCCGCCTCATGGTCTATTATCCTAATTATAAAAGCTTTCTAGGGCACCTGTTGGAGAGTTACACAAGATACTTTTAATGCAGCATTTACATAATCTATTAGGACTCATTTGTATTTGTGGCTAGTTTTTCTGTCATTGTTCAGCCTTTTTATACACTACTGAAGCACAGGCACTCACCATATTGTTCTAATATGGTTTTAAATGGAAAAAGAACTGAACCGAACTGCATGGTTTGGTGGAAACTTGTCTTGAGTGTAGTGGTCATGGACAAAATATGCCCTTCTAATTGTGTCCCTGGAGGGGCTATATTGGGTTCATTGGTGTATACGCTTGCAATAGTATATGTAGTAGTTATGACATTTTATTATCATAGTTGACCACAAGTGTTTCCCTTTTTGTCAGCATGCTATTTGCGGGACTTAGCAACTAAGTGTTCATAAGTCATTGTTGATGTAATGATGATGAAAGTTTGAGAATATCTGGATTACATTTATGCTAGCATGTCTTCCAAAGCATTTTGAGCATAACCCATCGGGGTGGGTGACTATAGAGTAGGCTTTGTGTTTTTTGTCTTAATTCTAGAACGCGTGTGCCTAATCTCTTTTGCTAATATTTGGATGTAAGATGAACCAATGGTTAAAAGACGGAGTGGCATGCTTTCTCATCCCTGTAGCTAGATGAGCACACTGAGTGGCAGTGAACATGCAACATGGCCTAACACGCCACAGTGCGCCTACAATGTAATTTGTCCGCAAATTATCGAGAGCCATTCACTGGTGACAGTTCATCAGCTGCTCGCTCGCTTGACATTTTTCCCCTTTTGTCTTCGTATTCATTTTTCTCACCACCACTACACGCACACACACACATGCAGACATACACACATACACACATAATAAAAGAGGCAGCAGAGTGCAGGGAAAACGCTGTCATGGTAACAGAAGAAGTAGCCATCGTGATGACCGTGAGCGAGACCGGCTTGATCTGCCAGTGATGTGATATCACAGCTGCACATCATTACGAGAAGATCGACCACGGGTCATCTTTAAAGGTCGCCAGTGGATTTTGGAAGTGTCGTTGGCTGTGTTGTACGCACATAATTGAGTTCTTTTATTTCGGTCATTTTCTAATACAAATGTCATTCAACTGTGATCTTTTGCCTTGATGACCTTCTTGTGTTTTCTCCTTCTGTGCTGCACGTGAATTGATGTCTAAATCGCATACATAATTCTAGGAATGCACACTGTGACACAACACCTTTCCCAACACCATTTCTTTATTGTTTGCACTCGACTAAACTAACAGGGGTGCTTTGACTAAATATGCTGTTCATAGAAAAAATTATTTTATTACACATCATCAAAAACTATTTACCAAGTGTGAAAAAAACATACCTGATAGCTGGGGTGTTTAATTACATAAATTTATCTTTACTGGAATCAGACAATAATTGGCGACAGGCTGTTATTTGCATAAAGTGAAAACTCATTATGTAAAACAACTTTGTTTTTTTAACTTTAATTATGGGCCTGCATGCGGAGCAATGCAACCCATCTTAATATTGCTCAATTTGTGATGGGCCTGCATGCGGGGCAATGCAGCCCCTCGTTCAGAGGTGTCCAAACTCTTTCCAGCAAGGGACATATACTGAAAAATAAAAGGATGCAACTTTGATATTTTGTAAAGCAACATATAGATATGCTAAGATATGATACATATTTTAAGAAAAAAAACTGCATCTCAGCTTTGTGATGTAGGTAAAAAAAAATTTAAAAAATACATTTTGTTCGTATCAACTTTGCTCCTTTCTCTTTTTTCTCATTTTTGCTTTTTTTTTTTTTTTTTTACATTTTTTTGATATATTTCAACTTTCTTCATAAATAATCTTTTTTTTAAAGATTTTTTCGTAATATTAGAAATTTATTCCCATAATATTATAACTTTCATAAATTTGTGACTTTTTTCTTGTTAGAATATGACTTTTTCGTAAAATTACAGCTGTTTTTTTTTCCATTTCTGCTCGGTTTTGTTGTTGTAAATTTTCTTCTCTTAATTATGACTTTATTCCCGTAATATTTTGACTTCATTCTCGAGCAATTATAACTTTTTCTCCAACCTAATTTTCCGACAGTTACAACTTTATTCATTGTTTTGTTTGTTTGTAATGATATTCCGACTTCTTTTTTTTTTATATTTGAACTTTATGCCACCAAAATGATGTTATTTTTCTGTTAAAATATGACTTTCTCTCATTAGATTATAACTTTTTTCTGTTTATAGTTTGGCTTCAGTCTTGTAAACTTACTGCTGTGTCCTGCGCTGCAAATGGCCCCCGGGCCGCAATTTGGATAGCACTGCTGTAGTTGCTGCCGTACAGCAATTTGCATATCACATTGAGATCTAGCACTTTAACAACTGTTTATTGAAGCAAGAGACGGTCCCATGTTGTCAGAATTTATCCACGCCTGTTGCTAGCATGCTACCTATTAGCAACGTTAGCATGTCCATTTTGTTGTCCCAGGTTAAAAAAAAGTTTAGAAGGCAAAGACCAAAAGCCATCAAGTTGGTTAAATGCCAGGCCGGTGGTTCTCAACTGCTGGCAAGTCCATTCAAAATCAAATTTGGAAAAAATGATTTAGAGAGCATGAGAAAATGGAAAGGAAAACACAGCTCTCTTTGACAACATGCATGATTTTCACACCAACAGCTGAGTTGCGCAACTGCCATTTTGTTTTTATTAGTAGTATTTTTTCCATTTATGCAGCATGTGAAAAGAGAAAAAGTGCTTGTCACAGTGACGTTTACCACTTTGGTCTCATTACTGCAGTATCAAGTATTAAGTCATCTTGCCTGTTAAAGTTGTGCATCGAGTGTCAGAGGCGATGAATCTCCTGGCAGGAAGCTACATCATACCTAACAACCCAGTCAGGGCCGCCATCAGAGCCTTTGCTTATTTCCCTGCCTTTCACGAGTCTCTCTGGTGTCTTGTCAGGCTCATTACGGCGAGACAAGAGTTCACTTCTCCTAACGATGTGAGCTTCACAGGCGATAACGAGCCTCCTGACCGCCGCTTTTCCTCATCCAACAGGCGCTGCTTGTTGCCCTTCACTGCATGGACACACCATGTTTTTACTTCCATGCTCACATGGCTGAGGCCAGCCTGATTATATGGTACAATATGCTTTTTTATTTCATTTGAGGTCTTTATTGGACACGGAACCTGTTTTGATAACCTATGTTGGCGTTAAAAATGGACCCCATTCAATTAATGAAGACATTTGTTGCTAATAATGCAAAATGTTTAACGATAATACAACATTGTACTGAAATATATAATTATATTAAGTAGTGTAAGTACTATAAAAAGGGTTTGAATGTGCTATAAAGTGGTTAAAATCTTAACTTGAATTTTGAAGCTTGAAAATTGTAACTTTAACTTGAACTATGAATGAAAATAACAAGTGTGTTGTTAATTGTTAATTGTTTATTTTAGTGTAATTATTTGATTTAGTTTTTAATGACACAATTCTGTTTTCAAGGAAATAAAGTCAATAGACTATTTTGAGTATTACTTAGTTTTACATTTCAAATTAGAACAATAGAGAAAAGAACAGTTCACCATTTTTGTTATTGTACTGTAATTCTTTTGTATTGTGTTTCCTTTCCTTTCATGACATAAATTAGTTTTTAAGGGAATTAAGTAAAATATATAATTTTGATGTAATTGTAAAAATAAATAAAATAAAATAAATCATTCTCATATTTTACCGAAATGTTTTTCTTAAATGACAGAATTTACTGTTTAAGTGACATTTTAAGTGTGCATTTTTTCCCCCCAAAAATATGTTGTTGGCTACTGGTTGACCTTTATGATTTCACATTTACACCCATATTTTGAAAATGTGCTGTTGTATTTCCACTTGCCGCGACTGATTGTGTGCATATGATAACATTGAGTTGAGTGCAGTAATGACTTTAACTTTTCTGTGTTTCTTCTATTTCCAGGTTGGCTAAGCTGAGGATGTCCTTGCATGTCTTTTTTTGCCTTTCCAAAGAGGTGGTGGTGTTGCTGCAGGCGATGCAAGATGAGTGTGGACAGTATATCTCTGTCACAGCACACACTTACCAGCACTGTGCTGCCAACCCAGTGAAATGTGACTCAACTGCGGCCATGATGCTCCAGTGTACGTCCTGTCATCTCCCAGGTGAGTCCGCCCCGCTAAATGTCCGTCACAGCTTTGTGGGCATTGTCAGTGTGACTTTGTGCTAAAGACAGTCACACTTAAACAAGAGTACTCGGAAAGGGTAGACCTCCACCAAGGCTTTAACATTTATATGTGAAATCAATTAGTGGTTACAACCTAGGGTCTTCACCAGGGAAGGAACCATTTTTGGTAATACCCCCAGCCAATCAGTGTTTGGTTTGGTTTGGTTTGGTTTAGTTTATTTGAACATGAAGGTTACAATGGAATACATCTCGTGAATCATTCTTTGACAGTTCCACATGTCCAAAAGGAGTAGGAAGAAGCAAAGCTTATTTAATCCTACCCCCCATCCATTCTACATCTAGTACAGTACATGTAGTTCACTTCCTGGATTCCATGTCATGTTTTCAGTGATAGTCAGGATAACACATAATAGATAACGGTGAGATAGCCCTCCCCCCAAAAAAAGAAAGAACATTAATAATAATAATAATAATAATGACCTTTTTTTTTTTTTTTTTTTTTTTTTTTTTAAGCACAACAAAGAAAATTATAAAAATAAATAAATAAATAAATAAAAATAAATAAATAAAAAATAAAATTTAATTAAATAAATAAAAAATAAAATAAAATAAAATAAAATAAAATAGAAAAAAAATAAAATAAAATAAAATAAAATAAAATAACAAACCTGACAGAACAATCAGGACTCTTCTGCCTTGTATTTAGCAAACATCAACTGCTTGTATTGTTTTTTGAATTTGCTCATCTCTGTACATTGTTTGAGTTCTTTACTCAATCCGTTCCATAATTTAATTCCACACACGGAAATGCTGTGGGTTTTCAGCGTTGTTCTCGCATATAAATGTTTTAGGTTTAATTTTCCTCTAAGATCATATTTCTCCTCTCTAATTGAGAAATACTTGATTAGATTTTTGGGTAACGAGTTATTATTAACTTTATACATTATTCTAGCGGTTTGAAAGTGTACTAAATCTGCGAATTTTAATATCTGTGATTTTAAAAATAAAGGGTTTGTATGTTCTCTATACTTGGCATTATGAATTATCCTCACAGATCTTTTTTGCAGTACAGTGAGTGAGTGAAGATTGCTTTTGTAATTATTTCCCCATATCTCCACACAATACGTTAGATATGGTAATACTAAGGAACAGTACAGAGTGTGGAGTGATTTTTGATCAAGAACATATTTTGCTTTATTCAATATAGAGATATTTCTCGCCACCTTTTGTTGTATATATTTAATATGAGATTTCCAACTCATTTTTTCATCCATTATAACCCCAAGGAATTTATATTCTTCCACTTTTTCAATATCCGTTCCATTAATTTGTATTTGGTCGTACGTGTCCTTTCTACTATTACCAAATAGCATTATTTTAGTTTTACTTAAATTCAGAGATAATCTATTCTTGTCAAACCATGACTTTAATATGACCATTTCATCCTTGACCTTTTTAATGAGTTCTTGTGTGCTTTCACCAGAACAGAAAGCGGTGGTATCATCGGCGAATAAGACCAATTTTAAGTTGTTAGTTACTTTGCAAATGTCGTTAATGTACAAGTTAAACAGTTTTGGTCCCAGTATGGACCCCTGTGGTACTCCACACGTATTGTGTAGACTCCCAGATGTATATTCTCCTAGCTTTACAAATTGTTTCCTCTTTGCTAGGTAGCTTTTAACCCAATTTAAGACTAAACCTCTAATTCCGTACCTTTCTAATTTTGAAATTAAAATAGTGTGATTAATTGTATCGAAGGCTTTTGTCAGATCCATGAATACTGCTGCTGCGCATCTTCTGTTGTCTATAGCAGTAGTGATTTCCTCCGTGATTTCCGTCAGTGCCATAGAAGTTGAAATGTTGGCTCTGTAACCATATTGACTACTTGCCAATAATTCATTCTTATTAATAAATTTGTCCAACCTATTATTAAATAGCTTCTCCACAATTTTCGAGAATTGTGGTAACAAAGAAACTGGTCGATAATTTGTAAATTGGTGTTTGTCTCCTTTTTTGAAAATTGGAACCACCTTGGCTGTTTTCATTTTGCTTGGAAATATTCCAGTCTGAAATGATAAGTTACTAATATATGTTAACGGGTCTGCGATCTCATTGATGACCCTTTTAATTGTTTCCATTTCGATTCCATGACAATCAGTTGATGTTTTTGCCTTAAAATGGTTAACAATGTCAGTGATCTCCTTTTTGGTTACAGCAGTGAGAAACATAGAATTAAGATTCCTATCAATAATATCAATCCCTTCATCAATTGTGTCTTGTTTTGGAATTTCCTCTTCCAGTTTTTGTCCAATATTTACAAAATATTCATTAAACATTTCAGCTACCGCATTCATGTCATTCCTGTAAGTGTTTCCAACCATGAAATAGGGAGGATAGTCTGCTTTCTTAACGTTGTTCTTTATAATACTATTTAAGATGCCCCAAGTTGCTCTCATGTTATTTTTGTTCTTATTTAGTACGTGACTATAATATTCCCTCTTACACACTCTCAAGATAGTTGTCAACTTGTTTTTGTATGTCTTATACTTTTGTTCTGCTTCTTTAGTCTGTTGAATGATAAATGTCCTGTATAATGTGTTCTTCTTCTTACAGGCGTTTTTTAGTCCTTTTGTCATCCATGGCTGCTGGTTTTTCTTTTGCTTCTTGGGCTTTTCTTGCCAGGGACAGTTCTTATCGTAGAGCTCCATATAAGTACCAAGGAAGCTGTCATATGCCTCGTCCACATCTGTTGCACTGTAGACACTCTCCCAACTTTGTTCTTCCAGACCTATCTTGAAGGCACGGATGTTATCCTCTGTACGCAATCTTTGAAAAGTCTTTTTTGCCTCCGCCTGTTTTTTCTTATAATGTTCATTGTAGATTGTAAACACTGGAAGATGATCACTGATGTCACTAATTAGCAGGCCACTGATGGTGTTGTTATCAAAGTCATTGGTGAATATATTATCGATGAGGGTGGCACAGTGGTCTGTTATTCTACTTGGTCTAATGATTTTAGGATATAAACTCAAGCTATACATTGTATCTATAAAGTCATCTATTTCCTTGCACTTGTTTGAGTTCAAGAGGTCAATATTGAAGTCTCCACATATGAAAATAGTTTTCTGACCTATGTCTGTAAACGTTGTCTTAATCCAATCCTCAAACATTCCAATCTTTGACTTTGGAGTTCTGTACACACAACTTATTAACACATTTTTGCTTTTTTCTTTACAGATTTCAATTGTTATACATTCTAAAATGTTATCAATGACAAATGACATATTCTTTACCATTTTGTAGTTCAAATGTTTGTCCACGTATACGGCCACACCTCCTCCATTTGCATTGTTCCTGTTTGCACACGTCATTTCATATCCTTCCAGCTCGAAGTCCATTCCTTTGTTAGCATTAATCCAAGTTTCTGAGATTGCTATAACTTTGAAAGGTTCTTTGAATTGATTCAAATATTGTTTAATATTAGTAAAGTTTGCGTTCAAGCTTCTGCTGTTTATGTGTATGATGGATAACTTGTCGTCGTTGATAAAACTGTTGTTGTATTGCTCCTCCGTATAATAACGGCAGTCGTTTGTAATGTGAGAGAAAAAATTTGAGTCTGGATCAATGTCTTTTTCCATATCCAATTGTTTGTGATCTGTAAAGTGAAAAATGTCCAATTGTAGATCTTCTTGTAGCATATTAAAGCTGTTTTCCTCCATGTTGGGAGACCTCAGTATCCTTCTAGGTCCTTGATGTCTTTGACAGCAAGAACTCTGGCCTCTGGTCCTCCATTTGCTTTGATGAAGATTTTGCAGTTTGCACTCCATGTTCCTTGAATCTTTCCTTGCTTCCTCAGATCACGTGCTTTCTTCGCAATCTCAGCGTTGCGCTTGGTCAGGTGGTCATTCATGTAGACATTTGTTCCTTTCAGCTTCTTTCCCTGTTTCAGCAGAGCAACCTTGTGTTTCCTGTTGGTGAATTTGACGATGATGACGGGTGTAGTGCGGTTCCTCCCATACAGTGGGATGCAAGTATCAATAGATTGGATGTCTACATCCACCTCCTTCGATTGCAAAAAATCAACAACTTGTTGCTCTGTTGAGGCGACATCCCTTTCGTCTGGTTCTTCAGTATTCGCCACTGCTCTGGCATAGGACCTTGGTTTAATTCGAAGTCCCGTCACGACCACGTCATTCATTCGTGTGTTCTGATCCATGTCATCTATGGTGTTTTTCAGCTTCTCAATGATTTTATCCTTTTCTTCACATTCTTTTTTGAGAGTGGCTCCCAGTGCATCATAACTTTCCTGTAATTTTTTATTCTCCACTCTCAGACCTTGCATTTCTCTTTGTATGGCGTTGGTAGTCTCTATCAAACTATAAATTAGTTGATGCAGGGAGTTGGAATTCTCCACAAGTTGCTGCATCTGTTTTCCATAATCCTCCATGGTTTTCGCCATAGTATACTCACTCTTTTCCATTGAACTTCTTTCTTGCTTTTTTGCGCGGTGTTTAACCTTCTGCAAGGCTGTCGCTGTTGCTTTGTCTATATTTCCACTCAAAAGTGTGTGAAAGTACTGATAATTAAAAATTTTGGATGCGTTGTTGTGAGTTCACCACCACTGAAAAATATTTTTGTGCATTTGAGCTGACATAATTCTGAGAATCTTTTATAGCACTGCAGGTGTTTCATAATTGGGGAGATGCCTGGTGGGATACACTGTGGTTGTCTTTGATCATGCATGTCTTGTTAAATATGATGAAATAAGCGATGTCATCATTCTGAATGTAACATAACATATCATACAGTATATGTATGTAATTATCGTATACTATATACTGTATATATTTGTATACAATTATGCTTTTTTTTCTAGGTTGCTAAAATCGTCATTGCATGCATGACATGGTTTGCATGTTCTCGCTGTGCATGCGTGGGTTTTCTCCGGGTTCTCTGGTTTCCTCCCACATTCCACAAACATGCATGTTAGGTTAATTGGCGACTCTAAATTGTCCATAGGCATGAATGTGAGTGTGAATGGTTGTTTGTCTGTATGTGCCCTGCGATTGGCTGGCGACCAGTCCAGGGTGTACCCCGCCTCTTGCCTCTGGGATAGGCTCCAGCATACCCCCGCGACCCTAGTGATGATAAGCGGCATAGAAAATGGATGGATGGATGAGAAAATCGTCATTTGATCGAATCCACCATTCATTTGATCATTTTAAAAATTAAATTTGATTGAAAATTGTGAATACAACTTGTTAGTTATATTTTTTAAACTACCCACACCAAAAGCGGTTGTCACTCCAAAAGCCAAATGCAGGCCGTGAACGACATCAGATTGGCCCGCTGGCCGCTTGTTGGAAACGCCTCCTGTATGAAACACCACGCCTTAGCGGAGATAATCATGCTCAGCTTTGATTGACGCAGTCAGAAAGGCCATGATGTAACTAAAAGAAGTATTCTTAATTGAAAAGAGCGGCTTTGTTACCAGTGGTTTTCTTCTGGCGTTCTCACTGGTGCTGCACTCTATGTAGTCTGCAGCCGCGAAGGACGCTCCATGCGCAATGACCACTTCAAAATGCCAGAGCAATTTGAGAGGTGGGACGCTGTCATTTGGTTAAAAACCTTCACTGGAGCCACCCAAACGCCACATCATCATGCGGAAAAGCGTGATGTTTGTTTTAAAAGGATATGAGAGGCGATATAAGCCTCAGGAAAGTGAAGACGTGCTGCTCATTTTCAGATTGTGTTTGTGTGCGTGTGTGCGTGCATGTGTGTGCATGGCTGGTCCTATTGGAAATATCATTAATTCATTTCAAATGTGTGTTCATTTCTGCAGATCTGCATGTTTTCGGATTCCATTAGTAAGTAATGATGGAAACACCTGCGTCTCTTCCCTCTGAGGTCAAATTTAGCCTCTCAGTGTGGGTGTGTGTGTGTGTGCCTGTGTATGTGTGTGTGTCTGCCTGCCAAATTGTGCTCCTGTGCATGTCAGACAGATCAACTTTGCTCCAGTCAAAAAAAAAAAGGCGGGGGTGGGGGGGGAGTGTGGTCT
Source organism: Dunckerocampus dactyliophorus (assembly GCF_027744805.1). Taxonomy (NCBI): domain Eukaryota; kingdom Metazoa; phylum Chordata; class Actinopteri; order Syngnathiformes; family Syngnathidae; genus Dunckerocampus; species Dunckerocampus dactyliophorus. The sequence continues at coordinate 6,054,486 of NC_072836.1, read as the reverse complement.
GAAAATAGTCCTGATCGAAGTGTAGTGTTTCACATTACATTGCACAAAGGAGAGCGGTGCAGACCCAGCAGCCATGACTGTGGTGTCTTCTGTCACTTTTCTAGACACTTCTTCCCAAATAGCACACTAGACTACTTAAAAGGATGCTGCTCAAGGACAAACAATTTATGTAATCACGTAAACTGCTCAGTAAAATTGACATAATTTAGTCTGTTTGTCTGCAACGTCCTATCAGTGTGGAATTTTTGCATTTTCATGATATTTAAATGACAAGTCACACACTGATGGTGTCGTAAGAAAGGAAAAAACTGAATAAAGCTTAACATCAAAACACCTAGATTCCTAATTTTGGCAGTATAAAAACTCAAGAAATGATTGATTAGCCCCATGTGCAAAGCCTGTTCCTAATAAAATAAACGAAAACAACATTATCCCTGCTTTTAGTCGAAGCAACACCAGGCAAGTGACATTTTTTGACACCCTGAGTTTAATGGTGTAAATCAACTTTTTCTGTAATAAATGTAACAAACTAACAAATTCTAACATATCCAGACAAGTGTGGGTAACATGTGACACTAAATTACTCATTTTGGCCCAAATTATGCATGTTCAGTGATATTTCTGACCTCACAATAGCTGACATTTGTTGCGTTACATAGATGTATAGCATGAGTATAGTGACAATGACTGTCAGTGATTATTAATATAGCAACATAGCCAGAGCCTCGTACTATTCTAATAACGTGGCTGGAGATTTAAAGAACAGATGAAGGCCTCCTCCATCTTGATGGATTCACTCCTTTAACAATTCCATGATATAATAGCCGCTGACTCACATTATTACTCCTTGGCAGCTTCATACAAAGCTTTATATATTGGGCTGAAAGGGTAATAATATAAAGAGGCACTGACTCAGACATAATTTTAATCACGCACATTCAGAACAGAGTGAATAGTTATAAGCTGAAGTTCTAAAAGACGTCACTGCCCCCTTTGTCTATCTTTAAATGTAAAAAGAGAAAATAAATCATCATTATTAGGAGTATTTTCATCTTAATTTTCATCTTAATTGGACGCACCCTGTTGTCACACTAGAGGGCGACATTTGTCTGTGTTCTGCCATGTTCAGCTCCCCAGAGAATGTTATCTAAGATTTATGCAAAGGAAACAATGAGCAACTATTTGCTTGGAGAGTTTTACCATCATTTTATCACTTCATCCATCATAGTGATGTTATGGTTTAACTTTGCCAGGTCTTTTTATTCCCTTCTGCAGCTCCCAAAATAAATGTAGAGGATCGTAACTGCGTATCCTCTTGTTGTTGACATTGTAAACCCACATTAAGTTCCCGACTCTTTTTGTTTAATATTGATTATGTTTGCTTTAGTTCAGTTATGGCACATTGATATATGAGCCCTAATAAATGTCATGGTGAGCCTTTTAAAAACACTTTTTGTGTTTGGCATGTGAGCTATTTTGACTCAAATTATAGGATTTTTTTGTTGTTGTTGTTGTTGTCGTCCATTAAATGTCCGTCAGACCACAATGAGAGCACGAGAGGTGAAAATACCATGTACAGCGGTACCTCTAAGGTGGAACACAACCCATTCTCAGACGTCAACTTTGTTCACATTTGATAAATGAAATACAATCTCTTCCAGAATCAAACTGTTGCCAACTTAAATCTGTACAGGGAAAACTGTTTTAATGGATAAACAAGTTATCCATGGTACTATAAACCCAAATTCAATTAAAACTACTTATTTGATGACGTGTAAGCGTGGCGCACCATCTATTATTAACACAAGTGTAAAAAGAAGTTAACAGCAAAGGGAGATGGAATATGGTGAGTCTCTTCACATTTAGTTCTCCTAAGATTCCAAATAACGAGTGGTAAAATGTTCCTTCAGTTCCAAAATTTTAGGTGTGGAGTCTCCCTGTTTATGTCCCTTGAGGTGGTCACAATGGGGTTGTTGTTGTTATTGTGGCCCGATGTGGCTGATGAGTGACCGTCCTAAAATAGGTTGTTTGCCTGTCTGGTGGCAAAACAGCTCTTCACTGGCCGCTCTTCCCGTTGAACGAGGCAAACTTTGGGGAAGAAATGGATTGTAGAAGCCTTCATTGGATGAAAAGTGACACTTCTTCAACAAAAAGTCCTGTTGCCTCAATGCAACCTTTGCGCATCACACTTTTGTTTATTCGACATCTTATTTGTATAATGAAGGTTTTGTCCAAATTCACATTTTGGTCTCCCATTGGTTTGTACATTAAGCAAGCAGTATCTAGCATGTCAGGGCGCTCACGGTCCCCAGACTCGTATGAGATATCAGCCAAGCTACTCGAGTTCACTGAAACTCATCACGGCGTTCAGAAAAGAATCATGTTTTCCGTGCGGACCGTGCGGGAATGCTCTCCCCCCTCCAAGAAAAAAAACCTTGTGGCCTTTGCAGGGCCGTGATGCAAATGCCATGTGGGTGTGGGATCTGGAGTTGACGGCTTCGGGCCTGAGTAAATAGTGCAGCAGCCATTCCTGGCATTGCTGTGTATGGTGCAGGAAGGAAATGTCTGTAATCAGGGGGGAACTTCACGGTTTCCCATAGCTGCCTCAGGAAGTGGATTGGTAGCAGGGTAGATGACGAGGAGTTAAGTGTGCCTTCATAAGCGCTTCTGCAGCTCATGCAACTCGGTTCTAAATATCATATTGTATTTCTCATTTGCATCTTGAACAAGATATTGCATTATAATTCTGAAGTGACTTTTGAATTTGATGGTTCCCATGTGGAGTTTTTATAGTCTCCTGAGGATTCAGAGAGACTAAAGTTGTACAGTCACTTCCTGCCTTCCAGCGGACCAAATTTTCTTGAGATGCAAAACGTTGAAAGCCTACCAATGTGTGGAGGATTAATGTTCTTATTGCCTCCAGAAGGACAATTTAATATATATTTTATGTTAGTTCATTTGTTTAGAAAAAAGGGTGGTTCTAGACAGGAACCCTGGGGCACTCCTTGCAGCTGATTCTCACTGGCTTTTTGGAAGTTCTACTGTTGAAATCTTCTTTCTACCAATCACATACCCTCTTTCAAACCCATTTGATTCTGAACATCCATCCATTCATTTTCTCTACCGCTTGTCCTTACTAGGAGGGGTCACCAGCCAATTGCAGGGCACATATAGACAACCATTTGCACTCACTTTCACGATTTGAAACATTTCTAAATAATTTCATAATATTAACTCACACTAGACATGTCTTACAGTATTTTTGTCTGGTTGGGCTGATGTCGTTGAGTTAGGCTGTCCTTCAACTATCGGGGATACCATCAGGTTCCTCTGCCAGAATGAAAATATGGGTTAAGAAGAACAACCTTAAATTGAGCCTGTAATTACATGCTGCAACAGATTTTTCCTTGTAATTATTTGCCCTTTAAGATTTGCGACGACTGCTTGCCCAATTCATTTATAATGGACATTCAGTGTGCTGGTCTGGAAAAGTGTATGCGGTTCCAGGTCTTGACGCCATTTCCCTATGCAGGTCACTTTATACGCAGTCATTTATTAATTACTTTTAGACCTCAAACACATATAAAGTGTCTAATGTGACTTTAATACTGTTGCTGGCCTAATCGAAACACTCCCGTTGAGTCAGCAGAGCTTCATGGCTGCTATCATACACGAAATAAGTCTTAAAATGTCTCTTTTTCTCTCACTTAAGAAAGTGTTAAGACCAAATGAGAAATTAAACGTTTGTGTTACGCTTTTGCATTTCTGGCTTCTGCATGACTGTGGCCCTGCCGACTTGCACTGCTCTTTCTCTGCTGTGTGGGGCGGGAGAGAGCTCTGCCCCAAGTTGCCACAGAAACCGCACAGTAAGTGCATATTTTTTTAATCAGACCTTCAGGGACGCAATTGATGGTGCCAGATGAATTCTGCCTGGCAACCCGTTGCCAATGAGCAAATGAAGCTATTTTTGGTCTGTTTTTGTTTGGAAGCGTATGTCATGAGTCAAGGCCGCCGGAGGGTTAATTAGAGCTATGGGAAAGTCACAGTCTGTTGAAATCTGGGAATGCTGGACAAGTGTGAAGGAGTCACCCACCCCTTTTGGTGTCGCTGTAACATTCTTTTTTTCATGATGACACAAGGGAAGTGTTATATTCCAGATGCACAAAAAAACGTCTTTTTTCCTCCCCTTTTTGTCCGGGCTACTTGTGGTGCCGGCTTTTTATAGCTCCCCGGGCTTATCTGTGCTAATGGCAAAATAGTGTGTGTTTTTATAACACACTGTTATTAAAGAGACAACACATTGTCATTATGCAGCTTGTTGAAGCTAAGGGCAATTTGTCACATTTTGTAACAAGTGGATAATTTGCAAATGTGAAAAATATTTATTGGAACAATGAATTGGAACTGCTATTTATTAGTCCATAATTATTAGTCAGTGTGAAAGAAAACCCACATCAGGCTCGGTGAAAAATGTGCTATTTCAGGGCTTTCGAACACAAACCAAAAAAGCTCAAACAGTAGCGCCCCCTACAAATTGTCCCTGCCACCAGTTTCAATGATCATCACCAAAATTGGTAGAGACATATCTGCCATGACAGGATGCACAAAACAGTCTCAAGAACTCATGTTGGCAAACAAACAGGAAGGTGGCCATTTGGGCTTGAACCGGCTACTTTGAGCCGCATTTTCACAAACTCCTCAGAGGGACTTTGACCAAATGAGCCCAAATCAAACTCACAGATATGAGACAGACGGACAATGACAAAGCAAAGCATTTTAGTTAATGTTGTAGGATGTGGGCGGGGCATGGCGACACATTTTTATGGTCAGACTGATGATTGACCAGACAAATTTTAATAACTCAGCTGCACAAAGTCTTGATCATCATTGCAATGGCATAATTGTGCATAATTGCACAATGCTGCTTGTCCTCAGCATGTGTGAATTGTGTTGCCGCAGTAGGACACAATAAATGTACATTATGGTCTGTTTAAGAATTAAATATACAGTAGTGCTCCACATAAAATCCTCTCTGGAGAAAGTTGAATTTGGACCCACAGGCCGACATCTTGGAGTCATCAACATAACTGAGCATATCTGATAACCATTTTATGATATTTATAGAAAGTCTATGAGATTATTTAGCCATTTGAGAGTGTAACACAATAGATCACCATACGGGGCATAATGAAGCATCAGAAAATACATGATCTAATGCTTGCTCAATGCTATAATCGTCTAGTTTGAGTTCGGTAAATCACCTGAGTCACATTTCTCAGAATTGCGATGACAACATTGTGGGTTGCAAGATTATCAGTTCATTTTAATACACAGGAATTCATTTCATTTGGTAGTAATCTTGGTGGAGCAATTTTGGGGCGGAAAGTTGTGTCCAAACAGGCTTAAATGCTTTCTTATGGAAGCAATGTGCAAGGTTCCTCATGAAACATAGTACCACAGGTTTGCCTCCTGCCCAAGCTACTGTTGGACAACAATTGGGTCTTCATCGTGTCCTAAGGGCTTTGGTGACAGATCAGTCTTTAGCCACCCTCTAACGAAAAACACCCCTCTAGGGCAGCTCTGCTTTTTATGCACAGTAGTTTAAACCCCTTGGTGAACCTCTGGATCAGCTTCTGCTCAAGTTTCTGTCAGTCAAAACAGCTCTGCTTTGAGCTTCTTCAACTCTTTTCCCAGATGTGGGTGACTTGGCTGGGCTGTCCTGCACGCTAACCTGGCTTTTCACGCCTTTTGTGCGGCTGTTTGCGTAGCACACAAAGAGAGTATCTTGCCTTTGTGCATGTGAGTTTGAGCGTTTTTTTGTTTGTGGAGAACATAGTTGTGGTGACCGTGAAGGAGTAGGATCTCGACACGCATGGAGGACGTACGAAATATCTGAACTTGCATTGGCTATACTAATTAAGTATGTGGCGCATCACACACATAGGAGTCCTGAGTGCGACGTATGAAAAAAATTGACATTTTGCCCGCACCTGACACCAGGAAAACCTGAAAAACAACCTGAAAAAACTTAAGCACCCGTCAAGTTTGTTTGACATGACAAAGAACATACAGTATGTGGCCGGTCTGCGGCCAGTCCACGGCTCAAAAATCAGCACATCACATGTGCGCCCTCTATGCATTTCTTTCTTTTTTTGCACATAGACCGGCCGTAGGAGCCCCTACAACCAGTTGTGACTTAGGCTTAAGATGTGGACCACGGATGTCGGTTTTGGCGTGTGTCCTGTCTCAATTCAACACATGCATGTATTGTTTTACTACTCAAAGTGATTGTGTTTATATAATACACAATGGACTTGTTGGGGCATTGACCGTATCCTGTCCCATTCTTTATCCCATGACTGAAAGCCCGATGTGGTTATAGTTTAAAGAAAATAGAGAGTAACCTCAGGAGTTATAATTCCCACTGGTTGCTTAAGTCAGTCTCATTCACAGAGTGGATGAATGACGGCCATGAGAGGGTTGTTGCTCATCAGCCTCTGGATGGTACAGTTCAGTTTGGTTTTTGCGTTTGGGATTGGTACTTCAGAAAAGGCTACGAAGAAGTGTTTTTTTTTTATTTGTTACACTATCTAATCTAGAAAGTTAAGTAATGAGATGAATGGCGGCCTCTCTTGCAGCTGCGTGGAGCACAGCTTCAAAGAATTACTGAAGGCCCGCAGGGATTTTCTTCTGGCTTTCCCATCGTTCGCTGAGGCTTAAACTTAGGGATGTGACGGCAATGAGGGTGAAGACTCGTCAAGAAAAGAAATTCAAAGTTCCAGATGCGGTCTCTCCAAACATCTTATCAGATTTTTTTTTTTTTTTTCCACATTTTCATACACGCACTCATGTTGAGTCAACGTTAAGTATCGTTAAAAATACAGTAAAGTTGAAGTCAGTCCATTCAGGATCAGTTTATGTCCCGAGCCGTGTGTCAAAAATGGACATTTTTATGGGCGTATCAGTTACTGGTAACACTTCACAAAGAGGTACACAAAATTACAGTAATTAATGAGGAACGAACCTACCGAACCTTAACCCTAACCACTACTCATTTGTTACTCATTAGTTCTTCATTAGTTCCACAGTAACTTGTCAAAATTTGTGTGCCTCAGTCATTAGTTCCTCATTAGGTCCTCATTAGTTCTTCAGTAAGTACTGTATTTTTGTGTGCCTTATTATAAAGTATGACCCAATTACTTGCTGATTTTCTCCATTCGCTGATAGTCCCGGAACCAGGAAAGCGGGATCTGCTGTGATCAGTTCCAAACTTTATATCACATACTTTAAAGGGATAGTTGGGATTTTTTGACTTGAAGTTGTACAGTATGATATGCCCATAGGCAGGGTAGTGCATCAACAGACTTTTTTCACCCGACTTTGTCCCATGAGCTGAGTTCTGGTCGGTTTTTGGTGATAAAGAAAGTAGTTCCAGCTCGGCAGCGCACAGTGATACGAAGGGAGAGAAAATAACATCGAGCGATTGTGAGGTCTGACTTTTTTCGGTTTTGTGATGCAAATGTATTACTCTTTTGAACACATATTGTTTTGTGACTCTAGATTAACTGTCACACAAGTGTAAAAAGAAGTTAACCACCGCTAACTGTGACACATAAAAGCAATAACACACTCAACTACAACTCTGATAGTTTGAAGTTTTATATTTTGCCAATTTACGAGGCGCATTTTCCTACGATTTGTTGGTTGAATCCTGTATTGTACCGAGGCGAAATTTAAAGGTTCCACTGTATATTTCTTGAGCTCCACCAAACTTCGATCCGGGTGCTTTATGATGCATCTAATTCCTCTATTGAAGACGTTGCCACAATACGACCCTGACGTTTTTTTTTACAACAGAGATTAATAAGATTAAGATTAATAATTACAGTGCCATCTTTTTAAGAGCCTGCATTGAGTCAGGAAGACCTTAAAACTAACACTTTGGCTTGCAAATTTACAGGCAGCATCTTTGCTAACCAGCTGTCGTTCCCTACCTAACGCCTAACGGCTGCAGCCTACGACACCATGAGACCTTCTCAGATATTCACCTGGAAATCAACACCAGTCAAAAACCCAGAAGGAATTGTTGTCTGGGTTTTACCTTAAATTCTTCGGTGAGCTGCATGGATGACTCTTTCATTACAGTGCACCTGTGTTTGATTACAACGTGCCAATCATCAGACAAGGACAGAAGCCCTCTTAAAGCTTTTAAGTGCTGCTTTATAGTCAGCTGATGGTGTTTTGGAGTTTGGTTGACATCGCACTCTTGTAATGTTGGTGAGATTAGACTGAATATTATCGGGAGTATTTGCATTTTCGCTTGTCTGAAGGGCCTCCATGGTAATGCTAGCTTTTCATCTTCAAAGAAATCTGGGAGGAAAAAGATGCTTGGATGGATTTTTGGTTTTGAAGACCAGTTTGGCGCTGAGGGTCACGTTCCTCGTGAGTTTCTCCACCAGGAAAAATACAATGTTATGCTTCTTTGGACATGCAAATTAGTTGAGTGAATCAGCAGCGGTTCTGCTGGTCGCAGACAACTAGTGCACTCAATTGTTCCTCGCTTCCTGAAAGACGCATCAATCATTTCTTAATCAGTTAATTGAATATTTCCTACACCGGTTATATTGTAGTAGAGTACAATTGGTTATATAGATAGATAGATGGCCAAATCAGCAGTAATTATTTACAATAAAGCCAAAACATTAAGAGAAAAAGCTGCAATCTAACGAGAAAAAGTTGTAATTTTACAAGAATAACATCGTAATATGATGAGGAAGCATAACGTCATTTTAGTAGCATTGAGTTGAAATACTAAAGAAAAAAAGTTTTGTTTTTTTAAAGTCGTAATGTTATAAGAAAGAAACAATAAAGTTGGAAAGATTTTTTGGAAATTTGGTTTCTGAAAAAGTTACGGGAATAAAGCCCAAATATGATGCGAATAAAGTCATCATTATGAGAAGAAAATTTACAAGAAGAAAGTTGGAATAGTTATAGTAGTATAAGTAATAATAGTAAAGAAAAATGTGGTAAAGAAAATGTTTTTTTTAAGTTGTCATGAGAAACAAAACAAACTAAAGTTGTAATTTTTAGAAAATTTGCTGAAAAAGTCATATTATAGGAATAAAATGCAAAAAAAAACAACAGCAAAAATGGGAAAAAAAAGGTCAAAGTTCATTAGTCCAATAGTACGCTTTTTTCCCTATTTCATAAAGCTGAGATGCAGTCTTTTTTAAATATATAGAACTTCTTAGCATATCTACATGTGTTGCTTTACAAAATGTCAAAGTGGCCCTTACATCCTTTTATTTTTCAGTATGTGGCCATCGCTAGAAAAAGTTTGGACACCCCTGCCTTACTGTACCGAACCATGACCTTAAAAACAAGGTTTTGAAGACTTCCTCACTGGATAAAGCCGCTACTTTCTAATGTTGCTTTCTTTGGAATACATCAGAAAATTCTAAAGGTTATGCAGTGCGCTACATTATAGTTGTCTACAAGCATGCAATCTTAGTTTTCTTTGTAAAAGCAACAATTTTGATGCGGCTCTTGCATTGGAGCTTAGTGGTTTCCGTCTCTAATGTTGTGGCGGTACATGACTTCATTTGTGGCGCAGCCATAGCAAAGTGCGTTTTTTCATTTCAATTGTGAGCAATTGTGAATGTTTTCATCCTCCAGTGAAGTGTGACTATAGTAGAGACAGCTGTTTGGGGCGGTTGTGGGGGCAACAGATGGATGCAATAATCCGATAATGAATGCGATCGTCATCAAAAGCTGAAAATGACTTGTTGCGGTGCAGACGAGAGTTCACGTCATCGTTATTGCAGCGTAGTCTAATCGATGCCTTGTTCTTGTTTATTGGCTGTGCGGCAACCAGAAACAGCAGTGTTCTTCTGGACTGGAATGGAGGTTTTTAGAACCAGACAGTGGTTCTGACTGTTAGGCACAACAGATGTGTAAGACGTTCATTATTGTTTTGTTCCTCTGTCGAATTGCACATTCCTGATGCTGCCAGAGCGCTCCCGGTGTTAGCCATTATTCCCTGTAAATAGGGACTCGTCACACTTCCTCTAATCTCATTCGCTTTACCGACAGTCCCGCTCGGCTTTGACGTTTTCGTACATTTCCTGAAAGCCCACATCATTTATCAAGAAGTCTGTGGTTCATCTCTTGCCCAGCATGTGCTGTCTTGTTCAAAATCCTACATTTGAAAAGCCAAAGTCATCTCTGAACTCACTAGCCTTAACTTCTTTTGGCTCTAGGAAGGCACCACAATTAGAGTTTGTTTTTAATCTCACTTCCTGTCAGCGTGTTTAGCTGTACCACTACTATAAAGACCCCGCAAGGTTTACTTTTGTTCTTTTTTGCGTTCCCTTTACAAGTTGTAAAAGCAGCGAAATGACCAAAATAGCAGCGCTGCAATGGGGAAATTACGATAAAACTTGTTGAGAAGGCACATAAATTACCATGAACAAGATAAGCTTCTGTGTCCCTGAGGGCTTTTGCGTGTGTATGCTTGCTCATGTCATTGTTATTTAGGACTTGATAAAGAGTAAACAAAACACTTCTCACGGGAAAGCTGCCTGCTGCTTGTTAGAATACGTCCATAATGAACAAATAGTCTCCAAATTGTCTTCATGTTTCATCAGGGTTATGTCATAAAGTCAAGCAGAGCAGCCTAGAGAGGGTTAACACAAGTGCTGCTACGTTCCCTCCTACTGATCTTAACCAAGCACACACACACATTGGCTGAACACACACTTTTTTTCTCCTCAGCTGAGTCCAGAGCCTGAGAGGGAGGAGGGGCGGCCGGCCGCTAGCGAGACCCAGCTGTCGTTGGCTCAGAGTCGTGTTCGTCCCCGCCGTCTTCTCGTCTGGCCTGGTCGCTCCATGGGACTCCAGAGGTGGCCCCCCAGCACAGCAGCACTGTCCTCCATGGCCTGCCTCCATGTGGAGACCCCCTCCATCTGCAGGGGGAAGTTCAAATCAGGTAACTTTATTCTCAGGTTATTTATTGATATTGTACAGCGCATGCGGGGGGAGGGGGTGGGGGGGTTGTGATGAGTCAGACTCAGCCTCCCTGACCAGGAAGTGACAAGGCAGAACTTAAGCTCTTTTTTTGAATGTGCCGCCATTCTGTAACTGCTCCAATGCTATGGTCGCCGGGTTCGTGGTCTACAAAAGCAAATAGACGCCAGCATCTCTACTTAAGTCGAAAAACTGGCAGTAGCTGCATTTGAAGTATCACATCCAGCAGCTTTATCTAGCTCCGCATGTGCTTTAAAATGTTAATACGTGGTACACTTGCCGTGCATGCTACAGTTGCTGGGTCTCGAATTAGATGAAAAAAAACATTTGCAGTTTTATTTGCTGCTGTATTCGCTTTAAAATGTTAACACGTTGCCATACTGTTGTTTACAATGAACTAATGAACGGCATTAATGCTGGCCATTACAACATTGGTTCTGCTGATGCTGTGTTGTGCACAAATGAAGATGTAATATATTAATTACTAATTATCGCTTGATTCCAGCTTGATTCCTCTTTGCGGTTTAGATCAATAAGATCAACTGTCATGCAAGTGTAAAAATAAGTTAAGCACTGCTGGTATTGAAAGGAAAGGTAACAAAAACAAGCTTGGAAAAGCAAAGGCGTCATGTGAAGGTGCTTTGTGCCTCATCTGTTAACGTTCTTCATTGTCAGGCAAGTGTAAAAAGAAGTTAACCACTGTGCAGAGTTCCTCTGTCGGTGCTCACGTCATGCACGACACCGGTTTCCCAGGCTGAGGTTTTGTATGACTTCAGCATCAAAGATTTTCCCCAAAGGACCCTCATACTACTTGGCGATCGTTTTTTGCAAGTATTTAAATTGTGCAAAAAGCAAGAAATCAACATGTTATGCATATATTACTGAAAAAACATCCTCTGTTTACAGCTAGCAGTCATTATATTAATAATAATAATCCACAAGGCATATCCATTTCAACTTTTTTATAGACAGGCTAGCACAAACAAGTGCATTAAAATGAGTTAAAGTGTTTTGGAGGCTAACTATTCACATTAGGATTAATGAAATGCAGTTAGCTCGTATCTGATGATGCAGAGTGTAGCCAAGGCCAATTGGTGTTTGATTTCCCACCGTGCAGTGCAAAATCAAACATAGATGGACGTCAGATAGACGTGTTCCCCCGTTTAAGTGTAGAAAAATGCATCTGAAGGTCTGTTTGTGATAAATGGAGCTGTAATATGACGGCCCGCGTCTTTGCTGCATCAGATAACGCTGAGAGCCGTCTTTGGATATTTATAACCAATAAAGCCAACATAACTTGGCACGGTGTTCTTTCTAAACTTTATTCATCTTTGCCTTGGCAAGAAGGCATCTCCAGCAAACCACTATTTGTTCTCTTCCTACAAAAGAATCCAATCAAATAGGAATCAAACAGGGCCGGGAGAGGAGAGAGGTTGCGTCAGTCGGCAGGGATTTTTGGTGGTCGTTCCTCCACAAGCTCTTGTTTACGCTCTGCTGGAGAGCAGGAGAGAGCGTCAGGCGGCTGACTTGGCAGGGAGGAGGTTAGCCAGGGTTCACGACAAGCTGTCACATTGTCAGGAGCACCTCCAGGCACTGGATTGTGCCCCCTTATATTAAATGTTCTAAAGCTGCGAGGCACTTTTGATGTTTCTTGATATGCACTCATAAATTTCACTGCTTGGGGCATTCTTTCCAGGTCACAGCGACTGTAAATACTTAGTCGGACCAAGTCTCTAAGTATGCTAGCCTGGTCTCTGCAGCTCCCGGAGTCTTTGGTCTGCTTTGACTCTGGACCCCTTTTTGCCCTCCGGGTTGATAGCCTACGATCGGCCCCGCAACCCCGCATCCAGCCCCCTTAAACTTACATTTCATGGTTCCCAGGCCTTGTTCTCACAGCTGCCCGGTTTATTTTTGCTAGCATGAGTCAGAGTGGGCTGTTCAGACGCAGCGCTTGTCCCAGTGGAGACGTGCAGGTCCGTGTTGTGTGTGTGTTGTGTGTTTGTTGTGTGTGTATTTATGAGGGGGTAGATGTTTCCCTTGAGTCGCCTTGTAGATGTAGCTACGCTGACTTTTTGTCAATACGGAGGCGGCGATTTGGGGCCTCCGTCACCATCAACTTCTGAAGTAACTTGACCACACCCACTTAGCTATAGACACCATTGGGACACGCCTCCCAATCAGATCAATCGGGCTTCTTATCCATTTTTTAATAAGGGCCCCTCAGTCAATGAGCTCATTTCCATTTTTACTGATTTCTGGGTTACATTTTAATATTTTGGTTGCTATTCCAGTTGCACACTTTCTGTATGTCGTCTGTCTCAGTACTTTTGTCCATGAAGTGTCTTCAGTGATACTAAAAACAAGTAGATATGACTCATTGATGACTCATTAACAAGGTTTATACCCCCCCAGCTCGTTGTGTAATGCTACTAACCGTTTACTTTCATGTCTCCAATCACCATGAATGAAGTGTATGCGGTTTCGTCCACTTCCTCTCCGTCTGAATACAGGAAGTCAATTGTACGTCTGCAGTTGTTAGCCTTTGACCTTTGCCGTTTATTACAAAACACCAAGTGCACCGCGGGACCCAGCGGGACACCTGAGCCGGCTCGCTGTTTTGATGACTTACTGTAGCTTTTCAATTAGAATTGTTCAACTTTTCTTTCTTTTTTTTTTGTTCTGTCTTTGCCCTCGCAGCCCTTCAGATCTGCTTGCAGCACAGACGAAGTCGCGAGCAACTCGTGGAGCAAGGCATCATGCCCCGTAAGTGTGCACCTTAGTGTACCAGAAAATATATGCATTTCATATTTGAGCAACGCAAACCGTTTTTGGTGAAAAATATTATACGATATTAAAAGAAAAAAAAAGTTTTGTGAAAAAAAATCATTTTCGATGAACAGAAGTCTTTAATTTTCTATATACTATATACTTAATAGAAGTAAAATATAATAAATAATACATAATATATCCTATATATATGTATATATAAAATAAAATATAATAAACAATTCATTAAATGCGTTTAAATGAAATATTTGAATAAATAAAAATGATTAATTTGCCCTATAATCAACCCCGGAGTGCCAGTGTATTGCATACTTTTGTGTTTAGCTTGATAATAACACCTTGAAATCTGTTTATCTGATCTCGGTTGGCTGTGTTTTTGATTCTATAGTTATTTTTTTTCATTTTGACACAGTGTATTAACACGCTGGGCCTAAAATCACCCAAAGACCTCAAATTCAAGTTGTGAAAGTGTTGATATTTTTCATGTAAAAATGTCCAATGAACCCTTTTTCAAAGTTAGAATGGAACATGATGTAACAAATTGATGGCTTACGTTTCCCCAATCCTCTGCAACCCAACGGCTGTTCATGCTTGGATGGACTGACCACCAGTACGAAGGTGGTGTCATCTTTCATTGCCTGTTTACTTTTCCTTTAAAAGCAGCTGTCTTTCATTTGTTGAAGGCGCTTACAAATGACAAGTAATCATGGTGAACATCGCTGACCATGAATCTGGTTTTACTCCATTGAATTCCCCCATTTAAGGACTCGTGGGCTCTTCGAAATCTCCACTTCACGTCAGCGAGGTCAAAGGTCTGAGGTCTGAGTTCAATAAATTTGCAATCTCGAGTGGTCGGACCGCTTGCTAGTGGAGCTCATAGTTTATTTGTATGGAAACGTGTGCTTTGTTGTGAAACCACTCCAAAACACAAGGGGGCAGCACATGTTGATTACATTGCAGATTCCCTAATTAGCAGAACTTTCTTACCATGAATTTTACCGTTATTCCAACACACTTTTATGTTGTAGTGACCAAAGTCATGATAGCTTAGTGGTACTACAGCGTAGTACTCCAAGGACAAGCGTAAACAAGTCATGATAGCTTAGTGGTACTACAGCGTAGTACTCCAAGGACAAGTGTAAACAAGTCATGATAGCTGAGTGGTACTACAGCGTAGTACTCCAAGGACAAGCGTAAACAAGTCATGATAGCTGAGTGGTACTACAGCGTAGTACTCCAAGGACAAGCGTAAACAAGTCATGATAGCTTAGTGGTACTACAGCGTAGTACTCCAAGGACAAGCGTAAACAAGTCATAATAGCATAGTGGTACTACAGCGTAGTACTCCAAGGACAAGCGTAAACAAGTCATGATAGCTTAGTGGTACTACAGCGTAGTACTCCAAGGACAAGCGTAAACAAGTCATAATAGCATAGTGGTACTACAGCGTAGTACTCCAAGGACAAGCGTAAACAAGTCATGATAGCTGAGTGGTACTACAGCGTAGTACTCCAAGGACAAGCGTAAACAAGTCATGACAGCTTAGTGGTACTACAGCGTAGTACTCCAAGGACAAGCGTAAACAAGTCATGATAGCTGAGTGGTACTACAGCGTAGTACTCCAAGGACAAGCGTAAACAAGTCATGATAGCTTAGTGGTACTACAGCGTAGTACTCCAAGGACAAGCGTAAACAAGTCATGATAGCTGAGTGGTACTACAGCGTAGTACTCCAAGGACAAGCGTAAACAAGTCATGATAGCTGAGTGGTACTACAGCGGAGTACTCCAAGGACAAGCGTAAACAAGTCATGATAGCTGAGTGGTACTACAGCGTAGTACTCCAAGGACAAGCGTAAACAAGTCATGATAGCTGAGTGGTACTACAGCGTAGTACTCCAAGGACAAGCGTAAACAAGTCATGATAGCTGAGTGGTACTACAGCGTAGTACTCCAAGGACAAGCGTAAACAAGTCATGATAGCTTAGTGGTACTACAGCGTAGTACTCCAAGGACAAGCGTAAACAAGTCATGATAGCTTAGTGGTACTACAGCGTAGTACTCCAAGGACAAGCGTAAACAAGTCATGATAGCTGAGTGGTACTACAGCGTAGTACTCCAAGGACAAGCGTAAACAAGTCATGATAGCTTAGTGGTACTACAGCGTAGTACTCCAAGGACAAGCGTAAACAAGTCATGATAGCTGAGTGGTACTACAGCGTAGTACTCCAAGGACAAGCGTAAACAAGTCATGATAGCTGAGTGGTACTACAGCGGAGTACTCCAAGGACAAGCGTAAACAAGTCATGATAGCTGAGTGGTACTACAGCGTAGTACTCCAAGGACAAGCGTAAACAAGTCATGATAGCTGAGTGGTACTACAGCGTAGTACTCCAAGGACAAGCGTAAACAAGTCATGATAGCTGAGTGGTACTACAGCGTAGTACTCCAAGGACAAGCGTAAACAAGTCATAATAGCATAGTGGTACTACAGCGTAGTACTCCAAGGACAAGCGTAAACAAGTCATGATAGCTTAGTGGTACTACAGCGTAGTACTCCAAGGACAAGCGTAAACAAGTCATAATAGCATAGTGGTACTACAGCGTAGTACTCCAAGGACAAGCGTAAACAAGTCATGATAGCTTAGTGGTACTACAGCGTAGTACTCCAAGGACAAGCGTAAACAAGTCATAATAGCATAGTGGTACTACAGCGTAGTACTCCAAGGACAAGCGTAAACAAGTCATGATAGCTGAGTGGTACTACAGCGTAGTACTCCAAGGACAAGCGTAAACAAGTCATGATAGCTTAGTGGTACTACAGCGTAGTACTCCAAGGACAAGCGTAAACAAGTCATAATAGCATAGTGGTACTACAGCGTAGTACTCCAAGGACAAGCGTAAACAAGTCATGATAGCTTAGTGGTACTACAGCGTAGTACTCCAAGGACAAGCGTAAACAAGTCATAATAGCATAGTGGTACTACAGCGTAGTACTCCAAGGACAAGCGTAAACAAGTCATGATAGCTGAGTGGTACTACAGCGTAGTACTCCAAGGACAAGCGTAAACAAGTCATAATAGCATAGTGGTACTACAGCGTAGTACTCCAAGGACAAGCGTAAACAAGTCATGATAGCTGAGTGGTACTACAGCGTAGTACTCCAAGGACAAGCGTAAACAAGTCATGATAGCTGAGTGGTACTACAGCGTAGTACTCCAAGGACAAGCGTAAACAAGTCATAATAGCATAGTGGTACTACAGCGTAGTACTCCAAGGACAAGGCTCTATTGCTAGCTTGTCCAGGCTCAGTCAGTGTCGTGTGTGTAATAAAAAAAGATTTACTCTAAGAGAATCATGCTGATAAGATAAAAGCTACAAAGAAAAGTCATTTTATGTGTTGTCAGTCAGCTCCTCCCTGTCTCCACACGGCTTCATGAGTCACAGCCTGGGCCTTCAGTGGAGGTCAGTCACCCCTTTAGTGTCCTAGCCGAGCATGCTGTCCACACACACACACACACACACACACACTCCCCCAGGCCATTCTCTATTAAAGCTCCCACACATATCCATCCTGCATGCTAGGTTTGCATTTCAGGCTTGGTGATGATGGTTTTCCTCCTCCCTCATGCGTCCTTAAACCAAACTGTTGGTCACAGTGGACGTGACTCACGATGGCTTTTGTCCTTTGTGTGTGTTCTTTTTTTTTTTTTTTTTTCAGTTTCTGCTTATGGCAAAAGAAGAAAAATGTCTTCGCAACGTGATAGAAGATAAATAATAATGTTCTTTTTGGTGTTGCAAAGGGGTGGGACATTTCTGGAAGCTTTCCATGGAAAGTTAAGATGGGGTAGTTGGACTCTTTTCCATGAGAATTAATGACTTCTTTTCCTTAACTGTCATCTTTTTGTTTGCTTTTCATCTTTTTCTTTTTCTTTTTTTTTTTTTTTACCAGTTAAACGTCACTGCAGCGGGTCAGATGCATCCAGTGCAGTAGTGGCGTCTAAATTCCTCCGATGTGGCATGGTATTAGTCATTATGGGATGTTGCCTCGATATTCCTGTAGTAATTAGAGCGGCAGCCCTGAGGAGTGCACACAGCAGGGAGGAAATTGCACTAAATTGACATTAAAAAACCCCAAACACCCCAAAGTGCAGCATATTGTGAAAGCTACAGCCGTATAGCTGCATGGTTATATTTTGCATTTTATTGGATTTTTCACAAACTGCCTTAAAACTGCTTTATTTTTGCACAAAGACAGGATGTGCCTGCTTTATTACTTTGCACAAAACGTTTTTTTGCAGCGGCGTTTACCTGCAGAGGTACGTTTTGCAGAGTTTGTATTATTTTATTGTATTTGCCACATGCCATCTGAGATTGCCTATTTTGCATTATTATTATTAATTGTAATTAATTATTTGGTTAATTATGCATTATTTGATTATGCTGTCTTAAATTGCCTTTATTGTGTAGAATCATTTCTGATTGATTTTGATCATTAATAACTAAGTATTATTTTGAATTCTAAATCTCATATGCAAATACAATAACAACACAGGCTTGAATGTTGAATACATTTGATTTATTTTTACGCTTTAGGACGGCAAAGTAAGAATTTGATGTTTTCTGACGTGTGACAAACATTCCCAATCTTTGTCGTGGTTCTCATAAGACCGTGCAGGTGTACCTAATGTTATGGCCAGGAGTGTGCATCAGTAGAAATAGTCTGACTGCTAAAAACTGAGCGCTGATTCCATCTCCTTCAGCTCTGAAAACACCTGCTGCCTTCCATGAGCGTATCCGCAGCCTGGAGAGAGCCAGGGTAAGCCCTGAAGCTTCCATGCTGCCCGTTGCATCTCCTGTCGTCTAACGATTTGTTCCATCAATCAGACAGGGAACCTTCTGAAGCACAAGCTGTGCAGCAGACCCACACGCTCCGAGCTGGTCCGCATGCACGTCTTACAAGGTAGCCTCGTCCTCCTCTTCGTTGCACCTCTGTTCCCATCGAAGCAGCTAAAAGATGACGCCGTTCCCTTCACCAGAGACCGAGGCAGAACCTTCAGTGCAGGCCACGCGGATAAGGCTGAAGAGGGCCCGACTGGCCGACGATCTGAACGAGAAGATAGCCCACAGACCTGGACCCATGGAGCTGGTGGAGAAGAACATCCTGCCTGTGGACGGTGGTGCCAAAGAAATCCATGAGGGTAGCGAG
The DNA here is from genome assembly GCF_027744805.1 of Dunckerocampus dactyliophorus. Classification (NCBI taxonomy): domain Eukaryota; kingdom Metazoa; phylum Chordata; class Actinopteri; order Syngnathiformes; family Syngnathidae; genus Dunckerocampus; species Dunckerocampus dactyliophorus. Next base: position 6,035,467 of record NC_072836.1, on the reverse strand, counting down.
ACATTTAGCCCTACCGTTATGATGCACATTTTCTTCTGGATTTTGTTGGTATGGACTATGCACGAATTTTGGAGAAGACGGCTTCTTTTTTGGCCCTGACGTAAATGTTATTTGTGTGTGCTGCTGATAATGCCAAAAACATAACCCCCTTGGCAATGGCGCTTGGACTGTTCTGACCCCAAGCTGCAGCGATACAAAAATAGATGAATATTCCACATTCCTCCCGATTTCTTATCTTTATTGTTGTTTTCTTCATCCTCAAGGGAGAGAGAGCAATCCGAGGAAGCCAACCAAACAAACCTCCATCCCTTTACCATAATCTAGTACACCAGTCTCCAAATGTACTTTCCAATATGAATACTGTATGTTCGTCCTCCCAGGTGATAATTTGGACTTGGACAAGACGGTGGATGTGTACCGTTTCGATGAGGACAACAGCGACGCTTTATCTACACCGGAACCTCCTTGCAGAACGCCTCCGAGCACCATGAGCTCAGCCGCCAGTCCGACTGAGACCGCATCCTCCTGTTCCAACGCAAGCTCCTCCATGCAGGTGAGGCACAGACAACACGAATCCAGATGCCTCCATGGAGGCCCAACGTTTGTCATGGGAGTGACCGTGAAGAACATATGCACAAAGTGTCCCTACTTTTGTGACGTAACTCAAATATTCTACAACAAAATACCTGCTGCTGGGTTGAATATGTACATTGTTTTACATTCTGCTGTATGTACCAGCTTGGATTTCACAAAAAGCTTGTAAAATATACTTCTAAACAACCAAAGGCTGCACCATAAAGAACAAACGCATCACGTAAGGCCTTTCGTAATGTAACTCACATATTCCACACCAACATGCCGTCTGCTGGCTTGACTATGCAGGTTATTTTTACATTGTGCTGTATTTACCAGCTTGGATTTCACAAAAAGCTTCTAAAATATACTTTTAAAAGACCGAAGTAAAGAATATGCATAAAATGAGGACTTTAACGGGCAGCTTTCACGACGTAACTTAAATATTCCAAACCAAAATGATGCATTATCCTGCTACGTTTACCAGCTCACAAACAGCTTAGCAAATATACTTTCAAAGAGAATTTTCTCTTGCATATTTGTCATTTGTGCATGCTCTCTGCTGCCAGTTGAACCCCGGTGCGTGTCTTTGGTATGCGTGGTGTCCACATACAGTATGTCCACTTGTTTGGTACAGATGATGCCGTTCACTCCGTACTATCAGAGCAAACGCACCAGAGTTCCTTTGAACCAAACGTGACCATTCTGAAAAAAAATACCAGGAATGTCATGTGCTAACTGTGCCGCCCTTCACGGTCAGAAAGTCTTTACCCAGATCTCATCTTTGTGGGACATGTTGGACCAACGTGTTAAAGGTGCAGCCATACCAGGGAATGTCTTTTGGAAGACTCTGCCTTATAAAACATGGAGACACACACAAATATTGTTTTTTTTTTTCTCTCAGCACTCCTCGCCGTTTAACGCCACATCACCCGGCGCCAGTGAGCAACCTGCCGTTCCATCTCAGCCAACCGTTGCTTTGCTTGCAAAGGTGAAACTGACATGTTGTTGTCGTTGCTTTTGCACGCAACGTCACAACTGCGTGACATATACCAGCACACGCCCTCTTTGTTTCATGCTATCGCATGTGTGTTTGTGTGTTTGTGTGTTGACGCTTCACAGCAAGGCTCGCCAAAAACGCCGCACGAAAAGAGCCGTGGCAAAAAGAGCCGCGAGGCCAAGCCGCGGGTACGCAAGTTGAAGTATCACCAGTACATCCCCCCGGACCAGAAGCACGAGCTGCAGCTGGCGGCGGCGCAGATGGACTCCGCTTACGTGCGCATCCTGCAGCAGCAGCAGCAGTTCTTGCAGCTGCAGATCCTCAGTCAGCAGCACTTTTGCCAGCAGGGGGCGCCACCTGCCACGCACAAGTACGGACAACATTATGGCGCCATCATACAGAATTTCTTAACGGTCATGCACGTGTTTTTATTTTATATTTATTCAAGACGTTTATATCTTGAAATTGATATTTTAATATTTGAATTTTTTAGTTATAATTATATATTTAATATAATATTTTACAATTATATTTTTCTTTACATTTAAATGAAATTCCAGATTGTTTCAACGTTTGACTGTGAATTTTCCCCTCTATTTTTAAATGGCGCTTTGTCTGTCAACAACAGTTGCCATGTGTCTCCAACTGCCCTGCCCTCGCCTTCCCACACGCCACGCCAATGACTCTCTTACTCCCCATTTGCCTTTCCGCTCTTCCTCCAACAGATCAATGGCCGAGGTCCAAACTGGCTGCTCCGGTGCCGTCCTGAGTGAGAACTGCAAGCCCGATCAGTTACCGGCCAATGTGGATGAAATGAAGGTGACAGTGACGTTTTGATATGGTACTTAGTCTCAGTGGCTAGTCTGCATTAGGGGAGTTCAGCCCATTGAGGCCTATCTATTCTGCCTAGCAACAAGTACAACATTAATTGGTTATTTGGAATCGGGCGATAATTTGATAGGGACTGTTAATTTCCAAATTTGTGGAATTAATTTTAAAAAAACTACATCAGGAGGTTGCCTACAGCCCGTGTTTTTTGTTACAGACTCAGACAGCGATAGCAAACTATAGGACAGCCTTTGGTTTATCAAGTTTAGCCACAAAAATGAGATTACGTTTACAAGCTAGCACTTACTTAAATATAGAATGTATTCTTCTTTGTTGTTGCTAGGCAGAGTTCATGGGGCAAAGTCTACTGATGCTTCCCTGGCAGCGGGGGTCAGAGGATTCTGCTGCCCCACACAGCAGAGCAAGGACAGGGAAAGAGCTTTAAAAAAAAAAAAAACTAGACTGTAAGGACTATATAGGCTCCAGACTGCCCCCGCGACCCTAATGAGGAGAAGCGGTACAGAAAATGGATGGATGGATGGATGGATGGATGGATGGATGGACTGACTGACTATGAGACAAGTGTGTAATGCACATGAGTTTAATGACTTACTCTGTTAGATATTACCAGTCAAAAGTTTGAGGACATTTTCTTATTGGATAGCATGGGAAAGTGTGCCTAAACATTTGCCTGGTATGTCAGTCAAAAGTTTGGGGACACTTTCTCATTAGAGAGTATGAAAAATTGTGTCTAAACTTTTAACTGGTGTGTTAGTCAAAGGTTTGGGGACACGTTCTAATTGAATAGCATGACAAAGTGTGTCTAAACTTTCGATCAGTACTGTATATTGTACAAGTACACTGCCGCCTGACGGATGTTTCATGCTGTGTTTGGTTCCAGGTGGCTGAGCTGAAAGTGGAGCTCAAACTCAGGTCGCTGCCGGTCTCTGGCACCAAGACGGACCTGATTGAGAGGCTGAAGGTCTATCATGAAAGTGTTGTTGCCATGGAGACAAACCCTCCTGACAAGTTGACCCCACCTGTGTCCCCCGTGGCCTCTAAAGTGTCCAGTCTGGGCCTGGAGGACAGCGCGAGGGCAGACAGCCCCACCAAGCCTGCGGGCGCCACCTCCCCTCAGGAGGACCCGATGTCCGGCGAGAAGGACAGGCGTCTCCACGAGAAGGAGCGTCAGATCGAGGAGCTGAAGAGGAAGCTGGAGCAGGAGCAGCGGCTGGTGGAGGAGCTGAAGCTGCAGCTGGAGGTGGAAAAGAGGAGTCAGCAGGGAGATTCCCCGCCTTGCCTCAGCCCCCTCCCCACTTTCCACCACGTGAAGGAGGAACGTCTTTCACTCTCCAGCTGCACGGCCGCTGTGGAGGTGAAACACGAGGAGGACGCGGAGCGGAGCTACTTAGCGGCGTCATCAAATAAAGATGGAGCACTTCCTGTCTCCATCCGGCCGCCTGTTAATGGCATCAAAATGCAAAGCGGCAGCAGTGCAGCCTCGGGCCTCATCCTCACGTCTGGACAGGTGCCACCAAAAATAGACGAGTCGGCGCCTCTGACGAAGGTGAGAGGCAAACATCTGAACTGTCTGCTTGTTGTCTTTGTCTGGATCACTTGACCCTCTCATGTAATGGTTTATTCTTCTTCTTGTAGTTTTCACACTGCAGTACATCGTCACCTCCTCTTCATCACAACAGTCACCCTGCCTTCATCCTGCCGCAGCTCAAATGCAAAAACCTCCGAGAGCCGCCTCCCTACGAAGACGCAGTGAAGCACACTCGCATGGCGACAGCTGTACAGGTGCCCCCACGACCAACACACATCACGTAACATTTAGCATTTGATAGCAATACCCAAATACGTGTGCAGCACATATCTCGAAATGACCACATTTCCAGCAATGAGTTACTCAACTGCAGAGGGTGCCAGGTGTGATAGATGGATTTAATGTGAGGTGTTTATTTGTTCAAGATGGCAACACACCAGTATGGCTACAAGTATGGTAAATGTTTTGGACTTGTCTTCCTGTAGGGCGTCTCCGCAGCCAGCCAGCAGATGGACGACCTGTTTGACGTCTTGATTGAAAGCGGCGGTAAGAATGAAACACTAAAGTGTACACACACAAAGTAGACTCCGAAGCTAGTTTGAAACCCCAACCCTAGTTGACCCTGAAGTAGTCATCACCGTCTTGTTTATTCACACGTTTTGCAGAGATACCACCCTTCATCAAGCAGGATCCTCCCAGCATCAACAAGCGCCTCCCCGTCACACCCTGCGTCACCCTCCTCCCTGTCAACACCGTCCTATCACGCCCACCGCCTCTGGTCCAGGTGGCGCACATGCCGCCAGCAGCCCTGGCCCCCGACCCCCGGCTGGACTCCCTCCTGAGTGCCGACGCTGAGCCGCTAAAGCTGATGGAGGAGCTTCACTCGGACCTTCACGCCATGGACTGGCTGGACCTGACGCTGTGCGCGCCAGCAGAGGGCGTGGACGCCGAGAACGTGTCAGCACCTGAGGGCGTCTTCACCACGGACTTCCTCAACGCCCATGAGCTGCTCTAGATGCACCTGACACATGTTCGTCCTGTACGGAAAGACACCAGGAAGTGAGGTTGGGGCATGTCGAGCTGCTGCAAGGTCCTAAAGCCCTCTGATTTGATGGCAGGGTCAGGTACTGTTCATCTATTCTCATTATTTATGCCTCCTTTTAGTGACGTCAAAGTCAATGTACGGTCATAACAGCAACACAAAGACACTTCATCAGTGAGGACTGCTGCAAACGTTGTACTGCATCGCCATCTGCTGGCCATGTCTGGATTTGCTCAGAAGAGGCAGTCATTGGGAGGACTGCAACGACAAATATAGTATGACTCAGCATATATTTCTAATGTATAGTTTGTGTTGTGTTTTTCTTACCTTTTATACAAACATGGCCGTCACCTTGGGTTTGTCATTAAACTAAACACGGCTCATTTGTGCCTTTTTGTCCTACTTTTACAATGCATTTGTTATGAGATACACCTGAAGTATTAGGTGTGTCCATTAAATGATGTTCGTTTGTCCTCAATATTATCTACGCTTGTGGCCACAATATTAGGAATACCTACAAATGGGTACGTTCCGGTCAAAATATTAGGTACAAACTTGGCCATATTAGGTACACCCAAAAAATTAGGTACATCTCAGTCAAAACATTGGGTACACCTTTAATCCAAATTAGGTATGCATATGGCCTAAATATTAGGTACGCTTGTGGCCAAAAAATTTGGTCCAAACTTGGCCAAATAATAGGTACACTTCTGACCAAAATATTAGGTACACCAAAAAATTAGGTACATCTTAGTCCAATTTATACAAAATATTAGGTACACATACGGCCTAAATATTAGGTACGCTTGTGGCTGTATTAGGTATTCCCAAAAAATTAGGTGCACCCGTGACCATAATATGAGGTACCCACAAAATATTAGGCGAGGTAAAAAGTGAGGTACACTGAAGTCAAAATATTTGGTACACCCAAAAAATTAGGTGCAGTCGGTCAATATACTAGCGACATGTTTGCCCACATCAGTAGATACACACAGAAAACGATGTACACATTTGGCCTTAATATTAGGTATGCCGAAAAAATTGTACACTTCAAACTACAGTATTAGGTGCATACACAAGCTCAGAGTGAGTAATAACCCTCCACACCAGCAGGTGGTGGTAGTGTGTTAAACGTTTCAGGTGTGACAATATTTCTCTTAACTTAAGACAAATATAAAATCATACACGTCATCAATTGTGAAGAAGGTGTAAACATTTCCATATGAAAAATACGTCGGCTGATTTACCTTCATTAGATGAATAAGAGGGAGAAAAGTGTCACTTTTTCCTCAGCCTCTTCATGAAGGCCACCTCGTCTCTGTTCCTGATCCCATAACTGCACAAACACAAAGACTTTAGCAAAAAACAAATAGAAATACATGACACTTATATTATCATATCCACTTACTCTTTTATCCTCACACGGTCGTCTTCTAACTTTTCCCCCTGAAACACTAAATTGTATGTTCTCCAGACGTACCTCCTGACAAGGAAAATGAAACTTCGGGAGATATTTCATATACTTTTGTGTCATCCTAAATTAGTGGGCGGGGTTTTACCAGTTGATGTGCCTCACGCTGCCTTCGCGTTGCTGCTTCAGCTCCACAAACCTGCGAATGGCTTTCTTCAGGTCCAGGACTGTGGCGTCTTGGACCACCACGATGGCTACAACAGAAACACATTTATTTACCCTCTATTCCAGTACTAAATGGAGGATTTCTCCTTTCATTATAATTGAAACATACGCATTATTTCACCATCAGCCTTCAAAACCCTCACGGTCATGGCCTGGCCGTACTCCAAAGCAATCTGTGAATTTATTTCTTCCAGCGTCACCTGCCGAAAAATAGATACAATAATTAATATCAAGCAGTGTCGTAATTTTTTTTTACAGATTTATGAGGTATGTTCAAGTCTTTAATACAGTTTCCAAGCTGGTTGTCAAAAGTACCTGAATTGGGAGATCACAAAGTAAAGGATCCTGAACGAGACGAGCAAGTCCCTCCTCGAAAACGTCTAAAATGTCAGCATGAGTTGCAGTCTCCATGTCCTCCTCTGCACCAGGAGACATATTTTTCTCTCCTTCCTCTTCTTTTTCCTTCACGTTTAGTCCACCGGAAGCCTCCTCGCTTGGCACGTCCATCATAACAGTGTTCAAATGTTTATTTGACACGAAGCGCCTAGTTGTGTTCGTTAAATGAATAGATTTAGCACAGAAACACACATTTAATTAAAAACGCTACAGTCGCACGACGTTACAGACAAAACATTGTGAGTACGGTACATTATACACACCCACGTCAACCGCTGCTTCGGCACCAAGGTTCCGGGTAACTTTCTTTCCGGGACCTATTACTTTAGTCAATATTCAAATGTTTCTGTCTGTATGTCAGCTCTGGTTATTTATTAATTAATTTCTGAACATATGACACGATTTACCAACATTGTAATCCAGACTTTTTTTTTTAAACAAATTCAGCCAAAAACGCACTCCGTGTCAAATTGTGCGACCCGTATATACGTCGTATTACGGTAAATCCAGATACTGTATTCAATTACGCCGTCGCAGTAAATCAAAAATACATTTATTCATTTGGGTATTACTATTGTTTTCTTAAGCCAATTACAATAATAATTTTGTAATAATTATTCATGTTAAACTTCGTAGGTACACCTGTACCATCTAACGTGAACTTTCACAAAGATGCTCAGTTTTCCGGGTGGTGGTAGTTTGCACTGAGGTGTTTCTAATTTATTGGTTACCTGACATACGGAGATACATGACAGGGGCAAAATATTAGCAACAGCTGTCAAAGGACAATCACAATAACACATTATGAAACTCATACTTGTTGGCATTTTCCATAAAGCTGTTGTAATATTATGAATACAATAAACAGAATATTATTGCTTGTAGTAACAATAAAGTAAAAGATATTGACATGCATGAATAATGGTATGTTGTCAGTGTTGCATTTTATTACATGTAAGACACACTATGTACAATATTACATTGCAGTGCCATACTGTCGTATTTATAAGAAGTCCCAGGATGCTTTGCAGAACATCAAATAGGCAAAGGAGTGACAGTGACGTCCGACGGGGGCGCCCACGGCGCATAGTGACCTTTGACTCCTGGCTGGGCCCTCCTGCCCATGGTCAGGATGCCAGCCGAGCGGTCCGTGGACTCGTGGAGGAGCTGCTGCAGGCGACTTTGGAAGGTGTGCTCGTCCTGCGTGCGCTTGCCCAGAGTCAGGATGCCGGCCGAGGCGTCGCCCAACACCGTTTCGGTCCCGCCCGAGCGACACAGAAACAGGTGGAGGCGACACGGGCGAGAGGGCTGCCTGCAGCACTCGCTGGACACACCGTGGGCATCGCAGAGCGCCGCCTGGGACTGCAGCAGAAGCAGAAGAAGAACCAGGACCTTCTGTGGGGGAAACAAAGGTAAGTACTAACTTAACTGCACTTTCTCATCAGCATTTATTTTGAATTATTAAAGAAAAATACATACTGTGTGTGTGTATAAATATATGCTTTACATTGTAAACAATTAGTTTTTTATGGTAACTTGAATACGAGGTGGTTTGGTTATCTGCAGGTGCTGGAGTGCTATGACTCCAGCAGAGGGTGCTGTCTCACAAGTCAAACTCACTCAACATTTTCCAGCGGGAAGATGCTTTCACAAGACATGATGTTGTGTAGCTACACGTTTTGTAAGTACAATACTCTATACTGTATGCCTGAAATTCCTTCTTAATGTGTAAAACTGAATTTAGAATGTGTTTAATAACGATATACTGTATACAGACACACATATACATTTACATGTATAGATGCATAAATACACATATACTGTACATACGTACATGTGTATATACATACATATACAAACAGGATCTACATACTTAATACAGTATATACACACATATAATCATGCATATACATCCATACGCTGTAAGAAATGAATGACTACTGTAAACAAAAATACATTAAAAAAACACTAGTATAAAAAGGAAAAAGCCGTCTTACCTTGTTAGAGGAGTGCGACCCAGCCAGGTGTTGCAATTTGGGGGTGAACCACCTCATCTTCTGTGGGCTGTAAGAGGGAGGCATCTGCTTGTTCATCCTCCCCGGAGAAAGATACCTTTTATACCTTGTCTTAGCACATGCCATTTGGACGTCATTTGGACCCCCTTCTAGAAGCTGTTCCCTTGCTCATCTGCCTGCCATTCATTTGCGGTCATCTCCACGACTCTTGTTTGCAAAGCTTTTGTTCGCATCCAGGTATGTCTTTGTGGAGGCATGCCAGCGGCTTATTAAGACATACTGCTGATGGGGAGTTGTGATGGAGACAGGTTCATTAGCTAACGGTGACACTGAGGTCAACAGGTATTCAAATCACACGCCATGCCCTTTATAAGCTAGTTGAATAGCAAAGCTAATTAGGGCTTTCTGTGCATTATTCACCATTGGGACTAATCCAAAATAGCAAGTGCACACATCATGCAGCTTAGTTATTTTGGGCCCAGGACTCATTTGATCTGATGGGCCATCCTTTCAATGCATCTACAATGATAAACATGCTTCATAAACATGCTTCATGAACATAAACATACTTCCTGTCTTCTGCACTGGTGGAGAACAGCAAACTTGACCCTCTCAGTAACCATAAAATATTAGCAACAACTCTCACCATGATGCTACAGCTATTTTGTGCAAGTGTATGTGATGTTGTGGGCCATTAGTGTCAAGTGCGTAAAAGGATTTTGCCATATCAAGTCCAGGAATGTTCACTGACTCAACTGCAGAAAGTATCATTGATCCAGGTGAGTTACCTACCTCTGCATGCATTTTAAAATGTTGGCTGTGGGTATGAAAGTCATGCGTGTTCTATTTGCTGTGCTGTTGTTTACAATTGACACAAATGACTGCGTTTTTGTCATATAAAAGGCCACAAAGTACCAGGAACGAGGTGTAAAACTCGTGTGTGTTACCATATTTTGTCACGTAAAAGCCAGGACTGTTTATTTACTCAACTGCAGAAAGTACCGGGTGTATACTGCAAAGGAAAAATGTACAAATGCATTTTAAAAAATAATTTATATTTTGTCATTTTGTCACAAATAAGGTTATTTAATTAAAATATCTTGCGATATATATTTTTAAATTACATTCAATATATTTTTATATCATATAAATTATGCTAAATATAATCCCTGGGAAAAAAATCATTTTTTTCTATGAACTACAAGTAAAACTCACACAAAAACAGAACAAAAAAATCTCAAACTAAGCTAAACTCCACTGTAAACAACAGCTTTACAGATGCCACGTGGGCTCGGCGGGGGGCATGTCTGAATGACCGCTTAAAGACACGTGGTCGTATTATTTGGAGTGGGGCGCTGAGTTATTCAAGTGGCCCAAGCCCCTGGCGTTTCATTGAGGCACGGTGTCTGTTTGAGCGGAGGCCACTAACCGAGGCGTTTGCAGCATCCTGCCTAAAGAAGAAAGAAAATATCCACAAAGTGCATCAATCACCACAATAAGACGGCATAAACAATGACGCCGCTTTTAATGGGTCACTATGACAGAATCCACACGCGTTTTGCAGTGATACACACCTGTTTCAAATGATCAGCATCATTACCTTTTTGGACCCTGGCGCTGTGGCGCTAACCCGTAAATCCCTCATTGCAGTCCCACGTGCTTAAAGTGCGCCGGGTGTCCAAACAATCACATATGTGGAATTAATAGTTAAAAAAGTTAGAATATCCATACAACTAACGATAATTAGAATCATTCATGTCTACACCCGTCCTTATGGCAATATATATATCTATATATCTATATATAGCATCCCTTCTTACATTTGAAATGAGTTTACATCTAGATTCACGATACTCTGTGGTGACCCTCGACATTTAAAGGGCAGTTTTCCAGTTGTGGTTGGGTGGGGCAACATCGCCCCCTGGAGGAGAACTCATAAAAAGAGGAGTTCAAATCCTGGTAATTCATTTCTGATGGTTGAAAAATGTCGATCGCAGGTTGAAGAACAAAATAGGGAAACTGGGCTTGGTTCCTGGAGAGAGGCCCAAACCCTCCCTGGGGAGGGTGTGCCACTCCAGGAATCAATATTATTTAAAAATGCTGTGAAGAAGGATGCCAGAGGAAGAGGAAAAGCCCAAAAAATGTGTAGAAATACAAATTAAAAAAAACTGGAGGCGTGTCCAAAGGCAAAGTGTGATCCAATGAAAAGCAGTCATGAGGTGCAGCCTGTACCCACAGAGGATAGAAAGTGGAGGTGCTTGGGAAAAAAAATCAAAGTGTCGCTCCAAGAGGGAGAGACAAGGGAGAACTTTGGAGAGAGCTGAAGAAGACGACGAGGAGCGCGAAACTAAAGCTCCGTCCACACAGCCAACGGTATTTGAAAAAACAGGACACAAGCCAGTGCATTTGCAGGTGACCAAAGCAACAGGTGGCGCTATAGCCCCCAAGCGTACGGGCGCATTTGAGGAAAACGCACAAGAACACAGACAAATCAAGGGGGGGGAAGGAAAATATTGTAAATTGTCAAATTAAAGTCTTAACTGCAGAGTTTCCTTTTGTTGCCCGGTGTGGTCTAACCGCCGTGGTGGAAAACACGTTGGAATTAACAGCTGTGACCGTAAGCAACCTCCTGATGTTTTTTTTTTTTTTTTAATTAACGCTACAAGATAGATGAGTGGTCAGCATCCAGCAGCTTTGTCTACCTCTGCATGCGCTTTAAAATGTCCACAATGGGTGTGGAAGTCATGCGTGTTGCACTTGTAGTACTGTTGAACTCAACAGCAGTATTAATGCTGGCAGAGCAGTTTGCTCTGTACCGCTATTACAACATTGGTTCTGTTGTTGCTGCGTTGTAGTAATATACTTGCTCATAAAAAAACATGTGTCAAAGAGAGCAATGTTTTCTCATGCACGCCGAAACATTATTTAAGTTTAAAAATGTATACAGTATGTAAGAGGTTTCACGTATGGAAAACAACAAGCCTCGTTTCAATTATCACCTGCGTCCAATTGACACCCGAATAAATCCTGCAACTCAAACACATTTACCATTTACCAACTTTGAATTTCGAAATTGCTAATACTTTGAATAAAATCTAGCCAGCATAGAAACCTTGTTTATGGCTTTCTAAATACGTTTTTTACCATTATGAGAGCCCTGTAGACATGAAATAACACCCCTATATTCACCTTCACACCGCTATTATTCCTCATTTATACAACTCTCATGCGCCGGCTACGGGATCACTGCAGGGACGCAAGAGACGGCCGGCGCTTTAAGCTTAGCAAGCCAGCGATTAAACTAGTTTGCCTCGAATTTATTATTCTAAACTCTAAACTAAAGTGTTTCAAACGGAGCGGGAACAAAGGACAAAGTAAGACACCAAAAAGTTACCACTTCCACACGGAATGGGAGGAGAACTTCACTATTTAATGTCAGACATATCATGGCTGACTACATGCAGTGCACGTCTCATCAATGTAACATTACTGATGCCTAGTGACCAGAGTACTACATATAACTTATCCTTCAATATTTTTTGGCTAATAATAGCCCCTAGTGCCCTGCGATTGGCTGGCGACCAGTCAGCTGGGATAGGCTCCAGCCTACCCCCACAACCCTAATGAGGAGAAGCGGCATAGAAAATGGATGGATGGAATAGTCCATAGTTCACCACGCAACAGACGTCATTAATTCATTCATTCATTTTCAAAAAACCCGATAGGGTGAGGGAGCGATGTTCAAAGCGCGATGTAGATGTAGCGAGGGACGATTCTAAGAGGAAAATAGGGAAATTTGAGATGCGCTACACGTTTTTACCAAATTTGAAAGGTTTGCAGTGAACACGCAGTATGTTACGTTTACAACTTGCACAGCCTTTTCATGTTTTATTTTGGCAAAAGTACAAAAGCGAAACGGATGAGACTCATTGCCCGTGGACAAAAGAGCAAAAACACTGGTTGAAACACGTGTGTCTGTGTGGACATGGACTAAAATGCAAATGCATGACAGTGGACAATCTGGTCGCGTTGTCTTTGTCAGCTCTCTCTCCAACGCTAACCTTTCACACTTGCGTCTCGCTTCTCACGCGGCGACCCTTCCTCGCCGTCATCATCATCGCCATCATCATCTGCTCCATCTCCCTTTCTTTACCGTCCCCGCTCGCCACTTCCTCCATACTTTCTCCCTCGTCCGTCCCCTTGGCGTCTCTGTGGATACAGGCTGCGGGTCAGCAGGTTGCCGCGGGATCACCGCTGAACGCCTCCTTCTCCAAGATGGAGTCCATACGGCCGGCCGCTCTCTGGAACTGGGGTAGGTCCGGGGGAGGATTGTACGCTGGAGGTTTTGGAACACTTTGAAGCAGAGGGAGGGGTGTCAGCGGGGAATGAGGAGGTCCGGTCTGGGCTTGAGTCTGTGACTGGGGCATCAGTGAAGGCTGCTGTGGAGGGGTCTTGGCCTGAGGGTGGTGCTGTTGCATATGGAGGGGGTGGGGGTGGTGAGGATGAAGAGGCTGCGGCTGGGGGGAGGAGGCTCCATTCTTACTGAGCCCACAGGACTGAGCCGCACAGTGGATTTGCCGCAGGGTGTCCAGGGCCTCGCTCTTTGCATGCTTCAACAGGTCTGCCTGGCCCTGCAATCAGATAGGAGAAATATTAGAACATTCTGAATTGTTCTCAGTTAAACAGTGGAACTTCGGCTTCTGTATGCCCCGATAGGTTTGTGGGATCGCCAACTCCAGATTAAAAAACTGAATTAAAAAAAAAAAAAACATTCTCAGCTTCAATTCATGAAGCGTAACAAAATGGAATGACTTTATAAGGGAAGTACAGGTGGCAAGATACACCAGGGGGCAGTGTTACCCCACTAAATAAAAGTACAGCACTTTGGCCCCTTTCCAGTTCACCCTCCCTGAGTTGGTGAAGAATGCATTCATGTAGTGATAATGTCCAACAACATTTCTGCTGACTGTTTACATAAGTTTACATGAAGCTACGGTCCTCGCAGGTCAGCGTGGACCGGCAGAAACCGCCATGAGTGGATCATCGCTCCCAGATTAAAAGACATGAAAAGACATGTTCTTCCGGCACATTTCCATCACCCATCAAGCCCCTCATCTTTCCTGTGGCTTCCAAAATGTGAGTGTGCATATTTTACTTCACCTGGTACTGACCCGCCACGCTTCATCGTAGTGAACCGCTACAAGCCTGATGCGTTGAAGCGCACATCTCAAAAATGTCAGTCTGACCCCCAGCAGGCTGAGTAAAGAAAGGTTGTACGCTGGTGCTGCAGGTGGCCTTTCACATGAGACTCCCCGACACGCGAGCATGAATAAATTATGTTTAAAAAAAAAAAAAATTATATAAGTCGTGACTCACCGGGCATAAAATAAGACAGCGACATGCTCGGCCTGCGCTGCCAGAGAGCCATCCAGACCCGCTTATTCGGGTGCCTGTGGTCATTCATGGGGAGGGGGGGATAAACCCAAGTAGCGAGCAAAATCCCCGCACTTTATCCTCATTAAATCCCTAATCCCCCCCACTCCTTGTTTGCACAAATAAGACCTTCTCAGTAATGGTAGCTGGACATTTGTCTTAAAGATGCTGCAGATGAAGCACAGTTAATGGGGATTGTTCTTAAAAATAGACACAATTATACTTATTACTTTCTCTCTGCTCTTTTAGACTTTCTGCAGAATGTGGCTTTCACCAACTTTATAACGCTGCTGCACAGTAAAACAATTGATGTGGGAGCTCCACATTTAAAAACAGAATTGACTCATCATGTAATAGTTTGTTTTGGACAAGGCCACACTGGCTGCAAAATCTTTTTTCTAATAATAATTACAGACAAGCTGATGCTCTTGCAGGGATCAGAACAAAGCAGAGTGGGAATGTTTTGGAACAGCCTGTCTTTAGTAATGAAACATCACAAAGTACACAGAAAGAACATATCTTTTAGTTACGACTCTTTAGTGATGGCTTGTTAACAGTAGGATCCTAGATAGAATGTTTGGTAAAAACAACAAGTAAATACAGTCATCCCACGCTATATCGTGGTTCGAATATTGCTCCCTCACTATATCGCAAATTTAAAAAAAATAAGAAGTTTTGTGGTTGACTATGGTTGACTATTAGTTCAAATATATTCTAAGACAAGTTATGTGTAGTGTTCTGGTCACTGGGCATTAGTAATGTTATGCAACATGACGTTAGATTACATTACCTTTCACACTGCATGGAGACTGGCTACTGAGCCAGCAGAGCCGAACCGACATGCCATGGCTGAGACCAAATGGGAAAAAAGGTTCTCCTCTCATTCCGGGTGGAAGTGGTAAGTTTTTGGCTTCTTTGTCCTTCTTCCCCACTTCATTTGAAACATTTTAAGTTTAGAATAAGTAAATTGGAGAGGCTAACTAGTTAGCCTGCTAGCTTGCGATGTTAGCAGCAGCTGTCTTTTATGCCCTTGCAGTGATCCTGTAGCCTGCGCAATGTGATGTAAAGAAAGAATAGGAGTGTAAAAGTGACATTATTTGACTACATGGCTCTAATAATGTTAAAACCTGCATTTAGAAAGTCATAAACAGGTTTTCTATGCTCTAACTACAAAAATATTCAGGTTATTAATATTGAATCCTACTTTGTGGAAATTCATTTGTCATGGTCTGGTCTGGAGCCAATCAACTGCAATAAGCGAGGGACAACTGTACTGCTGAAATTGTCTACCATTGCCTCTTTTATAAGTAAGCGTTTGAGTGCCTCTTCTCTTAAAAAGAGGAGCAAACAAATGAGGGGGATGATAGATTTTTCTCACACTTGCTGCTCATCAACAGGCCGTAGGGACACATATTACTGTTGGAACGTCATTAAAAAAGTCACTTTTGCATAACAGGGGATCTTTAATCATTTTGCTATGAAACTTTTGATGCATTAATGAAAAGCTTCTTCAACAGTGCAGATGTCACCTTATCCTTTGGGGATCATAACACCATTTTTTTACTAGACAAATTTAATGTAAAAATAAAGTCCAGAGATGCTCTGGATTTTTATTGAAAAAAAGCATCCATCTCTGTGGCATTCGCCCAAGAAGCTCAGTTAAAGGAGCTCCTCCACTCAAGACTAAATGATTTCAGGGTGATGTGGCGGAGATAAAAATATCCCGGCTGCTCTGTCGTCTTCACTTAGCCGAGCGCCCCCTCTGTGCAGCGGAGTGCCTGAGCAGCATGTGGTGCTTTATCTCTTCATATATCAAGGCCGGTATTCATAAAGGCAGTGGGGGCAACCTCTTGGCCACAGCGGGGGGGCGGCAGACGGAGGCGAGCGCACCATGCACGAAGCATCAATAAGACGGCAGCGTCTACAAATACTACACTAGTTTGTAAGCTTGTCATGGTGTGTTCAGACCTGAATGTTTTGGTTGCGTCTCACCTTGAGCACTGTGATGTTCCACGCGTAGCTCTCCATGGCCTTCTGCAGCTTACGACCTTTCAGACCCTCCTTTGCGCCGATGCAATGGAGGTCCTCGTGGAAGTCCAGACCTGCACACAAATATCCACAAACAGGTGACGTGTTGATAGAGTGTACTTCAATAAACACTGGACTCTTTATTAGGCAAACTAGACCAAGGTTCTTAAAAACTCCAGTGCTCCAGTTTTATAAAGGATCTCTGACGAGCAGTTTTACAGTAAGTGCATAAAAACAGCAGAGAGCTCCTGTCATGTAGAAAATCTTTGACAAGCATTTTTGCAGTAAGCACCTAAAAAAAGGAGCGCGCTTTTGTCATATAAAGGATCTTTGACTAGCGTTTTCGCAGTGGGGACTTAAAAATAGCAGAGCGCTCCTTTCATAGAGGATCTTTGGCCAAGGATTTGCAATCGGTCTTTCAAAACAACAGAACTCTGCTGTCACGTAGAGGATCTTTGACTTGCATTTTTGCTGTCGGTACTAGCTAAAGGAAAACGCTTTTATCATAAGAGATCTCTGACTTTGGCCGTGGGGTTGTCCTGTCATAAAGAGCAGCAGGAGTCCCCCCTCTCCAGGTCATGTGGGAGTGAGCGGAAAACTTTTGGGTGCAATGATTTAAAAAACCCAAAATTGTAAATAACAACATAATATTCTATGTAAATGCATAGCAATTTTTGAAAAAATCATTTTTGCATATTTATGTTGTTTTGTTTCATTGTGTTTCAGCAAGCAGCAACCCTTCTCACTCGTCCTTGAACGCACCATAGTCTTCTTTCACTCGTATTGTTGCTGACGCTGTGTGGTAATGCATAAAGGTAAGATTTGATGATGTTATTGAGTGCTAATGTGCATATGTTCGGTGCACAAATTCATGCTAGGCAAATTGCAACCGCAATAATTAACAAATTGTTGAATGAATACCTCTCTGTTTGAGCTCTTGTATTAGATTGTGTACCTAATGTGGTTGGTACATGGGGACAGCGTCCAATTCCATCCCAGAATATGATCACAGAGATTTTCCTGGCCAACAATGACCTTACAAAAGGCAGACAGAGACCAGGACATCTTTATCGCTTGGATTTTCGTGTTAATGGAATCGCCATCAAGTGGCTTCCAATCAGAGGGAGGGAGCAGGGGGAGGGGGTGTTGCCGCGGGGAAGAGAAGAGGGGGGACGTCAACTAATAAGTCAGGAAGGCAGCAGCTATTAGACTTAAAGCACACACAATGAACATGGATTGGATAATCTCCAAGCTGAATGCAAAAAGAAGCGCCCAATCCAACTTGATAGAAATGCATCTTCACCCTCAAGGGGATGAACAGTTGGAGCACACTGGAGCACAGATTCTGGCAAATTTACAGAATTCAATTTACAGTAAGTGTACGATACAAATCAATGCAATGACACCGACCCACAAATCACAGCAACTCTGACCTTGGGCAACTCTCTGCAGGCGTGTTTAAGTCGGAGATGGATAGCCGTTATCACAACCGAGTGTGTAATTGGTCTTTTAAAACCATAAACATGTGCAGCATCTGAGGTTTATGTCACAAAGATGCTTTTCCCCTTCATTAAATCGGGCCTTTGAGCTAAGCTCGGCTGTGGGAGGTAGACAGGCTTAAGCTTGCAGGGAGATAACAGCCTCAATAGCGAGCACACCGGCAATATGTTGCTAAATTGTTGTGGATTTGTAGTAAAATGTACTGCCTACGCTAAGAATGTTCGCTTTTCATTACAAAGGATCCTATCTTGGTGCGTAATTATTTTAGTTTTTTTAAATGGTAACCTGAGACGTTTTTTATGATGTGTCGGGCGTTTATCATGCATGTTCCAATGAAATACGTCATTTTTGATACAATCATTTCTTTTTAAACAAAAAACAACAATCGGCTAGGTTGTTTGATTGATTATCAACAAGAAAAATAATGAAAATCACATTTTTAAAAATAATATTGTTGGCCCAAAAAAAATCGTAACATAAAATAAATTAATACGTGTATAAAAAAAAAAGAAATACTGTATATAAATAATAATAATAATAAGAAAAAATAAGAAAAAAATTAGAATAAAAATAAAGGAAAAAAAATCCAATCTTGACATCATAAAAAAACTCTTATGACATCATAATTTCTTTTTTCATTCATTCATTCATTTTCTATACCACTTGTCCTCACTAGGATCGTAGGGGTATGCTGGAGCCTATCCCAGCTGACTTTAGGCGAGGGGCAGAGTACACCCTGGAGTGGTTGCCAGCCAATCGCAGACATTTTCTTTTTTTTTAAATAACCCAAATATCTCTTTTGAATGTTAATGAACAAAATTGACTATGTTTACAAATCCAAAACTGAAAATGAAAAGAAAAAGGCTGTCGTCAGGTTGTAAATGTTTGTGTAAGACTTGGCGGGGGTCTACGCTATGTATGCATTATTTTTTTGTGTGTGCTAATTTTGGATGTTTTTAGACCGCTATCTCATATGCTGCCTTTCTTACATTTGATGTGTCATTTGTGAGCAACCTTTTCAGCGGTGATGTGTGCAGCCACTGGATACACAAGCACAGACATGCACACACATTGGAGGTAGCATCTGGAGGAGCCCCTCTGTGCACCCCAGCTGTCCATGTGCCATCCTGTTAAATGTGTGAGTGATGGCGAGGCGTCAATCGTGCCTTTGGGCTGGGGGTTTGGGGGAGGGGGAAGAAGGGGTAAATCATCCAACACCTCTCCGTTCTCATCAACACGTCACTGCCTCACTGGCCAAATTAAACTGAGCCGCACAGACTGCGACTGACCACAACACGCACACAGGACGAGACAAAGCGTCCTAATGTAAGCACCGCTCTGAAAGGATCGCTCAGCTTGATGCAAATTCCTATTTTTAATAATGCATGCTCTACAGGATGAATACCCTCCTTGTTTAACCCTTGATTGTTATCTGGTGCTGTGAAAGGAAGCAGTGTTGAAGTATGCCATAGTTTCAATTACCTTCATGCTGACATGCATGGGATGAATGACTTTATAACATCCCCCCCCCTCCCCCCCCCCCCCCCCCCCCCCCACACACACACACCCAAAGACTATTTCATTGTAGTTTATACAGCTCATGAACTTTTGTGAGGGAGGCTTTGGGCGGATGCGGGTCTCGTCTTTGTGACGAGGACATCATCGGTTGCTTTCGCTCAGCACATAATGAATTCTCCTTAGTCAGAGGCTCATACGACACTGTGGCTTTGTGTAAATAGATTCAGGCATGTATTTTTATTGGAGGGGGGGCGCAGCAGGTGCGGTAGGGCGGTTGCGAGTAGGCGCTAAGTAAAGTGCATTTATGTGTGACATGCAGCTGAGGCCCCCCGAGGGTCTGACGCTCCGCCTCTGTGCTTCAGTGCATCGAGATTACATAAAAATGTACGCTGTGTTAGAACATGGGGGGTTTGATGTGAACACATTTTTGACAATCAATTAGACGTTAATTAATGAAGTATGTAGATTTTATTAGTGTTAATATTAATGTTCATTTTTACTGGTAGAAAGGCCAGCAAGGGGGATGTGGAATTACTGACATGCTAACTTGCCAGCCTGGGGAACCTCACTCCATTTAATTTCCTGCTATTAATGCTGTTTACAAAACGTTTCTGTGCCAAACGCCACTGTCTTCATTAAGGATTAGCATGAAATGCCATAGGAACAACTTGCTCTTTTACTTTCTCCGTATCACATTTAGGCAGCCTATATTACCAACTACCAACTTACCAACTATTTTGGTACTACTATTGGTATTACTTGTTTTTGTAAATTATTTCTATTCATTATTTTCTCATATGAATTTTTACCACATAAAGTATCTTTTTCCATAATAACATCTTTATCCCTGGGAGAAAGCTATCACCATTTTTAACAATGAATCATTAGTACATGCCAGCCTATAGCAAGGAGGCTCAGAGCTAATTGAATGTTGAAGTGACAGCTAAAGTGAAATATTAGCACTTCAACTTGTAAATGCAGTCAAGAGACATTCATTAAAAAAGCTACAAAGCCAAGAGGGGTGTGGAATTACTGACATGACAACTTGGCCAGCCTGGGGAACCTCAGTCAATTTCATATCTTTCTATTAATGTTGTTTACAAAACATTTCTGTGCCAAACGCCACTCTCTTCATTAAGGATTAGCATGAAATGCTGTAGGAACCGCTTGCTCTTTTACTTCCTCTGCAGCCCGTTTAGGCAGCAAACTATCTTGGCCCTGATTACTTGTTTTGTTTTATTCATTATTTTTGCATATGAATTGTTACTGGCAAAAAGGCCAGAGAAAGTATGTTTTTCCATAATAACATCTTTATTCTTGGAAAGAAGCTAACACCATTTTTAACAATTAAACATTAGTACATGCCAGCGGATAGCAAGGAGGTTCAGTCATGGGGAGTGTGGAATTGTTGACAGGCTAACTTGGGGGAACCTCACTTCATTCACTTTCCTTCTATTAATGTTGTGGGTTTATACAAAACATTTCTGTTCCAAACCTCTCTCTCTTTTCTTAGGATTAGCATTAAATGTTGTTGGAACCACTCCAGAACATTCTTTCAATTCCTGTTTCGATTTCCTCCACAGCCCGTTTAGGCAGTAACCTATCTTGGCCCTAATTACTTGCGTCCTCTGCTAGCCACTGCATCAAAAGGTAGCACTTATGCAACATAAACCAGATTGTAAGGACATCCTCAAGACAGAGGCTGCAAGTGTTGACATCCGAGTGCCTTGCTAATGATAAAAAGGCCCTCTTTGCCAAGAGAGAAGCAGCGATCTGAGCATCACCGTCTTCCTCCTCCTGTCCCCACTCTGCCGCGATGTTTTAAAGCTGTGCTTAAACTACTACACTCTTTGCCTCCTTTTGAAGACGGTAGCAGCGCCACACCACGGGACCTTCGGCCCCCCAGGAACAGCTCTGTGATTGAAGCCCCAGTGTTCAGCCCACCTGGAAGCGTAATTGCAGTTCCAACGCCTTGGCTAGTTGGGGGTGGGATTGAAGCATTTTGTGTGTGCGTGACACCAGGGGAGTGCGGCTCCACACAGGAGCCTTAAATTGGTTTATCGGACTTGGGATTTCGGGTTAGAATTAGACGGAGAGACAGCTTTTCTCGTCTAATGTGGGGTTTTTATACATTCAGTAAGCGACATACTGTATATCACTGCTGTCTAGCAAATTTTCAAGAGTGCCCTACAAAGTGTTATTATTAGTAGTAGCAGTAGTAGTTAGTAGTAGTAGTACCCACAGTACTTGATAGTTTATCTTTCTAACATTTGTTTGCAACGTGTTCTTGAATGTTTTATAATGCTTATCATTAAAATGCGTTATTATCATTATGCTCACTAATTATTTGTCCTTTTTTAGACATTATGTTAACTTGAAAACATGTTACGTTGACTTCTATAACAAGTGAACAAATAAAGTGGTGGATATTATCATCATTCCCTTTGTCATTAACATTTTTTTGTTT
This sequence comes from Dunckerocampus dactyliophorus, assembly GCF_027744805.1. Classification (NCBI taxonomy): domain Eukaryota; kingdom Metazoa; phylum Chordata; class Actinopteri; order Syngnathiformes; family Syngnathidae; genus Dunckerocampus; species Dunckerocampus dactyliophorus. The sequence goes on along the minus strand of NC_072836.1, from coordinate 6,013,482 downwards.
ACTTGTCAGATTCTGCAAAAACTGCAAAAAGGATTTTGGTGGTGGTCGAGATAACGGTAAGTCTCTAAGAACATATGCTCCTGCTCCAACTACGAAGGTGCTGATCCAATTAACCATTGTTTGCTTTGGTGTAGCTTTGAACTCTACTGAGTGCCCTTCCAGTTGTAATATTCTAATCACATTTCCCCAGCTATTGAGGATAGAATGGTCGAATGGTTCATATCGACCCTGTGTCTTGTGTCTTTTGCCACACGAGTTTTGAAGTCCTCCATATGTCGTATTCATGGCAGCTGTGTGCTCTCTGTCCTTCAGGATGAACTCAAAAAAACCAAAACACTCTCCTGATGCTCATCTTTGCCATCCCCTCCCCCACCTTCAAGCCCACATCTCTCTCCATCAGCACTATTCATTTCTCAGCTCTCCACATAGGTCCGTGCTCTCTCCTTTCTCTCTCTGCTGCAGCCCTTTGTGATGTGTGTGTGTCTTGTTCATTGTCTTCACCTGCCCACTGACACGACCAACACTCAATGCTGAGTCACACAACGTGCTGTTGACAACCGCGGCGTTGTCATGGGGGTGGGAGTAGACATAGGCTCTATGGACAAAAGCACTGAGACAGTACACCTACAGGACGTGATAATGGCAGAACATATGTATAAAGGACCTTGCTTTGTGCACTGGGATCAGAAACAGGCTCCCAAATTGTCCAAAATGTCTGATAAGATGAAATATTAAGAATTCAGGAACTTAGCCCAAACCTTGATTGGCTTCTAATTAGTGCTGTAACAGTACAGAAATTCCTAATAACATTTTTCTGGATTATATATATTGAGTATGGTACGTACCAAGTGGTATTGTTTTGCATTTTGTTCCCTTACGGTACCGAAAATGAACCAAACCATGACCAAAACTGAGGTACGTGCCGAACTGTGACTACGGTGTACCATTGCAACCCTAATTCTAACTAAGAGGCGTGTCCCAATACTTTGTATTCACATAGTGCACCCTGGTCATTCTCTTTGTTTTAGCATGTACACACCAGAATTGACACTTTTATAGCGTCCTATCGTGCCATTGTCATTTTATGTTTCTGTCTTTAGCCAATTTGAAGCACTCGGGCGCTAAGTGATCTTGTCCCTGAGTTGCACACAGCAGCTCCTCATTGTGCTGCTGTCTGCTTCACGGCTTCAAGTGTCATTAGACAGAAGAAGCCGGAAGCTGCTTGAATGATCTCAAGACATTGGCCTAGTGGGTTTTTTGTGTGTGGTTACATCACTAAAGAAAAAATCAAATCTATCACTTGTAAAATACATGGGACATACATAGGTTGCTGTAATGTAAAACAAATTACATTCATTTTACATTCTGCTTCTTCCTACTCCTTTTCGGACATGTTGATGCAACTCTGTTAAACATCTTTGAAACAAACACAACCATTACCAGCTAAAAAGTGTCACGTACCTGCACGTTGTGCTTGAACCAGCTTGGAGTAGACCACATCAGCGGACTCGATCAGTGTTCTGCTGGTTTGGATCATCTGGGTAACACAGAAACGCTTATTCTTCAGGTCAAAATTAGACTTGTTTTCCCTACAGCAGCGGAGCAATACATCTTCTACATCTTCCAGATCTCCTGACTGTGTGCCCAACATGCTAACCACTAGGCCATGGTGCGGGCCCCAAGTAAAAAACATAGTATATACAATACATAGTGTTCAATGAACGTGTACTGTATGTATTTTTAGATGGTGGGAGGAAGTCAAAGCGTGCTTAGAAAACCTGCGCAAGCACATGTAACTCCACAATCGAATCCAGGACCTTCTTGCTGTGACGCACCAGTGCTACTAGCTGTACTCACAGGCATCCTTCCCTGCATGCTCTCACAAAACAACCGTGTGGACTGGAGCGTGAGAGATGCTCTGACAGTGCCAAGCCTTACAAAAAAAAGGGAGAGCGGGGGGCTACGTCGATGACAGCGGAACCCATCGTGGGCGTTAGTGGCAGGAGTGCAATCGACCTGAGCCAGCATGTGGACGCAACAACCTGGCGAAACCTCTCTAGCAGCCAAAACACAGAGACAAGAAATTGTGATAGTCTTCTTTTAAGTGGGTCAGTGGCCAACCAGCTGCAGCAGGTGGCGCTGCACCACAATGGCAAGATTGCATAGGAGTGTACTGTACTTTACCTAATAAAGTGTCTGAAAACACAACCCAAAACCTTCTAGATTGCACTTTTTGTTCAATTCGATAGGGCATAATAAGCAATTAATAGATCACTAACAATTCTCTTGTTTGTAAGGAAATGGCTATTAATTGTGTCTTGAAGCAATTGCGGCAAAGTGCAGCGCACTACTTGGGTGCAACCAGCAGAGGCACTGTTGATTCAGACCCAAATAAAGATAGCCATCATATTTGGTAACAAGAAAAATACATGTCACAGCCAATCGGCAATGAAGGAAAAATGAAACACAATAAAAAAAATTAAATTATGCTGGCATATAACTATCATTAATCATTTATATATATGATAAAAAAACATATTTTACAGTATTTTTCTGGGGTTACAATTTAGAATTTCCAAGAATTTGAATGAATGCCCTTTAAAAAGTTATTATTATCATTATTATTGTTGTGGTTTTTATTAGTCTTTCAAGGCTTCTTTTAGGTATTAAGGCAGGGGAGTCCCAACTTTTTCATCAAGGGCCACATACTGAAATATTAAAAGGATGCGGGGGCCATTTTTATATTTTGAATAATGTAAAAATCCAACGTAGACATGCTGAGAAAATATATACATATTTTTTTTTAAAAAAGAGCCTGCATGTCAGTTTTGTTTTATAGGTGACAAACAGTAGCAATATTAGTGTCAACAGTTCAACTTTTCATAAATTTTGCTGTTAATTTTGTTGTTTAACTATAATTTAAATGTTTAAATGTAATGTAATAATTAATAACTTCATGAATTAATAATAATACTATTAAAATGATTAATAATAAATACATACAAATGCATACATTAAAAATGTGCTGCAGACCAATAAAAAACAAAGGCTTGCACTTTGGGTCAGAGTGAAGCAGTGACCAACCAGGTCCAGCAGGTGGCGCTGCACTAAGATGGCTAGACTGCAGACCGGTGTACTGTACCTAGTGACATACCTGCAGAGAAAGGTTAAATGTAGCTTACCATGTCGTAGGCATTGAGAACTTTGCGCAGCAGCTCCGGCACAAGTCCTTGAGCCTCCATGGTGGGGTAGGTCTCACTCAGGTCCACAGTCACCTGCAGAGAGCGCTCGCTGTTCATCAGCCACGTGGACACGGTCAGGATGCACTGCTTCATGTTGGCTGCAGGCGTCAGGCCACAGAGCTCCTTGAAGGACACCATAGCATTCTGGAGGGGACAGGGGGATACAATGTAGGCTACAGTGAATGTCCTTGTGATTAGGAAGCAAATTGTCTTTATTGCAAGGGCAAAGCATTGGGCAGTGTCAAGAACAGCTCTCTGTGCCTGAGCATGACCTTGACTGAGACAATTTAATGACAGGACACAAACAGGACAAGATGAGCGGCGCTTGTTTGTCTAATGGTGACAGCAAAATGATCAGTTTGCCTTCAAGTCACACCGCCTGCTCGCCAGCTTGGAGCCCATCGCTGTTAGTCATTCCCTTTTGGCCAGACTTCCACGTTCTCACGTTATGTTGTATTATTATTATTATTATTGTTATTATTATTATTATTATTATTATTATTATTTTCATTATTCTCCATCGCATTTGCTTTGCCCACTCAAATATTCAGATCCAATCTGTTTGTCCGCCTTGATAGCTTGCTAAAGTCAGGTTTTCTTAATAGGATTGTTATTATAATGGCGTTTTAGGAAAGATCATTTGTATTCATCTTTCAGCGGCTAGCGTGAAGGGTTTGCATCGGCCGTCCTGCATAATTGATGGACCACACTAAAGCAAAATGTTTGTCTTATTCATACGTATGTTTACACACCATTGGGACAAAAGTATTGGGACAACAGGCCAACAACACCCAAAGGATCAAATAATTAACTGCACTTTTTTTTTAATCTTTAGCTTTTGTGGCTCAGAACAGGTGTTAAAAGAAGAATGGACAACTTTCATTATTTGGTTGTTATCAAATCTAAGGTGAAACCTAAAGTTGTTTATTTACATTGCCCGATTAACAATTGTTAACAAGTAAGAATGGGTAAAAAATGGCAAATTTCTCAACAGGTTCCACTGATCTTCTGGCTTCATTTCGACATTTCAGTCTGCGTGCATCCCATCGGTCATCTTGATTTACATGACAGAAACAACAACAAATTGGAGATAGAGTTAGTGAATGAAGGCCCAGAAGCAAATAAACTTTGTATTTAATATCCAGTCCACACTCATAGCGCTGTGGGAACCAGCCGTCTCACTGGGTGAGACCTGCAGAAGAATCTGGACCCACCAGTCCATGTCCCAAATGGACGTGCTGTGTCACAGTGTCACCTTTGTGGATGCCCGGTGGACAAAAGATGGCATCTGTATGCTGAACATAGACTACAGTGGACTAAACAGGAAGCAGCTCTGTTGTGTGATTACATGTGTGCATGAAGCTTGAAGCATGATATGTTTGTGTACGTCCCAAAGTGGTCGTATGGTTCGGTTTATTTGTGTTCATTGTGCTCTGTGCATTTGTTTTGAGTTGTGCAATAAAAAATCCACGGTAGTGTTGCGAAACCCAACAAGAGGCTTGTGTTTTTAATTACAAGCCCACCCCCCCGCTCCCCACATTCCCCAATGGAAGCTTTGTGTCGTCCCGTACAACACTAGTTCTTTTGTTTCTGTTTCTATGTATCTTTCTGCTCTGCCTCAGTGGGAAGTTGCATGAAGAGGAGGTGGTTGTCAGATCAGCCTATGGGTGAACACCATTAGATTTAAATGCTATCAGCTGGCATCTCTACACGGGCTGGTACTTTCCTGGTACTATTGGTTGAAATGTGACTAACAGTCACATACAGCACTCACTGCGTTACTATCAGTGGTGATTTTGTATTAGTGGTGGTTTGGTACTTTACAATATGATACTTTTCCCACGAAAAAAGGCTGAAAAAGACAGGTCATCTCATATTTGGGGCCTAGACATATACTGTATACATTGTCAAGTTTGTCAAGCAGCTAAAAAAAAATGTATACTTTTTTATTGCAGTTCCCTAATATTGAAATAAAATAAAAAAAAATAAATAGAAAGAAAAATGTAGTATTTTTTTGTCTTTGTATATTTTTATACTTGGGTCAATGCTAATGCTGTCTAAACAAATATTTCTACTAATGAAAATGCTGTTTTTGGAGAATAATTGCAATTCTTAATGGAAACTTTTTTTTCTTGCCGGATGTCCCTGTCCTTTCCTTACTGTGTCTCAAATGTGCCTTTTTCAAAATATATTGATAAAAAAGTGAGCCCCATGAATTCTGCCAAGCAAACAAAGTGGCGGTGGGTTAAAAATAATTTTAGCAATTTTATGTTGCTAAAAAATATTTAATTAATTAAATTTAATCGTGATGCATTCAGAATTGTGCTGTTTAGTATTCTGGTCTCTTTGTTCTTGTATAAAAACTTGGAAACTTTGCTGTTGGAGGTAGCATGTACTTTCTTAGCAGAGCTTAGACGCCATGAAGGACAATTTTCTTGCTCAGTTTAGGATTTAATCTTTGCTCCACAAATTTCAGCAAACACTCCAGAGTAGCTGTGGTTTGCCATCTGGGTTGTTGGCACTCGGCCCTGTGGCCCAGTCTGGACCCACGTAGCAGGTTCTGCACAACTGGCCACTACAAAGCCTTCACCGACGTGTTTTTTTTTTGTTTTTTTTTACATTTTAAAAAAGGTGTTTCTTTTATTTATCGCCTTCAAGGTCTTTCCCCTCTTTCATTTATTTGTACTTTTATCTCCTCATTTCAAAAAGACACATTTCCATTTCAATCGAAAATAGAACGTTTGGCTTTGTGGGCAGAAGAAGCACCAGAGGTGTTTGATTGGGTGAAACAATCAAGCGTTTGCCTACTAGATCCAATTCAAATGCAATGACAACTGTTGCTGTGACACAAAAGACAAGACATGTCAAAGATTTGCAATGGGTCAAATGAGGAAAAAGGGATGGGATTTATCCTTCAGTCTTCACAGGGCAGATTCCAACATGCACTGACTATAAGACATTTGTTTCTGAGACATGGCGGTCCTCATCTTCATTTTGCTCTCAGCTGGTGGTAGTTTTAAAGTAGTTCTCTAAATGCTTAGCAACGCAGACCTTTCCCCTTGGTGGTAATTGTCCCTCATTAATGATTACACTATTCATACACAGACTAATTGCATACCAATGTCGCTTTATTGCTGCTCTCTTATACAACATTAATGGAGCACAATTAGCCGCGAGGCTCTATGCACACAACCGTGAAGTGACGTGAGTCCAGTCAGATCACTTCACGTCGAGTTGGACTATGCAACGTGCTTACTTAGTGAGAAAGGGAACATTGTCTGGCTTAATGTATCAATTAAAAAAATTGATGTTTTTTTTCAATAAGGACATGTTTCCTTCACAATAATGATGCTTGTGTCTTGCTTCCGAAATCATTTATTATGAGAGCCACATGCTCAAACATGAATTGAGGAGAAAGAAGCAAAGTGGTGAGAAAGAAGGACCGTTGCGTCACCAACAAATTACTGAAGGTCTGCATTGTTGCACTTTCCTAAAAAGAAACCTTATAAACTATTATATATTATTTAATATTTACATGTTTCTTTATTTCTTTTCACTGTTTGAGAATTGCACTTATTGGAGAATTGCGTAGAAGCAGTTTGCAGTTTATTTTGTTGTTTTAAAATGTTTTAAAAATCATCAAAGCTATTTACACAAAAGCTAAGCAGTTCTTTGTTCTGTATTTTGTTCCCTTACTGTACCACAAATGAAGCGTGACCGTAGAACCGAGGTTTGCACCAAACCATAATTATGTAGCATTACACCCTGACTGTGCAGTACAGGTAAACTGTATATCCTTACCTGTACATTTTCTCTGAGGTCTGTGGCCTCCCTAAGCGGCTGTGTAGAAGCTCTGAAAAGTTCATCGACCACTTTGATCCCAGTGGTCTTAGTGTTGGTGTACTCCCGTGCTTTCCTCCCCTTCATGACGGATATACCTCTCTTGTGGGCCTTCCCTCCACCCCGTCTGTTGGTGATGGCCACGTGGACAAACAGTGTTGTGTTGGGTAGGAACTCGCCTGTCAGAGACTGTAAGGGGACGTGCCTATATCCGGGCTGCAGGCACTCAAACGGGATGGTGTACTGACCGATGAACTCGTCCCCGATGTAGTCATCATCCAGAACCACAAAGCGCAAGACTGCCAGTTCAGGTAGGTTTATCTGGAATTCAAAGCTCTCATCAAAAATGGGGTTGTCGCCATTCTGGGACATGGTCTTGGTTCTTTGCTCGGCACAATCAGCTGGGATGCCATGAATCTCCACGTATATGTACGGCTCCACCACGTCACCCTTAGCTGCAGAGCCGCGGGGCTTAGGCAGGTTCTGCCCACTGATGACCTTAATGTGAAGGAGCTGAGCGGACACCCCTGGCAAGGAATCCCGAGCATTGGCACTGAAGTAAGACACCTCCTCCCTCATGATGGCCGGCCGCAACACATACCCACAGTTACCATTTTGACGGAACCAGCCCAGGTTGAGGTCCATCATCAAGCCGGGTGTCTGGTAGTTCATGGCCACAATCTGGCAGCCACACTTCCAGAAGTCTTGGGGGTTCATGTTGCTGGCATCAATCCTCATTGGTGTGGGGTACACTCTGGAGAGAAAGCGCTTGTTGTAGCAGACAAACTCCTCTGGGAACTCATTGGCAAACCTGTTGGCATCCACCTCATTAAAGGAGCAAATCTCCCAGTATTTTTGGTCCCTTTTTGATGTCTCGAAGTCTCTGAACTGGACTGACTTGCACAGAGATACAAGGTCAGAGAGCTCCTTGCACAGCCTGAGCCTTTTGTAACCCAAACCATTAAGATGGTCTCTGTCATCTACTCCCACCCTTCTGGACATCTCTAGACCTTCTTCCTCCTCTGTCACATCCCCCTCGGGGTCAGTGCAGCTGGGCTCTAGCCTCTTACCCTTGAGGAGAATTTTACCCTTGAGTTTCTCAGGAGAGGGTAGGTAGTTTTCATCTTTGTTGGGGGAATCAACAAATAGCTTATCTCCTAGAATCTTTTTCATGTGTTGGGCCATGACCCTCTGCTGAGGGATGGAGCAATGAGCCACCAAGCAGAGAATGAGGGGATACTCAGAGCTCTCAAAGGCATATTGGTTGATGATATCCAAAACCTTGGAGAACGCAAGCTGTGAAGCCACAGAGCTACCTACATACACCACTGGCTCATTATCAGGGCCATCCCACACAATGACCTCGATGCTGCGACAACCCATTCTGAGAACACGAATGTAGCTGCTGATGTCTGACGAACCCCAGAAGTGGTCTTCCAGAAGGGAGGCATTATGTGAAGAGTTGATGTAGTAGTGGGACAAGGGCTGAGTCATATCCTGGCACACACGTTTGTGCTGGGGGTCAAAGATGTGGCACTCAGAGGAGAGGAGGTAGTGTGTAAAGCCATCGATGGAGAGGTAAATCTTTTCCCTGCCTTCGGAAGATGGTTCGTATTTTAGAACCATATCCCTGCACATGTCCTCCGATACGCCTTCTACACCTTGCTCCACCTCCACAAAAAGCATCAGGTCTTTACAGTCCAGGTACTCCTTGTTACTGGAGAACTGCATCAGCAAGAAGAAAATTTCTGGGCGCGTGCACAGCTCACAGTAGCCCTCCACAAAGGTGTCCATGTTAATTGCCTCTCCATATTCGTCTTTCTCTTTCTGGAGTTCCTTGAACTTGAGTTCTATTCTCGACTCTTTCATTCCAGGATTGAGCCCCTTGATAATCTGAGTGGCCCTGAAAAGGTCTATGTGTCCTTCTTTTTCCATGTCTGCCAGCTCAAACACAGAGCTAATCCAAGATGTTCGTAGACTCGGTTGGCTGGATTCCACCATGTCCACGGTGTGTCGGCCATAAGACACCAAATATCTCAGGCCCATCACCCAGGTGCTGACCACATCAGCTGTACTGGCAACCAAATCCAGCGACTCGTAGTTGTCCCCGTAGATGATTGAGAAGGCGCATTCATCTGGGAACTGATCTGAGAGGCCATTGCTGCGAAGGACTGGGGTCTTCTTCCCTAATCGAACCTCCTTGATGCTTTTGATCTCAAGCTTGGCCTTCTCAGAGTCCTTTTTGGAAGGCTCCCAGCGGAGCCAGTGCATGTCCGGATCCAGCAGGAAGTATCGGTTGTACATGCGTGAGTTGGAGCGCACTTTTTTCATCTCACAGCCCTCCATCATGAAAGCCATGCAGGCCGCCGTGCTGTTGATCTTACGGTCGCTTGGCATCGAGCTGAAGGAGACCGTCTTCTTCCTCACCTGCTTCTGCTTGGATCCGTCCTGCAAGCAAACAAACATGCCATGTCATTTTTCAATATAGTGAAAAGTACAAATACATAACCTCGACCTAAAAAGTCCCTATACCTGACTTCATAAGATCCTTTCTATACTAAGCTTATTTTACTAAATTATTCTGTGGGTCTTCAGAATTATGGACTAGGGAGGGCAGGCTTCTTCGTTCACTATTTTTCTGTATATTTTGTATATGATGTCACCACCAAGCTCTGCCATAGCTTCAACTTTTACTTCACTAAATGGTATTCATGAAGTAATGAAGTCACAAATGTAGACAAAGAAGCTCTATGCCAAAGACCGTCTGTACGTCAGGTGCACTCTTGTTGTTTTTAACGATCTACTGCCAAAATGCTTGGCAAAGATTTTCAACATGACAGTAGTGCTTTGCTTTTTTTAAGGAATCTGCTGCAAAAACACGAGTCAAAGATCCTGTATGTATATATATATATATATATATATATATATATATATATATATATATATATATATATATATATATACACAGTATATATTGAAGCAGGGGTGTCCAAAGTGCGGCCCGGGGGCCATTTGCTGAAATTTTTGTATTGGCCCACGGCACATTCTAAAAATAGAATTTAAAAAGAAAACAAAAAAAAAACACACACACACAACAAAAATGGAAAAATCTGCAGTAATTTTACAAGAGTAAAGTCAAAATATTAAAAGAAGAAAGTTGTAATCAAACAAGAAAAGTCCGTAATTTTACAAGAATAACATCGTTATAGTATGACGAAAAAAAATTTTTTGTGACATAAAGATGAAATATTAAAGATTTTTTTTTAATAGTCATAACATTATGACAAACAAACAAATCAAAATAAAGTTGTCGTTTTTGTAAAATTAGGTTGAGGATAAAGTTATAATATGGAAATAAAGTGAAAATATTATGAGAATAAAGTCATAATATTATAAGAAGAACATTCAAAGGTTATTAAAGAAGAACGGTGAAATATTTGGAAAATTAAAAAAACAAAAACAAAATGGAAAAAAGAGCAAAGACTGAAGTTCATACTCGTAATTGGCTTTTTCACCTGTATCATAAAGCTGAGATGCTCTTTACTTCTTAGCATATCTACATGTGTTGCCTTGCATCTTTTCATTTTTCTGTATGCGGCCCTCTGTGGAATAAGTTTGGACACCCCTGTATTTAAGTAACACTATGCAGTTTTTAAGAATCTACTACAAAAATCAATGTAAATATAAAGAACGTAAAAAAAATATACACAATATACATAATATTAAAAAATAAAATACAAAACATATACTATAAATATAAAAATCATATACATTATATACAGTATTAATATATGTACACATGTTTAGAAATCTACTACTGTTTTTATTAATATACTGCAAAAATGTTAGTCAGAGACTGTAAATACCCATATGGTGTTCATGATGTTTTTAAGAACTCAACTACAAAAATGCTAGTCAAAGAGCTTCTATATGCATATATATGTTTTCTGCTGTTTTAAACAATACATGTGGGCAAGTCTGATTTGACTCAGGGGCCGCCAGTTAAATAGGCCTGTCCTATACATCGTCAAAAAGGACTACTCTTTATAGAAATAAAACAAGATTGCAGCTGCCTGGTGTTTTACTGCAAGCCTGTCTTAAGGAAAATCACATCCACCTTACTCTTGCAAGGCTTGGACAATGTGCAAAATACCAAAATATCACTATACTGCCAGGACTGAAGGAAATAAATCGATAGTTTAATGTGCAACCTTTTCAATTTAAAAACTATAATCTTTTAGATTATAGTTTAGATTATAGTTATATAAGGGGTCATAAGGCTAAAGAGGACTATGTACAATTACTATATGTCTCAACACAACTTCTTCCTGACAGCTGGTGCCTGGACTGATCTGATGGATCGCCCCATAGAGCCAAGTTCTACCATAGGCACAATGTAGCACCTCTGAAGCATTCATCTTCCACCTGACACTCCAGGGTAGATGAGGCCCGGTATATCATCCTGATTAATGAGCAACGCTTGGTGCAATGCAAAAAAATCATCATGGCTCTTTAATGTCGTCCTTGTCCTACGTCCTCTATCTCCTGTTGCTGAATATATGGAGATGGGGGAGACGGATGATAGTCTGTGTCCTGGTTGGGACATCCCAGGTGACAATTTAGCGGCAGGTATTAAAATAGGCATTTGTTGTCTTGCATGAAACTGTTGATAGAGCTGGTGTAAGAGGTTTACAGCTCACTTTTGTTGATCATGGCAGAATGACTGTAATGAGAGTTTGCCAGTTATATATGATAACCATCAGATTTTATGAAATAAATCTATAAAATAATCCAGAAAGTCAAAGCATAAATAAAGACATGTCATATAATTCATGTGATATCTACTGCCACTGTACCTCCTATGTAATTATGGTATAACTTGAATGAATGACATTATATGTAATTGACTTTCAACTGGAATATTTCATTAATTCAGATCAGGGATCATGTGTAACATATGTATGGTTTCCCCATACCATATGATGTCTTACTATGGACATACCTACTCAGATTTTACGGTAGGGAACATTCGGTACAGTACAGAGGCGTAAATGAGTTCCCACACACTACACATTAGATGAGGGACAGGAAGCCTGTTTGGCTAGAGGGAGTCACGGCTGGTGATAGTGCAGAGGAAAAGCTAGAGCTAAAAAACCCTCTTCTGTCATTAAAGTCTCCTGTTTGGGAACACTTGGCTTTCCCGGTGAAATACATAAACGAACAAAGACAAGTGGGTAAGTGAAAGCTGTCTGCCGCCATTGTTCAGTACAAATGGGGAAAAAGGCTGCAAGATGGAACTGTTAATGCTGAACTTTTAGCCAATAAGGAATTTTCATTTCTTAAACTATTAACGTTATTTCTATTTTTTCAGGCTTCATTATTTGCATTTTGTTCCCTTGCTGTGCCGAACCGTGACCTTAAAACTGAGGTATGAACTGAAATGTGGTCATGGTATATCGTTACACCCAAAATACCTACTGACATGAAGAACATGTAATTCCCTAGCACCATTTTACATCATATCTTGTGAGCGCACGTTACACCTCAACTTTTTTTAAACACAAGGAGGTTGAAACTTCCCCTAAGCAACTGCTCATCGGACTTCTTTTGCACTACCACGGTCCACTTCCTTCACATCCCACAAAACCTCAGCATAGCCCGCCTGTTCTTTGTGCCAGTCCTGGCCGGCTGCCATTCGATACACTTTGCCCGACATCTATGGCAAGTAATCAGTCAGCTCCCGAATCTATTGTGTGCATCGACATCGAGGCGTCATCAAGGGAGCGTGGGTAATGTGGAGTAAAAACAGAGCAAAGCAGAGCGGGTACTCTCTTGATGACGTACTTGCCAACATCATGTGTGTGTGTGCATGCTGTGTTTGCCCACATGTGCACAAGGATCATAAGATCAGTGTCCGCATACATGCACAATACTCTGACAGACGACAAAAGCGAGGCCTCGATGCAAAGCCTGGGAAAACAAATACCGTACAGATGCCACAAACAAGTTTACAGTGTTGTGACGGCCAAAACATTTCCATCAAAGATCAACAAACATCTTAATTTGGACCAGCACTAGAACGGCGGGTCTGGCTCTTGATCAAATTGAGATCAGACGGAACTTTCAAAATTTCATCAAAATCTCTGGCAACAAGCACCCACATGAATGCATAATTAAATTGACTTCATTCAAAATAAAACTTTTTAATTTCAACTAAAAGAATGCTCATTCAAATAGTTGTATTTTTGAAAACACCTGCAATACATACTAATACTATTTAGTGCGGGGGTTTTCAAAGTGAGGAACACTCCTGGGGAGGCACGGCAGTTTGAGAAAAATCAAGAAAAACATTTTTCCAAATATACTAAGCTAACTTCAAAGGTGAATTGAAATCATTTTTAGTTTCTATACGGATTAAACAGGGGTAAAATATGTTTCCGAAAATAATTTTGGGGGCGTAAGGGTGGTCTCTACGTAAGGGTCACTGAAAACCCCTGATCCCATGTCATTTACTGCAATTTATTATCATTTTCATTAAATGATTTAATTCCATTTAATTTAATTGAAAGTCGCATATGTAAAATGTTTCTATTCACTGTTGTGGTTTAATATGCGAGTGCAGCAGCTTGAGAAAAAAAAAGAATTTTTTATTTTTGTGTTTTGAGTTAGCAGAAAAGTTTTTTGGGGAGTAGCAGCGGCCCCCAGCCTTTTTATGTTCTCTGAGGGGAGGCTTACTGTGCCGCACTTTGAAGACCGCTGTGCTAGTTTCCTTGGTACAGGATCAACAGTGAGCTATAAAAAACATAAAATCTAGAAAATGGAAGTATAACCCGACAAAAAGAGGGGCATCAATGAGGAGTGTGTTGCTGTCAATAGCTGTCAATAGCCTGCATGTACATACAGTATGTGAATAAGGACCAACAAAAATGCATCGTTTCATTGAACCATTACCAACTGGCTTAATTTGACAATGTGCTTTGATGTGTCTGACGCTTTAAAAGGTGCAGAAAAACACCAGATTTTAATATCGCCTGTTGTTTACATTGCACATGCACGCCTCACCATCACACACTTGTTTATCGGTTGCCTCGGTTCAGGAAAGTAAAATCAGCAACAGACATGGCAACAGAGCCAAGCGGCCAGCGGTTGGAAAACGGGTGCAGATGGTGAGGAGCCCTCTAGAGACCCACGGTCCCGGTGGGGCCATCGAATCACATCAGGACGTCAGAGCGGACAAATCCGAGTCACCAATGACTACAAGGAGTGACAGAACCCAAGGCAGACATCATTCAAACCCTAATCGACTCTACTCCAAAAAACTGTGAGGACAAAGACATCTCTTTTGAAAGAGGAATAAAGAGAAGGTGGCGTGGATCTATGCTAACGTTGTTCATTTGCAACCGAGGGGGTGGGAGAAGAAAGGACTGGGAGAGATTAAGAAAGAGAGCAGCTTTAATGAGTTTAATAACTTGATTTGTTTAGATGTTTTAGACATGCTGTGGAACCTCAACGTCAATAAAGCTAATTCAATCACACTGAGAAAAGAAATCCTGGTGTTGCGAGGATGGAGAGAGAACACAAAGCTAATTCTACTGGACGCTAACTAAGCATCTTTATGCTGTATGACAGTAGCCTTCTCAGTCCCGAGCCATGAAAACCAGGGCTCCCCAACCAGGAAAAAACATTCAAACACATTCTTAAAAATTTTATTTCATTATTTATTTTTTTTAAGTATGTAACAATGTGGTTTTAAATCATGTGGTTTCTTTTATTTCATAATAAAATACAATCAGTTGATTTTATTGGGACAGTAACATTACTGACAGCTAGTAACCAGTGTAGAATACTACATATTACAATTTGAATGCGTCCTCTTAAAGGAAAACTGAACTTTTTGGGGAATTTTGCCCATCATCCACAATCCTTATGTGAGAATGGACTTTTCTGTCCATTCTCAGTAAAAAGACACAGCTTAGAAAGCACGTAATTAGGAACACTTATTCTGCTTATGAAGCCTTCTGAAAAAAAACTCCAAAAAGCGCCAACAACGCTCCATTTACATATAATGTGACGTGCATATTAACCAACCTACAGCGACATTATTATGATTATTATTAAAATTTTAACGCCAATCGAACTACGTTACTGCCATATTGACACATTGCCATACCACACTGGCTAGATACTAGCCAGCTAGCGACTAGCTTCACCACACACTCGCCCACAGTGCATTAGCGCCGCGCTCACAATGCCTCAGACCACTACCAAAAAGGGTAACGCTACATATTGGAGCTGCTGCTACTGCTGCTGTGTTTTTGTTGTTGAGTTTGGAAAAGTAAATGCTAGGTGTATTATAACACAACTAAAATTACAGGACAACATGTAACAAGTAAGGAAAACAACTACCAGTATGGGGGGAAGTGCCGCAAAGCATGCTGGGAACATGGACGCACTCTGAGCAATTCTGTGTAAGAGCAAGAAGTAGGCAAGAGAAGCCTATGTTCTGAGGAACCCGTTCATGTTCTGAACTGTTAATGATAAAAATTGAGAAGATCAGATCCGTTTCTTTTTTGTTGTTTTTTTTTAAAAACCTTTCACTCCTTTCCTGTGGAAAACCTGATGTGGCCCAGGCTAACCCAGCCTCTACTGCCAGTGGCCCCCAGATAAATTGAGTTTGAGACCCCTACTATAAAGTATAGAACGCACGCTCTCTCACACCTATTTTTTTCCCCACTGATCTGTCAGAGATTTGACAAGCCAGTCTGGGGGCTCAAAGAGGTCAGCGACCACGGGTGTAAACGACGAGGCTATTCTGTGGTGAGCGATGTTGTTTGTCATACTGAAAATCTGAAAAATGAGCGTGTATTGCTATTAATGTGCAGATATAGCTTGCCCATTGCATACAGAGAAGGTAGATGCTGTCGTAAGAGAAGTATGACAGCGTATGCAAAAAAGAAGTCTGCCTTGTCACCATTTGTCAGCCTAATCTGTCGCGTGGGCGGACGTTTAAAATCTCTCAGCGACGCATTGTGCAGCTCTTCTTAGTGCGCAAGCTAATGTGTGAACAAGCTCTAGAGGTCTGGGATGGACTGTTAAAAAAAAAAAAAAAAAAAAAAAAAGTGTGACTACAGTGTGTGGACATGCCTCAACACCCGCCCACTCCGTGCATAAAATGGATTTACACTTCCATCCAGGAGGTCATTCGATGCTAGGTCCCTTTGCCTCGAATGCATGAAGCTTGTGCTGGCCTGTTAACACAACGTGTGCATGGCTATTAAGTGGAAAGTCTCCTGAGCACTGTGTAAAAAGCTAAAGACACAACGAGCAATCTCACTAATTACCAGCCCTGAGAGAGCGTGGAGGTCAATGCTATTGAGTTGCTAAACCACACAAGCAAGCATACAAGAGCTGTAGCCCGGGCCTAGCTACTTAGCAAAGTCACGGCGTGAGCGTGGAAGCGTCTGTTCACCTTCATTATTGCCAGTAACAATACTTTGTTTAATCAGGGGCCATAAATCACATGGCGCTGATGTTTGTGACTGCATTTGAATGTGGCGCATGCACGGCCACGTTGGGCTCTCCTGTGGCCTCCCCTGTCACACGTCACTTGTTGTCCCTTGCCGGCACGCTCACTTTTTTCCATGACCTTGCATCACCGGTGGGGCCAATTATTTCCTGCAGCACCTATAGGAGGTGAGCAAGTGTACTTGTGCAGGTTCGTTGAGGGTCAAAGAAGAGATGCCCCTCTTTTTTAAGGTCAAACGCTGTCCATTTTAGGATGCGCTCAAGGTTGACTTGATGTCCTATCATCCTGCTGTCTGTCTCTTTGTTGAGAAAAGCAGGGAAGACCGTGTTTGTCCCTGAGTTGCCTCACAATCCCCCCGTGTGATGATTATTGTCTCACAGCAGAGGATGTTGGAAGGTCGCTTATTTGCCTCCTCTCTGTTCTGAGCGCCCACTTAATTAATGTGTCTCCTTGTCCCAAAACAGACACTCTCCAGACCAGAACTTTCTGAAGCTACGTGAGGAACAGTGAAGGAGATTGAAGCTTGTTTGTTTGCATTAAAGTATATGAGTGAGGTTTCCTGGGCAGGTAAAGTTATCATCTCTGCGTTTTCGTAAAAACGTTGTCACCAGACTACTCATGCTCATGTTTCTCAACAAGAATCTGGCCTTTTTTTGTTATTGTGTTTTTTAAGACTGTGCTGGAATTGGCTGGCGACCAGTCCAGGGTGTACCCCGCCTCTTGCCCGAAGGGGATAGGTTCCAGCATACCACCGCGACCCTAATGAGGATAAGCGACATAGAAAATGGATGGATGTTTTTTTAAGGCCTTTAGCCTAAAGCGCCATCATTATATGATTGGAGAATTACAAATTAGATCAAGATAATTACCAATTAACTTTTATGGGGGTTTTTTAAGCACATAGTTTGTTAGTTTCTTTGTAGGATTACTGTAGACCCATGCATATTCCTGATTCAACATTCACATATGTATGTATGTATGTATGTATATGTGTGTGTGTACATGCTTATGTGTTTATGCTTCACTGGTAATGTTTTTTCATCAACCATTAAGATTTCACACTTTGTTCGGTGGTCCTTGAATGACCCATAGTCAAAACATTATTGGTCAAAAAAAAAAATTCTCAGAAAATAGGGATTTTCTTCTGCACAAAACACATTTCATTCACCCTAAGTCGATAATTTATAACTACAGGTCAAATGTACAGCATACATGTAACACTGTTAAAAAAGCCCAGAATTTTTACATATTTATGAGTGTATGCTTCATTGATAATGTTTTTTCGTCAAGCATTGAGATTTCACACTTATATTGAGCGGTCCTTGAACGCACCATAGTCGAAACATCATTAGTCGAACCATTATTTGTTTATTTAACTTTTTTTTGTCCGAAAATAGGGACTTTTTTCAGCAGAAAACACATTTCATTCACCCTAAGTCGATAATAATTTATGAATACTTGATAATACACGTCAAAAGTACAGCATACATGTACCACTGTTAAGAAAGGCCAGAATTTGTACATGTTTATGTCTTTATGCTTCACTGATGTTTTTTCATGAAGCATTGAGATTTCACACCTCGTTCGGCAGTCCTTGAACGCACCATAGCTGCTGTAAGACGCAAAACTGAGCCGCAAAACTTCTAATAGCTATATATAACGTCTACACCGTGACTCCAATTCTATCTGTTCATGCATCATCTTACATTATCATTCATCAACAGTGATTACCCATGTGTGTGCATATTGAAAAGATACAGGGAGGGTGATGGAGCGGAATCTAATGTAATAAGTACAACAGTCACTTTTATTGCAAATGTTGATCCAAAATCAGAGGAGAAAGCCAACCTCAAGCCAGGGTTTGGAAGGGAAGAAAGAGTTAGCCATGTGTAAAAAATAGACATTTTTATGGGTGTACTGTGTCAGTTACTCACACATTTTCGCCATTTGCTGGTGGTCCTGAACAGTAACCCCTTGTACTGTACTTTTGAGATGGAGCGAACCCTGCAATTTTTAGCCCGCTTCCCACAAGACGCTGCATTTTTCCCTCAATTTCATGATGCATGAATCTTAAATCTTCAGGCATCTATAGACCTTTTCACATTGCATGCAAAACCCATTTTGTCATATTTTGATACATTTTTCAGCAGCATTTTTCATATCCAAAGGCTTCCGTAATTTCACGTTGAGTATTAACGTAAACAAAATAGCATATATGATAAAGCCAGTGGCTAAGTACCAACCCACTCACTACTGGAGGCTCGCTTCCGCTCAATGTTTAATACTCCCTAGTGGTCTAACAGTGTTTTCTCCTCTCAGTGCAGTCATTATCACAGTGTTTTCCTAATTCCCCTATGCTTTTCACAGGCACAGGCACTGAATGTTTGCCAGAGATGTTTGGGAGCGCGTTGTTTGCCCAAAGATGGCACATGAAAAGGCAAGGATAAGAGCTGACACATGGAGTCTTGTCCTCGTGATTTTTTTTTTTTACCCCTTTCATTTGCATATCCTTTCACTTTATTGTTTAGTCTCCCACTTCATCTTTTTGCCGTCACTCAAATCTTTTGAGATTTTGAGTTGCTCCCACTCCCCACCCCTTGTCTTGTTCCGTGGTTCTCATTTTCTAAGCAGACAAGATTGATGCTTTTGTTCAGTGAGGGTCAGATTCCCGCTGGTTGTGTCGTATGTTCCATAAGCTGAAGGAAAAGATGCAACACTTCACTCAATCCACTAACATAGCCTTGAACAAAACACAAGTGGAGTAAGACAGTTAAATTCTTCAGAGTTTGGCATGATGAATATGTACAGTATAGTCGCGACTTCTTGACATAATGGACTTTCACTACTTGGTAGCGACACAATTAATTCTGTTTTCCGCCTGAATGGGCTTCCATGGAGAACAGGTATAAAAGGTTGGTATAAAGGTTGGTTTGGAAACCATTTAAAACTAAATTAAATATATTATATGTACAGACCTACAACAGAGACAGGTGGAAAGTGAATGGAGTGAGGTTTGAAGATGAAGTTAGCCTCTCCTCAATATTTTCATCTGCTGGATTGACTGTTACTAGACCACTTGGCCGTGTTTAAAGGCTCATAATAATGTTTTTTAGCTTGATTGGAATTTGAAGTGCTTTAGCCTAAGGATCCACAGCCTGTGTTTTTGCCCCATAAAACAATGGCAATAATGTGTACTTGTTTAGAGAATCTTTGGACTGTATCTTACGCAAATACACGCAACACTACTTCAAAGCAAAGACCAACACATACTACTGAGTGAAAAAAAAAGACTGCAGTTCACAACAAAGCGAGAACTATGGCCCCTGAATGCAACACCACGATCATTCTCGGATCAGCTTCCACTCGTACTGACCACATACTGCCTGCAGTACTCAGCGTTGCCGGGACATGTTTTGTCACTACCATCCACAGGAATTTCATCCTGATGAACAACAAATGTCACCCTGCCTCCACCTGAGACACACTGCTCCAATAAATGACAAGCTGCCATTAGATTACAGAAATGGAGTTAACTAATAGATGTTATCTGTGCGGTTCAAATGAAGTTAAATGTTTCGGTGGGGTTTATACAAGCCTGAACATGCAACTAACAGCCTCCATCAATTGTCATCTATCTGACAGAGCTCAGTTCTTGCGTTACTCAATGCGGCCACATGAGCATAACCTTGACTACAGTCTGCATTGCAGCCAAGAGAGAAGCATCCACCGCCTCCACGCAGCAACCACACCACCTCCGCCTGTAGCTGCAGTACAGGATACCTCCAGTACACATCTCTCCACTCCTACATGCTTCTTTACAATTCACTTTGGCTTTCCCCCCCATTTCTACTCTCAGAAAAAGGTGGTTCACTGATATGATGCTGTTCCAACACACACACACACACACACACACACACACACACACACACACACACACACACACACACACACCGCAACCTGCCTTTGATAGCCATTTTAGTCCCTTGTGTCCATCAGACTCAATATGGTGCACCAAGGTCCCGTTTTCACACAAAAATGGTGCATTTTAGCTGTTTGTCTACAGGAGAAGGGCATTTTGGTGCCAGAAAACAGAACAAAATGGGGTCCAAAGTGGAAAGATTTGACAACACTGGTGCCTCCGTTCCCAGGAAAGAAAACTGGCATGCACAGGAGCGGCTCAGGAGGGAGAGGGAGTCATCCAGTAACTGACGGCTTGGCAGTTGAAACCGAGCTTCCTTCATCCCAGATACTTCTATCATGTCCTTGGGCCAGACACGTCACCAACCTTGCCTCCAGTGCCGCCCACACTGGTATATAAATGTGAAAGTTTGGTGGTTGTTGGAGAAGTCATTGACGTGAATTGGCAGTCACGTTTCCATTTCCGTCACACAGATGTACTGTAGCTCACCGCCACTGGTGTGTGATTGTGGAGGGAATGAATAATGGGTTTCAGTGTAAAGCACTTTGGGTCTCTGGAAAAAGGCGCTTAATAAATCTAATCTATCCATCCATCCATCCATCCATCTTCTATGCTGCTTATCCTCACTAGGGTTGCGGGGCTATGCTGGAGCCTATCCCAGCTGACTTCGAGTGAGAGGCGGGGTACACCCTGGACTGGTCGTAAATGTAATCCATTATCATCATTATTAGTATTATCATTATCATTATTATTAGTTATAAATATCATTATTATTAAAGTTGTAGGCAACTGCACATTCCAGGGTGGGTAGACCATAGAAACACCAGAGTACAGCTAGTGCTCACTTCTATACTGCTGTATTACTGCAATTTCCCTGACTTTGTGGATTATTTCCATTTTTATATTTATTACACTGTGACTGGCTGGCAACCAGTCCAAGGTGTACCCCGCATCTCGCCCAAAGTAACTGAGATAGGTTTCAGAATAGGTTTGAGGACAATATTGTTCATGCTTACGTTCACATCACAAAATCACATCGGCAACTACTTGCTTGGAATGCGCATTACATCAAACATCAAAGATTGTTTTCAAACAGTTTTAAAATGACAACTGAAAACAAGTACAAAACATTGTGTGAACCGGTCCTAATAGTCAACATTACTGCAGATTTTCATCATGTCTGATTAAATCCTTGTAAGACTGTTTTAACATACCGCAGTTCAGTGTTCTCTTGTATTTCCTGTTCAAGGAGTGTACAACCAATGCAAACCTGTTTTATAAGAGAGATGCAGCTCTATCAGAACCCTGTCCTTCACACAACTTCTTCTTCAAGGACAAGCAAAGACTGTCCGATTGTTATCACTTTGTTTCAATTAACCAAGTGCCCGCATCCTTGGATAACAAACAAACCGCAGGACACTAAACCACAGCTCATTTTCAGTTCCTTTCAACAGTAACACCACCGTAAATATGTTTTTCTATGAAGCTAAGCAAGAAACACTGATATAGTAGATATGACATTAGGTGATGAGCCGATTCCATGGTTGAGCTCTGATTTACGTCTCTTTTTTTATGTGTTGACGAGCCCACCTTTAGCTTCTCTGTAAAGCCCACATATAATACGATGGCACGGCTCCATGTGGAGTGCATTCACTCTCCAAACGCCTACCACCATGAGTGTATTTTTAAACATCCAAAGAGGAGCAGCCATTCAAAGGCTGCCGAGAGGGGAAGGAGGCTAGAACTGGCAGGTGTTCAGTGGCGACCGCTCACCTGTGTAGGTGCCCAGGACTCAGTGTGGGCAGAGAAGCAGACCTGATCACGAGGGGGGCTTTCGGTACTGTACATCAGCTATTGTTTGCCCCTCAGTCCAGAAATCTCCAATATACACACTCTGTGTCTTTGATCAATGATGCTTTTTTCCTCTCGCGGACACATTCCACGCCTCCGTCCGCAATGCCCACTCAAATCTATAAATACCCCGTGAGCCTGATCCTTGGCCGAGTGCCTTCTGTCTCGTCAAGAGGCTGGCAAACCGACTGGCAAAACCTTCTAGTGGCAGTGGGAGAAAGATCATCAACATAGACTCATTCTGATATATGTACTAGCTGTTAGGCCTTGTGGACTATAATAAAAAGCAGAGTATGAGGCAGCATAGGTGTATAACACTAAAAATAAACATACAGTATCTCTAACACTGTCAATGAAAAGTGAACACTATTATCTTTGTAAAAAAAAAAAAAAGTGGTGATGGAATTTTTTTGGATGGAATTGGATTTGAGTGGACTGCAAGCATGATACCTACATGCAAAAAATACAAAATACAGTCATCTCTCACTGTTGCGGTTCGAATTTCACGACTTCACACGATCACAGTTTAAAAAAAATATATGAATGAATAAATCAGCAATTCCATCTCTGTGCCAACATTCATTCGAGAGAGACAGAAACAGCCTAACCACCCCCCTACCAAACCAGAAGCTGCACAGCTAGCCATGGCCCGGGATTGGAAAATGCTAGTTGATATTGGCAAGCAACAAATTTTTCCCCCACCACCATCAGACCAGACCTGATGCTATGGTCCCGTTCACTAAAGGTGGTCAACATCATAGAGCTCATGCACCTTCCAGGCACTACTCTACTCATGATTGGGAATGGGAAACAGGCTCAGGCTTGATCACCCTGTAGTTTGCCGCCTTTGATGAGGGTGTCTAGTGTTGAAAGGCCGAAATACCCACACCTACCCACACCTTCAAAAGGTGCACTACTGATGATGTGTTCCAAAATGTACATCCCTCCCATGGCTGAGATAAAGTTCTCACGGCATTCTCAACATCCACGCCTCATGTGATTACCATCTGTTGGCACAAAGGACAAGTTCCATCAAGTCCTGTGTATTTACAAACTGTTTAGTGGTTGAATGTGGCCTATTATTAGACAAAAATATTCACACTGAAGCATATTTTACATATTTTTGCCTACATTAAGTATTTTCCAGCATAAAAATTGCTAAATGAACTAAAGTAAAAATATAACATGTATTCAAAGGTACTCCGAATATGTAGTATTCTACACTGGTCGCTAGTTGTCAGCGTACAGTCATGTTCGGTAAGACACAAACTTCAGACTTGATCGCCGGGACAACAGGCTTTTACTACAGGCTTGAATTAGAATCCCTATAATCCCTATGAAAAACACTGGCTACTGTTGCAGCCATAACCCACGCCAAGCAAAGACTAAACTCTGAACCGCCGAAGTCACTTCCTGTCCACCTGCCAGTCAGTTCCCCAGAGGGGAATACATTTATAGTAACACACACAAGCATGAGTTTTATTTATGTCTTAAATGTCTTATTTACTCTTATTTTGTCTATTATATTGGGTAATACACATACAATATAATATACAGTATAATATAAATGTGACTATAGGAGTGTTACTTTATGTCTAGAGGGCTTTAATCATGTTAAAAAATTTATTTACAAGGTCATAAACTTTTCTTTGCTCTCACTACAAAAATATTTCATGTTTAAAATAAGGAATAATACTTTGTGGAAGTTCACTTATCACGGTTGGGTCTGGAACCAATTAACCGCAATAATTGAGGGACTACCGTGTTAAAAAAACAATGTATGCAGCAACAGACTCCAATATATCCACTGAGACCTGATGTACATTTCAATAATGACAACCTTAGCTTGGTGATTGAATGGAGATATGACAAGACTAGCAAATACAATATAGATGAAAATCCATCATACAAATCACATATGGCTGCTCTGAGTGAAATAGTGTAGTGGAGGACTGGGTTGAATTACTGCTGAGGTGAGTTATTTCTTTTTTTCCCCCCTTCCCAGGGGTGGACAGAAATGTAGGACATGAGAGGAAGCGCTAGTGGGTATTTGTGTAAATGCACACTGAAGGAGAGGGCAGAGGACACGAGTGCAAAGTGCTTCGACATGGTTCAAGGTGACTTGGTGCGTTTCGGGACAACGTAGAACAAATTTCAGGCCCTGGATTGACACACAAGACGGATTTGCAGAGGGAGGGGAAAAGTGCGGAGCAACGGCAGGGTATCATCGAAAATAAGAGAAGAAGGGCTGTTTGGTGTACAAAAAAAAAAAAAAAAAAGAACAGGAAGAACAATGCTTCCTATTTTTAGGCCTGGCCTCCCTTCTCTGCTCGGAAGAGGGGGAGTCCCTCAGAGAGACTTGAACAGCAGGAAAGGGAGATGTCGAGAAAGACACACTGACATCCATGCCATGCTAGCAGCTGACCCAGATAGTAGTAAAATGCCAAGGCCAGCATGTCAGTCCGAGGAAGGACCTTGTTCTCTTGCTCAGACGTAGCGCTTTAAGTAAATGTTAAACGATTATGCCTGGGAGCCATGAAAGCTGACATAAAATGAATTATTGTGTGAATGCTAAAAGTCAAACGTTTCCACTAAAGTTTCTACAACAGAGGTTTCCAAAGTCTGAGAAAACAAAACTCCCTGAAAAACTGATTTCCTGGAGCACATTTAGTGGCGTTTTCTGCTCACCCCAGACTCTGTTTACTCTCTCACTGCAGGAACTAAACATTGAGTCATTTTGCCCTAGAGCGTGACTGAAGTTAGCTGAGCGGGTTTAAAAAAAGTTGTTTTCTTTATTTTTCTAAAGGGAGGCCCACCTCACACTTTGAAACTTCTACTCTACAACAAAAAGATACAAATCCTGAAATAGTTTGGCTTGATAGCAGGGCCTCTTTTTGAATCCGTTACTTAATTTTCTTGACAATTGTATTGAAATTTAGACAAGTCTTGGGAAATCTTAATCGACTAACAGATTATTATGCTCATCTATACTCAAAGCCGTTACAAAATAGTCAACTTCTTTGACAAGAGGACACGGCAATGATCAAAGTCCTTACTAATTGTCCAATTAAATTGCTCGGAAGTCACTGGGGGGCATACTGTACTTACACACTGTTGTAAAACCTGTTAAGGTTGATCAAGGGAGACTGGGTGTTATCCAATTTGGGGACTTGGGGACAATGGAATTAAAGATTTGCCCAGAAAATGTTTGGTTCCACCAGATATTAACAAGCATTATAGTCCTCAATTTATGTATTTATTTATTTGGCATTCCAACTCAGGATTAGCATCTTTCAACATTTACATGTAATTTCTCCTGAAACTGCAATTACTAGCCTCATTTATGGTAAATAAATGAGTAAAATCTTACATAAACGAGGTAGAACTCCAGCTACCCATGTACCTGGTCGACAATAGGAACAAACCGTGTAGAGTCTCTTAGCGGACATATTTGTGAGGGCATAAGTACCCACTGTAGGCTTTGAGGACTAGCAAAGAATAACAATTTCCAGAATTTTATTGTCCTGGCGACTTTGGAATTTACAAGGGAAAACAAATCTCCCAGAAACACACTGCATAATCTTAAAGAGACCACACTGCAACATGAACAGAGAGCCTTGAGGGGCTAATTAGAGAGTCTTTCCTGTAAGTATTCGTGTCACCTAGTGCGTGTTCCGAGGTCCTGTGGTCAAGGCTGAACCGGGCCATCTGGCAGATTGGGCTGACCTGCCTTTTGAGCCAATGCAACTGTGTTTGGATTTTTTTTTTTTTTTTTAAACCTAAGTGGCATTAATTTCTGGTCAGACCATCATTAATACCGTGATTTTTTTTTCAATAGAGCCTTTTTTTAACATATTTTGTTCATTTAATTTTTTGTCAATACCATAGTTTTTCTTTACTGCTAATAATACAAAGCAGAAGATTATAAAGCGCTGACTGTTTGGCTCTATATTATTATAGTATGCAATGCAAAATTAACATGATTAGCATTAAGCTGTGCACCTCTCGAGTCCAGGAACCCATTAAGATCTACTTGATAACACAGAAGGAAACACACTCTGGGAACATTCCATACATTTCTTTAAGGCGTTGTAACACTTTACCTTTGAGTGCTTTAGATTAGACTCAGATTCATCAACATTATTTACTGGAAATTCCCTGGACAACATTTCAGTCCATACTTCCATACCTCCCACGTTAGAGTTGATCTGGACTTTGTATTCCACACACAAACTCTTCTCCAAATGATGACTCATTCATCGTATCTCCAAGGACAAGGAAGATATTTGTTTGGAATTTGCTTAACTAAGGAGTGAAGAGAAGCCAGTGTGCAGAATTGTGGAACTCTGTGTCCTCCAACAATAAACTTGCGGCCCAACACAGTGCAGGATATCATGTGGGCGTTATAAGGGCATTGAGATTCAAGGCGGTTGTTTGGTGGACACAGCCTAGCACAACATTTCAACAACTTCATAATTCTGTGGCACATTTTGCTCAGTGAAGGTCTGCATGCAGCACAGAAAGACTGACAGTGTATGCTCCACATAGAGTATAAAAATCAATACTCTCGCAATGGATGACATT
The DNA here is from genome assembly GCF_027744805.1 of Dunckerocampus dactyliophorus. Taxonomy (NCBI): domain Eukaryota; kingdom Metazoa; phylum Chordata; class Actinopteri; order Syngnathiformes; family Syngnathidae; genus Dunckerocampus; species Dunckerocampus dactyliophorus. The sequence continues at coordinate 5,986,520 of NC_072836.1, read as the reverse complement.
TTGTTGATGAAATGACAAAACATTTCTACTGAAGTGATCTGGGGCAGCATGCGGCTGGTCCACCGGATGGTGACATGTCGTCCTATCTTCATCCATCTGCTCATCTTCTCTCAACCCCCCCACTGTCTTTCCTAGTGATATTTCTTTTTGCTTAACAAAGTTACAATAAGGAATATTATATGGTGACACGTGCTCTATTCCAAATGCCCAAAATCACTTGCGAATACACGGCAAGGAATGACACAAACAAACGCACATGCTTAGCCTGTTGCCTGTGCCTTTAATCTGAACACATCAGTAAATACAGGAGACCTTCGTTAGGCCGGTGACGATACCACATTTTGCTGGACGATAAATTGTCCCACAAGTTATTGCAGATAAATGTTAATATTGTCAACGTTATTTTCAGACCACTAATGTAAAGATAATATATAATAATAATATTTCCTTTAATATGTCATCTTTCACGCTGCCAAATTCTTGAATTGCTGTTTGTTGAAATGCATTTTCTCACAGACAATTCGTACGGTCTGTCAAATGTTTGCAGCAATTCTCGAAACGCTTTTCAACTGTATTAAAAAGAAGCATTTTTTTTGCAATGCAGTAAACTACGATGTGCATTTTTTTCCCCCCAGTTGGGAAAACTGGGTGGTTGTGTTTTAGGTGGCCACATTTATTATGTTGCCTTTTTTGTTGCCACCACTTTCGAACAAATTCAGCATACTGGCTAGTCCGTGTTGATGGGCTTATCTTGCTCATTCGGTTTGAAGCTGAACTATTCCCACACTGGGGTTGTGACATTTTGGCTTTGTAATCTTTTTGCCTCCTAATTCCCACTACATTAGCTTGCGTTGCTCCTCACAAGCTATTGTTGCATTCTGTGTTTGTATGCAAGCAGTCCTGCCTTCCCTACAGTGACAAAGACACTGGATGACTGACAAGAGGGCTCACTCAGTTCATTCCGCTATGGAACACGGAACAAACGCAGCCTGATTTGATTTGGACAGAGTGAATCCTCTTCCTACTGTTTGGAGGCAAAAATGAGACAGGAAAAAAAATAAATAAATACACACACACAACCACACCGCAATATATTGAAGCCAGCAAAATTAGAGTTAATTTTAATTTATCGTGCGATTAATTATTGATTATTGTCACAGGGCTAACCTTCGTTCACCATTGCTCTTGTTTTTGATACTGCGTCCCATTCAGACAGATGCATTCAATGCACCCTGGTTTTCGCAGTTTCCAGTGAAACAACAGTAATCACTTTGAAAAATGTTATCTGGACAAAAAAAGCAATGTCGTGGCTACCAACCATCATTTAGACTAGTGATTCTCAACTGGTTGGTCGGGACCCAAAAAGTGTGTCGCAGCGCTGTTTTCAGTGGGTCGCGGGGTCTATGCCTGGGCAAAAATAAAATATAAAAATAAAATAATCTAGTGATCTGATGGGCCGCATGGTGGCTGAGTGGTTAGCATGTTGGCCACACAGTCAGGAGATAGGGAAGAATCTCCGTTGGGTATCTCTTTGTGGAGTTTGCATGTTCTCTCCGTGTGTGGGTTTTCTCCGGGTACTCCGGTTTCCTCCCACATTCCAAAAACATACCTATCAGCATAACTGGCGACTTTAAATTGTCCATAGGTATGAATGGGAGTATGAATGGTTGTTTGTCTGTATTGGCTGGCAACCAGCCCAGGGTGTACCCCTCCTCTCGCCCAAAGTCAGCTGGGATAGGCCCCAGCATATGCCCGCAAACGTAATTGGGATAAGCGGCACAGAAAATGGATGGATGATACGATGTCCGCGAATGCACCTCTCATTCTTGTCTGTGCTATTTGCTTCCTGCGCCACCATGGAATGCATGTCATGTTTCTGGGCGACTTTGTCATTGAGTGGAGACTTAACGTGCCATCCGTCCAACATACGTCTGCAGATATCTGCTGGAGAAGAGCGTGCCTTAGAGTGGAAAGCGACTCACCGCTGCAGCTCACGTTGTGTACACAGTCCCTATGTAAGATATTTGAGAAGTTTGAATTGAAAAAAAATCTGTAATTTGAGTCGCTGCTTTGAGGGGTGATGCTGGGTACCGCAGTAAAACCAGTTGAGAACCACTGATTTAGACCATATTTGCATGGTCTTGCTATGGCATTCTGCAATGTATATTCCTCAAATCATTTCAAGTTGGTGACATCTAGTCTCAGCATTCTCACAATTCCCAAGAGGGACTGCATTTGGCCTTCTTCCGAAGCTCCTCCATCACTCGGCCATGTAAGTGGGAACCGTGTTTGTTTAGGAGCGTCTACAGAAGATTTATTACGGTGAGACATGCTGCATTTGGCCGGCTGATTCACTACAGTCATTAAGGACAAATACGATACCCGATCCACTATATAGGCTTAATGTGCAGCTTAACGTGCAGGAGGGATACTGCAGCAAGGCATTGATAAAACTGCTGAAACTTTTATGGTACTTTTAAATGTCTGCTTTTTGAAAAATTTAATCTTTCAGTTTGTCAAGTGTCATCAGATTATCAGCATTCATTTCACAGATAACAAGTGCATCAGCCTTGGCAGAGGTCTCCAAATGCTCTGGTTTCTTTTGTATCCTCAAGAGCAAGAATCCCACTGTATTCTTTACGCAGCTTGTTCACCGTGGGATGTGTAATACGATGATTACAGTCGGATGGAGATCATCACAGTAAAGAATCGATGTCTGCGATAAAGTAGCAACCACAACACCGGACCTCCTTCTGAAGGTGCTGATGTAGAGAACGCCTGCAAGTTACACAAATCATGAGCTGCTGTGGCGGCATCATGCCAGGGTTGTTAGGTTCAGTGTAAACAAGTCAGAAAATAAATAAATAAATACAAATCAATGTTTCTGCACTATTGCACAACCTCACTGTGGGAACACTGTGCCAGGAAGAAGTGGGGGGAAAAAAATCCATTAATGTACAAAAGTGACAGACGCCAAGGCCGGGCAGTTTATTCAGTAATGTGTCACAGCATCATGTCAGAGTTTTTAGAAGAATAAACAAGCAAAGCCAAATAATGGTGACTTAACTTCATGTCCTTCCATTTTTCTGTATGCTGCCCTTGGTGGAAAAAGTTTGGACACCTCTGCTGTACATAGTTGCTCCTCGCCAGTCATATATGCCAACTGCCACAGTTTATAAAAGAAATAAATAGAATAACTCCAAAATAATCCAAAAAGTCAAAACGCTCGCTAATGTAATGATGCATTATGTCATAGCCAAGAGTGGACAAGAGTAAATACACAACCTTACGTAGAAAAAATGACATGCAATCGTGTAAATAAGATCAATTAAAAAAGGTTATTTAGTAGCACAGCTGTTGAATCTGAAATGTATACTAACAATGACTTCTTTTCTGTTGTACTATGCTGCTGTACAGGTGGCCCTCGGTTTACAGCATTCGGTGTTACGACTATTTGCGGTTACGAACGTGATCCCATAAATTAATTAAACCTTAATTTTGGTATGTAAACACAAGTTACAGCATGCGCTGGTGAAAGAATATGCGTGGCGAGCGGCACAAGAATACAGATGAATACAGTGTGCATCTACTCAGCCACACTCAGGAACAATAACATCGCTTTTTAGTTAACTTTTGTACACTTCATTATGTCTCCCATGTGGCAGTGTGCCAAAGAAAAGGAAAGCCATCACCACAGAAGTGGAGATGAACATCAGGAAAAGCTCAGAGAGAGGAGACTTGTCCATTCTTTCGCTCCCAACTGTTCGACTGTCGCAACCATCATTAAGGATAAAGATTATTGAATGTTAAAGGATGCTACAGGGGTCATGGATTCTGTGCGCTGCTCTGAGGAGATCTGGGAGGAGAAGAGGAGGTCCACCCAGACTAGCTTGGGACAGTATTTAAGAAGGTAGGTAGGACAATCACATGGATAAAAGTAAGAAGTTGTTCTCTTTTTATTACAGTTTCATTTAATTGTTGTATTAAATCTTGTTATAACTGTTTTTTATATGTCTGTGTACAGTATGAGTATATTAAGAGTTAATTTAGGGTTAATTTCCGACATAATAAAACTCGACTTACACCACAGTGTAGGAACAGAACTCATTCGTAACTCGAAATTTTACATTTTTACTGCCTAGAGGGTGGGAGGTGTCGTAGGGGAAACAATGCTCCCTCTTTAGAAGCTACTTTTTTACTGTACAAAAGAAACAGAAAAAAATAAGATGATGCTGTTCCAGTCTAGCCCTACAGGTGGCAGTAATGTGCATTACTATTGAAGGAGAAGACATGTCTTCCTTCTTGATTAATACAAATATTTTATATCCACACTTTTTTTTTTTAATTAGAAAATGTAAATGTCAAACCTATTTTTAGGTCTAAATACAAACATGAGAAAAAAGAGAACAAATTTCGAAGATAAACTGATGTGAAGAGAAGTTTTAAGCTTCCTTCTGAAAGGATCAAGTGAGCTGTGGTGTTTTCTGTTGTTTTTGTGTTTCACATTTATTTTGGCAAGGGGAGGCATAATTCACTAAAGCAGCGTAACCCATCTTCTTTTCGCAGGAAAGTCAGGTTCATTTCACGATCACTTGCACTTCAAGTTTGTCTGCGATCATGCCTTCACGACACATTGCAACACCGTGACCCTCGTCATGACCTAAACTTGACAGAGGGCATCAACATAATGCAAATGCCAGGCCTAACTAATCTGATTAATAGGAGATAAAAACACCAACCACCAGAAGCAGCAGCATAATCCTTTAAGATAGTCATCAGTGTGCAAACACTGCAACAAAGCACGACAACACTGTGCACATGCAAGCAAAACTAATCAAAACACTCCCTTCAATTGATTTTAGCCTCCCAAGCAAACATCTCCATGATAATTTTTGGTGTTTTTTTTTTACCCAAATGCTACGAGCAAAAGTGTCAATCAAAACGCAGACCCAGATTACAAGCGGCTGTCATTTCCAGGCAGGAAGCTAATTGAAATTCATCAGCGCTGACCTTTCTTCAGGGAAGACACGATTAAGTTTATTCATAAAGCTGGACGCCACTGATAACAGGGCAAGATTATGAGCAGACACGGATGCAAATACATGTGTGTGTAACGCCAACAGGTTCATTAAATGATAGCAGCACAAACAGGGAAGGATTGTGGGGAGGTTCTGACAGGGTTGAAAGGAGGTACGGCAGTTCTGCAACTATTAAGGCTTCATTATGCTAGAACGTAGTCACTATGCCGGCCAGACGGCATGGCTTACAGGGGCGCCATGACGCTGTAGAGTAATCTCGCCTTTAATTCAACCAAAGGAACATTTTAGGCTGCGTTCACCCTTGTGGTTTCCTTACGCTGGTCCAGACCAAAAATAAAATTAAAAAAACTTGGCGTGCATTTTGTGCGGTTACCTCAGCTGGGAGGGGTGTCACAAGATCTCGTGTCATAAGATCTCGCGGCATTAAAACGTGAAAAGATTTTCTCGTTCAGAAAAAAATTGTCTTGTGGGCACTAGGCCTGGGACGATAATTAATTAATTAATGAATTAATCACACAATAAATGAAAATGAACTCGCTAATTTTGCCAGTCTCAATGCATTGCCATGAGTATGCGTGTTTGTTTTCCTCGTCTCCTGCCTCCAAACAGGCAGGAAAAGGTTTCACTCTGTGCATTGGTTTCAGCACCGTGGCACGTTTGTTCCATAGAACAACGACATGAACGGAGTGAGCTCTTTTGTCAATCATACGGTCTCATTGTCTTGGTGGGTGGAGGCAGGGCCGGGGGCATACATACAGAGTGCAACATAGTAGTAATTATATTAGTACACTGCAATATACTCTCATATATTTTTACTATTTTTTCATTGAAATGTTCTTAAAGGTAAAGTTAATATCTCGTCTCGTCCTCGTACACCCAATCTTGTGTATCGTCTCGTCTCGTGAATTGTTATTCTTGTCATGGCACCAAAGGCTGTGCAGTAAAGAACACATGCATAAAGTAATGACTTGATTGGGTGGCTTGTGTGACATATTACGTGAATTCCAAAAGATCAAAGATTAAAGATTAAAAATTGCAAATCACCGTATGGCTTTGTCATTCGTCAGTAAATTTAAAGTTTTTATGTTTTCCTATCAACAGAGGTTAACTTCTTATTACACTTGTGTGTTAGGATGGTAAAAGTATTACTTAAACCGTTTCTGTTTTATTGACATTCACACAACTATTGACTGTAACAGGTCTTAGCATATGACGACTAACCATATGCAGCCCTTTTTATATGTATTTACGTATATTTTTTGTTTGTTTTGCAAACTGTATTGTGCATCAAGAGCGTTTTGAGTTTGAGTTCAAATGATAACACTACTGTACTCTGGTAGGTTGTGATTACAATGAATGTCTGCAAAAAGTCCTTGAACAGTGTCTGCCGCACTGGAGTCTGCTGCAATTACTGATTTCAATTTAACAACATTCAATGGCTGTTTTGATTGTATTGGATCTCATTAAATGTGTGTGCTTAATGAAGTGTCCGGTGGGTGTGTAATATCCAATATACATATCCAGAAGCTTTAATTAATTCTCCAGATTGAAGTGTAATTGAATAAATCACCTCAGGCATTAACCTTATTGGATGATGAGAGAGAACAAAAGTAAAGGAATGATATATTTCTACATTGTCACATAAGGTTTATGATAGAGCATCCATGCTTGGGCTACATTTTGGCACATGAAGCAATTAATAACCATGGGATGCCAAAGGGAAATTAAGAAAAAAACATTACACTCTGGGGAAATAATGTGTTGTAGATGATGAGCGTGCATGTGAGCTAAAGTGCAATGTGAGCGGCTCTTCATACATGCAGTCATGCAGTCTGTGTCTATGTGTGTGTGTGTGTGTGTGTGTGCAGAGGTGGTTTGAAGGACAGTTGTGTGACTGCAAAGTGACTCATCCCGCTTTACTTCTGGTGGTGGTGGTGGGTGGGTGTGTGTGTGGGTGTGTGTGGGGGGGGGTCGAATGGTTGTCGCAAATGGTGGTGCCTTTCCAGAGAGGTACAGGTGGAGCACTGATGGGAAGTTGTTCTTTGGTACCAAGGTACCTAGGTTTTAAAGTTACAGTTTGTTACATCTTCGGTACATCTACAGTAAGGGAACAAAATGCAAAACAAACCTATACATTAGATGTCTTCTGTATCGTACCAAAAATCTACACTATCTTTACCAGAAATATAAGCTCATTCTTCCTAAACCCAAATCTTAAGTTAGTGTACTCTCGCTCCCTGTGTGGCTCATGTTCCCGTTTTGAAAAAGCCAAGTCAGCATGATGCATATGCAGGCCAGCAAGGCGAGGTTCACCCTCACCGCACACCGCCACATCAGTCGCTCGCAGCAGACCCGCGGTGACCCTGTTGAGAGTGAGCTCATGTTTTTCAGCTCATTTGCCGCTGTGGGTCACTGTTTACGCTGTGGGGCACCGTACAGCTGCCACATTGTCTCATCCTCGTGCAGCATCCTCACATTACAAAGCATAGTCGTCCTCAGATCCTATGCACTAGCGTGCACGGTTTGAACAAATGCACGCCGTTTTTCAGCTTCTGCTTTTTGAAGCCAAGCGATGCAGTTGCGCATCCTCTTTCGCTCCACAACGTGACACATCTGTGATTGTGAGAGTAGACAGTAGACACACACGCAGCCAAAAATATCCCGACGTAGAGAACAAAGAGCCAAAGTGAGGAAGACTTATCAATGTTTTGTTCAAATATTTGGCATGTTTATTTATATAACACTCAAGGAGCTATTTTCGTCTTTTAATACAAAAACAAAAGATTTGATAAAAATTATCCATAACATTAGCAAATCAGTTCATCAATTCATTTCTTGTTGTATTTGGGAAGGGAGACTCTCTCTCTCTGAATGTTCTGAACTCCTGTTTTCTGCTGCTAAGCAGAATAAGGCATTTACATGTACATTTGAAGTCGTGTTGTTTTTTCACACAGCACCCCTGTTGATTGCAGCCAAGTACTGCACTCAAGATACAATAAATCAGCAATCAATGCCACACTGACTTCACAACGTGTTATGTAACCACGTCCGTTGTTGGCGTTGTGCTTCAAGCATGTTGATCTTGTTGAGTCGTGGATTAATAGCTTGGTGCCTTTTGGTGACAAAGGAGACGCCTGCAGACGTCACATGTGCTAATAATGAGTATTCAGAGTGTATTCAGGGGCACTGCATGCCGCGCGCCACAAAGCCCCCCTCAGGCTCTGCAGATGTGACTGTGTGTGTTTAAGTGTGTGGGAAACAGGTGTGCCATTCGCCTGCATTTGCTTACATCGCTCGTGGCTGCGAGGAGAATGCTTGTGTATGTTTGTTGATGTTGTGTACCCGATGGAACTAAGCCTCCAATAGCAGACGGAACTCCCGCAGGTGCAGCCTCAGTGACACCCGCCACATACACTGCAGCCTCCAGAGACCCTTACGGCCATTGTTTGCATCAAGGCGACTGGCAGACCGTCACCCACTACATGCGGGAAAAAAGAACTAACATCGAGTGGAAAGTACAACAAACGAGCAAAACATGCTCAATAGAACCATTTAAGCCAATCAGAAGTCAGAAGACAGTCATCTCTGTGAAAGGCACAACAGCAACAGCAGCATACGCTTGGTCGTACCAGAAAGCGGCACGACCGCATAGAAGATGGATGGATGGTAAAAATGGAATTTCAAAAGTAAAAAAATATGGAAAAAAATCAAACAGAATTTGCGAGAATATAAAACCGATTTCATACATCACCCACAGGAAGTGGCGCTCCCGCCACCTTCTACCACCCTATTAAAACTTACAGTAGCTGGTAATTGTTGATATTTTTTGCAAATGTGCAACCAATAACAAGGATGACACTAAAGTAGCATGCTAGCCTGGTAGCCTGTGAAATTTTGGATGGACCGCCGTCATTAGATGAGCACATAGCTGCACGACAAGCCACTTAGAGTTGAAACAAATATTAATGGACGGACGGAGAACTACACCTGCTCCCTTTAAAGAGTGATTGAAATTTTATTGAGGTGAATTGCGACGACAAGCACGCACTGAAGTGCTCACATATGCCGGGGTTTGTCCTCATTCTCCCTCTTCTCTGAGCATCCATCATGTATCCCAACTCACTTTCCAGCCAGCGAAGAGAGCAGAAGAGAGAGGATCCAATTTCCCCGAGTCAACACTGCATAAGTGATGTAGGAAGTGGCAGGCAGCTATCAGTCAAAAGCATCTTCCAGTCCACTCCCCATTGCCGCATGGTATTGATTTTTGTACCGACAAGAGTTGCGATCCCTGGCGCCAATGTGGCAGCGTGTTTGCCTGCCGGGCCTTGTGCAATTGGCGTGTATGTTATGGCTGTCATGTATGTATGGCCATTAGCTTGCAATATGGGGTCAACTGCTACATCCCTTATTGATGGAGGCCTTGAGTGGAAATGCATTGAAGGTGCTTGGTCATGTGTTGGAATGGAACATACTGTACAGATCCCCTGGGAGTCAGCCGGGGCAGGATTGAACAGAACCACCACAAATCCCCAGTAGACCAAAATATGGATAAGGCTTCCGAATGATTCTGAATGCATCAAAAACCTAATAAAGGGTTTTACACTGTACACTGCAATATTGCTGTGATGACATGTTAAATGTTTTTGTTGTTTATGTTGAACTGTTGTGATTTGTTGAAGAACAAGCTGGCATGTTGTTGCTGTCTTCTGTTATATTTGTCCTGTGTTGTCCCCTTCCAAATTAAGATAATTCAAGCACTAGCGGGTGATGTTCTTGCTGTCTTCTGTTATTTATTTCTATTAATTTTTATTAATGTTGTATGTTATCCCTGTCTGCCCCGTCTTAAATTAAGCTAATGCAAGCATGAGCGGGTGATGTCTGTCTTCTTTTTGCGCTCTATTTTTTCCCCTCTTAAATGAATCAATTCAAATGAACAATTCAAACACTAGCAGGCCACAATATTATTGTTGTTGTCTTCTGTTGTTGTTTTAGGTTGGCTCTATTTTCTCTCTTCCTGCCCCCTCTGAAATTAAGCCAAAGCATGATGTGTGATCCCAATTAGCAGCGGCAGGGAAGGTCAATCACACACGAAGTGTGTCTGTGATTTTTAGTACCTTCAGTTGTTTTTTTCCTGTTAAATAGCATGCAAGTGAGGAAGAAAGGAAAACATCAGACTTCATCAGGAATTCAAGAAGAGTGGACGAGGTCACACGGCGTAGTAGGACGTCTGTTGGGTAAGGAGGAAGAATCGAGGCCAGTGGTGTTGGCTGTCACGCAACACTAAATAAAACGACTAAAAATAAACAGTAGCAATCTCAATTCAACTTATCAGGCTCGCTTTGCCTTGACGCCGCGAGTGCAGCCGAGGAATCGCTGGCACTAGAATGGATGCTTTTAATTCTAAATCCATTGAATTTGGCAGTACTAGTCATTAGTGTTGTAAACGTATAGCAAGGGTGTCAAACTCAATATTTGGCCCGCCACGTCATTTTATGTGGCCCACAAAAGCCTGGAAATAACGCATGTCAAAAAGACATTTTATTATGTTATTTTATTATATTATTATGTATTTTAATTTATTTCATTTTAACGTGAATTTTTTTTTTTTAAATCCAAGACACTTAATCTTTCTTGCTATATATATTTGTTCTGTCAATGTTGACCGAAAATTTGTACTGCATGCAATTGAAGTTGATATTTTTTGTTGTCCCATTTAAAATTCATTGGCAACTTGACGTCTTATTTCAGTATAAATATGCAGGTAAAACAATACAAAATGGAAATCAGAATAAACTAACATGTAATAATATGATGATGCGAGTATACATTTACATGGTTTCACAGTTACAGGCAGGCTCTCGGAGGGTAAAGATAACTCCGATGTGGCCCTGATTGAAAATGATTTTGACGCCCCTGATGTATAGAAACAGGAAGGCCATTTTCAAGAATCCAAGACAAGGTTAAAAGGGTATATGACCCCAGAAATCCTGATTTAGCTAAAGCCAAAAGGTTAGATGGCTCTGTGCAAAGTCCAATTTTCTGCTGATTTTCCTCACAGCTAAATCAGAGATGGCGCTGCTGTTGCATGGGTCTTGGATGTGGTCTTTGCTCTCCTGCGTGTCTTTGGAAAACAGCATAAAGACTTTTGCTTGTGACAGCTAAAACAACAAAGAACAACATAATAAAAGAAAAACATTAGGATGAATAACTTCACATCCAACAAATAATAATTAATTAAATATCAAATATATGCGGGTGTCTCCAGCATTCCCCCGCGACCCGAGTGAGGACAAGGTGCACAGAAAATGGATGGATGGAAACAGACGGGTGCTAACTTTATGTTCATGGGTGGGGGCAGGTACTGTAGATCCCTTCTTTTAATGACAGATGGAGAGCTTATTGTTGATAGCAGCCAAAGACCATGAACTACAGAATACCGCTGCACACACACTCATACACAGATGGTATACTTTAAGATAAACAAAAACTGATTTGCAGTCACAAGCTGAAGGCTGGTGGAGCATGAGCCTGGAACGCATCACCCCCACTCTTCCCTCCACTCCCTAATCCTCCAAAGCTCAAACACATATCTAATATATTCTCAAGGCTGACTGAAGCCTTTCTGCAGACCCACCTAGACACATGTATGGATGAACGCACTCTCTTTCTATCACACGCACACACACAAAACATACAGTTCATCGCTATGCTGAGCACACAATGAAAGCATGCCAAAGGATGAAGGAATGTGTCAATGATGAATTCTGATCAGGCATCACAAAGACACAGTGGAGCATCAGCGGAATGTTTGTGTGACATGCCCACACACGCTACCTGCCGCACAAAGGCACCCTGGGGCGACACACACACACACACACACACACACACACACACACACACACACACACACAATGCATACACCGAGTGAATAATACTTTTTTTTACAACCGAAGTCGCAACATCTGTGAAACGTTTGGGATGGGCTGCCTTCAGTTAAACTGGGAGTTCTGCTGCTAAAAGGGAGGGGAAAAAAACCTCATGCATGGCGGAGACGTTCTGCAGAAACCTCATGCATCCGTATGAGGTCACTTCAGTTCCGGCCAGCGGCTACCAGCTTGCGAATGGATCATCCTTATGGGCTTCAACCACAACCGAATATAATTTAGGAATACCATGACAACAAAAAACGCAAAAAAGGGAAAAGAAAAGAAAGCACTCCGTTTTTTTTTTGCTTGCAAGTCATAGCAACAGTGATACATACATGTATTGCTGCCAATGAAAGACATGAATTGGGGACTGCTGTAATTCCTCAAATATTGGTCAGTTTATGTATTAAACTGCAGCGAGTACTAGGCATTTGTGTAAACCGGACTGAAGTGTACACAGTAGAGCCAATGGCAAAAATCCGCTAGTAAGCGACGCGGCCATAAAATAGCTTGACGTTGACGTTCTCCTCCGACTTCGGGTCAACATTAGTGACCGTTGTAATCATTTGATCACATTCAGCTCCACGCTTGATGAAAAAACCTCATCAGTGAAGCATAAAAGACATAAACATGTAAAAATGGTGGGTTTTTTTAACAGTGGTACATGTATGCTGTACATTTTACCTGTATTATCGTGTATTTATAAATTATTACCCACTTAGGGTGAAGAAATAAATACAAAATGTAAAATTATTGTTTTGATGAAAAATGTGCAAATTTGCGGGTCGTGAATGCTGAGCCATGAATGTGTGGAGTTCCGCTGTGTAGTAATTACAGCTATCTAGAGGCACCATCTGATAAAGCAACTAATTAAGGCCTGGCGTAAGATATTCGGTGTGATGCTAATGAAAATGCTAGGTAATACATCACATGTACAGGCATCCCTCACCACTTTGCGGTTGAAACATCAGTCCCTCACTCAAAAATTAATTAATACATGATCGCTGTTTTGTGGTAGACTATGGCCTACTATTAGTCAAAAATACTGAAAAACAAGTCATATGTAGTATTCTGGTCACTAAGCGGCACTCATGTGACATAGGTGAGACATAACATTACCATAACACTGCAACAAGTTCTCCTCCCATTCTGTGTGGAGGTGGTAAGTTTTTGGCTTCTTACTTTTTCCCCACTCCATCAGAAAAATCAGACCTCACAAATCGCTCTGCGTTATATTTGTCTCCCGCCGTATCCCTGCGCACTGTCGCCTGTGCATTCTTGTGTATGTGATGAAGCCACTCACATCTTCTTCCTCTGGGGAACATCCACGTAAACAAGATGGCCGCGGAGCTCCATCGCGAAAGAAGATGCTAGTGTATTCATCACATCATGTTCCTCGTCACAGGTCTCCGACCAGAACCGGACTCACAGGACCAATTGGTGGGGGTAAGTCACTGTTGATGTAGTACACTGCTGACGGGGATGTCATACAATTTCATGTCAAAAAATCCCAACTATCCCTTCCCTTTAAGGAACAGCAATGCTGTTACGTGCCTAATAATGACATTTAAAGAAAATGTCAGGGTTGAATCCTGCAAGCCTCAGAGTATCTAAATAAATGAGGTCAATCGCTAAATCCAAAAGGATGCTATTTCACGACCACTGGGTTACATACGCACCAAGACTGCTATCCTTAAAGCCCAGAGTTCCTCGTCATCTTCGGCCATCTGCACCACACAGGGTAAAAAGACAAATGGCGCCATCTGTGAATTGCTGGCAAGGTTTGTACACACACGTGTCGCTCGTCAGCCGCGAAGACGCCTTGTACAATATACAGACGGTAGCCGTGCACGTATGACTGGTGATGCCGGCTCTGGTAGAGTTATGATGATTTGCGTGGATTTTTACACGACGCCCCAAAGTTAAAAGCAGCACAGCCAGTACCAAAGATGTACTCTGAGGGCTAAGTGTGGAAATGATGCAGTACAGTGTGTTACTCAGCAACAATTAAAGATTCAGCGTTGGGGAAAAGAGGAGGGCAGCTGCCTGCAAACCTCATCCGCTACACACAAGCTGTCACAGTCCACATTCTCAACAAAAGAAGATCTTTTTTTTTTTCCACAGGAAGACTCTTTTAAATTATCCCAGCCTTTTAAGGGCACTCCAGGCATGAGGTGCTTTTCTTTTCTCTCAAGCTTTTATAATTTAGGACGACCCCTTTGGCACACTAAAACAAAAACAATTAAGTCAAACATGCAGCAAATGAATGTTGTCATTTCTTATTTTATTGATGGAGCCAGTGCTCTCGCCAACGGTTCAAATAGAAGACAAGTACAAAGGCAGTGTGGCAAGCTGTTCTATGTAACAAGAAATACTTTTAATATTCATCTGCTGCTCCTACAGTAATTGTGCATAAAAGCAGTAGCAAGACTTAGTTCTAATGCTTTTACCTTCCTGGAACCCTAATCTGTTCTGAAATATTGGGGCCAGGGACCTGCAAGTTCATCATGGACAAAAATGCAATGAAACTACACATATGCACTGGCGGTGCCGAAAAGCAGTGCGTTTTCTGCAGCATTTTGAAAAAGCCAATTCCAAGTTGCTGCCAGCATTTTTCGATTGATTTGAATTGATATGAAAAAATGTGATTTTCTACACAAGTTGACCAAAAAAAAAAAGCAACAACGTGAGACACACTGATGCCCAGGCATTGCCTAAAGGCATTGTCTGAAGGTCCAAACACTTGGATGTCATCTCTTCCCGCTAAATTTGAGGTCTCACACACAGTTTCTAAGGGAAATCCATTCTCTATCGGTGGATTTGGATTAATTTGAAGAAGAAAACGTGTCTATTACAGAACAGTTTAGCTAACTTAACTGTCACGCATGATAATAGAGGAAAAAGAGCAATGAAGCCAAACTGATGCCCCGGCATTGCCTAAATGCGTTGTTTTAGGATCAAATCGCTTCCATGTCATTTGTTCTTTTAAGTCATTTTGACTTAACGAAAAGATTCTGTCCGGATTCAGATGCAATTTCGAAGGGAAATGTCTTCTCTAGCTGTTGCCATTTTTCAGTGGATGCGAATTAATTTGAAGGACAAAATATATGTCTCTTTTAGAACAGTGTGAGCTGACTTAAACACTTAAGGTACTTCAAAATATTGGATTTTCACACACAAGATTAGAGAAATAAATAAATACAAATCAGTAAAGCAACCCTGATGCCCTTGCATGGCCAAAAAATCTCATTTCTTTCAACTATGTTTTTGGAAAAATAATTTTCTTGGAGTTCGGTCACACTTTCACACTTAAAAGCCTTAAACTATTGGATTTCATTTCATCTTTTACCAGAACATAAAACAATGAAAATAAAGATTAAGACCAGTATTTCCCCACACATTCATTTATTTGTGGCGGTCACAAATAAATTTGGCGCTACCTGTTCGCCCTTGCCCCTAAACACATTAAACGCACCTGGTCTTCCACAGGATGAGAGGACGGAGCTATCCTGTATTTAACGTGTAATCAGACCCCTCTATATACTCGTTTTGAAAAAAGCAACAAGCGACAAAGCGACTAGTGATGTGCCTGTTGGAGACTTGGAAATGTACATGAGTGCTGTTTTGTTAGCCACATTAAAAAAAAAAAAGATGCAACAAAAGAAAGTTCATTTTTATTTCTAAGCAATTAATTTGCTTTTCATGTTTTTACTCACTTTTTGCAAATTCGACTATTATGTCATCATGTCATGCTGCATCTGCATCCGTCCACAAAACAGTGACACGACTCCGTTATGTAATCGACTATCGTTTGCACAGCCACTGAGGGCAAACTTGCGCAGTAAATGGGGAACTCTATGATATACTGTGATGTATTATCATTTGTTTCTTCTGCAAAAGCATCTCTCAACCGTCATCTGCATTTTCTAAGGGAACTGCGATTAAAACAACTTTGACGTTTTAGCAAATATACACAAAGTGAGTTGCATTCATATGATACTCGAAAGGAATTACAGTTTATTCTTGAAGCTAGTTTGAGATAAAAATAGAGAAAATACTACACACTTTGACACTTGTGTTTCTATGCTGGGAGCAATGAAGCTTGAGTCTTCTTTCACGGCTCTGCTTTTGTTCTTCAATGCACCGGAACGCGGTTTTAACCGGGCGTGATGTAAATCCAAACAAATACGCCGCGCATGGCTTCCTTCCTTCCTATAAAATTCTCGGCCCATTAATAGATCACATCATTTTTATTCCATTCCCTCAGGGAGTAGCTGTGAAGGACTCCGGCATCCCGAAGGGCTTCGTCCACGACTTCCTTCCATGCCGTTTTGTCCTCGTGCGGAAAGGCTGCTGCTGCTGCTGCTGCTGCTGCTGCTGCTGCTGCATCGGGCATTGACATTCGCCACCGTCTCTTCCTGCAGGCCGCCGTGACTGAAAGTGCAAGTGACCACACACATACACGGCCCGTCTATGCTCATCCATCACGCTTTTAAGCCTGCTCCTAATCGTTGCTTCGTGAGCTCTCCTTTTTCATCTCCATCACTGGAAAAGCTGCATTGGACAAGACTGGAGCACGAGAGGACATGGAGACAATGGCAGCCTGATGTGTGTGATTTTATATACTTTACAGATTAATGAGTCAAAAAATCTGTCAAGTATTGGAGGCATGACTTTTTTGCTTATTGCGTAATTCAGGCACTAGTTACAGGCAGCAGGAAGTACATGTTCAATTTTAATAACTAATGTTAATCCACAAACGTTAGTATTATACAATTTTCTATATTTTGTGGGTGGGTGGGTAAGAAACTAAATATCTGGGTTTTTTTTTTTTACAGAATGGAGTAAAAAAATAAAAACAAAAAACTAAAATCTAATTTTAACAAAAAATGTTTAATTGTTGAGAGAAATGGACTATAATTTCCACAGAGAGATTAGATTAAGTATATTTTTATTAATTAGGAAAAAAACACATATTTGTACTTTCTGCAATCTAACATTAAAAGAAGACGCACGCTGTGCTTTTAATTTGATCACCTGGCATCTTTCAATCTTGCTACACCGGTTTGATAGTGGCATGTTGTTTCATCTCCAGTCATGCATCGTTGACTTTAATGTACAGTTACATTCCCCTGCAGTCTCCCTGCACATTAAAAAACAAGAAGAAGAAAAGTGCCCACTGAAAATAAGCACCGTATGTTCTGAAGGCAGTAAAAAAAAAGCAACAACAAAAACAAGTCGGCACAAAGCCAGGTGGAGCGGCAGATTGTCATTTTCATCCATCACAGCCTTGTTGAGCCTGTCCCTTCAAACATCTGAGCAGATAAATCTGGAGAGGAACAAGAATCATCCCTCATAAAGCTGTCCTGGGACACTTGAAGGCAGATCCGAATCAAACCAGTGTGCTCATCACTGTCCGCCATCACCGTTGCCCCACAAGCATCATTCAAACCAGAGTACCCTGGTGGTGTCTGATTGAATCTTTCTTTGTGCAGGCCACAATTTGACACCTGAGTAATTAGTGTTGGTTATCCTCTCAGGGAATAAAAGAAGAGGAAGGATTACGAAGGCAGGGTTTGAAAATCCCATGACGCGGGCTAAGTTTAGCCACAAGGACACTGGCATGTCGAGTCCTGACAATTAGCCACGAGAGGAAGGTCAAGTCGAGATGAGATGTCTTATCAATCCACAGCACATTGAATCCGATACCTCCAAAAGTGAAGACAGATCTTTTAAGAAGTTTAAATTTGTTAAAATCTCTAAAGCGTCACAGGTTGCCTCTGGAATCCTCTTTCACTCTTCCGTGGTGTATGTTGCAGACTTGTACTCCTCCACCTTCTGTTTGAGGATGCCCCCACAGATGCTCATTAGGGTTTAGGTCCATCACCTTTACCCTAAGCTTCTTTAGCAAGGAAGTGGAGGTGTGTTTGTGGTTGTTTTTAATGCTGGAATACCGCCCTGCTACCCAGTATCCCAAAGAAAAGGATCATGCTCTGCTTTAGTATGTCACAGAACATGTTGGCAAAATGAACTGTAGCTCCAGAGTGCCGTCAGCACTCATGCAGCCCCACACCATGACACTCACAGCACCATACTGGACTGCAGACATGACACACTTGTCTTTGTGCTCCCCACCTGGTTACCGCCACACACGCGTGATACTATCTGAACCAAATACGTTTATCTTGGTCACATCAGATTACAGGACATGGTTCCAGTAATCCATGTCCTTCGTTTGATTGTCTTCAGCAAACTGCTTGCAGGCTTTCTTTCCACCATCTTTAGAAGAGGCTTCGTTCGGAGAGGACCGCATGCAGATCGATTTAATGCAGTGTACGGCGTATGGTCTGAGCACTGACCGACTGATGCCCCCCAGCAATGCTGGCAGCACTCATACATCTATTTTACAAGCACAACCTCTGGATATGAGGCTGAGCATGTGCACTCATCTTCTTTGGTCAGCCATTGCAAGTGGAACCTGTCTGTTAAAGTGCTGTTTGATCTTGGCCGCCGTGCTGCAGTTCAGTTTCAGGGTATTGGCAACCTTTACGTAAAGCAACAATTCCTTTTTTTCACATCCCCAGAGAGTTCTTTGCCATGAAGTGCCAGGTTGAAATTCCAGGGACCAGTATGAGAAGCGATAACACCAAATTTAACACATACGACCCCCATTCACACCTGAGTAACACACCTTGTAACACTAACGAGTCACATGACACCTGGGACAGAAAATGGCTCATTGGACCCAATTTGCGCATTTTCAGCGGTTCAGACATGAATGTGTTGAGTTCTTTTGAGAAGGAGTGTAGGTGGAGAAAGTTTGGACACCCCTGGAATAGAGGGTCAGAAAAGGAAACTGGGCGTCTTTATATATTCCTAAAAACAATCCATCAAGAATCGACATGTCCTTTTGACCCAATTGTCTCCATCAGTCCCCTACTCAGCATCATAAGGCGAGTGTGCACATTTTCTTCTCCTACCCATTAAATGAGGTCACGAGAGGAGCAGGATGGGAGATGCAACCTCAAATGAGAAAGACGATAACCGTGAGATCTTTATTGATCTTGTATTCCTAATGGACAGACACTGTGAATTGCATCACTCCTTCCATCTCACTTTGGATTACAGCTTTCAGCTGCTGGATCTCTGGCTTTAACCATAAGCCACAAGGAAGAACGGAAGGAAGGAAGAAAGAAAGAAAAGAAGGAAGGAAGGAAGGAAGAGGGGGGAAAATAGGACATAGGCTGATGTTTTTTGCGACGTTGTCATCACGAAATTAGTAGTTTGTTCACGTGCTAGACAGGCTAGCTGTCAGGCGCCTGCCTGCAGCCAGGCTGGAGTCGCTCTTGCAGCTGTCCACTGTTTGCATTACGTAACAAGGCTGCATCACAGCCCACGCCGCAGACTCTCCACAAGAAAGAGAAAGTTGGATGGATGCTCGAGATGAAGAACCTTCAACTGTGTACAGTTTTGTGGTATTTTGACAAAACCACCTGGACACTGCAAAGCCCAATCTCACAATAGTCCAATACAATATAAGGGCTTTTTAAAAACAATGGCTGTTGTTGCAGTTGCAGTGTGCAGTGGCGGAGAACTACATCGGAAATTTGGCACCAGATTAGAGAAGGGTGCTTTGTTTACACTGCAGTGAATCACATTTGTTGGGAAGTTGTTGCTCCTCATTAGCAATGTTATCACGTAAAAAGTTGACAAAAAAAAGTGACAGAAACAGTGCCGATACAGTGTTTACCACATCCCCTGGAGGGCTGGCAATGACGTAATGCCAAATTTGCATGATTTAGCCATGATGCATTTGCATGTAATTGCAACGGACGCTGTGAGAGACAAGAGAGGAAGAACGCTGTGGGAGACAACAAGCGAGTACAAAACATGGAAGGCAAAACAAAGATGTTTAGAACAACAAATTAACTTTCTTCCGTCTCTTCACTTGACACGCTAGACATTTTTTAAAGAAGAGCATCTAGATTACCGGCTTAATATAGAGACAAAAGTCACTATGTTGGCCAGACTGATCCCTCCTGCTCCGTCTTCTTATTCTCTGGCAGACCATGTGCGTATGAGGTGTGTTAAGAAGCAGACGCCACCTACTGTACAGAGTTGTACCAACAAGCTACATTCACATTATAATGTGAATGTTCACATAATGCTCTTCCATTATAATGAGCGAGGGCAAACAGGTAGCGCGTCACCACAAATAATCAATGCATGGGAAATACCGTGATATTGAAGAGATCAGAGCATCCAAATAACTGGGATGTGAATGGATTCTGAAACACTTCCATATGTGGTGTAAATCCAGCTGGCAAAAATGTGATTTTTGCAGTTCAACTCAAGCATTAGCCTATAATGTTAACCACATTGTAAACATGTCCACACAAACACAATTCTTTGGAAAAACTGACATTTTTCTATGGGTTTTGGCCTTTCCTCTCCATCCAAACTGCATTTTTTCATCACTAAAAACAAGTATTACATGTATTAAATCTGGCTACGATGAATTTGATGAATTTAATTGCTTTTAAGGCTCATAAAAAATTACAAATTAAGGATTCAAATAAAGAATCTTGCAGATCCTTCACCCCTGCATCTGGGAGCTAGAATTAATTGCGCCCATATCACACTTTCAAAATGAAGGCGCACTGATCCACAGATGGTTTTAAAGAAAGATCAAATGTTTTCACGGCAAATAGAAGACGAGGCCTCGGGATGGAAGCGATTGAAGCGCAGCTACATTTGGATTCCGGTGAGTTGGCTGACGACATTCAAGGAGTAGCAGAACATTGTTCAAGCTGAGGTCTTTGCTCAAACATGTTTGTTGGAGGAAGCGAGCGTCATCACCACGGGAAGCCAATTTATGGGGCAATCAAAGAGCGTCAGGTGCTGCTGGATGAGGCCCGATCTAACTAAGGGGGTGTGCTCACACTTGACATCCGGTAAAATAAAAAAAAATTTAAAAAGATACCTGGTGTGCACTTCAGTGCGGTTTCCTATTGTTCACGCTTTTATTTGTGTCAGCATACCAAATAACACTCAGGTAATCATACGCAGAAAGTTACGCCTCGACTGGACGAGCACATTGTCCAACGACCTCACGCACCCAAAACAGAAGGACACCCTCCGGGTCACATACACTCGCAGTACTTTCCTTTCTATGGCAGATTTTATTTTTTTTATCAGCTGACATTTTACCAGCAGAGCTATAACAAAGAGAAAATCAATTATTTAAAAGGCGTCAAAAACGTTCCCGGAGATGTGCTGCAAGGAGACATTTTTTCTGATGACTTCACCGAGCCACAGTGAGCAACGTGCTTCTGGGCTTACAGTGTGAACGCCCCCTAAAAACAGGCCTCCACAGTGAGTAAAAGAACATTATTGTTTGTGTACTTTTATCTGTTTTAGGAACCGACGTTTACCCTTTTGAATATGCAGGTGTCACAAGATCTCCTGTCACAAGATCTGGCAGGATTAAAACGTGACAAGATTTCTCGTTCGGAAAAAAAACTCGTGGGCACTCGGCCTGTGACAACAATATATTCATTAATTCATCACACAACAAATGAAAATGAGCCGGATCATTTTGTCGGCCTCAATATATTGCCATGTACATGCGTGACTGTTTGCTTCCGAACAGGCAGAGTTCATTCTGTGCATGCTTGTTCCACAGAACAACAGCATGAACGGAGCGAGACCTTTTGTCAGTCATACATTCTCTTTGTCTTGGTGGGGTTTTCTCATCTCGCCTCATTCTCATAGACCCAATTTCCGTGTGTCGTATTGTCTTGTGAACTTAAGTGTCTCGTGGCACCCCTACTTTTGAATCTTTGGAAAAGGTCCGAACAGTATCTTATTGGTCAGAAATGGACTCCAACTGTGCGCTATACTCACAATGCAGTATCCACTGAAAATGAGCAGTACCAGAAACAAGAGTTGGGGTCAGGAGTAGACATTTGTGCCTCCAAATACAATGCTTAAATCGCTACTCTGGTTAAAACAACACTAGGGGTAGCCCATGACTTTTGCACAGTACTGCGTGTACATAAATGCACTGCTATTATCTACTAATGAATAAGTACATAAGATTTATGATGCTAAACTTTCAAATAAGACTATTCAGTCTATAATGGAAATACTACATAGTTGGTGCAAGAAAAACTCAATTCTCCCTTAATGAGGTGAATCATTAAAGGCTTTTCTTTAAGCTTCTGTCATTAATGATGCAATAGCCGTCATAAATGTTGCATATGCAGCACCAGCATGAAGTTTGTTTCATGTCTACACATTTATTCACTCATTATTTCCAACTTGTAAACAGATTTACTCCAAGTAGATTCGGGACGGTGAGCTAAGGATGGAGGTGAATACACACACATTAATAAGCTCCTTGCTAGGTGTCACCTTGAGACCACAACCAACCTTCATGATGCCGCAAGGTGTGTTCGCTCCTCCCTGGCTCCTCTCCGCGGACGGATCCCGGCTGCCAGCGCCCACCGTCGGGCTGCTGTGCTCCCGGTAGCGCCCATTGCTGTAAACTCCCTCGTAGCCCCGGGCAGCGCCGGCGGACACCTCCAGGTAGGGGCGCGTGCCGGCCGGAGGCAGCGCTGCCGTGTCCCCGCCGAGCCCCGCGGCCATGGCGGCGGCGGTCGGCCGGCTCAAGTCCAAAAAATGTCCCGACGGATCCGAAGAAGCGTGGAGCCCCGCCATGGTTCGCAGCTCCGCGGTGTCACAGCATGTTGTTTTTCATCCAGAAAGACGGTTCGGACTTCTTGGTGCCCCGGAACACGGAGCCGGTGTCCCCCCACTCTCCTTTCCGCCTACAAGCCCTCGACTCGGAAGAGGTCCGGAGGTTCCGAACCGTTCTGTCCTCCCCACTTTGGTCTCCGCGTCCTGCTGTCCTCGCTGGCGTGGTTCCGAAGAGACGGGACTACTGGTCCACTTCTGTTGGTTGGGCTGTCTTCTTGTCTTTGGCGTGCATCCGCGGGACAAATTCAAGACTGCGCGAGCACGAGCGCGACGGGGACACGGTGAGAGCGTGCACGGTCACGCTAGAGCCCTGCGTGCGCGCGCACCGTACCCCTTTACACGTTTAAGAAGCAAGCATAAAGTGAACCAGCTGCAGTACATTGAAACAGGATTTAAAGTAACTTAACTCAACGTGAGTGGTGGGAGGGTCTATCCAAACATTGATACCAATGTCGTATCAGTATATGCGTGATACTGCTTGATAAGATCAATATTTTTCCGTTGCCTTTATCAGGCGACACAGGGGGGCTTTGGAGAGCCACTAGTGTTTTTTGCTTTTGTTTACTTATTTTTTTTACTGTTGACGTAAAAAAAAAATGTATGTAACAGAAGGGAACAAACTACCTAATATTGTTGCATTTACATAATGTTATATTATTCCCAAATAAGTCGATTTTTTGTTTGTCTAAAATATCTGTCCTGTGTTTTATTCTGACAATAACCATTTCTGACAATAAAAAAAAAAAAAAAAATTTCAAGCATGAAGTATCAGTATTGACAATTTTACTTGGTATCGGAGTGATACCAACATTTGCAGTACAGTACCGCCCACCCATGAGTGGGACTCACTCAAAAGCCCACGCCCACGTTTTGCTTGATGGGACCAGGTTTTTCAAGCAATCTGGCTCAGATGATCCACACATGTGCTTGTCAGGTGATTTGTAGAGAAATTTCAAGTCAATCCGACCTACGATGTTTAACAACGGCGCCGCCATGTTTTGTATTTGGCAGACAAACAACAGCACAGGCAACACTGTAGGGGTGCATGTTTTGACCAAATGTCACCCCAGTGCACAAAGCAAGGTCAAAAAAGCATGCTTGGATGAGTTTGGTGCAGAAGAAGCCCATCATACGCCGTTATGGATGAACTCGAATGCACATGGTCCAACGATCGTTTTTCTGGACCAAATTTGACCTTGCGGAAATGCTGCGTTCGAGACGGCTGGGAATATCCCACTTAAAGAGGTCTTGATTTGATTTGATGTATTTGAACATTTAATTTCACTTCAGTATACATCACATATCGCATTTCCACATGTTCAAAAGGAGTGGGAAGAAGCAGAGCTTATTCAATCCTCGCCCGCCAGGTCAAACAAACAAAAAACATCAAGGGTAACCACGGTTGCCGCCATTGTTGTGTGACATCAGCTAGAATCGCTGCATGATCGTGATCATTTTGCTTGCACATATCAAGGAAACGCCCTCATGACTTATCATTCTCATTATTACTACGAATAATTACGTGTCAGAGGTCGCTGCTATCTGCCTGGAGGAGGGGTTGGGCAAGTGGGTGTGTTTGGGAGGGGGTTAAAGGTCACTTTTCAAAGGTTTTCCCAAGAGGCGAGACCTTCCCTGGCGATGCTAAGTGGCTCCATGTGTGAGAAAACAACACAACATCCGCTAGCTCTCGTGTTGCAACACCGGAGCGCACTAAAATGAAAAGACACAAGAGGACGATGTGATGCGATGAGACAGAAAGACACAGACATTGGAGAGGTTCCTCCACCGCCTTCCGTCCTTCCAGGTCTGCCTTGCTCATGCATTTTGTATAATCAGAAATTATTTAGCAAAAGTGCTGATTTTAAAAGCCTGGCTCACTTTAATGTAGCAAAATATCCCTTCAATGTAATAAGAATAGTACCTGCAAATGGCCCAAAACCAAGAAAAACGGCATGTTGGAGCCAAAATGGCCGACTCACTTTACCTCATATTGAAAGTGCATACTTCGGGGCGCAATCGAGCATATTTTGGGGGGTTGTGGCCTGAAAATACTGACATATTCACCAGGATACACATGCTAGCTTTTGTTTTCAAGTATGTTAAAGCCCCCCAAAAGCAATTTGGATTAATAATAATAGTAAAGAATTATGACTCTATAATTCTGAGAGCAAGTTTTAGGGGTTTGTAGCCAGCAATGTTCACTAGGACACGCATGCTAGCCAAACTGATGTTAGCGTTTGTGTATATTTATTGTAGCTGCCGGATTAATAATACTAGCAAAGAATTATAACTCGCCAGGGGGGAGCTATTAAACAAGGCTTTGGGAGGTTTGTGGCCATGGAGCTACCGCTAACATTTGGTGAGTTTTCGAGAATGTTAAAGTCCCCGAAATGCAATTTAGTGGGCAGAATAATGACATTAAAGAATCACAACTCACCAGGGGGCGCTACTGACGCGTGCGGTTGTAGATATGGGCCAATTGTAAGTTAGGATATGTGCGTCAGATGTGCGCCCTCTACAGGCGGGATACCAGCAGTAATGGGTCAAAGTTCCCAAAGCACCCTAATAATAATAACAATAATAATCACTGTTAAGAATATTATGGATGATAAGAACGTAACGAGAGAAGGTGTTTCCTTCCAATGTTTCTGCTCATCCTGGTGCTGGCCAGCAGTTAAAAGACAGAAAGCAGAAACACAAAGTTTTCCGTGTCAGGATGTTTCATCTCTGCCACGGTAGCTTCAGGGCTCTCATGGCCCCTCCCCCTCCTGTTCCTGCTCCTGCTGCTGGAGCCAGCCAGCGTGGATGCTATTGATGACAGGCGCCTATTGATCACTTCCCCTAATCCCAGCTGGCAGCCAAAGGAGAGGAGCGAGGGGGGGGGTGGCGGAATGAAACATGCTAGCTGAAATGTCACAACACCTGGATGCAGCTGGGGCGGGGGTCAAAGGGCACAAACACGGCGTTGATGTCGTCTAACCACGGCTGCCTAGCAAATGTGATAATATTACTGGTGTTGATTATTATAGCTTTGAAATATGACCACTTGTTTCCGGAGAAGCACACCTTCAAAGTCACACAAATATCTAGAAATGTAAAGATCCTCTATATCGCTGCTGTTTTTAATGACCTACTGCAAACAAACAAAAAAACCCTCTAGTCAGAGATCCTCTATATGACAGGAGCACTGCTTTTAAAGACCTACTGAAAAAAACATGACAAAAGCACTCTGCTGTTTTTAAGGACCTACTTTAAAAAAATGATAGTCAAAGATCCTATCACTCATAGGAGCGCTCGACTGTTTTTAAGCACTTATTGCAGAAATGCAAGTCAAAGATTCTCTCTCTGACAGGAGCGCACTGCTGTTTTTAAAAACCTACTGCCATAATGCTCGCCAAAGATCCCCGATATGACAGTCGCATTCTGCCATTTTTAAGAATTTATTCCAAAACATTTCTAGTCAGAGGTGCTCTCTCTCTCATAGGAGCGCTCGGCTGTTTTTGAGGACGTACTTTAAAAAAATGATAGTCAAAGATCCTATCACTCATAGGAGCGCTCGACTGTTTTTAAGCACTTATTGCAGAAATGCAAGTCAAAGATTCTCTCTCTGACAGGAGCACTCTGCTGTTTTAACCAGCTACTACAAACAAACAAACAAAAACATTAGTCAAAGATCCTCTATGTGACTGGAGAGCTCTATTGTTTTTCACCACCTACTGGAAAAAAAGGTAGCCAAAGATCCTCTGTATGACAGAAGCACTCAGCCTTTTTTTTGTTACATCACCACAACACAGAAAAGCACCAGCGATGACAAACAAGGTGGAAAGTGCGACGACAACCATAGAAGCAGCTTAGCAATGAACGTGTCTCTGTCCTGGCTGCTCAGTACAACATCAATAATAATAATAAAAATATATAACAAGATAAGCACCAATTTGCAGTGGTTAACTTCTTTTTACACTTCAAAGAATCGGCCTGTGCAGCTAATAGAAGCTATAGTTTGACCCAGGAACAGATGCATTCATTTACGGGAGAAATGCTTTGGAAATACGTCTCCGACAGCGTGGTGGTGTACCTAATCTTGTGGCCAGTGTGTGTGCAAGATAGAGGAAGTTGTCCTCTGCGGCTGGGGGTGTGTCTTCCTGAGGTATGTCTTTGTCCACGTGATCGTAACCGTCATCGTCATTGCCGTCACTGCGTTGCGCTGCGTTGTGAGGCACGACCGCAGGTTAATCAAGCGAAAAAGCACGCAGGAAGCTGAATTAATGTTTCATGATGTTTGTGTGTTGTTATGCAACAAATGAAGCATTCTGTTTTGTTACCAAGGGGGGAAAACATGCTGATTTGGCAGCTTGAACGTATGATACATTTAAAGAACGTATGAAGTTTAATCAATGCAATACAGCTAAGGGAGGACGTGAGTTGCTGTTACGTGTGTGATTTAAAAGCGTTGTTGATTACGACACACACACACACTGGAAAATTCAACTTAACATTGCTTAAATGTAGAAAAAGCAAAATGTTGACAAATTAATGTTAATGTTAGTTTGCTGCTCTGAATAAACGTGAAGCCACTTCTTGAGTTTCAACCCCAAAATACACAGCAAGAAACACTTCAACCATTTGTTGTGTATTACTGACACCAAGCGGTGAACAACGGTAACGCACGCATGCGTAAATAGGGCCAAATGCCACAATCCTCATTGACTTTTATTTATGGCAAAATGAAATAAATAAATAAAATAGGAATCAATTAAATACAATGTGATGTAATTTATTAAATTTTGTACTAAGTAAATAAATGGTAAAATATAACCAGAAATAATTAATTCATTTATGTATTTATTTCATGAGATTTTAATGTACTTCATTTTGGCAAAGGCCTGCTTAATGAATAGTTAAAGTACTAATCATAAGCTGTCAACATGTTGAAGGAATTGATTTTTTTGTAATTAAATTAAAACTACTAAGAGCTAAAGTATAAAATGATAAATTCAATCCAATAACATAATAAACAAAGACGAATGAACTAAAAATAATTTAGATTTAGCTTTAAAAACATTTAAATGGTAGTAAAAAGGAAACATTTGTTTGGAAATTTCTGGAATGACTCCAGCAGGTTTTTTTTATGCTGACCCCATCAGAATGCTGAAACGCTGTCGCAAGATTGTTGACAAGATATAAAACGATGACTGTAGCAGAGCATGACACCATGCAATTATGCCCCCTAGTGGCTATGGGCAGTCTAGCACCTAAACCAGCGCTGGAATATTCTGGTAATGCTGTGATTTAAAAGCAACCTATAACATTTAATAATAATGATGGTGATGAAATATATACGACAGTAAAAAATGTAATAATAAAAAAACACAGAAAAATTAATTATTTAATAAAAATAAATAAAAATGCAGTTGAGCAGTTTATTAGCATTTTAATCAGAGCTGGTCTCCGATCGGTATTGTCTAAATAATTAAACATTGAACTCAATAGTAACAATAAAAAAATATTCAAGGCAGCAAACTGTTAAGATAAGTAATTCCTCAACATTCTTTAGTTAAAAAAAACATTTGAAGCCGTTTTTTTTCTCCCTCTATTGTTCTCCCAGGCTCGGCTGTTTCGTCTTATGTCCACCGGAGGGCGGCAGAGAGTCAGTTCCTTACCACTGACGGTGCAGATCAGCTCAATCAAAATCACCATTCATGCATACAATGTGCATTGTTTAAATTATTATTTTTACACTCTATTCAAGTGCTTATCCTTTCAAAAAACATCAAATACAATGTTCTGAGTTTGCATCAAAGCCATGTTGTGTCTTTGGGGGAGAATGCTGGTTAATAATAACAATACAGTGCGTTGAAACAAAATAAAAGGTTTAATAAGCTCAGTGTGTCATTGCAAGGTTGCACAAGAGCCTTTCAAGCGTCCGGTCAAAATGTCCATGAATGGCATTACAAAGTACAACGCTGCAATGTGTCCTCTTCACGGAGGCTCCAGTTGACTATTTATAAAACTTTTATTTTTCTTCATTTCAACGCCAGTCTTCTTCTTGCCTGCCAGAAGCACAAACAGACATGGAACAACGCACAAAAAAACAACAACGACGACAAAACTCAGACTGAAGGTTGGGGAAAAAGCCATAAAGGGTGTCATTGGAATCCTTTTTTTTTTTTTAATGGAACAGAACAGAATAGAATAGAGTCATTTTGTTGGTAAGCAAGTGTGGTTGTGTTGAAAGGACCCGGCAATAAGAGCGCCGTCGAGTGTGCAAATGGAAAAAGACACCCAACCCCAATAATCCAGCTTTTTACCACATCCCATTTAGGCAGCACAGTAGTAGTAGCAGTTGGGCAAAAATGTATCAACACAATGTATAACAATCAACAGTAACAGCTGTTTGCTGCAAATTCCTATTTTTTCATGGCAGCCCATTTAGGCTGGAAGCTGCTTGGGTTAAACATAAACTGTCCCCCACTTTTGATTTCTAGAGGCAGCCCATTTAGGCAGAAAAGTCGTTTACCCGAAATGTATTGCACCTCAGGCTGGGCGCTGCCACTTTCAAAAGATCACGGCCAGCTGTGAACACTTTCGATGTGGGCAGCAGCCAATTTCGATGGCAACCCGTTTAAGCGCCACAATGAAGTTAAGGCACACTGAACTGTGCCAGCTGCAAATTCCATACATTTTTATGCCCGCCCACTGGGGCAGTAAACAGCTTGAGTTAAAAACAAATGACTTTTCCACATAAATGGCCTGCCTCCAAGAAATGAGAACCAGTCGCAGGCCGTTTAGGCGGAAAAGTCATTTGGTCAAAATGAATTGCACCTCTGGCTAATTTCTACAGCACTGCGTTTAGGAGTTGCAGAACACCAACTGTCCCCAGCTGGCTGATAACGCTTTTGATTTGGACAGCAGCCCGTTTAGGCAGCAAACTAGCTGGATCAAAATGAATGGTGCCTACAACTTTGTGTTCCCGAATTTGGATTTCTACAGCCGACTGTTTGGGGTTTTTTCATGCTTATTTGACGTGCAGCAAGCACGCCCTATGCTAACTAAATGCTGCAGCCCGTCTAGGCAGCAATAAATCAAGTCGGGACTGCGTGCTGCTGCCGCTTTTGAGTTCCACGCCAGCCCGTTTAGGCAGTAAACTGAGTGGGTCAGAATGATCTGTGCAAACGGTCGGCTGCTGACATTTTTGATTGACTCTTTGACAGCCTGTTCTGTCAGAAAGCTAGTTAGGTCAAAATTACAGGCCTGCGGATTTGTATGGCAGCCCGTTTAGGCACCCAAATAGTCAGACAAGAACAAACTCCGCCCACGGGTGACACATTCAATTGCCTGTTTGGGAATGAATCACACTCGACTGGTTCAGTCTTGCAGTAAGGGGAAGGGGAGGTCATGACAGTCTTCAAAAGGTGTTTACATTCAACAGGAATCACATTGGAGGAAATCAATTCATATGTTCGGCATACATCCTAAATATCTGAGGTTTTATTTCCTGAGGTGCGTACGAGAGAAAGACGCTTACTGTTCATGCATACAAATGGCGTCTAAATGAGGTCTAAATGTGTCATGGCGGTGGATATTCCCATATCCCGGACTATCTGTACTTCCCACAGACGCACACACAAAAATGACAGGCCTTGAACATCACGCAAAAGCAGGCTGCTGAAAAAAAAGAATAATAAAGTGGCCGTACCGAGTGGCGCAAGTGCAGTAGTAAGAAGTGTAATAAGGCAGAGGTAAAGGGAGCGGGAGAGGAGGACCTGAGAGGATGAGCAGGCAGCGTCGTGTAGAAGCTTCTAGCATCGGTTCCAGGAGAACGTCCCAGCCAGCGAGTAACGGCTACTTTGTGTCAACACGCTTCCAGTCCTTTGTCCGAGAAGTCGATGCATGAACATTGAAAAACACCATTTTTCTTTTTCTAAAAACAATACTGTAACACTGTGTGGGTTTTTGCATTGTACAAATACTTATGGACACGCACACATAAAACCAAAGAAAGAGGAATTGTCACGCATGCTCTCACGCGGAAAACAACAAAACCGTTATTATTAACATTTCACATTTCAGCTAAGAGAAAAAATGATGATGGGTATTAAAAGCATGAGAGGGTTCATTTGGTGGCTGCGGTGGTGAGGGAGGGGGGTGGGTCAAGACTGCTGGCCCCCCCAGTGGCTCTCCACGGGCCGCCGCAGGAGCTCCTCCACGTGCCGCGCCACATCCATGGTGTCGTCCAGGTCGAAGTCGCCGTCAGCATCCAGCATGGAGTCGCTCCTGCACACAGGACACGCGCTCAAGTGGCATTTCTACCGCAGCCCGTTAAGGCAGCAAACTAGCTAGGATCGAAATGTATTGCGCTGTTAGCCGCTATCATTTTCTGCCGCTGCTCGTTAATTTGCTACGACCGAAGTGTGTTGCAGCTTTTAGCTAGCCGCGATCAATTTCTACCACAGCCCGTTAAGGCAGTAAAGGCAGTTAGGACCAAAATGTAATGCACTTTGAGCTAGTTGCTAGCTAGCCGCTATCAATTTGTACCACAACCCGGTAAGGGAGTAAACTATCCATCCATCCAGTTAGGACCAAAATGTATTGCACGCTAGTTGCTAGCTGCTATCACTTTTACTGCAGCTCTTTCAGGAAGTAAACTGGTTAGGACTGAAATGTATTGCAACTCGTGCCCACGACCGGTTGTTGCCGGCAGCCCATTTAGGCACCAAACTAGTTGAACCAAATCAATTACACACCCGGCTCGTTTTTTGTGCCCTTCGATTTCTGTGGCCGCTTGTCTCGGCAGCAAAATAGCGACACCAAAATGAAAGACACCTGACGGGTTGTCATTTCTAGGCAGATAAATAATTGGAGCAAAAGGACTGGTTGCTAATTTGTGTCAACGGCGACCTGTTAAGGCAACTAACCAGTTAAACCAAAATGAAGCACCCGAGTTGCCTCTGTCAATTCTGACAGCAGCCCTTCTAGGCAGCAAAGTGGTTGTAAGGGCAAAATTAATTCTGCCCAATGCTGCTACAGTACCCTCAATTTTGACAGCAGCCCTTTTAGGCAGTTGCCGCCAAACTTGTTATTGCAGCCTGTTTAAGCAGCAAACAAATTGGGCCAAAATGAATTGCCACCCCCGAATTTTGAGTTCTTTGCAGCTCGTTAAGGCGGTGAACTAGTTAGGCCAGGTTGCTGCCATTTTTCCGATCTCACAGGCAGCCCATTTAGGTGTTAGACTGGTCGAAATCAAATTCTGCAATACAAGCTTCGCAAATAAAAATGTGAGACTGATGAAAAGACGGCAGGATTGAGGTCCTTCTAGAACCGCTGAAGCGTGGTGACTCACATTGGTGGGTATATGCCGTAGGTGTGAGGGTGGCTGACAGCAGCGGGGGAGGCGCCGTGGTCCATGTAGGTTGGATTTCCACTTGTTGGATCTGGATTGGA
This sequence comes from Dunckerocampus dactyliophorus, assembly GCF_027744805.1. Classification (NCBI taxonomy): domain Eukaryota; kingdom Metazoa; phylum Chordata; class Actinopteri; order Syngnathiformes; family Syngnathidae; genus Dunckerocampus; species Dunckerocampus dactyliophorus. Next base: position 5,954,353 of record NC_072836.1, on the reverse strand, counting down.
TGTTGTAAACCTGTGAAGAGCCAGCGGCCACACACACACACACACACACACACACACACACACACACACACACACACACGAATAAAAGCCCATGAGTCTAAGCAAGCGGTGGCCTAAGCAACACTTCACAGCGTGATTTCCTCATCTTGCTGCATCATTATGCCCAGGCGAGCGCAGACGGGCGCCCGGCTGACTAACGAGGCTAACTCCGATGATGAGCGGAGGACACGCTCGCTCAGGAGCCCTCAGCGTGCTTAATTGGCCTCCTCCAACGGCTAACGGCTAGCTAATTACTGATCTGTAATGCAGGGTCCAATATGTGATAACGATTAACTGTAGAAGGCGAGGACTGTGCGGAGGAAGAGGAGGGACGCTGGACACTTACTCAGGCACCACTTGTTTGATTTGCGGCTTCACGTAGCCATCCACCGCCTTGGCTGCAAAGAGAAGACAGAATCAGCTACGCCAACAGAAGCGGTTGAGGTGGCGCCGCTTTCACGTACAGAGCGGAGGGGTGTAATATTTGGAGAAGACGTCGTCCTTGGGCCGATCGGGGTAGAGGAACAGCAGGTGGTTGAGGTCGCTGATGCGGTCGGCCAGAGAGCGGATTGTGAAGTCTTTGGTTGTGTAGGGCATGAGGTTCCACACCATCCTCTCACCTTCAGGAAGAACAAGGCGTCATTCATACTCAAAGCAAACATTTGAGGTGGGTTTTCGTAGCCCCACGTTTTACTATGATTTGGTTCTATTGCACATAACAAACTAGTCCTTTTGCCCTGTACTGAATCCTTCCCCAAAATCGAGGGGCCAAACAAGGCACCTTATACAAGTAAATAACCCGCCATGGGGTCCAAGGAAAGTTGCAAGTGCCAGCAATTTGATAAAGAAGGTGAGAAACACGACTGAATTCCATCTCGGATGTATGGGAAGTCCGCGGGAACAAGTTGCATCCATTCGTCATTTCTAATGAGTTCGCATTGTTTTCTGAAAAACTACAATTATTTTCTATAAAATGTATTTTTTGTTAAAGGGGACCTATTATACAAATTTTCGGGCCTTTGTATTGAGTTCTGGACTCCTATAGAGCAGCTACGCACGATAAGCCGCACAGAAAGCTTTCTAGATCTTCCAGACTCTGCACCTCTTCTTGCAGTGTTTCCTGCCTCCCGCCCAAACCGTACGTGTAATTTACTCCACCCTCGGCCCTCCTCCAGGTACGCCTCCCGCCGAGCCCACTCCCTTGTGATTGGTCACACTCCCAAGGACTTCCGGACAGCTGCCGAACCCCTTTTGTCCGATTACGTACACAAAATAAACACAGCTAGGACACTGATGAATTGTCACGTACAGCTTGCTCTCCTGACTCTTCAACACGACCAAGTAATGTTGGAAAGGCGTCGGACAGCAACAGTTTGGCGGACAGTCCGGCTTCGTATTGGCCGATGCTCACAAAACAGTCCCGTGTGAAATGCCGTTGACAGGGAATCGGCAACTCCAACCACTTCTGCCTGATGCTGGCCTCTGTAGGCGCACCCGAACCAACATTTCCTTTTAGCCATACGTGCTAACACGGCTAATTGTTTTTCATTTTCATTGAGGTAACCCCTATGACAATTTGTGTACCCCTTGGAATACGTGTACCCCTCTTTGAGACCCCCCTCGTCCCCAAAAAAACACTGAAAAGATGTTGGCCTATAAAATAAAGGTGCAGCTCAATAAATTAGAATATGGTGCAAAATGCATTTAATTCCATGCCTTTAATTCAGACTAAGACCAATTAAAGGCTCAGGAAGCTTTTGCAGTTCATTTTTTGAGAGTGTAAAGCAGTAGTTTACAACTTTTTGACATTTTTTTTTCATCAAAGTTAGAAGATATTAAGGAGTACATTCTTGAAATATGTGCGTAGTAAATGTGCAGTATAGAATAAAAGACTTCTATTTCATGAACTTTTCAATGACATTCTCATTTATGGAGATGCACCTGTATTTTTATACGGTGAAGTACTGACTGAGCAATCAAGAAATGTATTAATTAATTACAATTTTAGATGAAAAATGTATTGGTCTAAGGCTGCACGGTGGCCTAGTGGTTATCGTGTTGGCCTCGCAGCAGTGGTAAAGCCCGCTGTGCCTCATCCCTCAAATGAAAAAGTAAATTACAACCGAAATTGATTGAAAATAAAACCAAATTTAACTTTTAATTCTGTAGAGAAGTCATCCATTCAGGATGTGGCCTTTGGAAGAAGAAGACACTTTGGTGTTTTTGCACTCATACCTGCTTTGTTGGGATTTTCGGCCACCCATGCGATGGTGACGCCTCCAATCTCCGAGTCGCTGAAGCGCAGGAGAAAGGTGCCGTTGGGCTTGGACATCAGCATATCCTGAGCCTGCTGCTTGTTCACAAAGCCCAGTATGGCTCTGGAAGTAGAGGGGATGATAAATATAGACACGTCTTTAGCCGCACCATGCATCGTTCCCCTTAGAGATGATTATCTGGTTGCCATGGAGGCAAACTATTACGGTTATTGTTTATAAAGCTCACCCGTCGTTCCAGTGTAGCTTGAGGTGCTTCTTTGTCAGTTCCATCACGCCGTCAAACCACTGCCAAAATGTGAAGTTCCTGCCGGGCAAGCTTTCCTGCAACATGAACAGCGTGGATTTAAAAAAATACATTTGTGTGTGTGTGTGTGTGTGTGTGCGCGTTATTTAAACACAAGTCTGAAAAGCTGCTGTTGTCGTAATCCATCCACAGCGTAATTGCTGTGCGGCGAACGCGGGTGCCATTTCTGCCACCCGGCGAGAAAATGAGGCTCTATCTTTTGCTGCTGTGGACAAACAGAGCCATTAAGATGAGCACCGGTCCGACCGATGAGCTTATCTCGCCGTCGTAGGCGACAGAATAGCGCCGCGGGGGATGATGCAAACAACAAATACTTCAATGCTGTCCGCATGTACAAGCCATTCGTCCATTTGCTCAATGGAGAACAGGAGAGTGCGATAATTTACGCCTTCCGGTAGGTTCTTTCTTCCCTCAGAAAAGCAGAAAGGATCCTGAAGGAGCACTGATTCCAGCTGTCCTAGGCGTATTTGTGCAGGATCACAAGGGAACTGACTCTGTTAAACTGCGACCACGTCATCGTCATGTTGCGGTCTTCCTCCACGCTGGTGCTGGAGCTGCCGAAGGCCTTCTGAGCGAGGAAGACCAGGTTCTCCTCGGAGAGGCCGCGGTTGCTCTGCACCTCTGCCTTGTACTTCATGTTGATGGCCTCGCACAGTTGAGGCCAGAGCACCTTGTCCGGCACCAGGAATGGAACGCGGCCCTGCAGGGTGAAAGAGGCCAGACGACTAAGCAACACAGCATTAAAAGCTCCCAGATTGCGCATAAGTGACTTTTTAATGAGGTTCTAGCAGTAACATGCGTCCCTAGAGCCAGTTTATGAGCACCAAACGTGAGAAAAATCTATCATCTCGCTCACTTGTTTGCTCCGCTTTTGAGAGAAGAGGTGCTCAAACGCTCGGCTTTTCATGACTCCTTCGTCAGTCATGCCTATGATACCACCTCTGACCTGCTTCTAGCTAGATGGGCCCACGCCCCTGTACACGCCTAACGCTGCGTAAAAAATAAAAACCCTAAACAAAGCAGGCTTCGCTACACATCTTAAAATAAAGTGTTTAGAAGCGTACATTTCCGAAAAATGTTACTGTACGGCTTCTTTCCCAATTGTAAGAGCTCCGCATGTAAGCAACATTTCGGATCTTATAAGCTCGTACCGTGCCTGTTTGAACACTGACATTTTGCACTTTGGACTTTAGATGCGTATTTAACAATCATGCAAACAAACGAGCCGCGCGGTGGCGGAGTGGTTAGCATGTTGGCTGAGTGGTGAGCATGTTGGCCGCACCGTCAGGAGATCGGGGAGATCTGGGTTCGAATCTCCGTTGGGCATCTCTGTGTGGAGTTTGCATGTTCTCCCTGTGTGTGGGTTTTCTCCGGGTACTCCAGTTTCTTCCCACATTCCAAAAAACATGCATGTTAGGTTAATTGGCGACTCTCAATTGCCCATAGATATGAATGGGAGGTTGAACGATTGTTTGTCTATATGTGCCCTGTGATTGGCTGGCGACCAGTCCAGGGTGTACCCTGCCTCTCGTCCAAAGTCAGCTGGGATAGGCTCCAGCATACCCCCACGAGGATAAGCGGCATAGAAAAAGAATGGATGGATGGGCAAACAAACGATGTCAAGCATACTTTGCTACACGCCTTAAAATATCTCCCAATCCGTCAGCTTCATACCTGGAAGCTGTACATTTGATCACTGTGTTTTTCGTCAGCAAATACGCTAACCTGCCATACCTGGCATAGTGTAACATTAGCAATGTAGCTCACATAGCTGTGGTAGTGCTGCTAACATTTGTGTCCCATTCCTGTATATGTAAAAAGTGGATAAAGTACAAGTAGCGCCTCTTGGAGACAAACAGCTCATTAGTATTAAAGCTACAGAAGAAACGGACAGCGTCTCGAACTAATAAAAGATCAAATAAAAAGAAGGAGAAGAAGAATGAGCCACTGCGTGAGACCCTATAGCGTGCAGGAGGCTGCATTTATCGAACGCGTGTATGAAATGTTGCCGCCGTGCTGTGGTAAGTCAGGCAGACATACGTGTCTTTCAGGGCATGTCAGCAGCGCTTCTGGTTATTGCTCACCTCCTGCTGAGTGTGAGGGCTGCTCAGGTCATAAGCTACCATGCAAGTGGATGGATAGCGCTGGTCAAAGATAGGACATGAACATTGCTGTTTTTGAGGACTTACTGCAAAAGCAGTAGTCAAAGATCCTCTACGCTGACAGGAATGTTCTGCTGTTTTTGAGGACCTATTGCAAAAATGCCAGTCAAAGATCAACTACTGTATACAGTATGACAGGAATGCTCTGTAGTTTTTGAAGCCCTGCAAAAACACTAGTCAAAGATCATCTACACTGTATGACAGGAATGCTCTGTTGTTTTTGATAACCTACTGCAAAAACGCTAGTCAAAGATCATCTATATGACAGGAACATTGCTGTTTTTAAGGACCTACTGCAAAAATACGAGTCAAAGATCCTCTATATGGTATGACAGGAATGCTCTGTTGTTTTTGAGAACCTACTGCAAAAACGCTAGTCAAAGATCATCTATAGTGTATGGCAGGAATGTTCTGTTGTTTTTTTGAGAACCTACCGCAAAAATGCTAGTCAAAGATCATTATAGGTCAGGAACATTGCTGGTTTTAAGGACCTACTACAAAAACGCTAGTCAAAGATCATCTACAGTATAATGTATGGCAGGAATGTTCTGTTGTTTTTTGAGAACCTACAGCAAAAACACTAGTCAACGATCATTATATGTCAGGAACATTTCTGGTTTTAAAAAAATTTCTACAAAAACGCTAGTCAAAGATCATCTACACAACAGGAACATTGCTGTTTTTAAGAATGTACTGCAAAAACACAAGTCAAAGATCCTTTGTACTGTATGACAGGAATGTTCTGTTGTTTTTTTAGAACGTACTGCAACAATGTTTGTCAAAGATCCTCTACATGACAGGAGCTCCTGTTTTTAAGGACCTATTGCAAAAGCACTAGTCAAAGATTCCCTATTTGAGAGGTCACACCACTTTCAGATGGTTTTAATGGAAGAGCAAAGTGTGGCTTAGTGATGTGTGTGTGTGTGCGCGTGTGTGTGATGTGACGTGTGTGGAGACAATGGTCTACTTACTGGCTCGGCGAAAGCGTTGTCCCACAGCACGGTGGCCGTGGCATTATTGTCTTGGCTACCGTGGACGATCACCACTACCGGCAGTGACAATGTCTGTTCAGACCAAGATAAGGAAAAATGTTATTAATCACCGTTATTTGTCACCGTTATGTTTCTTGTCCGCCTGTGTACCTTCACTTGGAAGACAAGCTCATTGCCTCCGACACTGAACTGTGACTCAAAGAGAATGGTGAACTTCTCCTCGGTGACGGATTCCGCCCCTCTCCTGTCTGACCGTTTGATCCTCTTCAAGGACTATGTGAGGGAACGACATGTGACAAAAAGGAAGATCGTGTGTATGCAACGTGAAGGCTGGCGTGGCATACAGCGCTCTCCATGTAAAAATATGTACCCATGAATGCTCAATAGAGATAAGCTGCATATGCACTCGCTGCTCAATACAATGGCTGCCTTTACAAAGACACTCATGCTCACATTTAAATGAATGGTACGGACTACGTAAAAAATAATACAAAACATTCTAATGTATATTTCATTTCTTTGAAAATAAAATGTATTAAAATATTACATAAATACGCTGATTTAGTAGTAAATAAGTAAATTAAAACAGCGCATCATCAGCAGGGAATATTATTTTGGTTTGAAAAATAGATTTAAACTGATTTATTAATGTCCAAAAAATGTCTTGAGTGAAACATTTGGAAATAAAATTACATATATAATAACTTGAATTATAAACAATGGGATTATAACAAAGATGTATTCTTACATGCAAAAGCAAATTAATTTGATGTAATATTGTTTTTTTCTGGGTTATCAGGATTATCATTTTTTTTCCATCAGTACAAAATCAACAGGGGATCAAATTTCGACTGTACTGTTGTTGTTTTTTTAATCTTAAGCACCTCCAGGCGTACTAATACCCCCATTTGAAACCCACTGTTTTAGATTGTACAAGTCTACTTAATGTTGTGTCAAGTGGGGGGATTGGACATTCACATTTTAAGGCTATTAAAAAACCCATACAGCATCAGTCAAAAGATTGGATACACTTTCTTACTGAATAGCCTGACAAGTTGTCTCCAAACTAGTGCTGTCTATACAGTATACTGTATACTGTATACTTCAAAGCATAGAAATTAGCAACTTATTCACTTTTAACACAATATTATTTGATTCAAAAAAGGTTTTTGGTTCCCTGTTGGTAGAAATAGCCTCTTCAGCCAACGTCATCACGTACTGTGCTTCCACAATAGCGTGAACCAAAGGGCGCCACTCACCATGTTCCTGAAGTGAGCGCTCAGTGTGCCCGTCGTCTGGTGGTACTCCATCACACAGTTGTTGTTGAGGATTTCTCCGCTGCTGTCACTGAGGGAGGTAAAACAAAGACGTCTCAGATGCCAACAACACCATGTTCACACCCATTTCACACGCAATTGTTTAGGCTGCACGACATTTGCCATTTGCCTCTGGGCTGCTTGGTTAAAAGATATAAACAGCTGATAATGCCGTGTATTTAACAGCTGACGCTGCGGACTGATTTTGGAATGTGGAACAAGGCAACGGAAGGCTAAAAGTGGATTCTTCCGAGGCGTTGCTGGAGTTCCTGCCATGTCTCTGCGGTGAGGTGAGAACGCACTCAACGTCACGTCATCAAGCAGTAAGACCAACAGTAACCAAATCCACACTTACTTCCTGGTGTTCTCGTTCTTCAGCAGCGCCTTGGCCTGCTGCTCGCTGATGATGGTGGCCTTCACCTGCGGCGGGTTCATGTGCACGTTCAGCTTGCCGCCCACGAGGAGGCGCACGGTTGCGGCGAACTTGGTCTGGGTTTTTAGCACCTGTGGAGGCTGCTTCTCAATGATGAACGTGCTGTGGGGGGAAGAATACATGTCGATCACCAGGAAGAAGTTAATTGTTCACAGCGGGGATGTCCAAAGTGGAGACCGGGGGCCTGCGGCCAGTAAAAATTGTAAAACTACAGCAAAAAGGCACAACGTAAAACAAAAGCTGTCATGGTGACATTAATAGTTAATAGCACAAAGTATATTTTAGCCTTTTTATAAAGTTAAAAACATACATATAAAAATATCAAAGTGGCCCCCTGCATCCTTTGATTTTTCTGTATGCAGCCCTCAGTGGGAAAAAGTTTAGACACCCCTTGTAAACAGTATTTGCTTTATTATATCTAATTATATCTCTGTATTATATCTCTATATTATTGCGGTTAATTGGTTCCAGACCCGACCGTGATAAGGAAATTTCCCTGAAGTAGGATTCCTTATTTATAAATCAAATATGTTCATAGTTAGACCATAGAAAACCTGTTTACGACCTCATAAATATGTTTTTAAACATTATTAGAGCCCTCTAGACATGAAATAACATAAACCATTTACCACTTCAATAACACTCATGCTCTTGTGTGTTGCAATAAATTTGTACGCCATTTGAGTCGCCATGCTGGCATCAAAGCCAACAGTATGCAACATGCACACAACCATACAGTACATGTTGGACCTCAAGCTTCATTATTATTAGAATTATTATCATCACACAATGATGTACCTGGTGACCAAGGCTGAGATGATATCTGTAATGGTGCTGTTGAGTTCATTGAGTAGCTCTTCAATGGGGCCGGGGATGGGCAGCTGTTGTCGTAGATGCTCCGCCCTCCGAATCTGCTGCCTGTTCTGCCAGATCGTTTCCGCCAGCTTCTCGCACCTAAAACCCAGAAAGGAAGGGGGCAAATGTGCTTTTACTGCCTGGTGAGCCCGAGCGAGACATACCTCGCTCCTTGTCTCGTTAGGAGCCTATAAAGTTTGGGCATAAACTCAGCGGCAGTCCATTAGGAGCTTGTAAAGCGCTGACCTCGGCGATCCTGATAGGCACCGATCTCGGCAGGGACTCACCAGGACTGCAGGATGTCCAGGCCTCCCTCCGGCGGACCCCCGTTGCCCGCCAGCTGTTGCCGCCTCTTCCACTGGATCAGCTCGTCGTCCAGGATGATGGTCTGCTGCTTCCTCAGCAGCTGCAGTGTTTTCTGGTGCTTCTCTGCCAAGTCCTGGACAACAAAAGAACAACAAAAACAATGCTATTGTTCTCCATTTGAGAGTCTGCTCATGCACACCCAAATCATGCTGAGATAAAATCGACAAAGAAGAAGAAGCCAGTACCAGTCTGTACTTCTGTAGTGTGTTGGCTTCCCTGGTCAGCCATGCTTCCACTGTGGCTCTCTTGTTCAGGAGGGTGGGCTCTCGTAACTGTCGGTCAGCAGGGGGCAGTGTGGCCAGGCTGGACAGCTGGGCTGAGTGTATGGTGGCAGAGAAACAGATGAGAGCAGGATAAGAAGGTGAACTCGTGGTTTAAGAAGCTCTTCAGAGGTTGTTTGCTTTTTTGCATCACAAAAAAACACAAAAAAGCCACAGCAAAAGCAAAAGGTGTGTGGAGTTTAGCCTTTGACATTTGAAGATTTTTCTGTAAAGTTCTGGTTGAACTTTGAGGCTTCACTGTGTCAGTTTCAGACAACTTTGAACTCTCTGACACTCATTCCAGTGACTTAACCGCGGTCATCATTAGACTGTTGTCTCACCCTGGATGCGGAGGCTCTCCTGGTACTGGATAATGAAGTACTCCTGGTTGTGCTGGAGCTTGCGCAGGTCGTTCTCCGTGTCCTGGGTTAGCAGGCGGAGTTCCTCGAAGGCTTGGTTGATCTGCTGGTATTTCTGAGACATGCTGTCCATCAGGCCGCCCACCGGGGAGTTCGACTGCAAACACCCAGGAGGGGAAAAGGAGGTTTATTAGGAGCAGCACAGTGTTTTGGGAAGGTGGCAAGCTGAGCTGGTGAAGAAAGCAAGCTCGATGTCATGCACTGAATCTGCTGCTTAGCACACTTGTGTGGTGAGACAGATAAAGGCCAAAAGGTAGAACTCAAGCAGTATGTAGTCTGCTAATAAAAGAGCCGTATTGTGACTGGAAATCAATTCACTGCAGGAGTTACTGAGATTTAGATGTTTCATGCACTGCTGGCTCCTCAGTTTTACAACTCACGACATGCAGTTCATTATTCAGTATCTGATTTCCGTCCTTACAGCTGGGTAATTACAGAATACTTACTATGAAATAACAGTTTACCTTTATCTGCTGCTTCCGTTGCAGGTTTTAACATGAATCATACACATAAGTAACCATTTTTATGACAAAGGGGACAACTCTATAGAAAGTAAACTTGGATTCACTTTAAAGTATTCAGTGTACAGCTTGTATAACAGTACTGATTTACTATCCACTGAACACACAGCCTTTATTGTCTGGATAGCTGGCAAACACAAGTGAGTAGCAAGACACTTGTGTCTACAATCAAGCATGGTGGTGGTAGCGTCATGGTCCGGGGCTGCATGAGTGCTGCCGGCACTGGGTGAGCTGCGGTTCACTGAGGGGAAAGATGAATTCCAACATCTACTGTGACATGGTGAAGCTGAAACTGGGGATGGAGTCACCTCCAGACCTAATCCTTGATCCTCAAGCGGCAGGATGAGAGCAAGGCGTCTAACATCCACCAGCTCCACCTGTGATGTCATCATGGAGGAGTGGAAGAGGATTCCAGTAACAACCTGTGCAGCTCTAGTGAATTCCATGCCCAAGAAGATTAAAGCAGTGCTAGATAACAATGGTGCTCACATTAATTATCCACACCAAGGACACAATCTGGACATGCGCACTGTGAGTGTTGTTAGATAGTGATAGTGTTGTTAGATGTGTGTTGTTAGATATTTATTTACACAATAACGACTGTGTGTTGACTCATTTTCTGTGGACAGTGAATCAAAACTGCTATACAAGCTGTACATTAACTACTCTAAAGTTTATCCAAGTCCCTTGACAAGATATAATAAAATGCTTGCTGAAAATGTGAGATACTGTTTATACATAAGTGTGTTGTAGTCGTGCTGAAAAGGTGTGCGTGCCGTTTTGACAGGACACACTGACACATCCTCACATTGGTGGCCTCCCTGACGAGCCGCTGCTCCGTGTAGAGGATGTGTTTGATGCAGCGCACCAGCTCCAGAGGACACCGGTCATACGTGCTCTGAAAGACAAGGAGCACATGTGCCGTGTTAAGGCCTGTTAGCCCCTGAAGAGGCGAGCGCCCGCCGTGCCCCGGACTCGCCAATTTAGCCGCTCAATCAAGGCGCTTACTGAGTCTGATGCTGCGGACACACTAAAGTCCATTAGAAGGGGCCTAATGTGAAGAGCGAGGCACTTCATTTGCAGGGTCATTAGCATACACAATTCCACGGATAAGCTGCTTTTACTTTGCTTTGATTTCCTTTAATAGTGACGAGTATAGCTGGACAAGAGTGAGTGAGAACACATTGCATACTGGCATACTGCTCCAAAAGCAAAAGAAGAGCGTTTTGGGAATGCAGCTAAAGCACAGCCAATCCCCCTTTGCCCAGTTTTGCTGCCTGGTTTCCAGGAGGAGAGGAGAAGACAAACAGAAGAATGGCTTTGAGTGCAGGGATCATAAATAGCAGCGCTGGACTGGCCAGCGACCAAGGCCCTCACTTGGACTGTCCTCTTGTTTTTCCTTGCGGTGGATACAAACTGTTCTGAAACATTTGGTGCTCCTGTGTGCTATTTCTAAGAACCTCAACAAGCAAGGGAGGTGACGAAAGGGACGAGCAGCGCATTCAGGAGTGGAAACGGCACATGTTACGTTTTGTGCTATGAAATGTGTCTGTTTGATATGGAATTTCATGGATGCCGTTCTTCAATAATAATTCAAAAGAGAACACTCGCTTCTTCTCCAGGCACCTTGTCAGGACTCACCTTCAGCTGGCTGGCATAGTGTCCCAGTTTGATTTTGAGCAGGAAGCCGTCTTCTCCCACCTGGTGCTCTGCCTTGTTCTGCAGCTCCTGGATCAGACTGTCTAGCAAGCGTTTGGCCTTGAACTCCTCCTGTGGGTTCTCCAAGTCGATGTTGTCCCTGATGGAGATGGACATTCAAATACAGTAATCCTTCACTTATCGCCGTGATAAGTGAATTTTCCAGAAGTAGGATTCCTTATTTATAAATCAAATATTTTCATAGTTAGAGCATAGAAAAACCTGTTTACGACCTTCTATGTTTTTTAACATTATGAGAGCCTTCTAGACATGAAATAACACCCCTATAGTCACCTTTACACTTGTATTACTCAATATGGTAGACATAATAAGAGTAAATAAGCCATTTAAGACATAAATAAGACTTGTGCTCGTGTGTGGTGCTATAAATGGGTTCCATAGGGGAGCTGAGTGGCGGGCAGACAGGAAGTGACGTTCAGCCTGGATTACAGACACAACAGTAGCCCGTGTTAGGGATTATTGTGCTTGTTGTGAGATAATTCAAACCTGCAATAAAAGCCTGTAGCCTGAAGTCAAGTCTGTGTTACTGACATCTAGTGACCAGTGTAGAATACTACATATGATCGCAACATCTGAGAATGCATCTTCTAAATGCCTTATATTTTGTATGTTAGTTCCTTGATGCATTTTTATGCTTGAAAATGCTTAATCAAGGCAAAAAAATGCGTAAAATTTGCTTTAACATACATTTTCTTTACTAATAACTAATAATTCAACCACAAAACAGCATGATTTATTAATATCTTTTTGAAAAACCATGATTCAAAGCGTGAAATAGTGAGGGATTAATAATTAATTGATCGATTTGTTGAAGGACTAAAAAAACACAGACAATATATTAATCAATTAATTGCCAAGTCCCCTATAGTCACCGATATAACAGCAAATAACCACCGGGGTCTCTAATTTAAAAAAAACTGGCATCAACAACTGTGGTTGTAGGCAACCTACTGATGGTTTCACCACAAAATGGCAGTAGGTGCATTTGGAGTATCATGAGTGGTCATCATCCAGCCGCTTTGTATACCTGTGCATGTTACTGTATGTACGAGTATGTATGTATGTATATATATATGACTTTTCACATTTCACACTTTTCATAGACATGTTATACTATTCCATGACTCCAGCTTTGTGGAAACAGTTAGGGAAGATGGTGGTTGGAGTTCTGACCTCAAAACCATCAGACACCATGGAGATGAACCAAACGGGCCAAATATTCCCACAATTTCCTTTGTACGCTGGATTCATTCATGGCAGTAGGGTCAGAGAGCCTTACCAGAGTTGGCCCTCGATCCACTGAGAGAGATAATGTCTCACTTCGATGGGGAAATGCTGCCCGTACAGAGATTGCATCTGGTGGAGAGCATCTCCCTGGAGCTGCTGGGCCTGGATCCACACTGCCATGTTCAACAGCCTGCCAAGAGAGAACAGAGAGGCTCAGTCGAAGAGCCTGGAGGGTGGTTGTGTTGGTAAAAAAATAATAAAAAATACACTCCAAGAATGTGAAACTAATGTGAGGCATCAGGAGCCGAAGATAATGGAATCAACGGGATGTTTTCCAAAGTTACAGTCTTTTAAGGAGGTGAATTCCCTCTTTGTTTTCATCGCACAGACTGTTTCATACGCACAGCAGCCTTGGAAGAGAAAGGACAATTTATTAGTTAAAAGGCCGCGACGGTGGAGGACATTCACTTCATTGGTTTGACACAAATGGCGATATACTTAATAGTATGAGTACATCAACTCATAAATGGTCATTCATGCAACACATTTCATTCATTGAACACGACCCACAAGTTACTACTTAATCTATAGCCACAAATTACTCATGAACTGTGCAATTGTGTAGGCAAAAATGTTTACTCCTGTATATATATATATTTATTCTCAACGTCTTGCCTTACTTATCCTTATTTAATGTCCCCACATCTTCTATTTTATATTCAATTATATATTTTACATTTATTTAAACATCAAAACAAATGTATTCCTATTTTCTTAGTTTTATGTTATGTATTTATTATAATATTGATTTATTTATAATTTTGTATAAATAATTTATTGGCAGGTTCCCTTTAAAAGCGCTTTGAAAGTTAAATTGAAAAGGTACCAATTGGGGAAAAAACTGCAAATGTGTCCACTTTCTCTCCAAACCGCAGCAGTTTTTTGAAGTGGGTGTGCACACTCTGGAGTGGATGAGGGAGCTTTGCGTCAGGTCAATAATGCAAAGTAGTTTTACCGTTAGCACTCGCCCCCTTCTCAAAAAGTGGCACAGTCACCAGTGGAAGGTGAGAAATGAGCGAGTGGGGATGTTTGCGGTTTGTAGTTTGTGGTGTCCGTGGTTAACAAACACAAACACACGCAAGCACGCACGCACACACACACCATCATCATAACCATCAGCTTCTTGTCCAGTTAACACCCAGGAGTAAAAACATGTACCCTCGACTGAAAATAAAGACTTTCAAGAGCGTCTCATGACTTCGCCAGATGACACGGTGATAATTATAAATTCATTCAAGGAAAAGCAAACAGGGCAAATATTTCCACTTAATGGATCTTGGCTGTGTCTGTGCGTGTGTGTTTACAGCAAGTGCTTAAAAACAGCAGAGCATTCCTGTCTTATAGAGGATCTTTGACTCTCGCTGGTGCAGTAGGTGCTCAAAAACAGTAGAGCGCTCCAGTCATATAAAGGATGTCGTATTTTAGCAGTACGTTCTTCAAAACAGCAGAGACAAGCGTTTTTGCAGTAGGTTTTTAACAACAGCAGAGCACTCCTGTCATATAGAGGATCTTTGACTAGCATTTTTGCAATATGTCCTTAAAACAGCAGTCTTGTGACCAGAGTTTGTGCAATTGGCGCTTAAAGACAGCAGAGTGCTCCTGTCATATCAAGGATCTTTGAATACCCTTTGTGCAGTAAGTGCTCAAAAACAGCAAAGCAGTCCTGTCAAAGAGGATCTTTAACTAGTGTTTGCGCAGTAAGTGACTCAAAAAAAGCAAAGCACTCCTGTCACAGAGAGGATCTTTGACCAGCGATTTTTCAGTAGTTCCCTAACAACAGCACAGCGCTCCTGTCGTATATAGGATCATCAACGAGCTTTTGCAGTAGGTCCTTCAAAATAAAACAGACTAGGGATTTGACAGTAGGTGTTTAAAGACAGCAGAATACTCATATAGAGGCTCTATGACTAGCGTTTTTGGAGTAGGTCTTTAAAAACTGCAAATATTTGTGTCATGTAGGGGATCTTTGACTTTAAAAACAGCAGAGTCTTTGTGTCATATAGGGGATCTTTGACTCACGTTTGTGAAGGAGGTCCTTATGGACTTGGCCTGACAGGCAAACAGGTGGGTAGATTAAGAGGGTGAGGGTACAGTGAGTCAAGCCTGAGTGCTTTTCTTTGTGACATCATGAAACATTCGTTATAAGAGGTTGAAAAAGAGAGCCGAGATGGTCTTTTCTTTCTTTCGTTATTTCTTCTTTCTTTCTCTATTCTACTACGCCCGGATGGAAGCAAACAGTGTTTTTTCCTTTGAGAGAAACAGGTTCTATGCACAAAAAGCGAATGCAGTCCAGTCCGGTGAAAGTTGCGATCGATTGGATGCCCTGAGAAAAAGTGAATACAAATAATATGTGAGGGTGTGCCGAGACAATGTACTGCAAATTATGTGAGAAAAACGCTGCAATTTCTACTGTGCATCACTTCAGCCGAATTACATAGTTTGTGAAAACCGAGTACGTCTCTTTAAGTGGCAACTGAAAATAATCTGGAGACCTGTGAACAATAGCACGCTTAAGACCCCCTTTTTACCTCAAGACCACTCAAGACCAGCCTACGACGTACAGGAATAATGGAGACCTTGCAGCAGGGACGAGCTGTTTTATTCTCGCTTGCGAGCACTATCATGTAGCCTGATGACAATGTCTCACCACTCACGCTTTCGCCAGGTATTTCCTTTAAACACAATTAAATGCCTTGTCCACTTACACCAGGGGTGTCCAAAGTATTTCACCAAGGGCCACATAGTAAAAAAATGAAGAGCTACTTTGATATTCTGTAAACCAACACATGTACTGTAGATAAAAAAAAAACTCCATCTTTGTTTTTTTTTTTTTTTTTACATTTTTCAAATATTTCAGCTTTATTCTTCAATAATGTTTGGAAAGTTCCTTCTCATAACATCATCACTTTATTCCCATAATATTATAACTTGTTCCCCAGCCAAATTTATCATAAATCACAACTTTGTTTTGTTTTGTTTTGATTGTTTCTCATAATATTACAACTTCAAAAAATGTATTTTTTTCTTTAATATTTCAACTCCATGCTACTAAGACGACATTATTTTTCACCATATTTTTTCCTCATAAAATGACCCTTTTTTCTTGTTAGAATATGGCTTTTTTCTGTTAAGTCACCTATATTCTCAGCTGTTTCATTTTTGCTGTTTTTTTTTTATTTGACTATTAAAAACTATGAATGAAATAATGAAAAAAAATCATAAAAATTAACACAAAAAGATCCAACCGATCATGGTGCACATCCACGAGTAAGCAGCAGAAAAGTGTTCATCATCGAAGGGAGAAAATTAACCTTACCCCACTAGAGATCAGCTCAAATAGATGAATACTTTGACAGTATCCAAATTACACAGCAGGCACTCTTGTAAATGCAAAAAAACAGCAGTCAAAGCAGCGGACATCCTTTTAAAACAAGCACAAAGTGCATTGTATTTTTGACATTACAGCACGAGCCCTCAATCCTCGCCGTCTCCCATTATCATGCGACATTTGCAGCGCAGAAGCGGCATGTCACAGATGCGTTTAAAGCCCAGCAAGGAGGTGTTTTAATTCCGCAGAAGGACTCGGGCAACGTGAACGTGGTGTAGTGTGGTGTAGTGTGGTGTGGTGTGGTGGGGGTGAGAAAAACAAAACTGAACTCGAGCACCCACTCCTTCCTCTCAGGGAAAACTGCCATTCATTAACGTAAGCACTTCCTGTGAGGAAACTTGAGGTGCCACCCACCATTCCGAGCGCTTTCTTTTGAGCAGACATGCAACAACAAGCACTGATCTTCATTGTATTTTTTTTAAGGACATGTTTTTGCTCCGTCTTATGCCACAATAAATGGGAAGTGTGATGAATGACTGAATCAATGCAGAAAACCCAGGAAAAGCCAACAATAGTAGAATCTTATAGGCTGCTAATGGAAGTTGGAAGACATAATATACAGTAAAGAGCAACAGTAACAGCCTTTAATGCTACTCTCACGAAAAGTCTGATGGCGACCATCAAACCGGGAATCGAGGACAGTGGTACAGTGGTAGTGGCTGCTAAGTACAATATACTGTATCTGAAGCTACAATAGCCTTGACATCAATAATAAAATAAGTTGCGTTTAATCTTTAAGGCCGGGGGTGTCCAAAGTGCAGGCCAGAGGCCATTTACGACACATTCTAAAAATACAATTAAACAGGAAAAAAAAAAAACACAACAGTTTTTACAACACTAATTTACAAGAATAAAGACGAAACATTAAGAGAGTAAAGTCATCACATTAGTAGAAAAAAATTGCATAAAAAAGTCGTTATATGAGAAACAAACAAAACAAAATATAAAGCTGCAATTTTTGGAAAATTAGGTTAAGCAAAAAAGTTGTAAAATTATGATAATAAAGTCCAAATATTATGAGAATAAATTCATAATATTACAAGAAAAAGTGTACAAGGAGAACGTACAAATTTTGGTTAAAAAAAAAAGTAGAAAAATTTGACATTAATAATATACTCTGTCACCAATAACATAAAGCAGAGATGTAAAAAAAAATGTCCAGGGTTGGGATCGAACTGTCTACCTTGACATGGAGACTCATGTACCATTGCACCAACAGAGACTGACATAAGAGTGGGTGGATATTGCATTTTTATTCTCTAATTCGTAGCAGAGCCTCGGACTGACTTGATGCTGCGTGCACGTGTCACGGCATATGGATCGTGAGGTCCTACACACAGCGCTTGTTCTGTGTGTAGGGAGGGGCAGCTCTGACTGTGCCAACACACGCCCTCTGCTGTGTTGTGTCTGCAAGTGGCATGTTCCTGGGCCCCGGCTGGGAGATGTAGTTACCATAGTTACCAAGCCAGGGCACAGCAATGCATAAATAAATAAATATATGTCAATTGGCCCATTATTGATCGGCCCACCGGGAAAACTCCCGGTACTCCCGATGACCAGTACGCCCCTGGACACCTCTGCTTTCAGGTAACCTTCCCCACTAGGAAGGAACGCAATGCGTAATGGGCTTGGATTCTTCTGCAAATCATCCACACGTCTATGTCCTGGCTGTTCAGCACAATATGGCGACAATAAGTCAACGATCATAAGTAAAGAACAAGGGCGGAACGTTGCATCCGCTCCAACTCCCTCCCTTTCTTTCTGCGTCACACGTCACCAAAGTTAGGAGTATGAAATTTGTTTTTAATTGGCCCATAACAGCTGTGAACTTCTTTTCACGCTTGTGTGACAGTTTAGAACATAAATGCAGTACATAATAGAAGGTAGCTAATACCTTATTAAACCCAACTTAAATGGGGCCAACCTCCTACAAAGTTTCATGCAAATCGGTTGAGTATTTTTTGTGTTATTTTAAAAAGAAAAACGAAGAACAGACACACCAACTGAGGTTAGACTGGTGTTGTGATAAGTTGTGCTCTGTCCGAGGAGGTTATTGACCAACACCGTGACTTCAATGTGGGGATCAAAACAACAACAACACAGTTAAAGCTCAGTTTACCCAATTAAAGCATCACAGGAGGACAGAGGATGCTTGTTGCCGCACAGCACCATATGACCCGCCAATGTTCCTGACAGCTTGGAAGGAAGAGACAGATAGACAGAAGGTTCAACAAGGAAGTCTTTGTAGCACCCATCCCGGCCCGCAGGACATATTGCTACGCCGCGGCCTACTTCCCATCACGCTGCCCGCATGAGGAAATCACCCATTAGCTCATCTGTGTGTGTTAGTGTCGGCGCACACGGACCGGTCAGCGACACGAGCATCCCTGGCTTTTAACTCGCTCACAAGAGGGGCAACCATGTGATGATGGACGGCCCACTCGCACCACAAAATCACTCATGGTGTCACCAGATTCCTCCAGAGACATGGAGGATCTGCGACAACGAAAAGGTCATCATCAGATGTCATCTGCTAGAAAACCTAGCAGTTCAGCAAGTATCCAACGACTATCTGGTGTCCAAAGTGTGTCCCAGGGGCCATTTTCAAATTCTCAGATTTTTGGATTTTCATTTTTTTCTCCAAAAACAGGCCGTTTCTGAATCACCACAAGTCAGGAACTAATTAGTATTATATACAATACATGTTAAATGTACAGCATGTACAATTGTTAAAAAAAAGCCCATCATTTTTACATGTCTATGCTTCACTGATTTTTTTCACCAAGCGTTGATAATTTGTTCAATAGACCTTCAATGCACCATAGTTGTGTGCTTTGGTAGAAACAAAAGTTAGCTTGGACAGCCAATCTGGCCAAAATCTGTTTACCACATTCTAAATACATTTTTTTTTACATTATTAGAGCCGTCCAGACATGAAATAACACCCCTATTGTCATCGTTACACTAGAATTACCGCATCTAGTCGACATAATAAGAGTAAATAAGCCATTTAAGAATAAGCCATTTGCAATGAATGTGTTCCCTATGGGAGCTGAGTGGCAGGCGGACAAGAAGTGACGTTGGAGTCAGTGTTGAGTTTTACCTTGATGTGGGTTATGGTTGCAACAGTAGCACGTGTTATTAGGGATGATTATGCCTGTTGTGAGATAATTCAAACCTGCAATAAAAGCCTTTGGTTCCCGGGTAGTCTAGTGTTTGTGTGTCAGTAACATTACTGACACCTAGTGACCAGTGTAGACTACTGCATATCATTCACAGCGTCTTTGAATGCCTTATATTTGTATTTTTGTTCATTTAGCCATTTTCATGCTTGAATACTTAATTTAGGCAATAAATGTTACATTTTCTTCAATATACATATTTTTTGACTAATTATAGGCCGTATTCAACCACCAAAAAGCATGATTTATTAATTTGAAAAACCGTGATAGAGTGAGGCTCGGAAATTCGACCCGCAAAGTGGCGATGGACAACTGTGCTGACCAACACTGGATTAGTTCTAACATCTTTAATGCACAAAATGTCTCAAGTGTTGTTGATGTTCTACTCTTGAGCACCAAACATGAGAAAATCTATCATCTCCCTCACTTGTTTGTCCCACTTGACAGAAGAGGCGCTCAGATGCTTGCTTTAGAAGTTTTTATGGCGTCATGAAGGGAAAACCTCGTGGACATGATACCCCTGCAAAAAAACAGGCTTCGCTACACGTCTTAAACCAAAGCCTGGGGTCCTGCCAACAATCCATCAGACAGCTATAGAGCTGTAAGTCTGACCATGTTTGACCTGGCAATGTGAATGCAATATTCATTGACAAATCAAAGTCGACAGAGAGCGCTAGTTAGCAGCGTTGTTTCGTTCAACGTGGAATTGCTCCTGAGTATTGTGTTGTGTTGTTGGAGAGACAGACACACAAGGATACATATAGTACTTGGGCAATAATAGAGTGTAATTGTGTAAAGAGGGAAGAATAGCCCACGGATGCCCTCAGGACACCAGTTAGCAAACACTAGCTACAGCATCGGCGTAATGATGCTCCCTGCCGGCTGTGGCCATGATGATGAAAAAAAAAAGATTAAGGCTGTCTGTAGACAAGCGTATTGTGTGTGTGTGTTGCTACATTAATGTAAAGTGAAAAGTGGGCCAATTAACAACAATACGTACTACACTGAACACAGTAATCCCTCATATATCGCGGTTAATTGGTTACAGACGTGGCCGTGATAAGTGAATTTCCGCAAAGTACGAGTCCTTATTTATAAATGGAATACTTTTGTAGTTGGAGCATCGAAAACTTTTTTATTACTGTCTAAATAATATTTTTTTAGCATTATTAGAGCCCTCCAGACAGTAAATAACACCCCTATAGTCACCTTATAATCTTATTACCCACTATAGTCAATATAATAAGAGAAAATAAGCGATTTAAGACATAGATAAGACTTGTGCTTGTGTGAGTTACTACAAATGTGTTCCGGTTCCAGGAGAGCAGGGAGAGGGGTGGACAGGAAGTGGCGTCGTTGAGTTTTAGCTTGCCGCGTGCGGTTCAGCCTCAACACTAGCCCGTGTTTTTATTTGGGATTATTGTGCCTGTTGTGTGATAATTCACACCTGCAATAAAAGCCTGTTGTTCCAGCCATCAAGTCTGGTGTATTTATGTGTCTCACCGAACATTACAGTAACATTACTGACACCTAGTGACCAGTGTAGAATACCACACATCATCACGACATCTTTGAATGTGTCTTCTGAATGCCTTTTATTTGTATTTTACTTCATTTAGCCATTTTTATGCTTGAAAACGTCTAACTGAGGCAAAAAATCCCTCATATTTGCTCAAATACACATGTTTTTGAATAATAATAGGCTGTATTCAACCATGAAACAGTGTGATTTATTAATTAATAGATTTTTGAAAAAACATTATGGAGTGAAGCCATGAAATTCACAGTGCAAAGTGGCGACAGACGACTGTACATACATTAAAAGGCGGAAGGAAAAGTAGTTCCAGCCAATACAATATCATTAGTAGACACTTTCTTCCTCAAAATGTGTCAAAATACAGCTATTGCAAAATAAGAAGCAATACCAGTATCAGAAAACCTGGTATCAAAGGATCAATATTTTGGTATCGATTCGCCCGTGACTAGTTAAAACCTCTCTTATCAGTAGCTAAAGCGCTGCTACTGCCTGACTGCTTCGGTGGTTGCTATGTCAGCAACGGGCGGCGGGGGTTGACTGATGAAGCAGCAGTTTATTATGAAGCGGGATCAATCAGGGAGCCATAATGTATGGCAGGTGACAGCTGCATTCGGTCGGGCGGACTCGGCTATGGAAAATAACGGCTCATGTCATTGACCCGCCTGGCGCTTGAGCAAATGGAGGCAAGGCTCAGCTGGGGAAAAAAAGCAAACACTCAAAAGCAAGTGAGTGAACCCTTGAACGACTGCAGTATGGGATATGTACTCACATACTAATTCACATATTACAACACCAAGCAATCTTCTCAAGGGACAATACTATAGAAAGTAAACTTGGGTATAGTTTAGAGTAGCTAGTGTACAGCTTTTATAGCAATATAGATTTACTACCCACTGAAA
This sequence comes from Dunckerocampus dactyliophorus, assembly GCF_027744805.1. NCBI lineage: Eukaryota > Metazoa > Chordata > Actinopteri > Syngnathiformes > Syngnathidae > Dunckerocampus > Dunckerocampus dactyliophorus. The sequence continues at coordinate 5,932,398 of NC_072836.1, read as the reverse complement.
ATGACCATTATTCCTGAAATAGCTGAAAAGCTATACTGTCATGAAAATGCTTGCTGAATTGCGAGGGGGGGTGCATAGTGGTCTAAATTGTGAATAGGTGTGAATGTGTGTGTGTCTATTTGTGCCCTGCGGTTGGCTGGCAAACAGTTCAGGGTGGACTCTGCCTCTCGCCCGAAGACAGCTGTGATAGGCTCCAGCATACCCGTGACCCTAATGAGGACACACGCTACAGAAAATGGATGAATTGTGAGGAGTGTACGTACTCACCTGGTGAGTCACATACCGTAAGAGTGCAAGAAGCATACAGTGTAGCGCAGTCATTAAGTTGCCTGCTTTCTGTTTTTGTAAGCGGTGCATAAGTGGGACTGAAGTCATTTTGAAAATTGAGCACCGTGTATGAAAAAGGGCTGTTAATTCCTAATGGTTGGTGTAAAATTGTTCTAATGTGGCTTCAGTTAAAACTGGAAAACTATTTTGGTTCCGCTTCAAATGCCTTTGTGTGTGTGTGTGTGTGTGTGTGTGTGTGTGTGTTTAGGTGTGTGTGTGTGTGTGTGTGTGAGAGAGAGAAAGAGAGAGAGTGTGTGTGTGCATGCGCCTGCGTGTGTGTGTGTGTGTGTGTATGTGGTATACAGAGGTTAGAATCACTGATCAGTGCACCGAATGCAATGGTAATCTTTTACTCGTTTTAATTTAATGTATTTGTTATTTATTTATTTATGTTGTTATTTATTTTGATTTTTGTGCATATACACTTAAAAATAGATATACAGTATATATATACTAGCTTGTTTTTAATTGGCATCAAATTCTAAAAAAAAACATGAAGAAGAATCACGAGAAAGTTTAACATGACAAGTTATCACACTAACAACAAACAACAATTTGTCACTTATAACCCAAGGCTGTGTTCTTCTTATTTTAGTACAGTATATATTTTCTTCTTTAAGCACATTTAAAATGTGTAAAACTGTGCTTTTTGGTTTGTGTGTCAACAAATGTCCATCCATCCATCTTCTACGCCGCGTATCCTCACTAGGGTCTCCGGTACGCTGAAGCCTATCCCAGCTGACTTCGGGCAAGATGTTAACAAATGTGCGACATAATTTTTCTTAAAAAGTTGCGCCAAGCCTATTTTGTGGCGGTCCAAATTTATGAATGTATGGGAAAGACTCACTGGAAAAATGATTATATATCTATTCTTTTACACGGGAAGTGAACTAACTAATATTAATTGCTGATTAATAATTGCTGAGACATGGAGAAGGGGTTGAATTAAATAAATTCTGCTTCTTCCGACTTCTTTTCAGACAATGCGTCTGTGTAGGCTCTCAGTCGTACAGGAGTTGTCCATCGAGGAAAAGGCTTCTTGAGACGTCATCTGTACTTCACAGTACCCACAGTAGACTATATCACAGCAGCTGAATCGGCCATCAGGAACAATAACCTTTCTAGAACAGAGGCAGGGGACCTTCGTCTGAGAATATCGGCCCTTCTCAGTAGTGCCAAACCACCACCGTCCAATATCACGTTAGGTGAGAGGAAAGCATTAGCGGCTCTGCAGAAAGATGAGAGCATCACCATCTTACCAGCTGATAAGGGCAGATGCACAGTGGTTCTCAACACAGTGGACTACGAAGAAAAAATAACAAGTCTAATTAGTGATGCCAACACATATGAGCAACTTAAAAGGGACCCATCCAGTAGGTATAAGAAAGAAATCATACACTGTCTCCAAAAGTTAGAGAAGGAAGAACTAATTGACAGACAGATGTATCATAGGTTATACCCTGGGGAGGCTACACCATGTATCTATGGCCTTCCAAAAATCCACAAGGAAGGGTTTCCCCTCAGACCCATTGTCTGTAGCATTGACTCTACCACGTACAATGTAGCGAAATATGTAAAAACAGTCTTATCCCCATTGGTAGGCAACACTGATCATCATATAGAGAACACAAAAGGGTTTGTGGCGAGCATCAAAGACCTCAGATTGGAGCCAGAGGAAACTTTGGTGTCTTATGATGTGACTTCACTTTTCACATCTGTCCCCACCTCAGCAGCAGTCTCGGTGGTGAGGAAGAGACTGCTCGAGGACTCAACTCTGCATCGGAGAACAAAACTTAGTGCTGACCACATCTGCCAATTACTGGAAATTTGCCTTAACACCACATATTTTCAGTTTAGAGGGAAATTCTACAGACAAATTCATGGTTGTGCTATGGGCTCACCAGTCTCACCCATAGTGGCGAATCTGTACATGGAAGAGATGGAGAAACAGGCTCTCACATCCTTCTCAGGGACAAAACCAAGGCACTGGTTTAGATACGTGGATGACACCTTTGTCATAATCAAAAAACAAGAAATTCAGTCTTTCACAGATCACATCAATGCGGTGGACACCAATATCAAATTTACTCGCGAGGACACTAAAGAAAACCAACTAGCCTTCTTAGACTGCAAGGTAATTATAGGAAAGGACAGACAGCTACTTACAGAGGTCTTTAGAAAGGCCACACACACTGACCAATACCTGCTTTTTGAATCAAACCATCCACTACAACATAAACTAGGGGTTATTAGGACCCTCCAACATAGAGCGGAACAAATACCAACTAGTGCTGAGGGAAAGAAAAAGGAGACACAACATGTCCAGAGAGCGCTCTCAACCTGTGGGTACCCACGGTGGGCTTTTAACAAATGTCAAAAGAAGAGAGTAGGGAAAGAAACCCAAAAGCCCACAGAAGCAAAAAGGAGAGGAGTGGTAGTCCCTTATGTAGCGGGGGTCTCCGAAAAACTCCAGAGGATCTTATGGCAACACAAAATTCCTACCTATTTCAAACCAGTAAATACCCTGAGACAAAAATTAGTGCATCCTAAAGACAAGGCTCCAAACCAGAAACAGAGCAATGTGGTCTATTCCATCCACTGTAAAGATGAGGAATGCAAAGAGCACTACATTGGGGAAACTAAGCAAATGCTCCAAAAAAGGCTTTATCAACATCGCAGGGACAATGCTAGTGGTCCTCAATCAGCAGTACATCTACACCTTAAAGCTACCAATCACTCTTTTCAGGACAGCGAGGTAAAGATTTTGGCCAAAGAAAACAGATGGTTTGAAAGAGGAGTAAAGGAAGCTATTTTTGTCAAACAACAGAACCCATCATTGAATCGGAATGGTGGTTTGAGGTTTAATTTGGACCCTGTGTTCAGCAGGTTACTGAGACCAAAACCCACAGCTCTTAGTCTTGCAAATGAGGTGAAGGCAGGGCCGAGCCAGAACAATAGATGCTAACAAGCCAGTATCAGAGTCGTTCATACCCAATTCAGGGAGCGACACTTCCCTTTTATCGTAGGTGTGAATAACAGGATAGGATTATACCACTGCTCCGCCCAGGCTTAGTGTAACGAACCAATAGGAGGAGGGTGTTGGCACACCAATTCCGCCCACTCTTACTGTATTTAAGGCCTAAGCTACCAGCACTTATTAGTTTGCTGACGAAGCTCTTCGGATGAGGAGCGAAACGTCCGACACCTTCTACACAGAAGTACAGATGACGTCTCAAGAAGCCTTTTCTTTTCAGACAAGTTGAATTGTGCAAGTGTAAACGTGATCTTTCTTGGTGTTATGCAAATAAGCATGCTATGCATGCAGTATATGTTTGGGGTAAGTGCAGTATTCGTTGTTGGGGATAGATCAAACAGAGCACACAGTCTGACCTGATTTTGCTCAACTGACCTGCTGCCCTTTGAATACCCCCACCTCCCCCCCACCCCACGCCCCTCCAAAGCCCTTACAGCCACAGCTTGGCCAGCCAATGACCTGCTTTGTCCCCGCCCCCTCTGCCCGCTCACACTTTCCAACCATCTGGGCAGATGCCTCAGAGCAAGTCGGGCTATTTGAGGTGAAGCTACAGCCCTAAAGTGAAAATACTTGTAAAAAATAGACTGAATGCAGACATTGTATTTCTACTCATGTGAACAAAAATACACATAAAAAAAACACCATCTGTCAGCCCTTGCTTTGAGAAGGAGTGCAGCGTGAAGGTCACATTATCTCAACCTCCTCCTCCCCAGCAAACAAATGGTGCAAGCGTGTGAACAAATGTAAATGTACGTCTACGTGTAGAGTGTGTGCGCTCGTGCAAGCATGCCCCAGTCAAGCTGGAGGGTGACGTTATGTAACTTGATGCAAGTGTTAAAAGCGGCTCCAAGCTCAAGTGCGCCGGGAGGCAGGAATGGCGGTGAGGGTGGAGACGCTTCGAGATGGAAACGGGGGACAGCTAGAATCAGACGTCACGGGAGTCCCCCTTATAAAAAAATAAAAACAAAACAAAACAAAACAAAACACAACTGTGACCCTTTAATCACATGTGTCGAACTCGTGCCATGGAGGGCTGAGACGCTGCAGGTGTTCTCTTCAACCAGTTTCTTCAGCAGGTGATTTAAGTGATGAGCTCCTTCCCTCAAATTGAAGGTGTTGATCGTTAAAATCACCTGCTTTAGTGACCGGCTGGAAAGAAAACCTGTAGTGTCTTGGCCCTCCACGGCACGAGTTTGACACCCCTGCTTTCGGTCAACTTGTACAAATACTGACCTAATGGTGTCTTTTCAGCTGTCTGGGAAGGGTTTTTTTATGTGCGTACTCAGACTCAGTCAATTGTACCGTGCGTGAACCCACTTGACACAGCACGGTATGTTTGACTAGTGTGGCATGACTAGAAGAGGTGGGCTAGGTCATGGCATGATTGTATGCACATGCTCAAAATAATCCAAAAGTTAAATCCACAGTACACTCATTCAGAACATTTGGGTGCGTAATAAATATGCATCAATTCATTAATGTGATCTTCCATTCATAAGTTCTTATGATAACTGACACACTTCACAATAGAAATGAACAAAAAGACTCAAAATAATCCAAAAGTCAAAACCATTGGTATGCTCGCTCACACCTAACATCATTCATGTGCATAATAAAGGCACGACCTGTCATGAATGCGATTGGTCCTCTCACAATTTCCTAATGATAACAGACATTTCATAATAGAAATACTGGATAATAGAAAGATTCAAAATAATCCAAAAGTTAAATCCACAGTACACTCATTCAGGACATTTGTTTGTATAATAAATATGCATCAATTCATTCATGTGATCTTGCACTCATAAGTTCTTATGATAACTGACACACTTCACAATAGAAATGAACAAAAAGACTCAAAATAATCCAAAAGTCAAAACTAATGGTAGGCTCACTCACACCTAACATCATTCATGTGCATAATAAAGGCACGACCTGTCATGAATGCGATTGGTCCTCTCACAATTTCCTAATGATAACAGACATTTCATAATAGAAATACTGGATAATAGAAAGATTCAAAATAATCCAAAAGTCAAACCCATAGAACCTGTGCTTAGCTTCGTCTACATTCGTGTATGTAATAATGACACGTCATGTCATGAATGCAATCAATGTTCTCTCAAGTTCGTAATGAGTTCCCTCACTCTCATAATATTAAAAAAATATACTCAAAATAGTCCAAAAGTCCAAACTAGTGATGTCCCAATCCGATCGTCAGAATCAGGATCGGCTGAAACGATGAAATTATCATTTTGGCTGAAATGATTAGTCCTACCCTTAAAGTATTTTGCAGGACCATTTTTTTCCAATTTTATCCTTTACTGGATGGACTTTTTTATTGGATGGATCTTTTCTTGGATAGGGACCTGACTCACAGAGGTTTGTTACAAAAGCCAAACAATATTGTTGGTCATTCTTTGGTCATTCTTTTTACAAAAAAGTAAATGTGTTATTGACTTAATGCGCTCACTCGCCTCACAAGTTCTTAATAACAGGTGCCACCTTCCACAATAGAAATAAATCAGAATGACTCGAAATAAGAGTCGAAATAATCCACAAAGTCAGGGAAATTGCAGTAATATACTGTAGCAGAATGGAAGTGATGGGACAAGCAAATGGCCCAAAGTGGGAATGCTCAGTGTGAGCGCAAGCCATTGGGGGCCAGGAGAGGGAGGGTGAATCGCATCCAAGTCCAGCACGGTATGAATAGCCTAGTGTGAGTACACGCTTAGTCTCTAAATTTAAATAATTTGGCTGTAAATTCCTTTTTTTTTTTTTTTGGATGACCCTTTTTTTTGCATTAAATAAACAACTGGCTTCAATCCACATCGTGCATATGGAGGGATCTCAGTGGTACAGACAGAAAAAGCCAGTCATCAATTACAAGTCAACAAAAGGCTTAGCCTAAATACGGCTTTGATTTGGAAACAAAGAAGAGACATGTAAGTTCAGCAGAGGGCACGCGAGTAGACCTTCTGCAACATTGCAAGCACTGTTATTACCACAAACACAAGCCCATCCATCTTCTATGCCGCTTATGCTCACTAGGGTCGCGGGTATGCTGGAGCCTATCACAGCTGACTTCGGGAGAGAGGCAGGGTACACCCTGGACTGGTCGCCAGCCAATTGCAGGGCGCATATAGACAAACAATCATTCACACTCACATTCATACCTATGGACAATTTAGAGTCAGCAATTAAAATTCAAATTTAATGTGGGAGGAGTACCTGGAGAAAACCCGCACACGCACGGGGAGAACATGCAAACTTCACACAGAGATGCCCAGTGGAGATTCAAACCCAGATCTTTCAGATCTCCTGACTGAGTGGCCAACATGCTAACCACTCGCAAACACAATTATTATATTATTAGAACTTTTAAGAAAAATACGGAAATGAACACCATCTCAACTTAGCTTTGGGGTTAATAGTTACTAATAAATCCCAGAGGTCCCACAGCAGTGTATTTGAAGTGTTAGCCTAGTCTAGGCTTGATGCTGGAATTTAGACAGTATACATTACCAGCAACATCACAGCTCCCATGTCTGTATCTGACTGACAGAGAGTTGGCAGAGCTCCAGGCATTATTTTAAGATGTGGAGCAAAGCCTGTTTCGTGTTTAAAAAAAACAAAAATCACCTGGGCCCACCTGGCTAGGGTCGGGTCAGAGGCAATGGTGGTAATATTTGAACCATCAATTGAGTTAAGTCTAAAATGTTGTGGTATACCTGTGAAAGCAGAGGCATCATCATTTGATTAGTTGAACAGCGCCGCAATGAAGGAGAAGAACCATCTAAAACCGCATTGGTCCGACCCAATCGAGACACAGAGAAAATAAATATGCATAATTGTCCAATTATCTCTCGGGAACATTTGTTATTTTTGGTGTGATAATTGAATAGAGAAGCAATTACCACAGGCAGACAAAACAGAAGTGCCGAGTGGTGCAGCAGGGGAGTTATTGTTTGTAACACTGTTAGGATTTTCCCAGCTTGGGAAACTGGGGCACCCAGTAGTGTTCACTTGCTGGACCCAATCCCAAACCTTTAACCCAAGGTACGCACCAAACCGTGATTATGCTTCACCGACCACCACTTTGTGTTGTGTGTTTTCAAAACACAGAGCGAGCTTGATCTCACCCACCGGACCACCCGGCCAGCTCACCACCTCCCTGCCTGCCTGCCTGCCTTGTTGTTTTCCCAAACAGCGTGTTAAATGTCATCTGACAAGTGAACAAACAGCATGGAGGGCCCCTCCATGTCAAAGCGGAACCCACAGGTCCGAGCAGGATGCCAGACAAGACTCGGACTGGAAACATATTGCCGTGGCGGCGGTGGGGAGCAAACATGTAAGCCTCCCCCCGGGGTGGTTAACATGACAGGAAATGAAACATAAATGAAACATGGCATTAAAGTATTGTGTAGGTGGATTTGTCATGAACGTTTAAGAAAAACAGAGAAAACAAAAAAAGATCCTGCAAGGTTATTTCATCCACAACATGACACCACTTGGGTCTACCAGATCAGCTCATGATTAGCCAAGATTGCTGATGCAGCTAGCATTCTACGCTACATACTGTATGCACTGAAACTCAACATGATAGACGCCATATATCACATATAGTGGCCTCCAGAAGTACTGGAACAGTGAGGTCAATTCCTTTATTTTTGCTGTGGACTGAAAACATTTGGCTTTGACATCAAACCATGAATCCGAGTGCAGAGAGCAACATTTCAGCTTTTATTCCCACGTATTTACATCTGGATCTGATGAATGTCTATGCTCAGTTTCAGATTGGGTTGGAATGGTTTTTGCATGTGCAGACTGCATTTAAAGATGAAAACAACATGAAAACCAAAGAGCTGTCTATGAGTGAAAAACAAACGATTGTGATTCTCAGAGAAGACGGAACCTTAGTCAGAACCATTGCACAAACTTTGGGAAACATCAGCAGCTGATGACCAAAACATTGCTAGAGATGTAAATAAAGACCCTAAAACATCCGTTAGTGACATCAGCAACAACCTGCAGAGGGCAGGAGTGAAGGTATAACTATCGACTGTTTGTTGATAGTTATACCTTACCTTATGGAAACAGGAACCGGAAGTCAGCTACATCGCCAATCTATGATGTCATTAGCGGCTGACTCTCAACGAAGGTGGTGTCCATGTTGATCTCACTCCCACATCATGTCTTTGGGAATAGTCAGTGAAGGTAAAAGTAACCTTAAATGTTCATTGATCCCTTTCATTCATAATTTATATGCATTTATATGCTTTTCAAAAGCTATTATTGTAAAACTTTAAAAACGGATATTGTGTTAACATTTTTGGCTCTCTGGAATGGATTAATTGGATTTACATGATTTCTTATGGTAAAAACTGATAAGGTTAGCGTCCGTTTTGGTTACAGTCTGACCTTCTGGAACGGCTTAATGATGCTAACCAAACAGATAGATACTCATTAATCTCCAAGAGAAATTCACATTGTGTGCAAAAATGCAAAAAAAAACAAGGCTCCACTGTAAAACAAACATTAGCAACACCAGCAAAGCAATGTGAGCTACAGTGCTAACATCGCAATCACGTTTTAACAGCAACTTCAACAGCTCCTATGTCCGTAACTGACTGACAGAAGGTCGGCAGAGCTCCAACCTGCATTTTAAGATGCACAGCGAAGCCTTCCTTTTTACAAAGTTGTGTGCATACTATACATGGCTCATTTATCTCGGGGCGGCAACATATCCAGGAGGTTTTTCCTTCATGACGTCATGAAAACCCGCAAAATCCCTGGTAAATGAGAACATTTCCTGTGGTGGGAAAGGGCCTATAGTTAACCATGATGCGATGATACTGCACTAATAATGCTGCTGTAAAAATAGAAGTAGCTGAAATAGTGCCCTTCATGCAAGACACTTGCTTGTAGCATTCTCTCGAGTCATAAAGACTCTTCAGCGTGGTGGTCCAAGGCTACGCTGGACTCTACTAAAGCCTTCAAACAGCTGCCTGTGGAGGGAGGGGGTTGATGCAAAGCAGGCAAGACTATGCTACTGCAGACTATGTACTGTGCAGTATTAAACAATATGTTTGTATTTACACCGACACAGTATTGGTACAGCTGTTACAAACTGAATATCTAAGTGACCCAGACCATAGTGACTAACTTAAAGCCACTAGCCTGCACATTCATGATAAGAGAAGCATACTGCAGTAGGAGCTCGAGGGGGTGGTGGGGCAGGAGGGATGAGTTTACTATGGAGCCAATCACTTGGCATGTACGCATAATCAAATTAGTTAGCCCGCTTTAACCGAGTTAAGCTGTGAAAAAAAAAAATCCAATTCGAAGCGGCACCTAATTCTTTTGAATCAAGTGCCTTAACCCTTGTCCCTCCAGGGCTCATGTCATCACCAGTCAGTCATGCTGGCTCAATTTTGGTGACCTTTACACTACAGCTCTGAAGGCAGCAGTGTCATGTCGTTGTGTACTGTTACAACATCGAGGCGTGCAGAATCAAATACATCATGTAGAAAACAGTGCGGGTGTAATCATATTAATCATGGTTCGGTAGGTGCCTCGGTTTTAAGATGACAGGTTGGTTCATTTTTGGCTACAGTAAGGGAACAAAACTTAGCTTTTGTGTAAACTATGGGTGTCCCGATACAACTGTTTCACTTCTAATCCCATGCCGATATCGCAGCCTTGAATATTGGCCAATACCGATATCAATCAGATATCAGCATGAATCATACAGACTTTTATGACTTATTTCGTAATGTTGAATGTTAGAAAAAGTCTTGATCAAGTGATATTACTTAGCGAACAATAATCAGCAACAGCGGGTATTAGGGGTGTCACGAGACGAGACGATACACAAGAATGGGTCTGCCAGGCGAGACAAGATACAATTTACTGCAATCGACTAATTTAATTTCTATGACGTTACACTATGGCTGACAAAAGGGCTCACTCAGTTCATGCCGTTGTTCTATGGAACAAACGTGCCAAGGTGCTGAAACCAATGCACAGCGTGAATCCTCTTCCTGCCTGTTTCAAGGTGAGAGACGAGGAAAACAAACACGCATGCACATGGCAATATATCGAGGCCGGCAAAATTAGTGAGCACATGCTGTTGGTGTGACCATGCTGCTGGATAGATGTGCTGGGGCAGAGTCTGGAACTGACTGCACCCATAGGAGTGCCAATATCAGAGATTTTAGATTTTAGATGCAGGCTGATATAATCCAATCCGGCTTTTTTGCTGATATCAACCCGATATCCAATATCAATATTGAATCGGGACACACCTAGTGTAAAGAGCTTTAATGATTTTTAAATTGAAACAAATGCAACTAGCGTGTAATTCCCCAAGACATAAAATTCTCAAATGGGACTTGAGGACACAAACGTTCCTCCGTGTAGTGGTGGGCGGGGTCACCTGGCTAGAGGCGGTATTTCGTCCGTGAGGAAGGAGGCTTTTCCTTCATGAAGTCATAAGAAGCCTCAAACGTCAAAAGCAAGCATTTCAGCGCCTCTTTTCTCAAAAGTGAAGAACCCAAGTGCTATTTTAAACTACATAGACATGCTCTAAGGACACATATTACTGTTAAAACACCATTAAAAAGTCACTTTTGCATCATTGGCGACCTTCAACACACAAGTGCATGTCCTTCGTTTTCATTGTTCACACAGAAATGCTAACAAAAACTTGCCAAAACGCGGCCGTTCTCACCACTCGTCTTGGGTAACTTTTGTAAACAAGCGCCACTGGTCGCTGTGGAGAGCGCTGGCCTTTTGATCCTCCAAGCATGTCACATGTCAAAGGTCAGCTGCAATGTCTCACAGGCGCTATCTACCCAGCGACCAGACCTCGCGGGAGACCCGTCCCCGCCCCCTCCCATGCTGGCTGTTGCTCCGCTGACCACGTCGCCCAACCCCCGACGCTCTGCATGCCAAGCAAGCAGGCAAACGCTGAGCTTTCACGAAAGGTCAGCTCCACCTTTACCCCAAAGACAGAACCTGCAGATCAGATCCATCGTGATCACTGAAGAAGGCCCTGAGGTCACAACTTAGGGTGTTTCATTTGCAAATAGTTCAAAAACTATAAACTAAAAGGTGTGTACTGCAGTTGGACCATTTCATGCATCAGGTCAGGTTATGTTTCTGCACATGCTGCTCATGATATACTGCACAGATCAGCTGTCCGATCAAAAATGTGCTCTCAGTGACTCGGCACTTCCTAAATGGTATCGCATGAAGATGATATGAAGCAGCCAAAGTCATCAAAGCAGCAAGTCCTTGCTGTGGGACCTGGGAACAAAAAAGGGCCTTCCTGAACTGTTCCCACTGAGAACTTTGGAAGCGTACGATTATCCAACATGTCTTGCCAAGACAAAGAATCAGATTCAAGGGAATTAAAAGGTCAAGTCCAACCCATGGTTGATTAACTAAGAGGTGTGTCGCGATAATTTTGTCCATATAGTACCCAAACGTGTTCCCAAAATAGTCAGGCCAACACAAGCCTTTGGCTTTCTATTAATGTCTACTGGTTATTTATCATGAAGCTATAAATATTTGTTGATATTACGTATGGTCACACATGATATCATTTTACATGTGTAGTTTTTAGGAAAAAATGTTAGGTGTTTTTAAAGATTTTTTTAATGTTTTTTTTTTGTTTTTTTTAAATAAAGAATTAAATGCATTTTTAAAAAGTTACCGCTGCTGGTCTGGTATCATTTATGGGCCTCATTTGAATAGTCCTGTGGTACAGTATGAATGATTCATTTGACAATAGCAACAAAAATAAACCACTGAAAACTCTACCCAAAATGTTCTGGGACGGCGCACAATTTTGTCAAAAGTAACGATTATTATCGTGCACCCCTGGTATTTATCCTTAACTTGATATTTTGCCAATGTATAATATAATTAGGCTTTGGAACCAGACTTCAAATGTGGGTCTAGAGCTGGAAAATCCTCTTTTGTTTTCTTCGAATATTTCATGAGACAAACCTGAAAAGAGCACTATGGAAGCCAGAGGCGTCCTTTAATGGCAGGAAAAAAAACAGCTTTAGCCACAAACAAGGACAACAAAAGCGGCGGGTCTGCAATGCAATGCACTGCTGCACGGTAGCGAGTGAGCGATTACCATGGTGGCAGAAGGATAATCTGGATAAGACCAACGCGGACACCGAGGTGCCCTCCCGCCCCACTGGCCCCCGAATGCGTCACACTGCATGAAGAGGACTTCCTGAATGGTCGTGCATGTCTTCTCACACACGTGTGCCTAATTCCATTTTATGTTACATGGCATGCTACATGTGTGAGCACTTGATTTGTTGCAGTTTCTCCTCCAAGCAGATCCTTATGAACGGTTTGTGCTCACAGAACCAAAGCGGTCAAATGAGGGTAGCAACAAATTGTCCATACGTCATTGATAGGCTTGCCACGATAACAAATTTTGCTGGTTGATAATTGTACTATAAATAATCTCACAAAATTACCGATAATATCAACTTTATTTAGACCATTTTTTCATAACTTTTCAATAAATGTCATGTTACATGTGGACCACTACATGGTACTCAAGTATACTGTACCTAGGTGAAGTTGCCCACTGTGGCACTGATGAGTCGGTGAGGAAGTGGTAACTCTTTATTTCGCAACCAGAGTAACAACACAGCTCACAGTGAACTTCCCAACCCCACTGAAATCACAGAGGTCACCATTTCACATACCAATCCTACTCATTGTGTCATAAAGGTAAAGTACAGCAAAGCATGCTGGGAAACAGGAAGTGCTCCCGGTGACGCTACACTATACAGACCTTCTCTGCTAAGAAAAAAAAAACAACATTTCCATAAAACCTACACACACATACACGCAGTTATGTAGTGTATGTTTAAACTAATGTTATATTTGAGCTGGACCACAGTGGCGTAAAATGCAATGTTGCTGATTGTACTTCAAAGCGTCCTCCTCCACTCGGCCACACAGCTAAGGAACCGCTGCCCGCAACATGCGCATGCAGGCCCTCCGAGGCAACTCGCACTGTCCGCCAAACACCTAACATCTCCCGAAATGCTGGCCCCTCAACCGCTGGCCCACCGATATTATCGGACATCCCTACTAATTATGAGAAAACTTTGAGGATATCTGTATTGCATGTATGCTAGCATGTCTTACAAAGCATTTTGACAAGATGCATTAAAAGTGTGCCACGAATGTTATTTCCAGTCACTACTGTGAATATTGTTACTATGGCATTCTTTTCAAGAGGAGACCATGTGAAGAGTGTCAAACATCTTTGATGAAGCCCGATGGCCGAGGCTCTACAACATGAGCCTGTGTGATGTGTAAGCCCTGCAAACAAGGCTTCCATTTCTCTCTCTTGCAGCTTTTATTTATGTTGCCATGTGATGGAGTCAACTGGCCCGCATGCCTGGGAGGGGTGGCAGCGGGCAGCCAGAGGAGCAACAGATTGGCTCTAACAGTCCGTGATTCATCTTCAAAGTCGTATCATAACCAGAGCCAGAGACGTCACACACGGACGGGAGCTGCGGATCGGCTCAGGGGATCAATATCCAATCATGACTTTGCATGATATTACTCTTGTGCCTCTCCAAGAAGCCACCCCTCCACACCAACGCATAAAACATCCGCTATATGATGGGAGCACTTTGTTGTTTTTAAGGATCTACTGCAAAATGCGAGACAAAGATCCTCTCCATAGCAAGAGTGCTCTGCTGTTTGTAAGCATCTAGTCTCTCAACTGGCCTACCATGCAGCCACAGCTTCAAGAAATCCTAGGGGAAACACTGGAACGAGTTCCGTTCCTACAAATGTGATTTTTAGTGTAAATCTCAACTTATACCTATATTATAGCTAAATGAACACCTAAGGGACTCACACTGTACACAGAAAACATGAAGAACATATAAAATACCTTATACCTTACATAACCTTACATGTAAAATACCTTACTTTTATCCCTGTGGTTGTCTTGCACACTGGAAGGGAGAAGGGGAAGATATAGGCTTATTGGGAGGAGGATGTCTCAATAATGAGACCACTACACTGCTCATTTATCACTGTGCATTTCATAGTAGAAGATCCTTTCACTCGGTGAGACAAGGGCCACACGTGCTCGCCAGAGAAGGCATTTATTGCAGGTTTATTGCAGGCACAATAATAATAACATAATAATCATAATAATAACACGGGCTACTGGTGGGGCCAAAACTCCGAAAACCTCCGACATCACTTCCTGTCCTCTACACATCTGTTCGCCCACCATTGAGGTCCACAAGGGAACACATTTCCTGTGATACACAGAAACGGGAGTTTTATTTTTGTCTTAAATGTTTTATTTACTCGTATTATGTCTACTATATTAGATATTACAAGTGTAAAGCCATTTAAAGCCGACATTACATTGATGAGACATTGATGAGACAACAGCCACCACAGGAAGTGTGCTGTCCAGGAAAAAACAACAAAGAACTGCTAACGTGTGGTCTTATTTATGTCTAATATGTCTTATTTTCTCTGATTATATCTACTATCTTGGGTAATACAAATGTAAAAGATGAAAGAGTGAATAAATGAAGAAATGTAAAGGTGGTCGTTTCATGTCTGCAGGGGACTAATAATGTTAAAAACCGTATTTAGAAGATTGTAAACAGGCTTTCTATGCCATAACCACAAAAATATTCCCTTTATTAATATCGAATCCTACTTCGCGGATATTCACTTATCTCTGTCGAGTCTGGAACCGATTAACCGCAACAAACAAGGGACAACTGTAATCACCCGATGTCCGTGAATGCCCCTCACGTTCTTGTTTGTGATATTCACTTGCTACGCCGCCACGGGGTGCAGCTGCAGACAGCTGCAGATATCTGCTGGAGAAGAGAGCGCCATAGAGAGGACAGCGTCTCACTGCTGCAGCTCACCTTGTTTTGAAAACAGTAAGATATTTCAGAAGTTTGAGTTCTGGACCAAAACAATTCAGCAATTTGGGTGGCCGTTTGTCATTGAGGGGTGCTGGTGGGTGACAGCCATTGCTGTTTTTAAGAACCTACAGTCTTAAAAAAAAAAGATTTCTTTCCTGAAATCCTGACTTTGCATGATATTACTGTTGTGCCTCGCCAAGACACCACTTTTGCTGTTGGGATGCATTCAGTATAGCTCTGTCTTGGATTTAGGACTGGAAGGTGTCAGGTTCTAGAGATGTTGACCTACGAACGTGACAAGCCTGGAGAACCTCACTCCTCAGAACCATTACCACATCAGTGACTACATTTTAATGCTTAGAAATCAATAAATCATTTAATCATGGCGGTTTCTACCACAGACCAAACATCCACAGTCCTCTAATCCATCATACAACCACTTTTACATCGTACAATAATTTCATTTCATTCCAGAACCCATCATATAATCACCAATTTTTTTTTCCAATCAGACGCTCCTTAAACAAATAATCTTACACAGATGTCATCTTCTCTGCCAGACATGACCTAAATCTGTCGAACACACACCATCAGTGATAGAACAAACAATTGCACTAACATGTTTTTGTGACGTACTGTCGTACTGTTTGAACCCGTATTCATTTACATCTGCTAACATGACTTTGTGGCTTCTGTCCAAGCGAGTCCATCCTTTTTTTTTTTTTTTTCCCTGCCTTAGAACGGATGTGTCTGTGTGAGTGAGGTAACCACCCCTCTCCCAGTCTTCCTCGTCTGCAGTAAGCCTGTAATAGGCTTTAACGCTGCAGCGACTACAGCGGCAGCTACTGCACATGCTGCTCACCTTGGACACAGCCAATGGGCCACGTTTTTTTCCACCAATAGCGGTTAACTAGCTGCGAAAAAAAACTGACAATAAAACAACACATTCACATTTTTTGACATTCAAGACGTCACGTTGCATAATTTCATTTTAGGCCACCCCTTCCAGCAATCCATGATGGATGAGGCGGGACTCCTGTGCTCCAGAATACATACACATACTTTATGATAGGGATGTCCAGATCCAATACTCATATCGGATATCGGGCCGATATCAGCACAAAAAAAACACGTATCAGATCATATCGGCCTGCATCTAAAATCACTGGTATTGGCACTTCGATACAAGCAGTCAATTTCAGACTCCACCCCAGCACGTCTATCCAGCAGCGGCTGGATAGAGCCCGCGTGATCACAACGACAGCGGCGCTGACATTTTAAGGATCAGGTAGGAGTGATGTGTATTTTTCATTAAAGTCCGAAAAAGACATTGCACCTGCAACAAGCAAAAAAAAAAAAAAATGGCCTGGAGTTCTGTCAACTACAAGCTGTAGGTGTGATCATTTTGTTTTTCTTCAGTGAATGGGCTAACCTAGCTTGATGCTTCTGTTAAGATGTAACTGTAATGTTAGCAATTTAGCTCACACGGCCATGCTAGCGTTGCTAACATCTGTGTTCTCCTATCCCGTTTGAGGATTTGATGTGCAGTCGTCTCTCGCCACTTTGCGGTTCGAATTTCGCGGCTTCACTCGATCACCGTTTTTCAAAAATATATTAATGAATAAATCATGCTGTTTTGCGGCTCAATACGGCCGATTATTAGTCCGAAAATATGCATACTGAAGCAAATTTTACATAGTTTTTCCTAAATTCAACATGTTCAAGCATAAAATGGCTAAATGAACTAAAATACAAATATAAGGCATTCACAAGACGCATTCAAAGACTATGTGAATGATATGTAGTATTCTACAATGGTCACTAGGCATCAGTAATGTTACTGATACACAAACACCGTACTTTTATTGCAGGTTTGAATGATCTCCCACCCCGCCTCCCCTCACCGAGACAAATAGAGTGTATGCCTGACAAAAGGGCTCACTCCGTTCGTGCCGTTGTTCTACGGAACAAAATCAGCGAGGTGCTGACACCAATGTACAGAGTGAACCTTCTTCCTGCCTGTTTGGAGGCAAGAGACGGGGAATACAGACATGCATGGCCATGGCAATATATTGAGGCTGGCAAAATGATGCAGTTCATTTTCATTTATTGTGTGACGAATTAATTGATTTATTATCGTCCCAGGCCTAGTGCACACGAGACAGTTTTTTCCTGAACGAGAAATCTTGTCACGTTTTAATCTCGTGAGATCTTGTGACACGAGATCTTGTGACCCTTTGTTTTCCATACGGACAGGAATATTTCCTGATGAGATTCCGTGTGGACAGAGAACTTTCCGAAAACATTTTTAAAAAGTTTGTTCAGTTTTTCTTTCCGCCTGGACAGGAATATGTCCAGATGCAATTCCATGTTGATGGATAACTTTGAAAATGGTTTAGAAAAAAGTTTTTTCATTTTAGTTTCAGCTTGGATGGGGAAGCTGTCATATCAAATTTGAAGCTGGCGGCGATGGTGGCCATGAGACCGGAGAGGACAGGGGAGGCAAGCATGCCCCTGATGCCAACAGTCAGCGGCCTTATTTGACAGATGGATCGGTGCCCTGAGAGCTGGTGGTCATGTGACTGCTGGATTAGCGGTAGCACAACTGAAAGCAGGGCAGGGGTTGGAGGTTGGGGGTGGGGGGAAGGGGGGGGGGGCATGTCACCACATGCTTCCTGATCACTTCCCTCACACGCATATTAGCCGTTTCTCTTTTTCGCTCCAGAAATCAAATACCACAATTTGATCATGCACAAATAAAAAAATTGTCAACCGCCTTCCCGTTATCTAAGCCTCGATGGGTCTTACACGTTTGACTCATCACTCAGTCACATCAACAACAACAAAAAACCCCAGAGAGCTGACTTCCAGCTAACTGGGGATGTCAATGCTGAGAACGGACCCTCCCCGACTACCCAGCAGTTAAAAAACACACAACATGGGTCGCTGTGAGGGCATTCATACAGTGCTAGCCTAAACCGTCGAGTAGCTTAGCACGGTACGCTTTGGTAGGGTTGACTTGTTAGCTGCCTTAGCGAGTAGCGAATGCGGAATAAGTTGCCAGTGACTTCGCTAAACGTTCACACTGACTAAAAAACATATACAAGACCTGATTGGACGGCGTTTATGACGCATTATGATACAAAACAAAAACCTGTCCACCACTTTTAATATTTATAACTATTAAAGTCACAAAAGGCTCCCACAACGTCTTTTAAAAACAATCCTCCAAACAACACCATTTTTCAATTAAGCCTCCTATAGTTGCCGGGTGCATGGCCTACAAAATCCACTTTCTCATGCACTCTACAACATTATTGAAGTTAAACAATAAAGTTTTCATGTAAAATAAAATGAACCATGTAGCTCAGTCAGGGAGCTGAAGCCCTTCCTGCCCTCAAACACTCATTTCTCCAATACATTCGACTTGTCGTTACTTTTCCATCATCAGCTGTCGGCCACTGCCATCAGCCACTTTTGTTTTTATTGTTAATTATTCTCCTCTCTTTTCCAACTCAAGCAAATAGGAAGCAAATTATGAAACACGCTAACCTTCCGCAACAAAACATATCGACTGAGTGACAGAGGGTTCTATGCACTGGCCACAACATTAGGTACACCTTCACAGTAGTGAAAAGTACCCACACGTATTAGCTGCAAATATGAGCAACAAACATTAGAATGACCTATAATAGCAACAAATATCGGCAGTAAACATTAGCAAAAAATTAAACTACAAATTTAACCATTAAATTACCATTATCAGAAAAATTTTGCAACAAATATAACTGCAAATATAATAAACATTATATTGCTAATATTATCAATATGGTAGTCTAATAAGCGCTGCTTCTTCCTTCTCCGTTTCGGACAGTCTGCATCTTGCAAGTGTAATGTTATGTGCTGCAATGTAAATTGTTTTGCATGTTTGAAATAAACTAACTATTACCAAACATTAGCAATAATCATTAGCTGTAAACATTAGCAACAAATGTTACTACAAACATAACCATTACATTACCAGAACTAGCTGTAAACGTTAGCAAAAAACATTAGCTGTAAACACAAGTGTGTTGACAGTAAAGGGCAGCAAACACATGCATGGAAGTGGAGGGGAGGGGGGAGTCTTCGACAGCCTGTTGATCCAGCTGAGCCTCCGAGGACAGCGGACACACCGACGCCGAGTGCCCCGGTTCGCTACAACTTAAGTTTATAAATAACGAAATAGGATAATTTCGCCTCGTAACCGTTGACGTGTCGTTAAACAACAACAGAAAAAGCACAAGCAAAAACAAAACACAAACATATGCGCGTACAGAGATGTGACTCGTACCTCCGTGGAGCGACTGCCGCGGCTGTCCTGGGCTCTGTGCGGCCCCAAGGTGCGTGGCGGTGGGCGAGCGGCGGCGGGGAGCTGTCGGTGGGTCAGTCAGTGTAGTTTGTTCACACTTTCCTATGACCTCTCTCTTCGTGCTGGAGCGCGCTCGTTTACTCCTCCTGCCCCTCCCCTCGCTAGCTGTCTATCTCTCTCTCGCTATCGCCGCCCACTTCCGGCCGTCAATGGAAGTTACGCGAAACACTCTTGTTGATTTTCGTACACTACTATTAACTATTTAAAGTATATTTTAGCACCCAAAAATCACCTTTAAAAATGTTATAAGTGCAATAATGTACATTATTGACTGCTATAGTTGGATACATTTGTATTTCTACTCTTTTACGGCATTAAATTATACAGTACGGTGTATATTACATTATTCAATTGGCGGCCCGCGTACCAAATCTGGTCCATGAATGACATCAGATGGACATGCAAGTTAGTTCAAAACTTGGGAGCGACTAACATTTTTACAGCAGGTTACTAAACATAACAGCGTGCGGCTTTCATGAAGAGGATCTTAACTAGCCTTATTCAGTAGGCCCTCCTGTTAAGTTGAAGATGTTTGGCGAGCAGGACAGCCTTCCAAACGGCACAAGACCCCTGTTATATACAGAACTTCTGATGAGCATGGTTTTTTTTTTTTTGCAGAAGGGTCCTCAAAAACTGCAGACCACTTCTGTCATAATAGATGATCATTCAGTAGCAGTAGATTAATAAAAATAGCAAGTGGACCTTGAACTAGCATTTTTTTGCAGAAGGCACTTAAAGAAAAGGGCTCCTATTACGAGGCAATTTTGAACTATTATTGACATAATGTGCAGAAATACACAATATGTGTATAACATGTGCATAAGCAGCCATGTAGGTGGACATCAAATTATGTGTTTGTACTTTATTTTAAATTTTAATTGTATTTGGCATACAAATACAGTATATGTCATATATGTGACATGCATAATTACAGCACAGTACTTGTCTTTGCAGTATTCACAACGTTATTTAATGTGTTGAGTGCACTTACTCTATGTACAAAACTTGAAAGGTTTAAAACTTGTTGAATAACAGTTAAAATGTAGTCCCACATTCAAGCCACAAACACAAAAATCTTACAGTAACCGACTGTCAATTAAGATGCCTGCCACTCTCAAACTGAACAACAGCGACGCCCTACGGTGTAAAAGTGAACTTCACTTAATTTGATTGAGACAGAGGAGTTAATGAAAAGTTAATGATTGCGTTATCGTTTTTCCGTGTATTGTTTTGTTTAATGTTATTGATTTATAAGTCTATTTCAATTAAATGTAATGCCCTTTACCAATTTAACGCCATAAAGTCATTAACAAACGAAATTATGAATATAATTTGCAAAACAGATAAGGCGATGAAACACAAAATGAACACGTCTCTTGTGCTCTTATTCAGTATGAAGTGCAAATGCAGCCTTTGCTTTGTCAGAAAACAGGACATTCAAGTGGAAGAAGAATCATACGAAAAGGTTGAACAATGAGTGGGAATCCCAGCAGCCATTAAACATCATAACTGAAGGCACTATAGTGTCGCACACTGCAACGTAAAAGGGGCTTTTTATTTGCAGTCTACTGCTGAGAAATGAAAATGACGTGAAGGGGAAATACTGCTCAGTGCCTCTGTGATGGAATTAAAAATGAAAATAGGAAGTGTGTGTTTCATTTTTGATGTGTGTGTGCAGCATCCAGAAAGTAGAATGGCACTGGGTGGCGTACAGACCTCCACCAAAGTCAAATTTACATAGATCATCAACTAACTTTGGACGGTATCTTTGTAGATGCTAGGATGCAATTGTGTCATTAAGTTTTATGCTGAAGAAAAGCATGTCCATTTGAATTATTTGACTAAACTTGTTAAAGTGGCAAATAAATTCTGCTTCTCTGGAGATCTGCATTGTATTGCTTGTATATAACTAGACTGAGTCCACATGAATACGAAAATGATTTTAGACTCCTTTTACTTTGCCTCTTAAATCTTCCTAAATTGATTTTTACTTTTGGTTTTTTGACCTATGCTACAAGTTGGTGTGTATATATATATATATATATATATATATATATATATATATATATATATATATATGTATGTGTGTGTGTATGTATGTATGTCTGTATATGTATTAATTGCATCATAAACATTACCTGTGCAATTTTCTCTAAGTAAAAATAACAGGCATGTAATATTACCCTCATGGAAACATCACTGTATATGATGACGCTTTTGAGTGTGCATGACATATATAAATTACTAATAAGACATTTCAGGGGGGAATTTGTTTTTATTGCCTAAAAATAATGAATAGTTACATCATTTTTCTTTTGTACAGAAAACAATTTTCAAAACATGGCAGTGCCTCCTCCACTCCCAATTAAATTCAATGTAAAAAACAAAAATCTGTCTTAAAATCATTGAAAAACGATTTTAAGAGTGAATTCAGGCCAGATGCAAATACTATGAGTAGACAGGTTATCACAGTAATTAGAACGCTACAGGTTCATTTTCTACTAAAACAAGGAGAAAACAGTGATATTAAACTGAAATAAAGAAAATATGTACATGTGTTTTATAGTGCTTCACTATATGACTTTTGTGGTAAAACTGTATTATTCTATTTGGCAAGGATTAAAAGTTTGTAACCCAAAAAAAGCAGTACATAGCTTATAGTACAACAACCAAATCTCTTTACAGTTTCTTTTGACAAAGAAAAACACACACACACACACACACACACACACCTTGTCATAAAAAGCTGATGATTTTCCCAGGGAAAATAAAGAGTACTGAAAGTGGTGACGATAACCACAGAGCTACTGGTGGTATTCATTAAAAAGTGGACATACATACATACAAGAATAATAGACCTTGTGAAGGTGAAAGTCATCCAGAGTGTCGATCATCTTCATGCCACAAATCTGCGACCACAAAGCAGTCTAAGCTCAACTTGAAGTATGTCCTCACATTGGAGACGCCACGTCCATGTCCAGAGTGAGAGATTCTGTCAACGTGATGACATCACACAAGGGTCAACATGGACGAATAAACATCTGGTCGGTCCATTCACGTCCACGCATAATGTCAACATTCGTCTGTCCCTTTGTGCACACACACACTGTGCCAACATCATGATACATTACCAGATACATTTAGGTTGAATATCATCCATCCATTTTCTATACCGCTTCTCCTCTTTAGAGTCATGGGGGCATGCTGGAGCCTATCCCAGCTCACTTCGGGCGACAGGCGGGGTACACCCTGGACTGGTTGCCAGCCAATCGCAGGGCACATATAGACAAACAAACATTCACACTTATGGACAATTTAGAGTCTCCAATTAACCTAACGTGCATGTTTTTGGAATGTGGGAGGAAACCGGAGAAAACCCACGCACACACGGGGAGAACATGCAAACTCCACACAGAAATGCCCAACAGAGAATCGAACCCAGATCTTCCCGATCTCCAGACTGTGACTGTGTGACTGTGTTGGCCAACATGCTAACCACTAGACCACCGTGCGGCCCGGTTGAATATCAATATACGATAAACAGTGAGTTTAGACAAAAATCAAAGCCAAATATGCATTGTTTTATTAAAATAAATACTTAACGAGGATGTTTTTTGAAATGTTAAAGCTCCACGTAAGATGCACATTAAAAAAATCTCATCAAAAAATATCCTTTAAAATAAAGTAGGCCATTCTCTTTTTGAAATAAATATGGAAAAAAAGTCAGAGTCAGAGGCTGAAATCCTCAGCTAATAACAACAGAAGTAAATATGAAGGAGTGCCCGGTTTAAAAGGAAATCTTAAAATGTCAGCAACTCAAAAATGCTTTAAATTGAGCAGTAGTATTTTGTAGGTAAACATTTTTAGAAGACACAAGCATGTCCTTATTTTGTGCCAGGAACACCAACCTGTCATCTGCATCAGGCTGTGCAACTGTCTGTCTGACTTCCTTGTACATTTGTGGTAGAGCTTGTTGTGCTAAATAATTGTGACTGCGAAGCTCGTTGGACATTGCGAGTCCATCGTTTTCAGCAGGTTTTTAAAGCCGTTTTTTTTCCACTGTTGCAAGCACTCTGCTTTTCCTTTTATGAGGAACGCAACAGGAGCGCGGCAGACAGTGCACAGCTTCACGCATTCCTCGTATTGGAGTTTGTGCCGAGTTTAAAAGGTGGCGAAAAAGATTTTATTTATGCTATTAAGTACCTCCACATTACTGAGCTACCGCTTATTCCTTGCCGACTAATTCTTCCAGCGCAGACGCTGTCGCTTCGACTGGAGCTGCCGGGCTTCTGCTCCGCCCCTCCTCCTGCATGCAGCGATGAGGGAGATACAGCGCAAATCCTGTCTATATCGATATCAACGATATGGTTGGTTTTGATATCGTGCTTAAAGTAAATATCCATCGTTTAAAAATAGCGATATATCGCCCTGCCCTAATACAGAATGTCAAAAAGAGTCTGTCCATTCACATACACAAAATGTAACGATAATGTACATAAGGTAAACATCTGCCATCCAGTTAACCGCCATCCACTCTGTCCATTCATATACATACGTAATGCAAACATCTGGTCGGTCCATTCTCATACATGCATAGTGTAAACATCTGCCTGTCCACTTGCTTAAACACAATATGTGAACATCTGTCTGTCCATTTGTGTACACACAAAGTCAAAATCTGCCAAGTTACATACACGCATAATTTAAACATTTGGTTGGTCCATTCACGTACACACATATGGTAAACATGTGCCTGTCCATTTGTGTACACACAATTTGAACATTAGTCTGTCATTAGAACAGTCCATCCATTCACCTGACGTAAACGTCTGTCCATTCAAATAAATGCCTGTTACCCTCTGCAGTTGCGTAAGTAAAGGATATGTACTGTATGTATGGGAGTAGACCAAAATACTGTATATTGTACATTCTTTATGTTTACGTAGCTATTGTCACACATTTCAAGTACCTTAAAAGCACTTTATCTTGACTTCCAGCTCTTTTCAAAGCTGTTGGTGATAGTATTGTACTGTCAAAAACACTCTGGATTTCGGGCTGTGTCTGCTGCGGAGTGTACAAGCGTTTGTATGCAAGCGACTCACCCAGATGTCCTGGATTAGCCTCTGCTTCGTTGGGCATCAGCGAGTCCAGAGTGCGCGGGGAGAGCGAGAGCGAGAAAAGGTCGCTCGTGTTTCCAGAGTTTGTGCTGCGGAGAAAACAAACAATGACATCACCGGCTTCATTACGCGACTGACTGTGGACACGACAAAACATGCTGACACAGACATATATCATTTGATGTTGTTACGTGTTACACTATGTTATTTCATAGCCAGCCTGCAGTTTAACACACAAACACACACACAGTGTTGTATACTGAGTATATCCTACGCGCCGCTGACAGAAATGAAAATGTCCAATCGGTGCATCTCTATTTGTGGGAGCTGAAGGCAGCACAAGTACAAAAAACCAGGACGCACCCATGCACCCTCTTATATTTTAACATTAACATTTGCACCAAATAGTCATTTAGTGACTGTGTTGATTGGTGAGCTGCTCTGACACTCCAACACACAAAAAAACAACAAAAAAAACACACACACACACACACACACACAGATACAAACATTCCGTACATGCCCCCGCCCTCCCCTCCAAGCGCCTACCCTGGGAATCCGTTCCCAAGCAGCTCACTGTCCGGAAAGTCCATGAACACGGAGGGACACCTACGGAGACAGGTCAGGGATCTTTCTGAGCAAACCTCACAAAGCAGCACCACAGCCAGGGACACATTTCAACCGAGGCGTTAGAGGCAGAGAGGGTCACTGGAGTACATGAGTTAGTCCACACACACATTGATACTCACTACCTACTCTCCTCTATCCTTTTTGACCCTTTCAGGCCACCGTAAACTGGAATGATCTCAACAACATACGGTGTACTGGCTGAAATTAGTTTGATTTGTAGCAATACGACTACATCAAGATTGTTTGTCACATTGCACATATGTCCGTCCTTCGTATACACACGATGTCAACATCAATCTGTCCATTCACATCCACATGTAATGTAAACATTGTCTGTCTCGTCATACACACAACATCTGTCCACATATAGTGTATCACGTATCCTCATTTTTTGCACGTTAACAGCCGTCTGTCCATTTGTGTACACATAAAAAATAAAGCAAACACCATCGGTCTGTACGATCACACACACACACACACACACACACAGTGTAGACATCTGTCCCTCCATTTACATACACAGGTGGTGTAAATATGTGCGTCCATTCACATGCACACATAAATTGACATCTGTCTGTCCATTCACGTACACCCACAATGTAAACTGTCCATTAAGACGCGCATTACTCAGGTATCAATATGTCCATTTTTTTATAAACATATGCAAACATCTGTCCCTCCCGCTATACCCACACATAAGATGAACATCCGGTCGATCCATTCACATACACACCTACAGTAAGGCAACCATACGTTTGTCCAGTCATTTACACACACAAATATCAGTTTGTCCATTCACATAATTTGATCATCTGTCAGTACGTTCACATACATATGTAATGTTAACGAGAACATCCATTCAAATAGACATCGTGTGAACAGCTGTCTGTCCCTTCACATAGACATACATGGATCTTGCAGACGTCATAATTTTCTACAGCAGCAGACAATTCTCCATTTTCATCTAATTTGCTGCACAGTAAAACAAAAACAAATAAAGAAGCACTTCAGAATGTACATTATTTGGAGTAGAATCGTCGACTCATAACGAGAATGTTTTGTTCTCGTTTTTTTTCTCCACAATTATTACAAAAAGGGAAGCAGAGACACAGAGAAAGGATGTTGTGTCTTTGCAGAATTCGTTTATAAATGCAGAAGGAGCTTAAGAGAGGAAAAATAAGTCATACTCACGGGGTAACGCAGATGAACTTTGTCTTCAAGTATGGCTGAGTAGCTGTTGAAGACAGGACAGTGTTGCACTAATCCCAGAAGGCTACTTACTACATAGATATGCAATATGTGTATAGGTAGCCACTTACTGCTTGTGGAGTCTCCCGGCATCTCGGGTTCAGGAGCCGCTTCGGGCCTGCAGTACTTCCCAAAGGCTTCCTCCTTGGGGATTTCAGGGTAGAGGTACACAAGGGGCGAAACCAGGATGTTGGTGGCGTCCATGATTTTGTAGCCCATGATGATGTCGGCGAACGACATGCTGTTGAGCTGCTGCTTGGTGTAGGGCTCCACCGACTGGATCTGAGTCTTCCCTGGGTAGGGCAGAATGAACGCTCAGTGTCACAAAAAACAAAACTGGAAATGACAACCGCTACGTCTACCGCCGGGATTGGAAGCTCACCGCTGATGTCTTTCTCCACCCACGTAAACGTGATGCCGCCCTCCTTGCTGCTCTCGCTGAAGCGCAGCAGAAAGGTGCCTGGGGGTTTCGGGCTGAGAATGGCCCTCTCTCTTTCTTTGCTGATGAAGCCCATGATATACCTGATGGCCAGATACAAACACATTGCAGAATAGAATGAATGCAATAGAATACTTTATTGTCTGTCCCAAATGGGACAGAAATGTCATAGAAATTTTTCTATGACAGGGCTCACAAACACATTCACACATTACCATCAAGACACATTTTACCTTAGAAACACCATAAAAACAAATAATTAAGACACATGACTACTGCATGTTGAAAGTGCAATATTTTATTTCAAGGTATTCAGGATGGTTATAGCAGATGGAATGACAAACACCTGGAGCGTTACATGTCATATCCCCACTGGCTTACCCCTCGTTCCAGAGCGCCAGGATGTATTTCTTGACCAGGTCGATGATGTTGTCCAGCCACACCCAGAATGAAAAGCCTTTGCCAGCCATGTTTTCCTACGAAAACAAAAAAATCATATTAGCGACAACCACTGGAGCAACAACATGGCTGATGAAAAAGGCAAGGTACCTTGCAGAACTTGGCCCAGGTGAACTGACAGCCGGAATAGTTGACAGACGGCCCTGAATGGACAATGAGACAGTTACAGAGCACCGCATTTATTTAATGTATGGTCGCTGTCTGGTGTAAACTATGCATTCTATATCAACTGAGTCAAAATCAGTTGACTCATTTAGCAATTAAAGTAAATCTAACTAATTTGCACGCACATAAGGTAAACATCTGCTGATCCATATTTTTTGGGGGGGGAGGGGGGGACCCTCCCCCAACACACACACACGTACACAATGGCAACATTACTCTGTTCATTCATATTATGCAAACATCCATATGTCCATTCACATACACAAATAATGTAAATCTAGCCATCCATTCACATACACACATCAGGGAAACATCTGCCTATTCCTTTTTTCCCTTTAAACACAGAATGCAAACATTAGTTTGCCCATTGATATTATGCAAGTATCCGTATGTCCATCCTCACACACACACACGAACACACACACACACACACACATAAAAAAATCTGGCCGCTTGATTCACATACACACAGAACGAAAACATCTGCCTCTCCATTTGTATACACACAATTTGAATATCAGTCTGTCCATTCACATACACATGTAATGTAAACTTCTGGCCGCTCCATTCACATACACACATCAGGTAAACATCTGCCCTGTCTGTCTATTCCACACATACAAATACAAATCCATGTGACAAATTTAGCAATTTAACTATTAAGTAATCCAAATGTTACAAGCTGTGAGGAACATAAACAGAAGACAGAAAATGCGTCATCAAAACTTGTCACTTGTGTGGTACTCACCTAACAGTTTCTCAGCAAGCGTGGTGAGCTGCTCGATGGTCAGCCCCCTCTTGGTGGTGGATGAGAACTGCCAGCTGAGCACCTCAGCCACCTGGTCCCACGTCCCCACAGGGGGCTTGGTGAAAAAGTTCACATTCTGTATAAAAAAAAAAAAAAAAAGGACAGCACAGCACCATTTAGTTAGTGTGTAAACAGTGTGTCAGTCAGAGCTTCCCCACAGGAGGCGCCTGTCCGACCTTAGGCTGGTCGGTGAGCATGTTGTACCACAGGATGGACGCCCAGGCGTTGGGCATCTGGCAGATGTTTGAAATGACCACCACAGGCAGTGAATGCGTCTGGACACAAGAGTGGGAAAATGGACAAAGGTTTAAGTTCATTGCAGCATTTCAAGCCTAGTTTGTCGAGTCTTGCCTTCTTCTTGTGATTACTTCTTCATATTGCACTCGAGATATAGCTGTGGTAAATTGCATATTTGTACAAAAATTAATACAAATTTATAAATTATGTTTTATGTGCAAATTAGACATTTGTTATTGTACTTGTTTATTTTATTTTATTAAACTATTTGATCATAAGAAAATAATGGTAAAATACTGTCAAAAAATTTTTGACATCCAATTATTCCAATGAGTGAGCAATACGTTTAAAATTTTATGCTAGTTTAATGGGGCAAAAATGCAAATGTAAACTAAACTGGTATATATCAGTATATATCTGGGTTTATTTTTTCAGAAATTTGTAAGAAATAGACCTGAAAAAATGTCCACTGAAGAGGATGTTGTGCATTTTTTATAAGACGAAAATGCAACCTTAACCTTAAAATCAAGTAAACCCTGTTACTATACATTTTCTCTGTGCTTCCAGTATAGTTTTTTAGCAGGGGTTCTTGTGGAACCTACCTCCAGGTCAATCTTCAGGCCCTGGTGATAGACTTCCGTCTCAAACGTGATGAGATGGAGCTCCTCAGTGACAATTAGAGAGGCCTACAGAGAGAAGAAGTTTCATAAGTATCAAGCCTGCGGGCTGTCGACGAGTGGGAGGCCTCTGCGCTTACGTCACTGTTGGTGCGTCCGCCGTTGCCGCACCGCTGCTCTCTCAGGGTCTGCAACGAACAGGAAGTGGGGGTTCCGTCGTGAGGAAGTGTTTGTCAGAGAAAGTCGAGGAGACATGCCACAACTCACCAAGTGTTTAAACTCTGCCGACAGGCTGCCGTTGTTGGACTCCTCCATGTTCATGACTTTGGTGTTGGTGCCAAGGATGTTAAACTTTCGTGACCTAGACAGAAGTGAAAGTGAGACTTCTGACTTTGCTTTCTTGAAAAAGACAATGTGTGTGTTTAGAAGTTCAAAAACAAGTTATGAAACCCTACCCTCTGATTGCAGCCACATCTCCAGACTCTCTGAAAGATCAAGTTTACAATGAAATGCAGTATTTTTTCACATATTACTAACTTAGATTGCATTTGTAATAAAAAAAAAAGGCTTACTTGTCAATGCAAACTTTGATTTTCAGCTGGTAATTGAGTTCGGGGAATTTCACAAGTAGCCTGATTGAATAGAAACAAGGATGTTCATTGTGCATTACCCAGATTATATGAACTGCATGCACAAAAGCAATAAATCCCGCCCGCCCGCCCGCCCCTTTTAACAGCTTACACTCTTCTAGAGAATGGGTTCGATTGTCCCCGCCTCTCCTGCTCCCCGCTGGCCTGCGCTCACAGTCAGCATTTGTGACTTCGCCCATTTGCTTGCACTACCACATCTATTCTACAGCATTACAGCAACATCCAACATCCTTTGTGGATTATTTCCAGTCTTATCTGGAGTCGTTCTTATAATTTCTTTTGCGGAGGGTGGCAGATGCATGAATTAAATGACACATTTTTATGATGTACATTGAATATAGTCACGGGTGAGCAAGCCGTGGGTATCGACTTTTGGATTATTTTGAGTCTTTGTATTTATTTTCATTATGAAATGTGCGGGTTATCATTAAGACCCTTGCAAGGAGCGATTACATTACAGTCATTCTCTTACTCGGCTACACTGCACGTGTGTTAAGCGCTTTGCTTTGTGCAATGGGAACAGAAAAGGGTCTTTTCCCAACTGTTCCCACAAGGTTGGTTGCTAAGATGAAGAATTAAGATCACAGGTGCAATAAAAAAGTGCATCCCAAGATTTTTGTCCATGTAGTGTATGAAATAAAACAAACAATAAAACAAACTCATTCCTTACCGAACTTTATTTGTGAACTGCACGCCTGTTTTGATGACCAGCGGTCTGTCCGGGTGCATGGGCATACAAGGTTGTCTTTCCACCACAAATGCACTGTGTAACACAGGGACACAGTTAGGCCAAAATAATAAAACTACTGTAGGTGCATTGATGATGATGAGGAAAGGCTGTGTTCATGAGCAATACCTCTTCATGAGGTTTCGAAACAAGTCCACTATCTTCTCCTCTAGGGCGGGCCGGTGCTGGACGATAGGGTCCCCTTTGTAGGACACCTTCTGCTGGAGCTCCTCAAGCTTCTTGATCTGCTGACGAATCTGGAGTTGGGACTCGGCCAAGGACGTGATCCTGGTCGGGAAACGATCAGTCATACTTTTGTGTGATACCATCTGTTGCATTTTGGTGCTTCATTTCAGCAAGCTTACCATGTCTCCAGGCGGTCCAGGCAGATGTTAGGCGGACCACCGATGCAGGCGATTTGCTGCCGTCGCTTCCAATCGGCCAGTTCTTCGTCTGTCAGGTTTTTCTGTACATAATCCATGGCGGTCAGCAGGCCTCCCATTTCTGTCACAATTTGCTGCAAAAAGAAGCATCATTGGCCAGTTAGCCTCTGTGGTAGTATTTTACTGGAAATGTTGGGACACCCACCCTCCTGAGCTGGTCCAGGGTGCTCAGCATCTGCTCCAGCTGAGCCATCCTCTGCCTGGTGGCGGACGCCTGGCTATTGCCGTTCAGGTCTTGGGACAACTCTGGAAACACAATTTAAAGAGTGACTTTTATTCTGAATACGCTGCTCTAAACACATTGTTCATACCTCCTTGGCTTTTCAGCGTCTTGTAGTTGAAATCAAAGTCGTCCTGCAGGTTCTCGAGCATTTTCATTTTCTGTTCCATGTCCTGGAGAGCGGTAGAAGACATGTTAGAAAAAGAAAAAAAAAACATCACGATGGTGCTTGAGAAGCTGAATAGTCAATTATCAATGGAGGAAGTAGGGTATCTTGCGTTAGCACAAAACAAACCTGCACTCGTTTCCTGATGTCTTGAAGGTTGTGCTCCAGAATCTGCTGCTTCTCGGTCACCACAGTCCCTGTAGGGTGGGCGGCCTGTCCATCCTGACAAGGTATTATACTACATCGTAAAATAATCCCTACCATTTAAAAACCCAAGTGTAAAAAAAGCATTGTTGTTGTAATTCCCCACCTGCGCAGCGGCAGTGGCGGTCTGCAGCAGCCGTTGCTCCTCCCACAGGCAGCGGGCGACGATCCGGGCGATCTCCATGGGCTTCTCCAAGTACTTGCTCTGCAGGTGCTGCTTGATCCGCCGCAGGTTGTGCTGGTAGAGGACATTGTTCTCCTGTAGAAAGCGGCTGTACTGCTGGTCTATCTCGCCCAGGAGGTTGTGGAACACCAAGGTGGCGTGTGACTCCTTGTTGGCAGCGTAAGCCCTTTAAAAGAATAAATTAAATGACTACATATTTACACAAATTTGTTCCACAAGCATCAAAGGATATTATTATTATTTCAAAAGGAGAAGCAGCATCAAAAAGGAGTGTCAAGACTAGACCTGTCATGATAATCAATAAATCAATTGAGCGCATTATAATTAAAACAAACTCAATAATTTTGACAGCCTTGATACACTGACATGTGCATACGTGTTTGTTTTCCTCCTCTTTCTCTACCAAACAAGCTGGATGACAAGAGGTACACTCTGTATCTGTCTCACCACCCCGGCACCTTGGTTCTATCACGGAATGAACAGAGAGAGTGAACCCTCCTGTCAGTCATTCAGTCTCTTTGTCCCAGTGGGTGGAGGCGGGGCCGCTGGCAAGTGCACACGCAGAGTGGGGCAAGTGAGGAGTTACCGGTTTCAAGGTACACCACAGTATGAAAATGTCACGGTTTGAAAACCGCTAAAATAGTCCGTCCTACGGTATGAGAGAAAGTGGATGTCCAGCGCGGCCACTATGTGGAAATACTTCGTCACATCCTGTGTTATTCCTCACAGTTGGAACCGGGCTTCGATGTGCTGAAACCACGAGCATGAGTTGCCAAAAGTTGGCAACTTAACCGGCACAGCATAGCTAGCAGTGACGTCAGTTGTCTCGTTAGCATCAATCGGCGCCAGTGTGACAGGACGCATGCCCTTGTAGAGTTTTGCATCCCAAAGCATGTGGATGTAGTGCGTATTTCACATGGCTTTGCAAGTAATGTGTCAACACATAACACTATTTACTGTAAGTACATTTTCGACATGTTAATGTCAATATCATAACCTAATATGTCACAAATCATCATCTAAACAAACACGTATCGACACTACACATTGCAGCTTAAAACGTATAGTAAATGACAAAATACACTATTAAAGCATTATTAAGTGAAAACATTGCACTCATGTGAAAGATTCCTTCAAAGGGATGCACTTTTAGAAGATTTACTCCATTTACAAGATGGCTCCTTGTACATGCATGCGCAGTAGCGCTAGCTGGCAGAACTCGAAGGCACACGTGTCGTCATTCCACCGGCACGGCCATGTTGTTGTCATCGTTGTTGACAACAGATGATAAGTTTCTTGTTTTGATACGGTGTACTCGCAATATTATGCCATATTATCATTATATTAATGAAGAAATGGTCATAAAATAATGTCGACAATATCGATTATCTGCAATAATTTGCTGAAAAATTTGTCCAGCAAAATTTGTTATCCTGACAGGCCTAGTCAAGACAAACGGATAGAAGAGGAATGCAAACAGGAAGTTGGCACTGACTCTTCTATTGTTTTACCTTTTACCATTAACACCACTGACAATGTTCTTGCTTACCAGCAAGTCACGGTTATGCATGTGCAGGAAGTGGGCCATTAAAACATTGGTCATTGTTTACTAGGGGAAAAACAGGTAAACAATTGCATGTGCATCAAGGCAGCCGTCTAGGACGTGTGTCTCTCACCAGTCCTGGCTTTCGATCCAGGGGGCGAGGAACTGCCGCAGCTCCATGGGGAAGCTGTCACTGTACAGATGGTAGAGCTGCTCCAGATACCTGGTCTCCAGCTGCTGCAACTGGTTCCACTGGGCCATCTTGACCTGCAACATAACAAGTATAGAGCTAAATGTCTAATACAAATACAAGAAGTCTTCTACAAACCAGCGCGCCCACTCTCTGGACACGTCACTGGAGGTAAACCACTTTTGAACCTGCCTTATGCTTTATTAGTTAGTAAAGAAAGAGGTGTGCTTCCTCTTCTCCGATGCGGTGTAGAGTTACAGATAAGGGTGATGTTAGCGTAGCGGAGTTGCAACCTGAGAGTAGTTATAGATGTTTTCATTGATTATCAATTAGCTGCACGGATAGAAAGCAGCTAGCCAGCTCATCTTACCAAATGTTAGCAACAGCAGACTATGGCGCTCCCAAGAGGGCATGAAGTATATTATCTTCTCTTATGACCATCTTAAATGACCACCCAGTATTTCAAGGCCAGTCTTTTCTATCCTCTTATATTTCCTACAAACAGTCACACTAATAAGAAATAAAAAGATGACAAGAACAGAGGTATAATCCGAGAATAAAAACAAAATATTACAAGACTAAATGTCTCATTTTATGAGAAAAAAATGATACATTTGTGACAGAAGTCTTCATTTTCCTAGAGTAAAATCAAAGAATAATTTGAAAATATTACAAGAATAAAAGGGCATCATTTTACAATAATACATTTCTAATTTGTTGTAATAAAATGTCATCATTTTTCAAGAGTAAAGTAACAGAATCCATTCGAAATAGCTTGAGAATAAAGGTGTAATTTTACAAGAATGAAGACCTAAATGTACTAGGCTAGAGTTGTGACAGAAGTCCTTAAGAATTCAAGAATTAAGTCATAAAACGGATTTGAAATATTACGAGAATAAAGGTGTATACACAAGAATAAAGATGCAACTGTACAAGGACAATTGTACAAGTTCTGATTTCAAGAGGGTACAGTTGTATTAAAATGTCATAATTTTCAAAAAGTAAAGTAACAGAATAAATTCAAACCAGCACGAGAATCAAAGTGTAATTTTATAAGAATAAAGACGCAACTGTACTAGGAGAGTATTGTAAAGAAAAGTAATAGTTTTTCGAGAATAATGTTGAAATATTACGACAATAAAGTTGTAATTTTACAAGAAAATAGTTTTAATTTCACTTGGATAAAGCTGTATAGGAAGTCATCATTTTTATGGCAATAGAGTTGAAATATTATGAGAATAAAAACATAATTTTACAAGACAACGCTTCTATTTTACAGGAATAAAGTCAGAATATTACATGACATTTTTTTCAGAGGATGATGTAATCATTTTGCAAAAAATCCAAGTCCTCATTTATCGTCACTAACAATAGTCAGATAGGAGCAGTTTCCTTCCTTTCCTTTCCAGGAAAGCACAACCTGATTCTCAAAAGCACCTTGGATGTGATTGCTCCGGGAAGTGATATTGTTCTCAAACGAGCTGCAAGTTTCATTTTTGTGACATCCTCACATGCGTAAGCAGAAACCGAAAACAAACACAGAACTGCATGCAAATGCTGATAAAAAAACAAAACTCAGTGGTCAAGCCAAAAGGCCCCCAATACATAAATAACACTGGCCAATGAATCTGAATGCTGCAGAATGACTGGTTTGCGGCACAATGTAAATCTTTCCGACATACAATAGCGTATGTGTGAATGCTTGAGACACATGTGAGAACATTGCATGGATTTTAACATCGTATAATCCCTCTGACAGCAAAGTAATGTGTGTTGTTGTAAGGCTTTTTGCCAGGCAGGTGTCAGCCATGTTGGCTTGCATAATAAGGATGGAGATGGGCGTGGCCAATGCAGCAAACTAGCCATTGCTTTGAAAGACACTTCTAAATGTAAGATATTTAGCAATCTGATTATTAACGTGAGCGATTTTGAACACATTGTCAACTTTTTCTCTTTTAAAAGTTCATTTCGGAATAACTAAACAACAGCTACACAGCAGGTCGTTGCCAATGAAAGTTATGTAAAACCGAACATTGACCCAGCAGACATATCTACGGTTTTAACAATGTGTTAGTGTTGTAGATAACACATATATCACTGTATATATAATTAATTCACATAAAAAAATCTTTGCGTATTTAAATAATAAAGGCAAGGCAAAAGTCGTGACGGCTGCCTACCTGACTTGAGAATCTGACTCCTTCAGAAAGTACCTCAATAAAAGATTGCCACCCGTCAATATAAAAAAAATATAAAGGTAAAGTAAATTAGACACAGAAAAGTGTCAAGACTTATCCACCCACTTCTTCCAGCTCTCACGTCTGAAGCCTGGTTGTATACATTGCAGCCATTCCAGCCACACAAACCCCATAAACTGCTTAATTGACAGGTCTATCCATCCAATGGTTACACGACTAAGAGCTGTAAGCCAATCAGACTGTCCTATGCCGGCACAATAGGCGGGACTTTACTGCAGTAGCGTTTGAGTGCAATGAGTTTTATTACTGTCGCAACTGCGCTGTTCAGGGTTGAAAACCCTCCCTCCGGAAGGCCCGGAGAGTTTAGATCTCCGGAGGGAGGACGTTAGGCTTCCGCGGAACAGCCAGGCTGGAAGTCATCTGAATTACTGGCAGTGGTGACGTCATCATCAACGCCATTGCTGTGCGTTTCTGACCTCCATTATTCAGCACAGGTGGAAATAAATAAAATACATTTTTTTCTTATTATATTTCAATACGCAACTTTACATTATATATATGATGGCATAGAAAATAATACGATCATATATATATAACATCCGTGCATTTAATCAACCAAATAACGACTACCAGTCCCAAATCTAAATTAACCAATCAGCTTTTATTTATATTTGGCAAAAAAAAAGCATAGAACAAACAAGAAAAGCCATTATTATTATTCAAATGTCTTTTTGCAGTCGTTTGACTTCTCTTTAAACACAATATTTATAGGCCATAGCAAACACAATTGCTGTATAAACTTATTTTTTTTAATAACAGTGTATGTTATCATATTTTACAAATAAAGATACGCTTCAGAAAAGTATGATATTAATAATGCATAATGTAAAGCCTTGTGCCTCTTAATGCTTTATGCGCTCTTTTTCTGGTATTTGTGCTAAATGGTACAATTAAATAGCAGTACCTGTACGGTGTCCTATATGGCGCATCATTCCAGCCACACACATAAACACACACACACACACACATGCATACGCTTCTTTTATCCAGTGTTCTTGCTGTTCTGTTCTCCACTCTGCTTGGTGCACTCTCCTTAATTGAATTCTGCAGCTCATTGATTATTAGTTTGGCCTACACAAGTGGGCTTGTGCTAGACTGCACCACATCAAGGTCTCTCCCTCTCTCCCTTGCACACACACACAGGCACACACACACGCACAGTCTCCAGGCAAAGAAAATGGGAGCTTTGTGTACACTCAGTGTGTGTGGAAAAGCGGATGACAAAGATTGCAAATAACAATAATTGCAATCCAATTATGGCAACCTCACTCTCAGCCACAGTAGATTTTTTTAATGCACAATTCAATGCAATTACTGTGTAGCCAAGGTGCATTTTATTACACTTTGACATTTTGTCTTCAATTTAGATGTACACAAATTTGCCCTTTGTGAGGAGGACAAATCTGCCTTTAGGATGACGATTACATGTTGATATCTAGCAGAGGGATGGGTAGAATTCCAAAATAAATATATATTTTTTGGTTCTCACTAAACTTGCCCACTTTTGACCAACATATACCCTTAAAAAAAAACAGGATTTGAGATTATCGTAGATGACATCACTGGCGAAATTTGGTAGACTTTTCAATAAGGACTGGCGGATCTGTGCCGGCATACGTCAAACCCTGCATTCTTCTTCTTTCTGACAACTTCCTGTTCCCCTTTTAGCAACGTGTGTGCAAGTCATACAAACATGGCGAATATACAGTATATATATATATTTATATATATTACTATACATCACATCTTAACAGCAAAGACAACTTATACCTTTTTTCTTCTAATCGGCACTCCATTCATGCAAAGGTGTGCAGCTAGCGTAACTTGTCAGGTGTGAAGGTGCAGCCTATTCGTTTTCAAAGCATTGCTTAACGCAAGAAGAAGTATGAAAAGCTTTGGGATAGAAAATAATAGAAGAGATGTGAAACATTTGCATGAAGTCCTTGTGATTACTGATGTGTCCTCAGGGATCTCTTAGTCACGCTGGGTCTTCTCTAGGTGGTCTGCCTCCACCATGACCAACTGAGGGTCCTCCATCCCCGGGCTGTCCACCCTCACCAGCTCCCCTTCCTCCACCTCCACGTGCATGCCAAGCCCGTTCTCCTCGCCCTCCGCCTCGGTCACTTCCGCCATCTCGGTGCTCTCCGTCACCACCTCCTCCGCCTCGCCCTCTCGGATCTTCTTGACGTGGAAGGTGAAGGGCGGCACGCGGTAGACGCTGGTCTTGGAGCGGGCGTAGACGGTGTGGTCGGGCGTGAGGGACTTCTTTACCTTCTCCTTGGAGCTCTTCATCTTGACCCGGCGCTCCATGTTGGGGGTCATGCGGGAGCCCAGCTTGCCGATCTTCTTCTCCAGGCTGTGCTTGGTTTTCTCCAGGTTGTCGCGGGTTCTCTGCCTGGTCTTCTCCAGATTCTCGCGGGTTCTCTGCTTGGTCTTCTCCAGGTTCTCCTTGGTCTTCAGCTTGGTCTTCTCCATCTCCTCCTTGGAGAAGGCCTTCTTTATACTGGCCACTTGCCTCTTGGTGGAGCGCTGCAGGCGCTTGGTTCGGGACTCCTCCACAATTTCCTCGATCTCCACCTCCTCGTCCGAGTTGAGGGTGGTGGGCTGGGCCTCTCCCTCGCCACCCTCCTCGGGTATCTGCTGGAGGCCCTCCACTGTTCCGTCTTCGGCGACCGTCTCGCCCGTCTTGGACGGCTTTGGGGCCTTCACTTGGTCCTGAAGACAAATAGGACAGAAATTAATTAAGAGGTGCACGATTGAAAAGAGTGACATTTCCATTTTGACATTTGCAGCGATTCAAAAAATGCACTTTGTAATTAATTTCATTTCATTATCAACAGGGGAGAATGATTGGCCTTTGGGTGGGGAATGAAATTATAATTCTCACTTCATCCAAGCAAACGGCACAGTGCCATCTAGTGGCCACGTGGACGTACATCGTCATAAAGCCCTCATTTTTTCAAGGACTTGCGGTTGATGTGGTTGCATTTATCAAA
The DNA here is from genome assembly GCF_027744805.1 of Dunckerocampus dactyliophorus. Lineage (NCBI taxonomy): Eukaryota > Metazoa > Chordata > Actinopteri > Syngnathiformes > Syngnathidae > Dunckerocampus > Dunckerocampus dactyliophorus. Next base: position 5,893,368 of record NC_072836.1, on the reverse strand, counting down.
TACCACATCAAGAAAATTTCAGTAAAGCTACTAAGCTTAAAGGAAAAGACTGCATTTTTTTTTTGCATCCTCTTAGTCAGAACGAAACAACCGCATGCACATTTCCTGCTGTTTGGCAATCACACACACACACACACAATAAATGTTAAAGGATAAAGGTTTAACTTTCATTTTAAAGCTAAATTAACACAGACTCATATTTTTTATTGAGGTATCATGTATCATGTCAAGAATAATACTCATTTTTGACGTATTTGACAAATATGTCTATACATACAATACAATAGAAGGGGTAAAAAAAATGTAAGTAAACGTCGCCCAGTGACGTAATTAAAGATTATACTATTACAAATAAATTTAACAACAAAAAACAAATACACACAAAATAAATATTGGTTAATTCATATGTAAAAGTATACAGAAGTTAAGATTTATGCTATGAATAAATAAGAACAAAACATTTTAAAATGACATATAAAATAAATCAATACAAAAAATTAATACATTAATAAATATATACAACTATACAATTGCACTTGATGTGATTACATTTCCATTGTAAATTACATTTATTTTCAGTATGTAGAAACTTTCAATACATGGCCAATTATAAAAAAGAAAGTGATAGTTTATAGCATCAGACGTGTTGTGCTATTTATCATTTATTTAATATTTGATCATTTAAATAATGAAAAATAGATTAAATTTAATAGTTTTTGTTTGTTGGTTCATTACAAAATGCAAAGTTTATAAACTTTGAAAAAAAAAATGTATTTTGCAATGCATCATTTCAAGTGCAACTGTAAAGGTAAAGCTGAGACTTAAAAAAACCCAACCTAAACAAAACTTCATATGAATGACAAACACATAAATATAAAATTATAAGATAAGATAATACAACAAATCATTTGCAAAAACAGATATTTCATTCAATGTATTTTGCAGAAGAAGTGAAGAGAATTCACCTGTTCTGAAACATCAAGTTAATGGAATGCACATCGGACAGCGCTAGCACAGACAAAAGCTATTTTTAATTCCAACTAAACTCTCAGTGTGCTCTGTCATAAAACAAACCAACTTTAAATCTTAAATATCGCTTGAACTTGACGATGTCAAGACACCTGACAGATGAAAGGAGAGGTACGTTTCCAAGAATTAAAAATGGACATTCCCGCTCTTTCTGGCCCTGTGGTGCAGTGGAGTGTTCCGGGCGCTTCTGTCTGCACAGGTTTATTCTGGGCTGGCCTTTTCCTCTCTCTGGATTCCATCCTTCGTTCTCTGGCTACCCGCCAAGCCGGTGTTGAGCCCCACATGGACAGCCTCCCCCTCCACTGCATGCATGACGACGGGTAAACACAGGGCCGTGTCGCCATGGCAACCAGCTCCACACCTCGCCTGGTGCAGCTGGTGTAGTTTGTAGAAGGGCGACCAGATGACGCCACGACGGCGAAACTTCTTAATCAGACAAAAAAATGGGCGACTCTTTTTAGATACGTATCGAGCGAAGTGATGATGTCATCAGGCGATTGGAGCACGTAATGAGAGAAAAGATCCTCAGAACCGACCAGTGACAGCTCCTGGCTTTGCTTGAATGAACCACTGTGCTCCCTCGCAAAACAAAACAACCACTTTGTCACTTACCTAACACCTCAAATAATGGGAAAATAGTAGCACACACAGCAGCGTGGACTCATAACCATCCATGATGTAACAATGCAAGAGCAGTATCATGGTTTGGTTTGTACAAGTACAAATGCATTGACCCAAGACACTGTGATATTTTGCCTTTACTGTACTGTATTAAGATGCAGGACTGAATGCTGGCCTGAAGACGTTACAAAACGTCAGCTTGTATTCATAGCACCATCTACTGACAACCTGAGGTACTGCAGTACTTGTGTTTTGATCTGACAAATCTTAAGTAAATTTGACGTGACGCCACGCAACAGCAGGCATCAGCCCTAGCTTCATTAATTCCTCTGTTTGCAAGGGAACGACAAGATGTTGAACTCCAGAGAAGAAGCTCTCATTGCAGAAAAGAAAGGTAAGTCTATATTATCTCGCGGCTGTAGAAAGAGAACGCAGAAAGAGCAGGAAGAAGGCATGAACTATAAAAAAGGAGGCACGGACAGTGTGAGAGAGGGAATTGCTGACCGGAAGACTTTGTGTATATGATCACTTCCATCCATCCATTTTCTATACCGCTTCTCCTCTTTAGGGTCGCGGGGGCATACTGGAGCCTATCCCAGCTGACTTCGGGCGACAGGCGGGGTACACCCTGGACTGGTCGCCAGCCAATTGCAGGGCACATATAGACAAACAACCATTCACACTCACATTCATACCTATGGACAATTTTAGAGTCACCAATTAACCTAACATGCATGTTTTTGGATGTGGGAGGAAACCGGAGTACCCGGAGAAAACCCATACAAATACGGGGAGAACATGCAAACTCACTCAGAAATGCCCAGGGTAGTATCGAACCCAGGTCTTCCCGATCTCCAGGCTGTTACTGTGTTGGCCAGCATGCTAACCACTAGACCACCGTGCGGCCTATATGATCACTTATTAACAGAAATTCACAAGGAAGACTCAAGAGGCTACAAAAACTACTTGAGAATTCCCCCCAACTTGCGCCAAGAGGTGGGGGAAAAGTTAACCCAGTCATGTGAAGCCATTACTCATTGGCACGCAAAATTGCATACCACTGCAACTGATTCAAACCAATTGAACATTCCGTATATCATTCGCCTCATTCAGGCTATTTCTTTTCAACCCTCACACATTCCATCTTTTCACAGAATTCCAAATATTCCAGGCCCAAATTTATGGAGAATATAAATGAATGGAAATGAACGGAGAATATAATTTTCAAGATCCACAATTTCCAACCCATTCAAACCATTGCAGCATCAAAACATTCAGCTCCCAATTTTAATTTCCCCATTCCTAAAGTTCCCACATTTCCCCATAACCCACATTTTCTGTACAACATTTCAGCTGTGCTTCCTCTATTATTAAGCATTCGCATGCGATTTCTTCAGAAATTGGCTTTTTGAGGTTTTATTTGTTAGTAGAGGACAGGTTTTCAATTTTTGTGTTCAAGGGATAGTTGAAACTGAATGACGAGGGTGTGTTGCTGAAGTTTCCTGTGCAGTGAAGTGCAGTGAATCATACCTAAATGGAAATGTTGGTCGTGTGTGTGCGTCTGTGTGTGTGTGTGTGTGTTTGGACACAACAACAGCTGAGTCAGTTATTTTTGTGAGGGAGTGCATTTACAAAAAAGGCAGAAAAACAAACTAAATTCTGAGAAAATACTGTAACTATGGGCAATAACGACATCAAAAAGTCCTGCATGACATATTAAATGTCATCAGAGTCTTCTCACACCGGGTTTAATCGACTGTTGCCAGGGAGAACGGAGCAAACACTCCTCTCTGACTAAAGCCGCTGATATCCGTCTTTCACCATCCCTCTTTCCATCCCATAATACAATAGAACCATTGCTTATCTGTTTTTTTCAAATGCTGACATCCAGCACCAGTCAATTAGACAATATATGAAAGCAAAATGACTGCGTGCACATTGTAAATTTGACCATATGTGTATCTCCATGCCAACCATACGCTTCTTGTTTGTTGCCGGAGCTGCAGCCTACGGAGAGCACACAGAAGTACAGTAAAATGTCTTTTTTGGGGGTGCAATTTGCACGAGTTAAAAATAAACTGCCGAATAACGCAATGACTCGAATATAAGACAACTCTGCTTCATTGAACACCATTATTTTGAAATTAGTTGTTAGCGATACCTGTTTGTTGGCATGTATAAATCATGAGATGCTGAATATAAGACGACCCGTCTTTTTTTGCTGAGAAACCTCCATATAGTCGGGTTTATGCAGTAATTCAGCCATTGATGTAGGACAGGGGGCGTGCAGACCTGCAGCCTGTTTTTAATGGGTCGGTGACACATTTTACAAATAAAATGAAATTTTAACATGACATTAAACAAAGCAAATAGAGTAGACGCCCCTACAACGTAAATAACCCATTCCGAGAACACTTACGTTATAGGGTTTTTACGTTATACGAAGCGTAAAATACATGTAAATAGCCTAATCCGTTCCAAGATCTTCCCAAACTCACCCCATTGGCCCTTCAAAATATTCAAAGTCCACCAAATATGGTGGGTAAATATAACAAAACGTTAGCATAAACATAGTAGTTTACGTTCATAGAACTTTCAGTGGAATTTACGTAAAAGGAGGTTTACGTTATGCGAGGTACTACTGTAGCTCATACTTCAGAATAATGTCATCTGCAAATCAAACTGGTCGACTCCCTGTGCGTCTTCCATTGGTTCTTTGATTATTTCATGCGTCCTGTCCTGGCGTTAATATTTTCTGGGCGGGTTTTGGGCGGTTGTGTCCAAATACGTACATTTTTGTGTACACTACTGTTTGGAACCTTTACGCTGTTTAGAGTGAGCTGGGGAGCACACCCGAGATTTATTTTGTCCAGCTGGGGCTTCTGCTAGGTGGCCGGTGCAGTAGTTTTCCTTGGACTTTGGTTTACTGTGTCCTATGCATTCTGTTGCATCTCTGTTTTCCTATTTCCTGGTATTATTCACCTTTCATGGTGCGTTTTATGTTGTGTTTGCCTTAGCTGCCTTTTTGTGTGTCGTGCCGCTCTGTGTCAGCTCATCTTTCAATAATGAAAGACTGTATTGAGCCAGTCTTCCATCGTGTCCCTGCATCCTGGGGTAATGCTACATGAAATCATAGGGAAACAGGGCAATGTTCTCAACAGTTCTTTTTACAGACCAGAGTTACGGTAGCTAGTTTTTTCGTACCTGACAGTTTCGACTGCCCGCTTGCAATCTTCCTCAGAGTGGTCACGTGATGTTCCTGTGACGTGTCATGTCAGCTGATTTATAAATCTGTATAAAACTGTCAGGTATGAAAAAACTAGCTTTTTGATACAATCACATATTGCTGCATTTACATTGCTGATCAGTCTGCACCAACATGTCTGTTGTTCCTTTTCAGGAAGCGAGACGACTGCGCCTTCATGGTGGCACGCAAGACGGGAGAGAGAGATCAGCTGTCGGATCTCGTCTGCTCCTTGCAGCTATGCATCCCGCTTTCACAATGAGTGATATCAGACGACGGGCCGCATGAGAGCGGCACGGAGCGGAGGCTGGAAGTCCGCATGCAATGATCCCTAAAATAAGCAACCTCAATACGCCACGGTGATTAATCGTGACGGCCACACACCATCTCCAAATAAAGCTGCAACAACTGAGCACACAATTCAGTTGTGAAGCCATTCAAGGAGGGCTGCTGTGAGTTATGGAAACCCCGCAGGCACCAAACAGAGGCCTGACTATTCCACAGAACCAACACGGTCATGTTATAATTCTTCCACTTCTTCCATAGCCGGGGGAGTTCCGTGGTTCTTTGTGATCTCAAGAGCGGGGAAGCCCTTCCGCATTCTCTGAGGTGGAAAATGTAACGTCTGCGCTCACAGCTCTGCGAGAACTGAGGTGGAACTTATGACCCAATGAGCTCCTTCACTCACGCTTTGATGCTGTCATTTATGCTGACAGACACACAGACGGTTTAGTCAGAAGCACCTACGACTCACCTCAGAGTTTCCACAGCTGGAAGTCTCGGAACAATTCCAGTCTTTTGTAACATTATGTAAGAGTTAAGATGTTTTTTTTAGACTAGTCGGCTAAATTCTCATCATAATGTGACATTCAGTTTACTGCCAACTATTAAATTAAGTTAAATATAAAAAAAAAATGTTAAAATGTCGCTTATTACGTCGCCAGACTATTATCAAAGCTTTAAAAAAAAGTGTTTCATTCTTTAGCGGGCTGCTACTTCCTGGTTCATGGAGGATGGAAGGATTCATGTCCTACTATTCACTTTGTTAGCGTGACTGCTGTGAAAAAATGTTGTTAAAACAGCAACGCTAGTGGTGGACCAAGTACTCACTCCCTCGTATAGCATCAGCACGTTTCCTGGCATCTGCCTGAATTTTGTCTTCAACAATCACAAATTATTTACTAAGAAAGACAGTAAAATGTAAAATATTATTTAAATATTGTTATAAATTTGATTATTATTAATTATATTTAAAAATGAATTATTTATTAAATGTAATAATTTGAAAATACTGTAATATAAATATATATTTTTTTAAATCCTGCATCCACATGCATTATTTACTAAAAAATATATTTAAAATATGAATAAATATTATTATTATTATTATTATTATTATTATTATTATTATTATTATTATTATTATTAAGCTAAAGAAATCCTGAAGCACCACACATTTTTACAGGCCCTTCCTTGGCCCATGCTCTGCTCCTCTACAAGTTTTACTAATAAATGCACTAACAAATGAAAACAGTCAGAGAAAAGGGACACCCAGTAATGGTAATGGTTTAGTACAGGGGTGGCCATTTAGAGCTGGCAGCTGTATTTTTATTGGCCCTCAGCCCAACATAAAAACTTAAACAGCAAAAATGGAGAAATAAGGAATAATTGTGCAAGAATAAGGACAAAATATTAAAAGAGTAAAGTCATAATATTAAGAGAAAAAAATTATAGGAAAAAATTGTATAATGAGAAACAACAAAATAAAGAAAAAGTCAGCATTTTTGGAAAATTAAGTTTGGAAAACCATAATAAAGTCTAAATATTATGAAAATAAAGTCATGATATTGCGAGAAAAAAATGTACAAGAAGAAAGCTGAACTATTTTGAAAAAAAAAGTGTGACGTAAGGAGAAAAAGTTCACACTAATAATACACTTTGTCTCTGATAACACAAAGCTGAGACGCAGGCATCGTGGGTTGATTTAGTACATCACATGTGTACACTTGCACAGTTCAATGAGTCCGAAAAGGAGTAGAAAGAAGCAGAGCTGATTTAATCCTACCCCTTCTCCATGCCTCAACAATTACTGAGAGTTTGTTCACCTCCTGTGTTTAACTTGTACCAGGTTATCAATTTTCTAATAGGGAAAGAAAAGGATCAAAAACTAGTAACATCAAAGGCATTTGTAGATAGCTTATTTAGCTGTACCACCAGGCTTCTGAAGGGACCGGCTGTGCTTGCTGACATGCTAAAGTGAAATATGGAGCCTGTCAGCCATCGTTCCACTGCCTCTAAAGTCTAAAGTGAGGCACGCTGAACTTGAAGACGGCAATATAGGGTGCGAGTGGTGTTGCAAGTAAGACGCCACATAGGACCTCCATGGGATTCTGGGTTAAAGGTCCGAGCCGGTGCAAGACGGACTGGAAGGGGGAAAACCTGAAACGAAGGGAGGGGAGCGGGTAGATGCCAGCGACATGAATCACAACGCCAACTTAGCATCGCTTGTCAGTTTGTTTATGAAGTCCACAGTTGTCTGCTCTGAATGGGGGGGGGCTTAGCTAAGTGCCACATAACGACTGCAGCAGTAACAAAGTGGAACTGATTGCTGCACGCCACCGGCGGGGTTGACAGCTAAAATGTAGCGCCGAGCGAGACTAGTTGGCCGCGATCCCCCGAGAGGTCGACGAGTTTGGCACAAAAAAGTGTCAAGTGAGACATGTCTCGAGAGTGGAGCACAGGGCGGCATCAGCTGCAACTGAACACACCCAGATTCCAGTCCGCACGCTCCGACACAAGACATCACGAACCGGATCCATCCGCACCATTAAAACCGATGCTATGACACGCAGAGTCAAATAGAGCACAGGCATCCTCATCAAAGTAACTTTATCAGGCAGGATGTACGGCGTTGTTGCCTCAAACACCATCCGGTAAGGTGACTGGACCATCGACACCATGCCCCTGCTGGCCATTTGAAAGAACGCAGCTTCACCTGGCATCAATCTTTGCTGCACTGTAATTAATTGTAATTGAATCCTTAAGCGAAAGTAGCTTGCCCCCTATTGGATTGGGGTATGAACAGCAAGCTGGGACATACTGTATATTTTACCTCGCCGCTCTTGCCAGCTCACATGACAGCGAGTGTAATTATAAAATCATCCTAAGGTATGTAGCTAATGTCAGTGCATAGAGACGGAGTTAATTTCGGATAAAAACACGACACCTGTAGTTAACGCTGCATTATCAAACTAGGCTGTAAGGTCCATCAGTGGTAAGCAAGGCTAATGACCACACACACTTTAAACAAGCCTGCATATATTCCATTGACATTCAGTGCCGCCGCAACCTCTGCATGCCTAACCCTTATCTCATCCTTAACCTGATTCTGAGTCTAAACTGGTCCCGCTGTAGCACATTAACGCGCACAAAGAGGAAAGTGGTAAAAGTCCACTGGGAGTCAGTGGAGAGTTGCAACCGTGCCAATATGTTGCCGGCCTATTGAATGAAAAACAACGAGGCCGTGGCAATAAATAGAACGCAGAGGGAGGGTGCAGAATACCGATGGGCAGCATGATAGCGCCTACCTCGTTGTACAGCTGCTCGGAAAACGTGACCCTGGTTCTAACAATGATAATGTCGATTCATAAAAATGCTTTTAGTCCGTTTGATCCATTCCTTAAATGACACAACACAGATAAAGATTCTAGCTAACTTTGCCGGACTTGCATGGAAACTAGTAAGTCTGTGCTCACAGGAATTTAGACGGATTTTGTGCAAAAAAAAAAAAAAAAAAACGAGCATGCGCTTTGTTGCAGGTAAGTACCTTTTTCAGACTTCTCATTGGCCAAAAGAAGCAGAGTCACGATATCATCTACTGTACAGCGTTGTAATGGCAGGCTACACAGACAGTCCCATTATAATGGGTTCATGAGCGAGCGCGTAAATTAAAAAAAGTAGCGCTAAATCATCAGTGGCAGTCCAAATGTGTCTGTGGCAGTCCGACAAAAGTACAGTTATGTGAAATCTTTACTGTGGAATCACTAACACAAGGGGGTGTCCAAATTGCGGCCAGGGCGCCATTCTACATTTCAATTAAAGAAAAAAAAAAGGGAAAAAAAGAGAAAAAGTTGAAATGTCAATAGAACAGGATATAACTGCACAAATTGTACAATGAAGTAGGTCTGTTTTCCTCGTCTCCCACCTCCAAACAAGCAGAAAGAGGGTTCACTCTGTGCATTTCTTTTAGCACCTTGGTGTGTTTGTTCCATAGAACAACGGCACGAGAATGGAGTGAGCCCTTTTGTCAGTCATACAGTCTCTTTGTCTCAGTGGGTGGAGGCGGGGCCTCTAGCATACATACACAGCGCAGAAGAGTGTAACATAGTAGGAATTCAATTAGTAGATTGCAATATATTGTCATATATTTTTAATATTTTTTCAGTGTGCTTTTCTTAAAGGTAATGGTAAAATCTTGTCTCGTTTCGTAGACACAAACGTCATGACACCCCTAGTAATAACCCCTAGTGAAACTTCAAGTGGGATAGCCGCACATGCACGTCTCTGTCCTGGTTACTCAGTACAACATGGCTAGTCGACACAATGTTGCTAGCCTTAATAAAAGAATAAATTCTACTGTGGAAAGTGAGATGATAATACATAAGTTTTGCTTTTTTTTTTACCTAAATTGGAAGACTCCTGACGGTACTACTGCCCTCGCAATTTTGTGCCCCCCAAAAAATTTTGGGGAAAAGAGTCACACAAACATCCAGAGGTGAGAACTTCTCCTTTGCCGAGATCCACTTCACAGATAAGACATATCAAGATGCTGATAAAGACAACATCACTATTGCACAGCTGTGTCTTAGGCTGGCCACAACAAAAGGCCAATACAATACAAAAATGTGTGTAGTAATTTAATAAAGTGCTTATTTTTTTATTTTATTTCCTGATGAATTCCCATAAGATCACCACAACCATGTAGACCAGGGGTGTCTTAAGTGCGGCCCGGTGGCCATGTGTGGTCTGCAGCTCCTTTTTTTTACGGCCCATGGAACATTCTACAAATATTAGTTGTGGTCCGCACCAGAACATTACGAAAGAGAACAAAAAAAAGCTTTCAAGAACAAACTGAAACGATATCACACTAATATAAACATGTTTTGCTTGATCGCTTCTAAAATATGCAGACTGTTTTTTTGTTTCGGTACATTTAACAGCTTAGCATATACACTAGATTGGATTTATTTTCTTAATAAACAACAAAGAAAATAGCCCCTGTGGAAATTTGACTGTATGCCCGCCTGATGCAGACGATCACACAGCATCAGAAACACCTGCTCGGCGTAATTTATTAAGCCCAAATATCTGCGCTTGCATGTCTGACAGATGCCAATAGTGTAATCCGCTCCTGCTGCAAAATTCCTATGCAGGGGACGTGAAAACCTTTCAGCATACCAAACCAGATCCTCTCACTCACTGACATGCACCAAAGTGAAATCTCTCTTAACCCCTTCGACTCTTGAGGCTTGCTAGAAAACGACATATCTAAAATAGATAGCATTTTTTTTCCCAAGACTTTGCTCGTTACTGTAAATGTGAAATGTGATCTATTCGAGTCAGCATTCGCCCTGGCGCATATTCACGGATTTCTTTTCTCTGCTTTAAGTTGTAAATGATTCCTTTCTTTAGAGTAACTTTAAGAAAAAATGCACTTTTTGGGAATTTTGATCTACAATCCTTACGTGAGACATGAACACGTATGTCTTTCTCTTTTCTGTGTGTTCTAAAGACATAAAAACAGATAAAAAGAGATAGCTAAGAATTCACAAGAATTCACTATAATGCCTTCTGGAAAAAACCTCCAAAAAACGCTCCAATTACATCATGTGACGTGCATATTAGCCAAGCTACAGCGACATTGTTGTTATTATTATTAACATTGTCATGCCGAAGAACTACTTTACTGGAGTAGTGACACCTCACCACACCACACTGGCTAGCTACTAGCTTCTCCAAACACTCGTTCATAGCGCGTCAGCGCCGCGCTCACCATGTGTCAGGCCACTACTGAAAGGTAACGCTACATATTTTAGCTGCGACCACTGCTGCTGTGCTTTTGTTTTTGAGTTTGGAAGAGTTAACACTAGGTGCAGCGTTCCTTTGTATGTTGCTATGTGAAATCAATGTGCCCAGGAAGGGAGTTTCGGTATTGCTTAAAAGGACCAAAGTACGGTAAGTGTTACACGTTTTCATGAATGTGCCTGTTACTACATGGTTACAGCAGGGAAATAAACCCATGAAACCTTGTTGGAGGGTTTTGGAGGTGTTTTAATCGTGGGCGGAATAGGTGTGTCTCATTATGAGCTGCCTCTTTTTAGTTGTTTTTATATATTTAGAACGCACAGAAAGGAGAAAGACATGTATCAGTCTTTGATATTTTGTAGAACCTGTTGGAAACTTGTCCTGTTGTTTTTTTCCGAAGCGCTCTGACCATTTTTGGTGAAGTTATATGCACAAATGCCGAAAATGGTCCCATTTCGCAATGTTAAAGAATCCTTGAAAACATTCCCGGATCCAGACGCTGATCCGGATCGCCCCCAAAATCTGATCAGGTTTTCCATATCCCATTTCCGAAAATTCCTGAAAATTTCATCCAAATCCATTCTCAGCTTTTCAAGTTATTTTCAACACAAACAAACAGATGAACGCCGGCAAAAACATAACCTTGCGCTGTGCTTGGTGGAAGTAAAAACTGTAGTTTTTCCTTTAAACAGAACGCAGTTTGATGGCGCTATCTGCACAGGAAATACGGCGCGGCAGCTCCAAATTCAGCAGAGGGCGCTGTCTCACAAGTCAATTCACTCAACATTTTCCTGCAAGAAGATGCTTTGCCAAAACGTGATGTTGTAAAACTGCACATTTACTGTATCCTGTATGTCTGTAATTGTTTTTGAATTTAAAATGTGGGAGGCATATTATAGCGTTTAGAGTACCAAAAAACTGCATTTTTAGGGTGCGTCCATTAGTCACGGTTTTTCGCAAATCACAATTCCAAATAGTGGGGATGTGCTGTAAATATCTTTACTACTGGATACGAATAAATGAAGCTTCTTGTATTGTTGGAAGGGCTAAGTGTTAGTCTTACTTTGTCGCATTCGTGTTTTGTTTTATGAAATGATTCACAACATATGCTGGTCTCGGACTGTTTGAGTGCGTGTAGCTTGAATTGTTTTCTGTTTCTCTAAATTTGGTTGAATTTAACCTTTAGCTGACGCTCTCCTGGTTACGTGGAGGTGTACACAGCAGTCATTCCCAACCTCTGCGCCGCGGAAATGATCAAATTTCACTTAATTGGTCCAAATGTGCTGATTTATTTACTGCAAGTAATGTATCTATGGATACCAGTGACCTATAGTGACAGGCAGAACGATGAAATGGTAGAAGATACATGATCAACCTGTGTATCCACCTGTTGCCATTCATACAGCACAATAAGTCATGGCACCTGAGATTTGAGGTTAAGGCTAAGAGCTGCAATTAGCAATTTGGTCAGTGGTGTGAGGAAAAACAAGCGCTGTTGCTGCAAGCTAAACCTCCAGCAGCCGGACGTGAGAACGTCTCCTGCTAAAAACAGAGCGGCGCAGGGTGGGTGTCAAGTTCACAACGGTAGCTCCATCGCTCCGCAGCTCGGCCGTCACCCTCTCTCGAACGTTAGCTCACAATGTGGCCTTTATTTTATGACTTTTGTTTCCAAAATAATTCCACTGCTGACAGGTACAAATAGCCTTCCCGTCGGCCGTGCAGGGAGACCTTTAGCACGCTAACTACTGTACATCTTCATCTTGTGCCGCAACAGCCTGCCAACTATGCTCAGAGGCGGGGTGGAGCGGTGGGTTCTATCTCCCATGCCAGCGTTTACGAGCCTAATATTTTTATTTACACCCATCATATTTATAGCGTTTCACTGCGTAATCATAATGGAAGTCCAGCGCAATGGGAGTGGCCGGAAGAAATCTTCACTCGACACCAAACAACATTCTAAAGAAACAGCTTGCTGTTTGCAGGATTGGAGATAAACAGGGATGTTCTCTAACATCACCAAATCGTATATCGAATACAAAGTTGTGTTTCTGTAGGGACAACCTGCAGGGACCAATAAACAACAACGATGTTTAAACCTGACATTACTGACCACCGACATGAGTTTGAGTTTCCCGTGTGATGCTGCTTCATTCGTGTTAAACTTCCCCAGTTCTGTGCCACCACAAGAAGTTTGCGCATGACAAGTTTTGCACTAAGCTGCAACGTCTTTTAACTGCCACACGGCTGACATTACTCCTGCTACTTGCTACTTTGTTATCACGCTAGCAAACACTGTTGCTGTGATCACATGAGCTCTATCCGGTCACTGCTGGACAGCCGCGGTGGGCCGGAGTCTGGAATCGACTGCTCGCATTGGAGTGGCAATTTCGGAGAGCCAGTATCGTACATTTGAGATGTAGGCCGATATTGTTTTTTTGTTATTTTTCCTTTATGACAGTGTGAGTCAGACTGTTAAATTGCTCCCATGCTCACTGTGGGCTCTATTCTGGCTACTGCTAAGGCGCAACTTCCTTTAAGCGAAGTGAATTGCCTCTGACCATCTCTTCTGCAACTCCCGAGCACCTGCATATTATTATTTTTAGATCTTTTTATCACTAGTAGCTTACCATAGCTTGAGCTTGTTACAGGTTCTGGTGGTGTTTGGTGAACAGTGGTTTCCAATGTATGGGAAATACTTCTTTAAAAAAAACAACTTAAATTTACTGTAAAATTGAGTTGAACATAAGTGAACAGTTGAATTATGACATCAATCTACATTAATCCACTCGGTTGGCAGTTGCTTGTTTAGTGTTATGCAACTCCTCCCTGCAAAAGACACTATAGTTAGCATGACTGGACCCCTATGCAAATGAATCAATTGGGCTTTTTTTAAATGTGCCCCATGATTCTGCCTCACAACAAGTGACCACGAGGGGAAAATAGTACACGATACTGTACTTACAGTATTTTTTTCTCGTCATTTTCTATATCGCTCGTGTGGAAGCCAGAGAATTGAGGAAGAGGCGGTGTAGCGCTCATCGCCTGTCAATGACAAGGCTGGCATTGTAGCCCCTTTCATATTACCTGTAAAAAGCCACAATTTTTCCGCCTTTTTCATGTGTTTCTGTGCTGTATAAACAACACTGCAACTGAATGGTAGAATAAAGGCCACAAGGCAATTTTTGGCCTTCAGGGTAGTATCCGAGCTGTAACAGAGGTCTCAGGACTCCCCCTGAGACCCTGCAAAATAGCCGCCACACCAGAGCCATATGGGTAGCGACAGCATTTTTCCGCCTGTGCCTTTTACACAGAACACAAGGAAGCAGGGTATTGCTGCTTTGGCCATTTTGGACTGCGGAAGCAGCAATACTTGCAAGACCTGGACATCTATGATCTAGTACACCTGGAAGATGAGGACTTTGAAGTTGCGCCTCTTGAGTAGCTCGCCCTCGTTGCTCTCCAGCTTCTTGATCTGGCCCGCCTGCTTCTCCAAGTTGCTCCGCACTGTCTTGACGTTGACGCTGACTTTGCGGACCTTGTCCAGCATCTTGCTGACGGTGGTGCCCGTCCCCAGGTGGCTCTTGGACAGCTTGGTCAGCTCGCCCTGGATGGTGGACACCGACTTCTCCATGGCCTCCTGCCGAGCCTCCAGCCCGTTCTGGGTCTGCTGGATCTGGTCCACCACACCGATGATCTTGTCGAGCAGGGACAGGACCATGACGCCGTTCACCTGGGCTTCGCTCTTCTCTCCAGAGCCGACGGCCAGCACCGGGTCCACTTCCTCGATGGGTTTACCGCCGTCCACCGCCGGCTCTGTGGCGGCACCCACGAGGGCGACCTCGTCATCATCATAGGAGACCTCTGCCAGAGCACCGTGCTCTTTCTGGACCGCTGTATCCGCCATGGTTGTCAGCTCCAAACACAAACCGCTTGCACTCCCTCTGCAGATAAAAATAAACTCCTTAAAAATGACCAACAGGAGCGCCTCGGATACCCTCTTGCTTCTCTAAACGTTTCTGGTCTTCTTCCTCGTACCCTCTCACACTAAACCCTCTGTGCCTCTGCTTTGGGATGCCAGCCAGCCAGCCAAGGGGAGTTGGGCCTCTCACAGCTCAGGCACTCAAATGCCTCCGCTCCATGTGAAACCACCGAGTCAGACTTTTCCCGACGAACCCCTCCTGGCTCCACCTTGCTGCCGGGACTCCACCCCATTCTGTCCTCCACACCCCTGGCACATGGGCAGCATATCAGCAAGTGACAAACGACGACATGATACACTGCTGTTTGAGTGAAGTCAGAGGCGGGATAGAACATTTTTTAGAAATGAAAAAACTGTTTAATTAAAGTAATAATAACAATATTTATATTTTTCCTTAATATAAAACTGAATTAGTAATATCCAATCTTTTAAATTACGATAATTGATTTTCACGTTACAGATCACAGAGGCCCTTAGGTCATTTCATGCTGCAGTTCTTAGCTGTTACCACTAGATGACAGTAAGCAAATTTGAAGCGCTGCCAAGGCCCATTGACAACTTTATTTGTATTTTGTATTGTATTTTGTATTTGTATTTGTATTGTACTTTATTTATCCCACAGCAGGGAAATTCACTTGTTACAGCAGCAAGCAAGATACGCAAGTAAAGAATACATAGTGACACATGGTTCAAGTGGTGCAGGTGTTGTAGAGCCTGAAAGCGGTCGGTGTGAAGGACCTGCGGAACCTCTCCTTCTTACACCATGGTTTAACAGTCTGCTGCTGAAGGAGCTGCTAAGGGAACCCACAGTGTCATGTAGCGGGTGAGAGGTGTTGTCCATGATGGATGTCAGCTTTAATCAACAAATCTCTCTCTCTCTCTCTATATATATATATACATGTATATATATGTATATATGTATATATATATATATATATATATATATATATATATATATATATATATATATATATATATATATATATATAAAACAAGGTTAAACGTATGCTATATTGTCTTCAAACCAAATTTAACAAAAAACAGACTTGTTGATTTTATTTCTGTCCTGTTTTTTCATGTGACACTCACCTTTTAGATCCAGAAGAGAGCCAACTCACTGTGTTTTAAAACGGCAATGTATTTAAAAATATTTCCACAGAAAGAAAAATTCGCAGCCATCCATACTCATTTTGTTACCTTTTTCCTATAATAAATACCGCTAAACGGTAGTGTTGATGTTAGCGTTTGGCATTACATTACAGTACAGCCAACACATCAGAACTAATGCAATGTTTACCAAAAGTCATTACTGCCCCCATGTGGTCTGTTTTTGTAACATACATCTTGAGACGGAGGCCATTGTGCGTTTCCGGTGTAACCTTTCAAAAATAAAACAACTATTAGGCTCGACTAGATGCTAATAATAAAATGTATATATTTAGAACGTGCTTACCAAAATTACAATAGAGCATAATATGCGTAAACTTGCTCAATTCCACGTGTCCAAAAAGGATTTGGGGAAAATAAAATCTTATTTAATCCTACACTTTCTAATCGGTCGTTTGTTCAAATAAGAACCCGTCTTGAGCGTTCACAATTCAACCAAAAAAAAGAAAGACTATCACATGATGAATAATTTAGTATAAGATGGTAAAAATCGTTTCCATTCGTCAACGACATTTGGTTTTATGTTTTTGTGACGTCAGCTGGTGGCATGAAGGAAAGATGGGGGTGGTCACGTGACCGACAATCCCACTTCCGCTTTGAGGGCTCTCGCTAACAAATGGACTCTTCACTCTTCTCTTCGCTGCCACTAAAAAGTCGACCATAACAAACACGAAGAAAGACTGTAAGACAGCCAGAAATCTCTATCTAATCGGTAAGTACACCGATTTAAAAAGAAATATAAACACAGGATGATTATTATAACAGTAAGTAAGACAGTCGATGATGCGAAAGTTAAATATTGATCAACAGGTGCGCGGCGTTAGCCGTACTGTGACTGTATATTTCCTGTTATACTAGCACAACAAAGCTAATTACGGTAATCTGGTGAGCACAGCATTTGTTACTAAGTGCCTAATGTCGTCGTTCGGATGTCGAAATGTTTTCAAATAATGCTCAAAGTTTGCATAAACTGTTTAACATGTACATTACAGCTAGCCAGGGAGCTCTACTGGCTCCGTTGTGAGCATTTTATCCCCATTATAGTCGTTTATTAGCATATTAGCTGTGCATTATGCGTCATTTCCTGTTTTGGACTGGTGAAGCTGTCAAAGAGCCAACCGGACAGGTGGAGGTGTTATAAAACATTTAAACTGCGTTTAGTAACAGAATAGTGTTTTTATAGTGAAGTTGCATGCATAAATAAGGGAGTAGTGAGGCTTAATGAGCTACAGGTCACATGCTCCCCTCATAATCCACAGATAAGCCCTGTGTGGTCCTTTTTTCCCTCCTCCTTCAAGGTGGTAATGGCGCCTCTTTGGACTGAGAAATGCATTGTTTTTCCTTGCCTGACATCCCAGAAATGGCACAAATTAGTTTCTGCCATTGCTTTGTTCAATCTTTATTTGCATTGTGCTATTAGTCTATGCTAGCGTAACCGCATTCCTGCACCGATCATGGGATCAGCGTGAAGGCAACAGGATTTTCTTTCCTCTGGCCGTCACATGTCAACCTCTCACGCTGGTGCCAAACTGCACACATAGCTGATATTAGTCTGCATCATTAGCGAGCATCACACCACAGTGCTACACAAGAGAGCTTCTCCACTATAAATGTCATCAAATAAGGCGGTTTATGTGATTTGTTGCAGGTGCCGGGGCACTCTCGACCACCCGCCATCATGGGGGAACTCTTCAGAAGCGAGGAGATGACGCTGGCTCAGCTCTTCCTGCAGTCGGAAGCGGCCTACTGTTGCGTCAGTGAACTGGGAGAGATTGGAATGGTGCAGTTTCGTGATGTGAGTCTCCAACCGTCATCTCCATCACGTGCTCACAGCTGGCACCTCATTCCTCCCATGAACGGCCATTCCCCGGTCATCCCTGAGGGAAGCTTTGTGCTAGAGAGCTAAAGTGGAGTTTGTCTCGTCTGTGCAGTCATGTTGTATCCTCACATCCCCTACTCGCTGAAAGAAAGACTGTATTTTCTGGAATAGTATCAGAGCACATGATGAATTTTTCATGGGGCACAGTCATAATTGACACTATAAGCTTGTTCATGTCACCTCTTTAACGACCTTTGTATTGCTTTGCTTTATTTTCTCGCAGTTAAACCCTGATGTCAACGTCTTCCAGCGCAAGTTTGTCAACGAAGTGCGGCGATGTGAGGAAATGGATCGCAAACTGAGTACGTCGATGATTAGTTGCAAGGAATCTCTTATTTCTCAGATTATTATACTATGATTTCAGGTTTTAACATTTATATGAACATAAGGACACACTCAAAAGCACTGAAAAAATATACACTGGATTAGAAAAAAAAGTTGGAATGTTCCAAGAATAATGACATAATATTAATTGTGCATAAATACCCAAATTTTACTCAAATTAAGTTGTAATTTTTTTTTAATTTGAGAATAAATTTGTAATATAATTTATAATGGAATGTAATATTTCAAGAAGTCAGTCATTTTTGGAGGCCAATGCTGTGATGAAATCATGAAAATAAGTTAGTAATTTTAGGAGAATTAAGTTTGTTTTACAAGAATAAAGTAGGATAATACAAGAAAAAAGTAAGCAGCAAGACTGAATTCAAAGTCATAATTTTACTGGAATTAAGACACAAGAGTAAAGTTAATTTATTTAATATATAATTGTATATTTTATAAATAATTTATACATTTTATATAATATCAAATTTATATACAAGTTAATTTATATAACTAATAATAGTTTGTTTTTTTTTCCTCTCTAGTATTTTTTCATATGTTGTAAATTGAATTGTGATAGCTTGCTTTCTGATGAGGGCTTTTTATTGTGTTGCTGGTGCTTTCTGATCGTCAGGGTTTGTGGAGAAGGAGATCAAGAAGGCCAACACTCCAATAGTCGACACAGGAGAGAACCCAGAAGTGCCCTTCCCGAGAGACATGATCGACCTGGAGGTGCCTTCTCACCGTTGCCTGCCAGTAAAGATTCCCCAGTCGTGCTGTTGCTTACTTCCTTCTCTCCTCACCTGCAGGCCACCTTTGAGAAGCTGGAGAACGAGCTGAAGGAAATAAACACCAACCAAGAAGCCCTGAAGAAGAACTTCCTGGAGCTGACCGAGCTCAAGCACATTCTGCGGCGCACTCAGCAGTTTTTCGATGAGGTTAGTCCGACTTACAAGACAGAAACAAAACAACGTGCAGGCTGAGACACTGTAGCAATGTGTACTTCCAGCACAATGTCTCTTTTTTTTTTTTTTCTCCCTCACATCAGTGCCGCTCCACTGCCTTCACAAACGTGTGAAATGTGAAGCTGTCTTTAACGAGGTTTAATGAGTTGTTATGTGCCGTGATGGAGGTTAATCGTTGAGCCAGACATCTCAGAGTTTAGCTATTGACTTTTTTTTTCTTTTTTTTAAACCGTTAATGGACTCTCCTGCAGATGGAGGACCCCACTCTACTGGAGGAGTCATCCACCCTGCTGGACCCCAACGAGGCTAATCGAGGGGCTCCGCTTCGGCTTGGGTGAGTCTTTTTGGTACTTTGCAAAAATGGTCAGTGTTTAAGGTCTTCGATTCAAAGTGTGTCTCTGTTACAGATTTGTGGCGGGGGTCATCGGCAGGGAACGCATTCCCACGTTTGAAAGGATGCTGTGGAGAGTTTGCAGAGGGAACGTGTTCCTGAGGCAGGCCGACATCGGAGATCCCCTGGAGGACCCCCATTCGGTCAGCCTGCAGCTTTACGGTTGGCGCAATGCATGTCTTCTTACCGTGTTCAATGTGTCTACAGAGCGATCAGGTCCACAAGTCGGTCTTCATCATCTTCTTCCAGGGAGACCAGCTGAAGAATAGAGTGAAGAAGATCTGCGAGGGGTGAGGGAACAAAGCTGAACTTGTATTTTGTGTTATTTAATTTTCTTATACCTCCTTCTTTTGTGTCTTCAGCTTCCGAGCAACCTTGTACCCGTGTCCCGAAACCCCCCAGGAGAGGAAAGAGATGCTGGCGGGGGTGAACGCTCGCATCGATGACCTGCAAATGGTAAATCATCTCAAAAGGGACCCCACCAGTTCAAGCCCACAAGACACATTTTTGGCACCACTCTCTGGGGTTGGGCCTGTAGGTGCTGAACCAGACGGAGGACCACAGGCAGAGGGTCCTGCAGGCGGCGGCCAAGGCGGTGCGCGTGTGGTTCATCAAGGTGAGGAAGATGAAGGCCATCTACCACACCCTCAACCTCTGTAACATCGACGTCACCCAGAAGTGTCTCATCGCCGAGGTGTGGTGCCCCGTCTCCGACCTGGACTCCATTCAGTTCGCTCTACGCAGGGGAACGGTGAGAGACACCTATGATGCTTGTGCATTTCTTTTGACAATGTGCCATGGAAGAGTGCCTCCAGGCTCTGCCTTCTCAGCACTATCACCAGTCAATGGCTCCCGCTAGTCAAAGGCTTCACACATGTGGAGGTGCCCGGCATGTCTGGATCTTCTCTCCCGTGACGTCATGTACTCCAAATCATTATTAAAGTAAAAAACAAAAAAAACCTTATTATATAAAATTTGTTTTCAGTTTTTTCAGCATTAAGTCTCTCCGCTTGCAATTAACAGCCCGTCCTCTTTGTGGTTTTGTTAAATAAACGCCCTGGCTATAATTAGAGCATTTAGGGTAAATGAGATGTGCTCTCCTGTCCTAAACCTCCTTTATATGCCTACAGGAGAAAAGTGGCTCCACAGTGCCTTCCATCCTGAACAGGATGCAGACCAAACAGACCCCGCCCACCTACAACAAGACAAACAAGTTCACCTCGGGCTTTCAAAACATTGTGGACGCCTACGGAATCGGCAGCTACCGCGAGATCAACCCAGGTATGAATTGTTTTCACTTTTCTCTCCGTGTTGCGCCCCGTCACCCATCATGACATGTCTCCTCTTCCACGCCGCCTCCCCCACCCCTCCCAGCGCCATACACCATCATCACCTTCCCCTTCCTCTTTGCCGTCATGTTCGGCGACCTGGGCCACGGCGTGCTCATGACCTGCGCCGCTCTCTATCTGGTATTGCGGGAGAGCCGCCTGATCGCTCAGAAGAACGACAACGAGGTATCAGCAGTCACCTCATTACCCGTCCCGTCTCGTTGGTTCCTCCCATCATGCGACACGCCCACTGTGCTCGTAGATTTAACATGATGAAGTGTGTCGTTGCAGATGTTCAGCATGGTGTTTGCCGGGCGCTACATCATCCTGCTGATGGGAATCTTCTCCATCTACACGGGCATCATCTACAACGACTGCTTCTCCAAGTCCTTCAATGTCTTTGGCTCAGGCTGGAGCGTCCGGCCCATGTTTGACGCCCGAGTGGGAGGGAACTGGACGTAAGCGCGGCTGCCGAGCTTCTGTAACAAACAAACATTGTTAGCCTCAAGATGATCTCTTATACTTTTTGTATTTAAGGGTGGAGTTGCTTGAAAGCACCTCAGTTTTGCAGTTGGACCCGGTGATAGATGGCGTGTTCAGAGGACCCTACCCCATTGGCATTGACCCGGTACGTGCCGTTCTGTGTGTCTGTAGCTTTCGTGCTAACGAGCTTTGTTTGTCCGTGCCTGTCTCTGCACTTTATCCACTTTTTACATTTATTTGTCCAATGTAATATAGATGTCAGCCAGTATATCACATACAATAATGAAACATTAAGGAGTGGTACAGGTGGACACAAACGTTAGCGGCACTACCATAGCTATGTGATGCTACAGTGCTAACATTACACTCACATTTTAACAGCAATATCATGCTTGAAAAAACAGTATAATCAACTTACAGGTCACATGTCTGTTACTAACGGACGATTGTTTGTTTTTAAGATGTGCAGCTAAGCCTTTTATTTAATTTTTTTATGAAGTGATGGGAGTATTCACAGGGCGGGCGGATTCAGATAGGGGCGGGTCAGTGGCAGGTATGTCCACGAGGAAGGAGGTTTTTGCTTCATCATGTCATGAAACGTCTTCAAAAGTGGAGCAAACAAGTAAGGGAATGATAGATTTT
The DNA here is from genome assembly GCF_027744805.1 of Dunckerocampus dactyliophorus. Taxonomy (NCBI): domain Eukaryota; kingdom Metazoa; phylum Chordata; class Actinopteri; order Syngnathiformes; family Syngnathidae; genus Dunckerocampus; species Dunckerocampus dactyliophorus. The sequence continues at coordinate 5,871,232 of NC_072836.1, read as the reverse complement.
TCTCACGTTTGGTGCTCATAGTAAGGCAGGGGCAGGGGTGTCTAAACTTTTTTCAGCAAGGGCCACATACTGAAAAATGAAAGGACGCAAGGTCCACTTGGACTTTGTAAGCCAACACATGTAAATATGCTAAGAAGTTAGATATATTTCAAGAAAAATGTCAACTTTCTGAAAAAGCGCGTTATTAGTATGCAATTTGGTCTTTGCTCTTTTTTTCCGCATTTTTGCAGTTTTTAAAAATTTTCCAAGTATTTAAACTTTCTTCTTGAACAATCTTTGGAATTTTTTGCTCGGAACATTACGACTTTATTCACATGATATTTTGACTTTAAATTCATAATGTTAAAACCTTTCCCCAACCTAATTTTCAAAAACTACAACCTTATTTGGTTTTGCATAATATTACAATAATATTTTCTTTTAATATTTCAACTCTATGCTACTAAAATGACATTTTTTTACTCATAATACAACAGGTTTATTCTCGTGAAATTGGCACTTTTTTTTTCTCGTTAGAAAATTTTTTCTCTTAATATTTTGCCTTTTTTCTCATAAAATTGTTTTTTTTAAGTTTTTTTTAATGTATTTTCCAACTATTTTTGTCTTATAATTTTTTTGTAATGATGACTTTATTTCTAATAATATTTTGAGTCTCATAACAACTTTTTCTGCAAAATAATTTTCCACAAATTACACCTTTTATTTGTTGTTTTGTCATTTATAATATTGTGAAAATAACTAATAATATTTCAACTTTCTGCTACTAAAATGTTATTTTTCCTCATAATATTACGACGTTATTCTTGTTATTGTCAACATTGTTTTCATAGTGTTTTGACTTTATTCTTGTAAAATTACTGGTGATTTTTCAATTTTTGCTGCTGTTGTGTTTATTTTTTTAGTTTTCTTATTGAACACTATGAATGTGCTTCCAGCCAATTAATAAAAGAGCCGTCGGCTGCAAATGGCCCCCGGGCCACACTTTGGACACATATTGCTGTTAGAACATAGCAAAATAGGGGACCTTTAAGATTTAAGGGTTAACTAAGGGCTCTAGTGCAACCTCTGATTGATAAGGAGGTGTACATGAAGGCTTGTATTCATAAAGTGTAGCTGTAAATGTCTACACTAAACACATACTGTCCTTGCCCGTCAGATCTGGAATATCGCAAAAAACAAGCTGACATTCCTCAACTCCTTCAAAATGAAGATGTCCGTCATCCTGGGAGTCATCCACATGCTCTTTGGAGTCACCCTCAGCCTCTTCAACCACCTGTGAGCATTCCTCCCATCTCTTAGTGTCTCCTCTTTTCTCATTCGTCTGGTCTTTGCCGGACTGCCGACTGACTCTGACTATCTCTCTGCTCAGGTACTTCAAGAAGCCCCTGAACATCTACTTGGGCTTCATCCCCGAGATCATCTTCATGGCCAGCCTCTTCGGCTACCTGGTGCTGCTCGTCTTCTACAAATGGCTGTCATATGATGCCCGGACGTCCCGCGATGCTCCGAGTCTTCTCATTGCCTTCATCAACATGTTCCTCTTCAACTACAACGACCCCAGTGTCAAACCTCTTTATGCTGGACAGGTGGGTTCAAATAATCAGACTTTTTGTACCCAGAAAGGAACTAATTCTATTTGACTTGTGTACGAATCTGCAGCAAGCCCTGCAGTCCCTCCTGGTGATCATCGCCTTGGCGTGCGTTCCTTGCATGTTAATAGTGAAAACTCTGGTCCTGCGGCGACAGTACCTGTGGCGCAAGAACCTTGTAAGCTGCACTTAGACCTGCACATTCTTCATTCTTCACCTTTCCCAAACGCTGCGTGTTGCACGACAGGGCACGCAGAACTTCGGGGGCATCAGGGTGGGCAACGGTCCCACAGAGGACGAGGCAGAAATTATCCAGCACGACCAGCTGTCGCAACACTCCGAAGAGGAACCCGAGGTGAGACGAGCACGTCGCTGTGCTGTCATTGGACCAGGGTTTTAATCATTTATTTGGAAACATTCCACTGCGGCTTTGAGGCCAACAAAAACATCCATTATGTATGAAAGTTCTGATGTTACCCTCGCCTACATTATACACTTCATACATTGGAACCTCTAAGGCTCAGCACAATCTGGTTCTTTTCCTCCAGAGCAAATAAAGGCGATAGAGTCAAACTGTGACCATTATAAAAACATGATTAACTCCACAGGCAATGTTTTAAGTCACATTTAACATTATTAACAGTGATACAAGTTTAAACACAAGTTAAGCACAAAACCTCCAAAGCCAAAAAATATTTGCCAATAAAAAGTTCAGAAATACTAAAGTAATATTATTTTGAAAAATACTAATAAGGCTGATATATACACATAAAACCACACACAACATGGTCAACATCACATTTGTCCTTTGCCATTACTGGTCCGCTTCTGTTGTGGCAGCCCAATAAAAAGAAAGACAAAGAAAAAAAATTCTCAGGGCGCGACTTCAGAGGCGGATTTTCCCCCAAATTGGGGTTGACCTTCTGAACGGCACAACGTTCCACTTTAGAGGCTCCACTGTAGAAGACACCCATGACAGTTTGACTTTTTGTTCTTCCCCACAGTCTTTTTCAGTGTGTAATCCCGTTTCTTCCATGATTTTCCTGTGTGTTGACGTTCGTGTGTGTGTGTGTGTGTGTGTGTGTGTTGTCAATAATCAAGCGTTGCCTTCTGTCGTCTGCTTTCAAGGCCCATGAGGAGGAAGAGGTAGGACTTGAAACGCTACCACCTCTCCTTAGTTGTAGCCGTGCATGTGTTGCTGCCCCCTTTGTGTTGTCGCTCCAGCGGTGTGTAGACAGTCGTGTTGGGTGTGTGTCCCTGCGCGCGTGTGTGTAGGATGATGCACGGCAGCGCTTCAAGCTTTCGGGTTCCAATCATTTCAGGTGTTAAATTTAATGGCTGGTATCGGATTTACAAATGGCTTTATGGACCTCAAGGGGGCGCCAGTAGTAGTACTATAGTAGTAGTAGTAGTAGTAGTAGTAAGTGGCTGTTTTTGACTGACATACATGTGTCTTGTCTATCAGTTTAACTTTGCAGATGTTGCAGTGCACCAGGCCATTCACACCATCGAATACTGCCTGGGCTGCATTTCCAATACAGCCTCCTATCTTAGGCTTTGGGCCCTCAGTCTGGCTCATGCACGTGAGTCCTACACACTCAAAAGGAATTATTTCACATTTTTGGCCACGAGGAGCAAATATTGCTTTTTATGTGTCGCGTTGCAAAATGTAAGGGTCAATTGTGCTTTCATCCACTAAATACATGAGAAAATTCATAACAAGTCCAGTGAGATACAATGTGGTCACATACCCCCGTGCCATCCTTGACTTCAAATCTTCCAATTTGAATGGAATACCAGTAAAACAAACACGCGCCGCTTGTGATGGTGTCTCGTTTGTTTGTTTGCCACACGTGCAGAACTGTCCGAGGTGCTATGGTCCATGGTGATGCACATCGGCCTCTCCACACGCAGCCTGGGCGGCTTCTTCCTGCTGGCCGTCGTCTTTTACTTCTTCGCCATTCTCACAGTGGCCATTCTGCTCATCATGGAAGGCCTGTCCGCTTTCCTGCACGCGCTCAGGCTGCACTGGTAAGCCGAATTTGCATCTGTCGGTTTTGTCTCCACCTGTTGGTCATTCTTTGTTTTCAAATTTGGTGTCGGATTTTAAGCAGATTTTATTGGAACTTTTCCAAGATGAGAGAGCACCACTTTGCACCCCCACCCTCCATAGTTATTCCTGGCTGCTCTGCTGAAAGGTCAACTCGCTAATTAGCGTCACCATTTTTAAAAATACAGCAAGATCAGTTGCCAGAGAGGAAGTAGGGCTTCAGATTCCCGGGTGCTGCTGGTCCAAGGGCAGCGTCTGGCTTGTAGTCGTGAACTAGTACATGTACAGCCTGGGTGGGGAGTCCAAGTGGAATGGAGGGGGAAAGTTCTACAAGTGCCCCTCTCCTTTAAGACTTCATGTGGTTCTTTCCTTCTTGTATCTGCAGGGTGGAGTTTCAGAACAAGTTTTACTCAGGTCAGGGCTTCAAGTTCCTCCCCTTCACCTTTGAAAGCATCCTGGATGGAAAGTTTGAGGACTGAGATCACATCTCCTGTGTGTCCAACCTGTTTTTGTTTTAAGTGTCTCGTCTTTCCAGAATCTAAATCCTGATCACATAGATCAGGATTCAAGTAGCATCGTCCGCTGTGTGTGTGTGTGTGTGTGTGTGTGTGTGTGTGTGTCGGTGTGGTCTTTGTGAGTTTGAATATTATTTATGCAAACAGTTCCACACAGTGAATTATTAACATAAACATTCAGTCACCCTCATCGTTCATGAAGGTCCAAAAGGGAAAACGTTCATCAGGACATGACTGCATGTCCATCTCTTTGCAAACCGTGTTAAACTAGATAAATATGATTAAGAATGAAATCCGAAATTCAGAAGCTCGACACGATCAGATGCATCTTACATTCTGCTTGTGTTGTTTAAATGTCTGTTTGACTGATCATCTGTCGCCAATAAAAGTGGGAAGAGCTGGTATGGACTTTTTCCTTTTTTGCTTATGTACCTTTTCTTGTAGTAGGATTCTCCGCCCTCTCATTTAATTTAATTATACAAATGTACGCATGCATCGTGGATGAGTTACTGCCCAAGTGGAGGAGTTTAAGTACCTCGGGGTTCTCTTTTGCATTGTTTTCAAAAATGGGTTGCTGAGATTTATTATTATATTATGAAATATTTCCGTATTTAGTAAATATACGTATACGCATATTTCGTATTTAGTAAATCACCGTTATTTTTGTTAAGTTTTGTTGTTACGTTAAAGCACCTTTTGGTGTCGCTGTTGTCCAACGAGAAGGCCTTCCGTTCGCCTGTGCGCGTGTGTGCAACAAGTAGCAACAGTAGCCAAGGTTGTCAGTGTGATTAATTAAAAAGTTAGGTTGCTAAAAAAAAATGAAATTGGCAAAGAATGTAGATTGTTTTTTTCTTTTTACACATCATCCCCTCAGTGCAGCCTCCTTGAGCCAATTATTTTCTCTCCAGGTTCCAAACAGAAGGATCCACTTTGTCGCTCCTGGCAAAAACATTTTCATAATGTGCGTGTGTTTTTTTTCTTGTTTTTATTTGGCACGTTGCAGTTTCTAAAAATGAGCAACATTTGGGAGGTGAGAGTTGAATGTAAAAGGTCTTCCAAACAGTAGTTTGTCATCCTGCTGACACCTTGTGAGGCCAAGGCAGTAAAAGTCCATCATGTCCTTTTACTGGGGACGGAGGGGGTCTTTCCTGTTAGCCTCTGGTAATAATAAAGCTCTTTATTTATATTACCACCCTTTTTTTCTTAGAACTTCATTTAATGTGATTTTTCCCAGAGACCTGTCACGCACATCATGGAGGGAATATGAGGTCAACTTGCATAAGCAACCCCACAATGGCCGCCGTGTTTACACATCCCAAAGATGATTATTGTGCTGTCTTATCTCCAGCAAATACTAAAGTGCACTTTAAGTCAAAACGTCTGTAAGGAATGTTGGCTTACATCTCAAGTTTAGAGGATCCTGTCAATATGGCAAAAAAATCTCCAATTTTAATTCTAAAAATACTCAAAACGTATCAACAAATATCAGTGAGGTCGTAGGACATTTTTACAGTCTCAAACCACTCCTCGGAAAATGTGCAAATACCAATACCAATTTAAATTGTTCAATGTCATATAAATAAATCAAATAAATAAAATTCTCATATCTGAAAAGTCTCCACCGAGTTTCAAGATAATCATGAGCAACACTAGCAACTCTGCCTCAAAATTATCTCACAAAATCACAAAATATTCCAAACTCCAAAAGAATCTCCATCAAGTCTCAAGACAACCCCCTAAAAAAAATGACAATAATGTTCTCTTTGCTGAAATCTAAGAATAATCTCCACATTTCCCAGAAATCTCTGTTAAATCTCCAAAACATCTTCGCCAAATATAAAGATTATCTTTGCACAATATTAAAATGGAATCTAAATCTCAAACTTTAGTGACGATTTATTTGCTTGTTTGCTGCACGTCCTCTCATGGTTTCACTTTGTCTTTCTAAGAAACGTCGCTCCATGTTGTTCTACTGTATGGTTGATATTTGGACCTCTGTCTCATGCTGCCGGAGCATGCATGCTTTCGGTTTCACGTGCACAGACGCCACCCTTTGCTGACTGTTTCTACGTCGGGCTGCAAAACACAAGAAGGTGCAGCTTTCCTCCATTTGACCTTCGGCTCCAGTTGCCCCGCTCCTTTTCCAGTTGTCGCTCCTAATCTGTAGCGTATTTCTCAGAAGTGCTCCATCTTGCACCTTACATAATGTGGACATTCCTTCGCACTTATGTTCCCAATTATTGCCGGAGAATCAAAACCATTTACCGTGTACTCATCAAAGGTTATGGAGAACTTCCTCTGACCTGTGCTTCCCCCTCCGTATACGGTCATGCTCTGTGATCATATGGCTAATCAAGTCATCTTCCCTTCATCCCTTTGGAATGTGGCCCGTGATGCTCTGACCTCTCCGCTCGCTCGCTTTCTGCTGCTACATTCCAGTGCTGACCTCAAGCTTTTGGTGCAAACATGAGACCATACACATACACACACACACCTACACACACACACACACAGCACCTATAGTCCGAGTAAAGTAGAGGAATGCAACACAACCAATGTAATAGTAACAAATGTAATAGTGCTAAGGAGCAACCTACTCAGCCAGCTTTAATAGCACTGATGTGGTCATAAATGCCATTTTCAAGGAATTTAAAGCTGCTGGATGCTGCCCACTCATGATACTTCAAATGCAGCTAAAATCTTATGGCGTTAATTAAAAAAACAACTACATCAGGAGGTTGCCTACAGCCACGGATGTTAATGTTTTGTGACCCAGCGCTAATTACAGACCCCAGCAGTTATTATTTATTACAGAAATCTGTGGTTAATTGAATCGAGGCGTTAATTAGAGCATTTGCGGTATACGTATTGTATTTCTGGCAGCGTGGGGGACAAGAGAGAAAGCCTTTTGGCTCAAGGCTGGTGTGGGGCGAGAGAGGGGATGCCTTTGGTTAGGCTCGGTTATTTATTCTGTCCCTGGAAACCAGCAACAAAAGCATTCTCAACAAAGGACGAGCTGATGCTGCCGCTGCCGCCGCCACCGCCGCAGCCTGTTTTCCGTTTGCGGCAGCCATTTCCTCCCTTGGCGTAGCAAACAAAAACACGCACAATAGGTGACACATTTAGCTGTGGGAGAACTTGTGAAGTTGTGTAAGGAGGCCAGCAGGGTCAGGGTGTTCTCAGCATATTTACTGTACTGCTGGATGAAGACGTGAAGAGCTCATGCATGCATCCAGTATCTCACAAAAGTGAGTACGGCAAGCATTTTATAAACTTGGATGTGCTTTAGAGTAGTCAATGTACAGCTTGTAGAGCAGTATAGAGTGACTATCCACCGAAAATTTGAAAAACATTGAGGGGGAAGGTGAATTTCAACATTCTTGGTTACTCTGTGTGAAAAAGGCCCATTCAGTTGTTTATTTTGCCAAATAAATAACACAAACAAGTTCTTGAAAAATGTATAAAATGACAGTGGTCTAATATAGTACATTAGTTAAGCACTGCATCGCTCAGACTTTAGTACACATGACGTAGGATAAGCAAAATGGTAAAACAGAGTAAATAAAAATATGTTTTTTAGTCAAAAATACTTATTTTTGATCATGATTTAAGAGATTTACTTGGTTTTTGCAGTACGGTAATCGCTTGTTTATTGCACTTAAATGGTTCCAGACCCGACCATAATAAGTGACTTTCCGCCAAGCAGGATTTGTAAAAGGAATATTTTCATAGTTAGAGCATAGAAAATCTTTTTCCGACCTTCTAAATTAGTTTTTTAACATTATTAGAGCCCTCTACGCATGAAATAACATCCCTGTAGTCACCTTTACACTCGTATTACTCAACATAGTCGACATAATAACAGAAGATAAGCCATTTAAGACATAAATAAGACTCGTGCTCATGCGTGTTGCTGTAAATGTGTTCCGGTGCTAGGTGAGCTGAGGGAGGACAGGAAGTGAGGATCAGAGTTGAGTCCTAGTTTGGTGTAACAGGCGCAACAGTAGCCTGTGATTTTATTAGGGATTATTGTGCCTGTGGTGAGATAATTCAAACCTGCAATAAAAGACTTGCCGCGATCAAGTGATTCACCGAATAGTACAGTAACATTACTGACACCTAGTGACCAGTGTAGAATACTACATATCATCACAACGTCTTTGAATGCGTCTTCTGAATGCCTTATATTTGTATTTTTGTCCATGTAGCCATTTTTATGCTTGAAAATGATTAATTTCGGCAAAAACACTTAAAATTTGCCCAAATATGCATTGTTTTTACAAATAACAGGCCGTATTCAACCACAAAACAGCATGATTTTTAATGATCACAGTTTAAAAATCTTTAAAAGAACTGTGAAGCAGCAAGAGATTACCGTATCTCAGATACGAGTACATATGACGCAAATTGGTAAAACATTGTAAGAAAAATATGATTTTTAGTCAGAAATACTTATTTTTGACCATGATGTTGGATTTTTAATCAGTTTTTGTAGTATAAAATTAATTACTGGACTCCAAGGTAACAGTTTGTAGCAAAGTACCAAAGTCAAGAATAGAAAGACACCTCGACTGTTAGCTTGCCTGTTCTAAGTCAGCCTGAACGGTCCAGTTGTGATCGAATCAATGTCCTTGACGTTTCACAGGACCCAAAAATGTACAGGTGCATTCCCAAGTCAGGCGTCAGTGGTGTAAAAGCAGAGCCTTCAAAGACCCTTGTGGCCTTGTAAAAACATATCCTTTCTACTCATGTGTTTGTGTTGTGAGTTTAGATCATCAGATAAACTCCGACCCGGAAATTCCTGAAAGGCCTACCAAGGCCTGGAAGAGACATCATGCACTGTTTACGTGTCCTTGTACAATGTTTTCAAGTCAGCCAGCCATCTTCCGCAAAGGTATTTACTGTATGCACAATATGTATGAATGAACTCGCTGCACTGTTCTAGTTTACTGTATGTGCGCCTCTCTGCAGGCTTTCTAAATTGGTAGGCTGCAAACAATGACCGGGGGGGTCGCACGGGTCGTGACAAAGTATGTTATCTGCAGTTTTAGGTGAAGAGGCGCTTCCGTTGTGCATTCTGTCCGTGTTAACAATTTTAACCCCGACGTGCCCCAACGGGACCCCGCGCTGGCTTTTCCTTTGAAGCATTTTGGCTCATTTGTATGAAGTAAATCAAGGAAAGTTTGTTATTTTGCTATCATTCTGGAAAGAGCCATTGTTGTCTTTGGTTTCTCTGCAAACTATTACCGTTTCTATTACATCAGTCAGTTTAAATGAAAATGTGAGGTTGTAACAGTTTATAAGCACCAAACATGAGCAAAATCTGTCATCTCCCTCATTTGTTTGCGTTATCTCTATTTAAAAGTGTTTTTTAAATGAATTGATCACGATTAATCACCATTTTCAGCTATGGGTGAAATATGCTAATTTTTATTATATTTTATGAACAGAAAGTTCATTGTTACGATTTGTGTTTCAAATGAACTGAAAATTGTAATTTTAGTCAAGTTAAAGATACCACTCTATTTGCCAAAAAGTAGCCAATGCAGATCAGCTTTAACTGGGTTATTATGAGTAATGAGGAGTTGCGTTCAAAGACACCACGTAATTTAAGATTAATTCACGTGTTTTGAGTGTACATATATTTTCTGGGATTTCCGAGCATATAAATTCAGAACATTTTACTTCTGTAGTAAGAGTTACGTTAGTGGGTGATGAGAATATCTACTTAAAGTTTTTTTTGTCTTTGTCTATGTTTATTTAGACTACGCATAATGAAGAAGATGTTGTGCTGTTTGGAGTGTCCCTGAATACATCTCGCGGTCGTCTCGTGACAATGAGGAAGTGTCTTTCCGATGTCAAACGGACGTGTTTGTGAGTTGGAGACACATTTATTATATATATAAAAAACCATACATGATATATGGTGTGTGAATTGCACTGCTGCTGATGTGTTCAAGTCAGAATACAGTGATAAATGAAAGGTGTGACTGTGTGAGGGCACTGCACAGTTTCACCTTCTGCCTTCGTAACAGAGGCGTGGCTTGACATGATGCACGTGGCTAAAAAAGTTTAACATAATCAATCAAATAAATTAGTTACTGGTATTTTTTACAGCGCTGGCTTTGAACAAATATTTGCCTTGTAGCCTTGATAGCTGTTGGATAAATTGGTCAAACATGCTCAAACAATCTTTACTTTGCGTATGTGTTGATGTTTGTAATGTAATGTAACCTTTGAACTTTCCTCCATATATCCCTCTTCTTATCGTCAGTACAGACCGCAGATAGACAAAGGCATCTCCCTTTGTGTGGACACATCGTGGTCACCATGGTTACAGCTACTGTTCCAGAGAGTTCTGCACGCTGCAGCGTCACCTCCCACTGGGAAAACAAACTTCGCAAGGATGGAGTATGGAGGTCACAGGAAGTGGGAACATTTCTGGCATTCCTCAGCCTCCAGCAGACCACCACAACGCTCCTCTGGAAGTACGTCCTTCACTTTTCAGCAGGGTTGAAGTTGGTTCTAATATTTTGGCAGCCTTTTTAGCTATGAGAGGGGCTAAATATGATGTGATGATATTGTTAATATGTTTTTTTAATGTGATTTGAAAAAATGGAGCGTTATCTTGGAAAAGTAGGAATTTTTGATATTTTATCAGATGAGGGCTGCTCAATGTGCCGCAACAGCATTTCATCAGGACCACCATGTTAATAACAATAACAATAAATAAATAATAGTCATATTTTTTTCAACTTTTGCCTCAGTTTCAAAAATCAAGTCCCACTTTTTACCCTTGCGTCCCAAAATGGTTTCCCCTCATGGAAGTGCAATACATTTGTAATATTTATTCCCCCCACGCCCCACTTTGGTCGAATCAAATCGCTTCGGTAACATCAAACCTAACAAAGGTTGTTTTTAAATGTATGTTTTTATGCTCTTTTTGTTATAAAAAATAAACAAATAAATATATATAATGTGTATATATACACATATATATATATAAAAATACTTACATGTGTGTATGTGTAATATATATATATATATATATATATATATATATAACACACACACACACACACATATATATATATACACATACATATATACACACTATACATATAAACGTACATGCTATATACATGTATATATAGATACATACATATATCTATATATATCTATATCTATATATCTCTATATATCTATATATATATACATACACAGTATATACATACATATATACACACTATACATATAAATAAACGTACATACTATATACATGTATATATAGATACATACATATATATGTATCTATCTATCTATCTATCTATATTTTTTAATGATTATTTTTTCCCTAGTCACCCAAAAAGGTGCCTTGTGGTTTAAAGCAATTAAACAGACAAAAAAAACCCATTTGATACAAAATGTATTTCTTTCCTCGTTACATTTTGCAACGAACAACAACATTTATTCATCTTTATACAAACAAACAAACAAAAGAAAACGTCCAGAAGGACAAGTGCAAAACTGCCCGTCATCCACAAGCAGAAGACGACGACAACAGCAAAAAGCAAGTAAAAGTTAACATTGAAAAAAACACTTCAGTTTATCCATCTTAATACTAAACGCACGATTTTATACCGCTGAAGGCGAGCATCATCGGTGTAAACAAGTGTGAGCTTTGAGCCGGTTATTTTAGCAACGCGTGAAGAGCGTCAATCTTGCGGCACTCTCACTCTGACTTTTTGAGTAAAAGTTCAAATAAAAGTTCAAATAAAATTTAAATTAAAAAAGAAAAGAAAAAAAAAAAGGTGTGACTTGTGCAAACGCCCAGAAGAACAACAAAACAACAGAAATACGCCGTAAGGTGATGTGGACACAGTGTGACATGGTGACGAATCATATGTACAGTAAGCGACGTGCGTTTTTGTTGTCTTTATACCGAAATATTTGTTGTTTTTAACATTAAAAAAAAAGTGCTACAGATTGTACTCAAAATGTGAGAATGCTGCCATTTCCATTCAACGCAGGTTTGCGGGATGTCGAAGAAGCTAAAGTTATACAAAAAAACATAAATAAACATATAAAAATTGTTTTTTTTTTAAACTTCCTTCACCAAAAGTTCATCACAGAACGTTGAGAAGTCCGAGTCACCTGAAGAGGAACCTCCTTATCGTCTTGATAAACAGGAGGTGTGGAACATCTCAGCAGGAAGTAAAGAGTTCAGCATCTCCACAGCAACGGGAGTCCTTCCTAGCAGATGAGCTCCTGCTGGATTTCGGGCCGCGTGGGGAAGGGTGGCTCGGCGAAGGAGAAGGCTCCGCATCCCGTCTTCAGCTCCCCCTGGCACGGGCACGCCAGGTAGGATCCGATCAAGTCCAGCTCCGGGGAAGGTGCCGGGCTTTCGGGCTCCGACTCGGACTGGCTGGTCTCCGGCTCGTCCAAAGACGTGTAGGAAGACCTGGTGTGGAGCAGGTGGGGATGGGGGTGAGGGTTCAGCCAGGGGTGCTTGAGACATTGCTCAGCCGTGGCTCGCTTCCTGTGAAAACAAAATGTCGCAGATCAGTGGAAATTCCATGAAAAACTGAAGAGTGGAACAAAAAACACTCGTCCTCCTTTGTCGATCAAAGATTATGCAACACTGAGGAATCTTTGAGGTCTCCACGCTAATCTGCTGCAATTTATCAATACTGACAGCACAAAAACATCCACTAATCCCATTTTGACACAAAAAATCCCCCTTCAAAATCACCTAGTTTCAGACAAGATGGCTCTTTGGGCGAGTAGAGACTTAATGAGGTGATGGGCTTGAAACACGATCATGTGTCATGTTCTGAAGCCCTACGCTGGCACTAAATGATTTCCCCAACAAAAACACGCTTTGCCTTTATTTTATTACCGTTGCATTCGGCTTCTGTTAGCTTTTTAGTGATTTTCAGGAACAAAAAACTGAGTGCACAGAGTCTGATCTAAAAAGAAAAAAGTGTGATGTTTGGCAAAAGGTTAAGTTAGCACAAGTGCTAGCATGATTTCCCCCAACAAAAACAGACTGTCAACCTGTACCGTTACGCCCTCCTTATCTCGACTTTTTAGCAAATGTAGGTAACAAAAAAGCACCACAAAACACAAAGTTGGACAAGTTTTAGCTAGCTTGTTCCATTTAGCCAAATGATTGCAAGCGCACTAACACGATTCCCCTACAAAAACACACGTTGGAATTATTCTTTACCACTACAGCCTGTTTGCCAATTTTTAATAATGCTTGCTAACAACAAAAAAAACCAAAACAAAACATGAAGGTCTAGACTGCAAAAACAGGGTTCTGCTAGCTTGCTACTGCTGAAAGTAGCTTAATATGACAGTTAATTTATGAAGGTCAAGTTTGTGTTCAATTTAAACAAACTCCAGAAAAAAGTTTTATATTAGTAAAACATTTATGGACCTTTTTTAAATAAACATAATTCCTTGTTAAGGTGAAGCCACATTTTTGCCACATTGCAGCGTGCTAAAACTAACGTAAACGTAAAAAAACGAGTTACTGCTAGCTTGCTACTATTAGCCGCAGGTTGCTAAAACTTATGTTCTCATAAAGCTGATCAATTAGTGTTCAATTTAAGTATAAACCCAATAAAAGGAAAGAAAAAGTGTGATGTTAGTCAAAAACGGGGATTTTTTTAAAAAACCACCACACAAAGGTAAAGCTAGCACTAGTGCTAACATCATTTCTCTGACAAAAACACACTTTGTCATTATTCTGTACCATTACTCTTGACTTTTTAAGTAACAAAACTCCAGAAAACACAAAAATGAGTTATTACCAGCTTGTTAGTGTTAGCCATAATCACACCTTGCTACAACTCATGTAATATTGTACAGATAATCTTTCCAAACAATGTTGAATAAAACTGCTCTCATAAAATGGACACAAAAAGTTGTGGGTTTCCCCAGAAAGGTCAGACCTGACGTGGTAAAACGGGTGACCAAAATGAGTCACGTATCCGTTTTGGAGTAATCAGAACAAAAATGACTCCATTTTTTTTTTTTAAAGGAGATGAAGTCACAACTTGCACAAGAGGAAACAGACTTTTTGCCCAAGACGGCGATTTAGACGCACATATCCGCCTGACTCAGATCCGGTGCGTACTCGTGTCCTCACCTGGGGTTTTTCACCAGCAGGCATTTGATGAAGTCGACGGCCATCGGGGAGATGTCCTCGAAGGTGTCGTGCGAGTACTCCACGCTGACTTGGGAGATGTTGAGAAACGTCTCCTGCTTGTCGTCGCCCAGGAAGGGTGACTCGCCGGTCAGCATGACGTAGGTTAGAACCCCCACGCTCCTGAGAGCAAGACGATGGGTCAGGTTTGAAAGTTGCAAAACGTGATGCTAAAAAGTAGAATAAAGCGCTCACCACATGTCTGTCGCAGTGCTGATTGGTTCGTAGTTCAGGATTTCTGGCGCTAGATCGCAAAAGAACGGTAATTAGCCGACGGGTAACCTAAAAACGACACAAGTGCTTCTTAAAAGAGGACTTACCGACATACTCCGGAGTACCCAGAATCTCCCGGACCTCAGAGATGCTGTCCATATGTCTGGACAGGCCAAAGTCCACGATGCGGATGTCGCCCAGAGGTCTAGCGCTGGTCAGTAGGATGTTCTGCGGCTGCGGAGGATCAGACGGACGTGAAAGGTTATGTAACCGCCGAAGGGATTTGGCACTTGAGATGAAAAGAATCCCGAGAGGATTTGGGAGTCTGCTTCGCCAGTCTGCATCTGACAGTGCCTCAGATCTTCGACTAAGCCAATCAGGGAGGAGAAGGGAGGGTTATTACATCCGATGACTTCCTGGACGCATTGTTAGGAGTGCACAATGACTTTGGGGTTGGTTTGGACAAACGCCAGGTTTGCTTGGGAACCCAATCTCTTGACACCGCAGTCAGGACCCATTTTAGCGCTAATAGGGAAGGATTATCTCATCTGGAGGACAGGGTTCGTGAAGGAAAACCACAATGACAAAAGCCACGTTACCTCATCTGCTGTTATTAGACGGTTCCCCTCATGGGACACCAAACCAGCTTACATAACAGACTAAAACACGCTGCCACCGCCGCCTCCAGGGAATAGTCTGCCCCGTATCGTCACATAATCTCTCACGAAAACCCTCCTCACCTTCAGGTCCAGATGCACCACATTGTTCCGATGCAGGAAGGCCACCCCTGACAGGATCTGCCTGGCCAGCCGGATTACGTCTTTCTCCGTGAAGGCCTCC
Source organism: Dunckerocampus dactyliophorus (assembly GCF_027744805.1). NCBI lineage: Eukaryota > Metazoa > Chordata > Actinopteri > Syngnathiformes > Syngnathidae > Dunckerocampus > Dunckerocampus dactyliophorus. Next base: position 5,855,812 of record NC_072836.1, on the reverse strand, counting down.
TCGCTGTCGGCCACGCACTGCTCGAAGATTTCTCCTCCGGCCGCGCTGCAAGGATAGGAGGAAAAGGTCAAAGGTCATATATTGTAGTATTTCTCCACTAGCATAGCTATGTTAGTTACAGTGCTAACCCTCCAGTCACATTTGAACAGCAACATCATGCTAGGCTGGGCTACTCGCTGAAGAAAAACAAAATGAGACTTGGATCTCCCATGTCTGTAGCTGACTGACTCCTGTGCTGCATTTTAAGACATGTAGTGAAGCCTGCTAGTTAGGGGCTGGCTACTTTTGCATCCTAGGGGACCTTTAATGTATGTAAACCAACCGGCTCCATTTTGAGTGTTGCATAACCAGGAGTCTCCTGTGTACTTTGGTGTGATGATATCAGCGCTAATGAGAGTCATTGCTGTTCTACAGTAAATGTTATTGCACACTGGCCACCGTTACGTGCTGCCTCTCAGGGGGAAAATTACACAAGATAAGCACGGCGGCAGATAAGGACTCCTTGGGCCATCAACACGTCATGAACATGCATTTTTTAATGAATGTCAACAATGAAGGTGAATGACAAGGCAGGTAAAAGCTGTCAGGTTGGTAACAAGACACTTTAAAAACCATTTTTTGCGTGGGTGATTCAAATAATTTGTGGAATAATAACTCCTCCTGCCCGGTCTTGCTGCACTTGTGCAACAGCATCAAGTACAGTAAAGCGAGGACACGGTAGACTTCACCGATGCCTCCAGCCTCAACAAAAAACTGGAAGCATCTGTGGAGGATTTTGATGTTTTTTGTTTTTTTTTATATTACATAACCGCGGTAGCGCCCCCCCCCAACTAGATTCAGCTGTGAACATTTGCAGGATTTTGAGGACACACGCACACAGCAGCAGCGGTTGGATCTGATGGACTTGTGTTGCGGAAATCCCGAAAGAGTACAGATGAAAATGAAAACACGCCTTTGAGGATCCCCGCATTATCAGTGAGATTTGGACGACCTCCCACGTCACAAATGAACTAACCAGTCAACGGGGAAGGCTCCTTTGCACTGACGAACGTCTTAAGTAAAAAATGATCAACCGCAACTTTCCAAGAAGGCATGGCAAGCAGACATCCTCCCCTGCAACGGGGGGATTAGACCCCCTCCAGTACACCACATGGACAAAGGGATGAGGTCAGATCAGCCCTTAATCTCCAAGTAAGGTACTTTTAAAATGGGGAAAAGGGGGCAAAAATATGTCTAGGACTTACAAGCGTACTTCTTTGAGAGTAGTCCAGCCCAAGTAAGGTTTTAGGTCCGCCAACGGGCCGAGTGCAGTCATGAAAACTGCCATGTTCTCCAAACGTAAATAAACAGAATCAGGAAATGAAAAGTCTAACCGAGGGTTAACCTTGCTGGCTAAGACAGGGGCTGCTTTTTTAACTTACGAGGTAGATATCGCAATATTAAAGCCATATTTCGATTTTTCAACCGGACTAGTTTACAGCAGGGGTGTCCAACCTTTTTTTGCTGCTGCTTTTGTTTTTTGTTTTTTTGCTAAATTATATTTTTAGAATGTGCCACAGGACAATTAAAAAAAAAAGAAAAAAAAAGACGTGGGCCTCAAATGGCCCCCGGGCCTCCCTTTGGGCACCCATGAGTTACAGTGTTTCACACAGGACTGCCACCGTCATCGTCTAGTTTGCATAACCATCCATGTCGTGTTTATGGACGCTATCGGTGACAAAAAGTCAGCAAAAACCATGAAAAGCAAAAGACAAAGTTGGAGTAACAAAACTGCACCAGTGGGTCGGTTACAAAACACTCTTGGAACCCGATAACGTATTTTTCACCGTTTGTTTACACGGTAACGCTGGAGCCTCAAAATGCACCCCCCCAAAAACATAATTTTTGCACCACATTTTCAAAAGACTGGTGGAAAGCGGATGGAATGAGGTTCCCGAAGTCTTTATCAATGCATGTTCTCCAAGCGTAAATACTCAGAAACAGGAAACATCCACTTCAGTTTACCCTCGCTGAGACACAAAGTCAACATTGCAACTTTCTGGTGTGTTTTGGTTTTGCTAACCCGCTGTTAGCACATTAGCGAGCTGCTTACGCAACATCTTTTTCACCATGTCTTTACGCGATAATGCCGCTTTGAAGCCTGAAGTGCACAACATCTCACAATGCATATCAATGTGGACGTTGTTTTTTTCTTTTTTTTCCCCAACAGACGGTTGCAAAGTGAGTGGATGGAGTGAGGTTCCCCGGGCTGACAAAGTTAGCGCCACAACTGCTGTCGTTAAAATATGCTTTCACAAGTTGATACGCAAATGCTTCTCTTTATTCCGCTACTCAGCTGGTGTTCTTCAGTGTGAAGATGTTTAGCTCTGAACCACACCACTTCACAGGAATTTTCCTTTTTTGTATGTACTTTATTTATCCCACAGCGGGGAAATTAACTTGTTACAGCAGCAAGCAAGCAAGATACGCAAGTAAAGAGTACAGTGTAAAGAATGCATAGTGACTACAACATGGTTCAGGTGCGCACTTACTAAGGGACAACGCCACCAACTGGCATGCATATGACATCAAAAGCTTTCCGACAGTGCTGTATAAACATAGCCTAAAAGTTTTAAGCTTAAAATCTGAAGCGCATGCAGATGGCGGTGGGGGTTGGGGTGTTCTGCGGCAGGCTACTGGCTGCAGCTGCACGCTAAGCGCTGAGAATTCAAGCGTCTGCTTCTCTGACATGACTGAGGATGTGGTTGCGGCCATGAGAAATGTGTGCGCTTGGCGGCAGGAGTGCTACTTTTAGCAGCCTTGCTCACTTACTGCCCGCACAGGAAATGGAGATAAAAAAAAAAAAAGGTTTGGGAGAGCGAGCCGTGTGACCCAGATGATTGCAACTGAACGCAAAGTGAAAGACCTCGTTAAGAGATAACCTTTTTGTTATGCATAAGGGCAGAAATTTGGACTTTGACTTCCTTGCTGTTTTGTCTGCGGGGTCGCGTGGTGGCAATACTTCCCCTTTTCCACGTCACAGAGATTCTCCAGAAGCCTCGCATGCGCAGCGCTAGTCGGGCGTGTGGCGAACAGCTCACTAGAACCATTGGCATAGCATAGCCACAAATGTGCGACGAGTTAGCGCTTAGCTCCACACCACACAGTTAGGGTTGTTTCCCAATTTGTTTAAATTTCCTGTGAACGTTTTAACACTCTTTCAAGAGGAATTCCTCACACCGGGCTTTCCCAAACTTGGCGTTCTGACCTGTTTTGGGTCCGTATTGAGTGAAATATGGGACGCTCTTTTATTGATCCTCACAATTTGTTGACTCATGTTTTTGCAATAAATGTGTCAGTTGTGTTTGTGTTTTCATATCTTTATATGCGGTTTAGGTTGTTGGGAAGCAAATGTCTGCTTTGGCCCCGGCTAGTTTGCTGCCTAAACGGGCTGCTGTAGGAATCAAAACAAAAAGTGAGAAAAGAAAGACAAAAATAATTAAAATTGCTAGCAATACTATATGTGCCTACAAGAGACTGGTGGAAAGCCAATGGAGCGAGGTTCCCAAAGCTAGCAAAGTTAGCACAACAATAGGTTAACTTTGGTACTGTTACAAGATGGTGCAAAATGCTGTATTTCTTGACTTTGCTGCTGAGTTTGCATTTTTCCAGTGTGAGAGACGTTTAGCTCTGAACCTCAGGTCTCTACATTCCATTGAAGAATTTCACTAATTGTCACTGAACTGCAATGCTACAGTATATGTGCCAACAACAGGCTGGTGAATGGAATGAAGTTTCCTAAGATGACAAGGTTAGCGCAATCAATCTGTCACAAGATTGCTTTTATATCTTGACATGCTAATATTTTTTTTACTTTATTTAGCAACTTAGGTTGTGTTTTTCCAATGTGTGAGAAGTTTAGCTCTGAACCTCAGGCCTTTTCATTCCATTGTTCAACTTAATTTTACTACTACTGATTAAAATGCAAAACTATGTGTACCTACAACAGGCTGGTGAATGAAGTGAAGTTCCCTAAGAAGAAAGAGTTAGCTCAACCAATCTTCGATACCGTCACAAGATTGCCTTGATATGTTGACATGCTAATATTTCACGTCTATTTAATAACTCAGCTCGTTTTTTTTCCCCAATGTGTGAGAAGTTTAGCTCTGAACCTCAGGCCTTTCGTTCCATTGTTGAACTTAATTTTACTGATCTTGATTAAATTGCAAAACTGTGTGTGCCTACAACAGGCTGGTGAATGGAGTGAAGTTCCCAAGATGACAAAGTTAGCTCAACCAATCTTTGGTACCGTCACAAAATGGCTTTCATATCTTCACACGCAAATAATTCTCGACTATTTAACTACTTAGCTTGTGTGTTTCTAATGTGTGTCTGGGATGTTTAGCTCTGAACCTCAGACCTTTGCATTCCACTGACAAACTTATTTCTACTGATGTTTAGTTAATTGCAGTGCTACATGTGCCTACAACAGACAATTGTTTGGGACTGTTGCAAGATTGCTTTCATGTCTTCACATGCTAATATTTCTCAACTTTATTTAGCTCCTTAGCTTGTGTTTTTCCAATGTGTGAGATATTTAGCTCTGAACTTCAGGCCATTGCATTCAATCATTCGACTTAATTTCCCCTGATCTTCACTTCACAAGCATTTTTCCCTTAACGCCAATACCTAATTAGGACGTTCTTCCACCGACCTCTGACGTTTTCAGATAATCATTCGTGGAAAGCCTTTGGCAATTAGAGACAAAGCCTGCGTAACCCACTTTTCCTGGCACGGCCCAGGCGGCGACACGTGATGTGGGACATTTCAGGCACGAGGTCTAATGGCGAGCCTTTCATACTTTTCCAGCGTGACGTCTTACCATTCCAACACCAGGATGATCTCTGTGGTGGTTTCGTAGACCTCGTGCAGCGCCACAACGTATGGGTTGGACTTGGCCAGCTCCAGCACGGCAATCTCGTTCAGGATGTCCACGCGGCAGTCCTGGCCCTTCCGCCGCTTTCTCTGGAACTTGGCGGCGTACTGCTTCCCCGTCGTCTTCTCCACGCACTTCTTCACCACCGCAAACTTTCCCCTGGGAAAGAAAGCAGGTGAAGAGTGAGAGAATTTTAAACAGCAGGACAAATATAAGCGTTAACACAAGACAATGGGCCACACACAGACGTAAAAAGGTTGGACAGTGCAGATGTTGCTATTGGGCTCAAATATGTGCACAGGAAATGCCAGTGGACACTCTGCACACTTGCTTTTCGCCTGGGGGATGAATCTGAAACTTTTCCATGTTCTCAACTCCTGTTTACATGCCTGTGTAACTTCACAAGCCTAAAATTTTGTCTCAGTCAACAATGGAATCAACACATCAGACCCAATCGACTGAAATTTCGGCGCAAAATCCCAGATCTGACCCAGAAGTTAGTGTTTTTTCCCTTCACCCGTGCACCACTCCTGCACAAAATGTAGTAAAAATCCCTAAAGTCACTTGAACAGCAAAACAAACGGCAATAAAAACATGACTTCCTTGGCAGGGTGCTGCCTAAATGTTCTCAACAGTCATTAGCTTGAGTCAAAGGGCATGTGTGGGAGTGGCCAGGATGTCCAACATGAGCTGACCCCCCCCCACCCCCCTCCAAAGACATAATGATCCCCCCCCTTAACACAGCTGACAGCAACATGGACAAATGGACGTTGTGGACAATGTGTTGACGCCTCCACACAGAGGCCGTGACAGTCGTACAAAAAGCTAACCAGTTGGTACCAGGGACAGTCAGAGACCACCCACCCGCCCGGGGGCTGGCGGGGTAGCTGGCGGGGGTCAAAGCGTCCGTGGATGCTAACATTTCGATCCAGCAGACAGAATCTGAATGAAATGTCCAGAGGTTGAAACCCAGCACGGTGCCGCTTATTTTCCCAACATTCCCACACTGTGCTGTGGACCTAATCCTGTCTGGTTCTGTTTTTGGGGTTCGGGTCCAGAAGGCTCTGTTGGTAGTCTGTGAATAGTGATGGCTCATTGTGCAAAAAGCCCCGTCAGAGCCTTTTCAAGTTAATTAGCCCCGTGGAGAAGCGCACCATGTGGGCTGGGAACTACATGTGTGCTGAAAGGATGTGATCAATGTGCACTGAAAGGAGCCATGAGGGGTCTTTTAAAAGAGGGGTCAGAGGTTACCACTAAACATGGCCGTCGTCCAAATGGCTGTTACAAAACATAACTTTACTTCCCTTCCTCTAAAGCCCTGATGAGTCCAGCTATGATGATCAAATAGCTCCCATTACAGTACAGCCATGGCTGTAATTAGTGGCGCCCCCTATTGGTTGTCCTCAAAATGCTTTGGAAGACATGCTACCTCTCTGAGAATTTGATGCAGAAATGGAATTCCTGTGTGATTTTTGTTATGCATCCCGTAGTGTGAGGAGAAATGTGCACACACAGGTTCACGTTCCTGCTTGGTATGGTACAATCGGACATACTCATCACAGAAGAGCTTCACCACCAGACAAAAATAGGCCAACTTGATGAAATAATTAGGCCACTTTGATTAAAAAAGACAAGAGCTGATGATTTGCCTTTAATTTCCGGCCACTAACTATAGCTCTAATATGCTTGACATACCTTCTAATGTAAAATCTTTTAATTTAATCTCCTGGAATGCCGCTCTACACACACACACACACACACACACACACATGCACGCACACACACATAATGTGATTACAAGGCCCGATTTCAAGCTGATATTACGAGGAACAAAAGACACGGGGAGGGTTTTAATGTCAAAAAAAGAAGAAGAGGGGAGGAACTTTACAAGCCCCCCCATCCAACACACATGTCCTGGCTGCTGTCCCAGGATATCCCAGGGTGTTTGGCTGCATGGGTGCTCCCCCTGGCCTCCTTTATTTAGCTTTTGCTCTGCATTTGCAACAGCATTTGATCCAGGCTGCCGTGCAACAAATAAATAGCCCTAATGTGATCCAATACAAGAGCTGCAACAAAAATCCTGCATTCATAACAGCACTTAGTTAAAGTGACACTTTCTACAGTTTTTGTTGCCTTATTTGGGTTTATGAGCTGGTTAGAATATGAGAAAGAATTCTGAGCATGAGACAAGCAGTGCCAAGTGCAACATTTGTATTAATCAACTTGTGTTTCTGACAGCATCCCATCAAAAATGAGCATTATAGTCTTACTAAAAAGGCTGATTTTTTGATTGAGGTTTTGTATGTAATCTGCGCAACTCGATAAAAGAGAAATGCCACCAGATATACAACAATAATGTGAAATGTTTGTCAGTGTAAACATGACCGGTAACTTCTTTCTTTGGAACAACATCTGGAAGCCCCCATATCATTGTAGTTTGAATCCAAACATTTTCAGAATGTTCTTTTACACAAGGAATGCCAGGATCTGCAGTTAGCATGAGTTTCAGTCACACGTGCAGAGTGCAAAATAACTAACGTGATTAACACGTTAGCTTGCAAAGCACCATGGGAAGCCCCCCAGGAGCTGAAACGTGTCTGATGTGATCAAATACAAAAGTGTAACAAACAATACAGCTTGACACGATGTATACACTATGACAATATGGAATGTTTTGCTTGCCTTGTTTGGCTAAATGAGAGGGTTACAATATGAAACTGTTCTGAGCATAAAAATGTCAGTGAAAAGTTCAACCATGATAACAATCATACTGTTTCTGACAGTGTCAATCAAAAGTGGGAGTTATAATCATTCTAAAAAAAAAAAGGGTGTTTTTGTATGTAATCTGTGCAGACGTACTTGGAATTGTGCGCTTCAGGCTCACATGTTAAGCATACAATTTGATAAGGACAAATACAGCAGTATAATATTGATAATATCAATAAAATAAAACAAACTAATTAAGACTTACCGGCCCAGTTCTTTGCCCACCAGCTCATAATTAGCTGCAAAGGGGTCTGATTTTATCCTAGTCTGGATTTTCGCCACCATTCCGCTCTTGCTGTCCATCTTCTCGGAGTTTATTATTACTTTTTTTAACGAAATGAAGCGTCTCTGTCTGTTCTTCCACGGACAAAACAAAGATCAAGTAGAGGCGAACATAGTACGTGGGAATATACTATCAGAGGAAGGTGCGTAAAACCGACTGTCGGATCGTTAACTGTTTCCTGACTTCCTCCTACTCATTCCCACTCTTAAACTCCGCATGTACGCCCGCCTCTTTAGGTGACGTCACACCCAACACACCAATGAGAGAGTGTTGATAGGCGAAAAGGGTTGCGGCAAATCGAATGCAAACTACCCAGATTGGCTGTGATGCGTTCAGGGGTTCATATGTCTGTAGGCGCAGGTAAAGATATTTGTCATAATGACGTTTTACTTTACGGGTTCACTCGCGTTCATCTGTTTATCCATACAAAAATACTGTCCTCAAGTAGTTGTCAGAGTAAATGTTTGTCTTATTTGTGTCGCTTTTTAGTGGTTTAGTGGCATATTCTGGGCGTGCAATGAAGCACATTTCACATTGCTTCGTCATCTTTTAAACAAAACAGACATTTAGGTCGTTTTTTAAAATATATTTTACCCGTTTGCACATCTTTGCTAAACTTATAAGCCATATCTATCATATGTCTATCAAAAATGCCAATCAAACATATATATCCTGCATTTAACATTAAAATTCTTTATTATGTCCTGCATGTATTCAATCATTGGGTTCTGTCACTGTTTTTCTTTTGTATTTAATACAGTATTTAATACAGGATTGTTTTCATTGCGTACTTCATGAAGCGTTCCCAAGCATGGCATGTTCACATCCATCTAAGGACACACGCGCGGTGCCAAACATACCAGGCACGACGCGATCATCGGTATGTGCGTTGTTTTTACCGCCGCTGCTCGGCCTGGGCTTGGCCTCTGCCGCTCCAGGTGAGACTTTGGCGGTGAAGCTGGCCTCAGGCTAACGGGAGCATCTGTGGGAGAGTCCCAGCGAGACAAACAAGCGCTTGTCCGTCATTTAAGAAGAATTCCAAGCATCCCCGGCAGCGGGCTCAGCGTTGGCGAAGGAAAGTGATGATGATCCGGACCAACTGGTTGTAACTGTCGACTAACTGTTTACTGGCAAATATCTGCTGTCTAAGCGGTTTGGGGCCAGAAATTGATACATTCATTACAATTGGGCATTAAAGAAAAAATCCTCCATATGTTCAGATTAAATTTTTTAACATCAGGAGGTTGCCTTCAGCCACAGCTCTTAATGCCAATGTTTATTGATGGTTAATTGAATCGAGGTATTTATTTGCAGCATGAAGCTAAAACAGTGTAGTGATTCATATAGACCTGTGATGTCATAATGAAAGAAGATAAGATGGTGTGTGCTTGTGCGATGGCTCAGGGCACATATCTATTGTTGGGTCATGTGGTGGACATAGCCGTTAACGTAGCACACAGCGAGCGATTGTCCACTTTTAGCATGGCAAAGCAAATTGCGTTGCAGTGATGTCAAAGTGAAGCATTGACGGCATTCCTCCAGTCCCCCCTGAGTCATTACAAGGTTGCATAACCCCTTCTTACCTGAAGACCTGGCAGAGGCGCTCTGAGAAGCCTTGATCGTCGGGGGTTGATGTTCAGAGCAGCAAAGGAAAACACATACCAGCAGAATTAGTCTGCCAGCTCGCCGTTTACTGTAGCTCGTGTGAATATGAGAAGTTTGGTCGTGACCCGCTAACACTTACAAGAGCTGCAGGACGTGGGCCCGTCCCAGTAAAGCGTCCAACATGTGGATGTGATTGATGCTCAGTAGGGGTTTTAATGAGGTGCACGAGGATGTGATAATGTTTCACTGAAGATATATAGCGCCGCTGTGAATGTGCCTTTTGTCCACAGTGCTAGCTGGTACACCACTACAAGTCATGCACGGTGCATGTTCACCAAATGTTCCCACTGAATGGTACAGTCCATGAAGTAAATACCAGTAGCTCAATACAAGGAATTCAACCATGACACAACTTTAACTTTCCATGGGAAGTTTAGCTAAGAAATGTATTTGTACACTCCCCTTATAGAGTGGAACATTTGGTGTCATTTCATTTAATCCCAATATAAATTCTTGTCATACACAGACAAACAAATATATACTTAATCATATTGTTTATGATGTATACTATTATTTGGACATTTTCCATGGGAATTAATGTCAAGTTTTATCAAAATAAATTGATTAATATTTTAATTTTGTCCTATAGCAGACAAGCATGCAAATATATAATTATTAATATTATTTTACAATATTTTCAATGTTTTATCGTTATTGTAATAATATTTTTACAGACATTTATTTAAATTTAATACATATTTTTATCAGACCATTTCGTGTCACTGCCCTTTTTTTTATTTTTTATTTTATTTTAATGAGACAAATTAAAGATACCGATTACTGTTAATTTCAATATTTAATTTTTCCTTTACAGGCACTTTTCTAAATCCAAAAATGGTATCTCCTTCAGTTTTATGCAAAAAATAGTATCCCCATCTGTTTTGACCCTAAAATGGTATCTCCTTCTTCAGTTTTGAGCCCAAACTGGTAAAACCTTCATTTTTATGCAAAAAATGCAATCTACTTCAGTTTTGACCCAAAAATGTCATCTTCTGCTTCAGTTTTGAACCATAACTGGTATATCCTTATTCAGCTTTAAGCCAAAAATGGCTTCTCCATCAGTTTTATGCAAAAAGTGGCATCGCTTTCTTCAGCTTTGCAGCAAAAATGGGACATCTTTCTTCAGTTTTGACCATCTTATGACTTTTATCCACATCACTAGATAAGGAAACCACGCTCAAATGCCGTTTTCATCCACTTGGGCATCGCGTGAGACAATCTAAAAAACACCCTTTGGGATGCAGAAAAGGCAGACGTCGAAACCCCCGGGTGTGCCTTTACATGCGCGGGGACAGTGGTCTGTTAAATATTTGCCCCCATTTCGCCCTGAATACCTTGCCTTCAGGCCCGTTTAGTCGCTTTTGTAAACTTTTTACTTGTGTGACCCAATTCCAAGCGGAGGAGGAGGAGACGGGAACGAGGAAGCAGACCATCACTCAGAGCTGGCAAATATAAAGTCACTCTGTGTCCTTGTTAGACCTTTGTAAGGGAGAGATGATGTCGAGAAAAGACAAACAGCTCTCACTAAGTGTATTTAAGAATGAAAGAAGAACCCCATATGAACCCCATATAATATTTTTTGCGTCCCAGTTAACCAAATACCTGGAGAAACTTGCAGCCGGTAATTGTAGTGAGCGTCTTGGTGTTTGTAGCGTTTATAATAAAGGGGTTGTTTACACAATCAAGTCTTATCTGATTTCTGCAGTGGCAGGCGTCTCTGCTGGCCTAAACACTATCAGAAGCATTGACCTACATTTACAACTTTTTTTTCTAATATTCTAATATTTGTTCCATTCAATTGTAGTAATTTATTCCCAACAGTTTATTAGCATCATTCCGCAGCGTGTCTCTTGGCAGCACTGCTTCCAGCATGTGTGTGTTCAATTGTTTAGCTTCTATGTGTTGCCATATCAGTGTAATCTGTCCAGTGCCTTCAGAGTTAGGAGTGCTGGCCTGATGTCACTTAATGAGCACTGGGACTGTTTCTTCAACCAGTCAGATTCCAGATTTGCCTTTACAGGGCCAGCTAGCTGACCCGCAATAACGGCAGCTGTCCTCTGATTGATTGATCAGAGCAAAACAAAGCGACACTCGACAAGCAGAAGGTGGCGACCAAAGGTTGTGTGATGCAACAAAGTTGCCCATCACCAATAAACAACAGAAGAGTAGTTTGTACTGCTTATGATTTTGTATATTATTGATGATATGTATAATAATGGTAGTGCTAAGAGGTAGATGGGGTCACTTTAGTCCCCACTGAAGGCCCATGTAAGAAATGCAAAGCCTGCCATGGATTTTTGGGTACAAATTGTGCCGTAAATCACCACAATGGCTCTCGACATCACTTCCACATTGAAGTATGGTGGCCGAAAGGGGTCAAAAAGTCTCAATATTAGACTGGAGGACACTACATCACTGTGTGTCTGATTCCAGATCAGTTGTATTCGCATAAGCAGCAGATAGAAACATCCCTACACCTCCTGACTAATTTATAAGCTAGTGTGTGTGTGTGTTTGTGTTCGACTTGCTATTTAACAACGGCCTGATTTAATACATGCTTTCACCGAGGACACACACTGGTGTCATGTCCAATGTAAAGGGGGTGCAAAAGGTCTGACACCTCATAAAACCAAACAGTCCAATAGCGGCGCTTGATTTAGGTGGCTTAAACACGCCACCCACGACTTCTACTACCACCACGACTATACCGTGGCCGAAAACAACAACAAAGAAGTGACACAAGGAAGGGAACAGCGGCGTTCCCAAACATTTGGACGCCTCAGGACATGCACTGCTGACGCTCAAACCGTATTAAAAGTTAAGTTCCTAATCTCTTTTGGCAAATGGAGGAAAAGGGAAAACACTCTTGAGGGATAAAAATAAGACGTGCCAATAAGCTTTTTTGATCAAGAACAGAAACGTGATGTGTGGTCAGCAAGTCAGACTTACCTTATTAAAAAGACGCTGGAATTTCCATTCACGACGGCTAACATGGATTGCTTATTAGAAGTACGGTAAGTGCAAGCCTGTTTAGTATCGACTCTCTAATGCTGAGGTCAGCAGTGGACCAAAGGTCAGGAAAGATTCAGGCAAATTTTGGTATCGATCCAACTAAACAAAACTCCTTTGGCTTTTACCTCCAAAGCTCTGATTCCCTGAGTGTCTATATAAAAACATAAAAACAACAAAATATGAACAACACAAACAAAAAAAACATAGATATTTGTGAAAATAAACACAAGATAACTTATCACATTAGTATCCATCCAATACTGACACCACTCTAAAAGTAAGAGCCTGGACACAAAAGCTTCCCGAGTATGCGTTTAAAGACGAAAGGTTGTGCACTTAAGAACATATTCATAAAGTAAAGACATGATCGGGCAGCTTTCATGACATATTACGTGACGCAACTTAAATATTGCAAACCAAAATACTGTCTGATATTTTTGAGAGGTTAGATTTCACAAAAAGCTGCTGTCTGCTGTGTTATTTTTACATTTAAGAGCATGGATTTCACAAAAAGATTGTAAAATATACTTTTAAAGCACAAAAGGCTGTGCACCCAAGAACATATGCATTAAGTTAGGACTTATTGGGCAGCTTTTGTGACATTTTACTCTGAGCCAAAATGAATATGTGGGTTATTTTTATATGTTTGCGATATTTACCAGTCTAGAATGCTGAAGCATTTTCTCTTACTACTCATTTTCATTGTCATTTTAACCATGCGTTGTGTATTTGCCGTGTGAAGCGTTCCCATTTGAGCTCAAGTCAACCAAACCGCACCAGAGTTCAACTGCAAGTGGACCAAAACCTCTCTCTCAAGCGGTCTGGGTCCACGGCGCTTGGATGATTGTGTTAACCAAACGACTGACCAAACGAACCGTACTAGCACCAGAGTTCCGTCCAACCGAACCAAACATGGCCAATGTGAACGCAGCCTGAAGAGAATTTGGTAAAGGTCATGGGTTCATTTGACTGAACATGCATACAAGTTAAGTAAGTAAGTTAGATATGGTAATACCAGAGAGCAATAAAGAGTACTGAGTGTTTTTTGGTGAAGGACAAATTTTGCTTGATTCAATATTGAGGTATTTCTCGCCACCTTATGTTGTATCTTTTTAATGTGACATTTCTCATATTTTCACCTATTATGATCCCCAGAAATGTATTTTCGTTCACCCTCTCAATGTCCACACCGTCAAATTTGGCAATTTTAATTAGCAGCGCATCAATTTAATGGGATGAAGACTCAGAATGTACTACAGGTGCGCCTCTGCCGCATTTTTGGATGCTAATTAGACTGAATTATCAAGTTATTTGCCGTATTTCCCCCTTAGAGAAAGCAAAGTGTAGACATGTAACAAACTGAACTCACAGCAAGGCAGGAAAAGCTAACATTGAAGTATCTCTTTGTGACTTGGTTCCTGCACAGGAAGTGCGTGATTCGAGAAAGCGGCGAGGCCCGACGCCGGTAGTAGGTACGGATACCAGACGTTTGGCCACATCTTGATCTCTCGCTTTCTGGCAGAGAGTGTGTGACCTCAAAGAACCGCAGGAATTCAAAACGAGCGCTTGCACACTCACGCTTACGTGTAAAGACATATAAAAGGTGGGGGACGCTTTAGCGGAAACTTGTGCTTACGGGTTGCCTTCAGCGGTGCTGAGAGTGACTTTAGTCGCAGACATATGCAAACACAGTCAGTCAGAAGCCCTCGGTGATTCATTTGAACCAGGGTGGAAGGTACTTCTTCAGTTCCTTTAAAAAACAAGAATTGGGTGCACAATTCTGACTTTATTTTGGAATTTCTGTATTTTAGGCAGGGTCAGGATTCGACATACAACTTCAAATACTGTATAGTATATACAGTACATAGTCATGTAAATCTTACAATAAGTGGTACTGAAGGTTTCAGAATAATTGGACAAGGCCACCTATTTTATTATTATTATTATTATTCGATTAAATGTACTAAATGTACTTATTTGTATTTATTTATTTTTAGATTTTTTAATTTAATGTAATTTTTTATTAATTTTTGTAATTTGTTACTATGATTTTGCAATTTTTTTTTTTATTATATGATTTTCATTTAATTTTTTTTTTTAGTTGTTGTTACCAAAGATGTTCAATGAGTAATCATTTCCCCCTAAAAATAAAAAAAGGGTTCAAATAAATCAAAGGGCTCAAAATGGATTCCTCACAATTCAAATCCATGTTGAGCGTGAGCATTGTTTCTTTACATCACCAACTACAGGCCTGGCATGCACACTGCAGTCATTTTGCAGATCCACGTGAGCCGTTTAGACAACATTGTTACACGAAACCTTTCAGAAAGCCAAAGGGAAAACTGCCCCTTCCATCACGCTCACGTTGATCCAGCGACCTCGCTCTGCATGTCAGCAAGGTACGGTATCAGGTGGCGTGAACAATAACCTTTGGAATTCACTCAGAGACACAAGACGTCGTCCCAAACCAGATGGAAAACAAATCTGGGCTGACAAGGAGCGGCGCTGCTGCACCCGCTCCCGTCCATCAGGAGCTCGTCTGAGCCGAGACGCCTGGCAAAACAACAACATTGTTGTCTCAGTTGGGTCTAACTCGGTCGTGCGAGGACGACTCTGACACGTACTAGCAGGTAACAAACGCTTAGGAGGAGGAGTCTGGATGCTCGCCATTCATGCATACTTGAGGATCGGGATGGAAGAAGTGACGGCGGCGGAGGAGAAGAAAGAAACAGGAAGCGGGGAAACAGATCCATTAGGAATGTCTGACTCAGGAGAGAAATGGAAAACATTGATTTCGACTGGCGGGGACTCGCAGAAATATCAACAAAGTTAAGATGGTGCTGAAGACGCGATCAAACTTTATTTTATCTTCATGTCAACGCGTCGTTTTTATCACGAATGGAATCCCACAGAACACTGAGTCACACAGCGGTTGGCTGACGCTGTGTTTTCCGCTAAAAACCCCAAAGATATGTATATGATATGCTGAGAAACCGCCCACTTGTATATTTTACGTAACCATTAAAGATTCCATCCTGGCACTTTGTAAAAACCTCAACTTAGAGGTTGATTTCCATCCATCCATCTTCGATGTCGCGAGTATGCTGGAGCCTATCTCAGCTGACTTCGGGCAAGAGGCGGGGTACACCTCTGCTGGTCTGCAGTCAATCGCGGGGCAGATATAGACAAACAGTCATCATACCTGTGGACAACTTAGACTCGCCAATTGACCTAACATGCAGGTTTTGGGAATGTGTGAGGAAACCGGAGTGCCCAGAGAAAACCCACGCACGCACGGGGAGAACATGCAAACTCCACACAGAGATGCCCAACGGAGAATCGAACCCAGATCTTCCTGATCTCCTGACTGTGTGGCCAACATGCCGACCACTAAGCCACCGTGCGGCTCAGAGGTTGATTTGTTGCACTAAATTACATTTTTTCCAATATGGAGGAGACACTTGCTGCAGTTGGGGTCCAAAATACCGACATGGACCACCAAGAAGTGTCTCTGCTACAAAAAACGCATCCTGTAATCAAATGCCTTGCTCTTGTGTGACGTTTAAAACATGTCGGACAGCAACAATTGCTTTCAACACAACAGGACAGGAAAAGAGAGGTGTGAAAGGTCATCCCAAATTTTTAAACACGGACAAAGTGAGGAAATAGCGCACATTTTCTGCATAAAATACATATAAATTTCATAGTAAATTAATTTTCAATGATAATAAACCTTAAAGCCAACCCCTATGCTTTCTAGCCCCTTGAACTGTGATGTCATCCCAGCAAGACATCCTGCAAGGATATTATTTTCTGTGTAATCTTCCACGCTTCCAAGCAAATTTTGGGAAGTTTCTGGATCGAATGCCAAGACTTTGTGTCACGGGAAGGTGCAGTAATAGCGCGGCTCACGGTGTTTGTCTTTTTAAGTGGCCGAAAGACAAAAAAAGTTGCAAAGAGCTGGACAAAATTTGTCTGGAACATGCAAATGTGGAAAGGACCATTGATTGAAGTGGTTGTTGTTATTCTTGGCGCATTTCAATGATGATCGCTCTGAAGAAGTTTGCTGTGTGAACAGAAAGCTGGGATGCAAGGCTAGACTGAAGCCTTCAGCTGTGCCTTGCATAAAATATCCCTCCTGTCCGACAGCCAGCCCATTAGAACCTTTGACATCGATGCCTGAGGCTAAACCAAGTGGAGGCGCTGTTGGAAAGCGAAACTGATGTAAGAAGTAAAGCATTGTCATAAAATAAATAACATGTTGTTGTTGCGGTTGTGTAGTCTGTAACCAGGGGCGGACTTACTGTTACGCAAACGCAGGCAATTGTCTCAGGCCCTGAGATTTCCAGGGGCCCCCAAACGTCTCATAAAAACTGATTAATTTCTTCGATTTATCGTACATAATTACTGTTTTAGGCTTAATTCATTTCTTTTAAACTACATCAAAATGCGCAATCTATCATGATCGTTTCGACCGCTCCCCCGCTCCCTTCTCATGCAATGGACTATTCCATGTTACCGCACATGTGCAGATTGGTTCCGGAAGGCGGTAGGAAAAACAAACTCGTTGGCGCAGTTTTGAGAAAAATGAAGTGGAGATACCCCAGTGGAGGGGAGAAGAGGAGAAGGCGAGAGGAAAACAGTGTTTTGTCAAAATCACGGACGGTTTCAACCTTTTTCACAGTCACAGCAAATGTAGACACACCATGACAGCAAGTGTCAGCCGTGGAGAATGCAGTAGTCGTAGAGATGAAGGCTTTATTAAATCTTGCATAATGTTCTTGTCAATTATAGCAAAAGCATTGAGATGATTCATTTGTTAGCTAATCATATTTCCCCACTTCATCTAGCTCCGGAAATAGGAGAATGTTCTCATATTCACACTAATAGATGATAAACATTAATATTTTAAACTGTTTTGGGGGGGGGTGTATAAACATGGCTATGTAACAAGCAACTTAAGCTGACATATAACTGCAACAGATTTCAAAAGCAGGAAGAAAGTGGCCTAAATGACGTACTACAAGGAAGTGGAGGGCCCAAATGACTCAGTATGCCCGTGTCTGTAAGTGTTTACATTTTTGACAAAATAGTCCCTGAAGAAAGTACCTCTAACTCACATGAACAGTTACGAACACTCATGTCACTCTCGGCTATCTCCGGTTCAAATTGACGCAGCTTTATATGTGATTTCCTGCCCACAAAAGGGCCAATTTTGTCTGCCGGAGACATTTCTTCTTCATAGTCGGCAAAAAAGTTGGCATCAGACAAACTATCCTCAATATAATCACTGCTTCGAAGCTCATTGTGTATTCTGTGTTAACGTGAGCCGCCATTTTTAAATTGAATCTCTCCTCGTATGACGTCAAGTTGATGAAACATCAACATCAAAAGTGCACAACATTTTGGAACCTGTTTCCATACATATGGTGAGGTACTCGACACGTTCCCAGTATGTGTTTGAAGGAAAAAAATCCAGTTTGGGATAAGCTTTAAACCTCACGCCTGTGATGCTACCTCTGAAGGTGGAAGATTGCAAGGTTGCGTGGCATTTTACGTCAGAGCACTTTCTACAGACCAGCAACCCGGAAAAATAGACAAAGAAATGCCAGCTTTTACTGCCGTGTGTAAATTCCTTTACACACACGAATCCTCCCGCCTGTTAAGGCGTTGATCCAACCTCCAATAGGTGGAAAATTGCAACCGTTGAAACGCCAGCCAAAGTAGAAGGGAAAAAAAGCAAACATATATGATATGCTGGGACGTTAATGCTGTGAAACCTCACACTTTCATGCTTCTATTAAAGATTCCGTCCCGACACTTGTAAAAACCTCAACTTAGAGGCTGATGTGTTGCACTGTGTTCATTTTTTTTCCAGAGTGGAGGAGTTTGTGGTCCAAAAAACCCGACATCCAGAAAGACTCTGCATCAGAGCTGTAACAAAAGGATAATAACAAAAGGATGCGCTTTCACACAGCAACACTGCATCCTGCCATCGCCCGATGCCAGCACGCGTCTTATGTGACGTATAAAACATGTCGGACAGCTTTAAACGCAACAGGGCAGAAGAAGTGAGATGTTACATTTCTCACACAGTTCCCGGCGTTGCAGAACTCCCTTACACACAGGCGCTGATCCAACCCCGCGTAACCCATCAGGGTCCAGCCAGAGTGGAGAGCGCTAGCCATCCAGCTAAAAGCCCGAGCTGTCAACTCGACGTCCAGCGCGACTTCTAAGGCGTGAGTGAGGTCTACCGACACATTCACACACATCCGCATCAGTTCTCAGACTCCAGCCTCACCATTTTGCCTTGGTGAACATTTATACTACACAGCAACACGTAAAATTTTTTTAACAAGACTGAGAAATTCCAGCTTTTAGGGCATTTCCTTGCACACAAGCTCTGATACGCACCACAAAAGGTGGAAATTTGGTGGGTCAGATTTGTCCCAACGTAAAAATTCTGACTCTTAAGGGCAGTGTGAAAAAGGCTTCAGTCTACTTCCAAGTTGTTGTTTTTTTATTTTAAACATTTTATTTCGCTTTTCGGTGTTTGCCTCACAAAATTAAACCCATTTCCAACAGGGATTTTGTAGAAAATCATATAAAAATTCAAGCATGGGCATAATAATTGATTATCTGATTTATTGATCATGAAGAATTCTGTAAATTGTGTGGAAATGGATTGAATTGCAGCAATTGAAGCAAAACAAAAGGAGTGCACTACTTGGCTGCTACCAGCAGAGGCGCTGTTGCTGATTCAACTACTTGTAGTTTGCAGTCTATAGATAGATAGACGGCATGATATCTTGACACATTATTTGGCTCCATTATAACACGATAAATGGGAACAATTTCATGATTTTAATGAGTGAGTGGTCCAATCTTTTTGCACAAAACGGTTTGATCTTTTCATGTAAAATCTGAGTAAATAAAGTACATTATACACATTGCATCAAAAGTTGTGTTTATGGTATGAATCTGTGATGCAAAGAGGTTAAGAACTATTAGATTAGAAGCCTCAACGGAATAAAATATTCTAAAAGGAGGCTATATTATGTTGAAAAAACAGAATTAGGTAAATAATTGATGTGATAGAGCGGTGCATTCATGCTCCTCATGACAGTCATCTTCTACGATGAGCGTCTAGATGAAACTAGATGCCATCTGAAAATGGAAAACTGGCTAATGGACGCACACTTGGAAAATAGCAGTGGGAAGTCATCCTCACGTGTTAATGCTTCATCGTGCATGTGGCTAGGAACACATTCTGAACACGCCATGCTCGTAGTTGAATCTTTCTTGTACGTGCAAACCAAAGAGTCCCTAAAAAAAAACAGCCGCATGTAACCTGCAGTGAAGATGTCATGTGAAGGGAGGTTTCACATGAAGAGTCACGTGCGTTCGTAACTTAAAGGACGTATTCCCACGCAGCTATAAGATAAGCAGACAGACAAACGATGCCTCTGTCTTGAGGTGTCGCTTGTGTAAAGGTTCAATATGTACACTCCTCTCTAAGTCAAACAGTATTTGCACCTAAATACAGTATGTCCTCAAAGACTGTCCCTGAAGACAAGGGTGTGGGACATTGCTTTTATTCCTAGTTCTGTTTTGATAAAGTTCTTTTTACACGCATCAATGTACAATTTATTTTTTGGGGGTTTTTTGATCGTTTCTGCACTTGGAGCGTTTGCTCCTGTTGGCCACTGTATTGTTTCCTATAAAGTAAAAAAAAAACAACGAGAAAAACCAAAAACAAGAGCACAGGAGCAAAAAACACACGGCAACAACGGGCCAACGAGTGAAGTGGAGCAGGCAATAAATAAACACACAGGTGGGAGAAGGCACAACAGGTGAAGCCAATCATGGAGGAGCGTTAACACGTCAGCCAAAGTTCATGAAGCACAAAGTCATTATAAAAACAGACATGCTAACAGTAGACCATGCAACATTAATTAAAAAAAATATGCAACAACTAAGAAAATGTGTATTATTATATATTATGAGTATTTATGGCTTGAATTTTATACAAGAGTTCATCTAAAGTTGTATTTATTTATTTTCATTAATATATATTAATATTGCCATTAATATGATAAATCATATTTATTTTTATGAGAAAAATACATAGATTTTTATTTCTTTTCTTCTTTTAATCACTGTATTATCAGAAAATGTTGACATTAAATAAATATTAAAAATATGTCAGTAATTGCTGATCCATGAAGAAGGGGTACAGGCCAAAAGACAACTGATGTTCCCAACCCCATTAATAAGGCGAGAAATTCATGAAAGTCATGAAAGTAAAGAAAACGCATTGAATGAGAAACCTTTGGCTTGTACTGTGGATATAACACAGAAAAAGCTCTTGTGTTCTGTATAGAGCCCACGTGCTGCAGGTTGCACACCCCTGTCTCAAGCACAATCAACCAACTTTAAATGTGACTGCAGGTCCAGCTGCCGGGCTGTGCCGCTCTAGTGACTCCAGGAACAGCAGGTAGATGTGTCCGTATGTCCACAGAAGCACGGCAAGGTTCAAAGGTCAGCTTAGGACGAACCGGTGCCCGCTGAAGCGTGGCCGTGTCGTTTGGTGTTGAGGTGGTGCGTGTCAACACAGCCAGCTAAGATCTGTGCAGGGGTTCCTAATGAAGAGGGCCCTTCTGCATTATTCATCAGCTTTATTAGCAAAAAAAAAGACAACAGAAGGACAGCTTGCCCCTACACTCCTTTGTGACCCCCGCACCCGCCCACCAGCATGTGGACTCTCGCCAGGGTGGGGTCAAAGGTCAGGCAGTTGTGTGAATTCTCCTTTCTTGCTGTTACACTCCAGCCAATAGATGATTGATAAACAGATGTAGTGTGCTGATGTTTGACCCACAAATAGATACGATAGATATCTATATCCATCTGAAAACAACCCCACCTGCAGAAAACCCCCCCAACCCCCACATGCAATCAGTGCATTGACAGCAGATGCGCAGCAGGTCATTCTTAAAAGCTGCAGCATTGAGCGACCAAGTTGACTGTTTTGTTCAACTTCAGTGACATATTTTTCCAGAAATTTTTAATTCAACATTTTGATGTTTTACTTTCTCCAGGCTCAGCGACATGGACAGAAAATGCCCATATTACCATCTGGGTTATAAATGCATTTTCTGTATGATCTTTTAACATTTTCTGAAGTAAAAATTGCTGAATTTGCACATTTCCTGATCAAACACCAGGCAGCGACCCGAGGCGAGGAAACGGCAAACTGAGCTTCACCTCTGAACCTCCCAATGTGTTTACAGAAAGATTTATTATATGGCTCCAATGACCTGCTACAGACTGAGTAATGTGTTTCATGTAAGTGTGTGACATCATTATTCCTGCTGATCGGGCAATAAACTGCAGAGAAAATCCATAAGGTAATGCAAACAGTACCTGAAGGCGGCGTACGGGAAAATCTGTACCTCACCAGCCATGAATCTCCCCCTATATCACTGATATACACTGTAACGCTGCACTTGCACATACCAAAACATCACATTGACAGTGGAACAGGAGGACATAAACATTAGCATAGCTACTGTATGTGAGCTATAGTGCTAACATTTGAACACATACATGAACTATAACGTTACATTTGGAGGAGGGAAATGGTGCGGGCAAACATGAAGGGAAGAGTTCCCAACCCTCTCAGAACTCAAAAACCACTGACACAACTTCTTGTACAAAAAAATTAACATGAAGAGTCCAACAGTCCAAGAAACAAGGAGCAGCCAGTTGGGATGCGAGGTGCTCTTCAGCACGCTGGTGTCTATGCTCCGTCTTTTGTGGGGGCGACCAGTCCGAGAGCCCGGGTCCTCCGAGACAGTAGGAAAAAAACAACAAAGAGAAAAAACTCTAACAAAACTTACGACCCATAGTTGTAACATTTGCTGAAGAAAAACTACATTTCCCACATTTGGCAAAACACTAGTCGTTGTTTTAAGATGTGTAGCGAAGCCTGTTTTTTTAAACATTTGTTTTTACAAAGCCATTATGTCATGTTTGGTGGTCATAAACAGACTACAGCGACGCGTATACTACCAATACGTCCTTCATTTTTATGGCATGTGTCCTCATTGAATGGTTATTGCTTTGAGAGACACATTCCCTACAGGGATTTTTCATCTTCCCTTGTTGCTGTTATTGGGCCTCCTCAGCTCAAAAACATCCCCTCCTGAAGACCTCCCAGGGAGTTCGCCATAGAGCCGTGACTTATAGCTCATGTCAGCAGCTAATTGCATGTTAGTGACCCAACCTTTCCCAGTGTATTCATTGAATCCTTTTGTTTTTGTTATTGAAATCCTTACATTCATATGTATGCTTTCCCGAAATGACATTTAAAAATGGCTTGAAGTGTGAAAGGGGTAGTCTGGAGAATGGGAACATAAAACACCCTGGCAGGGATTCACATGGACGTCTGGACGGTGCTGAATTCATTCACGGCTGTAGTATTTTTTATCAATGGAGCTTCTTTAGCAAAGAGGAGAATCCCTCCTTTGTGCGTCCATTGAGACGCTGAGGAGAGACGACCGTCCAAAACGTGGGTTGCTGTTTGGATCATAACTCAGCTCAATGAGCCTCATTCACGCGGGCCCGGCCAGGAAGCGGCCACAGACAGCTGTTTAACTGTCCTGTCTCGTGAGCGTCGCGATAGAGACTGCAGGGACGCCAAGAATGCAGCACCCATACGATGGATCTCCAGGAATCCCCCGACTGACGCAAAGGCCGCTGTCACGTTCCTGTTAAACTTGAAGCGAAGCTGAGACAAAGCAAAAGTGTCTTCTGGAATCCGGTTGACCCAAAACAAACAGTGAAAAGTGAAGAAAATCTGGAGTTTATGGAGTACATTTATGCTGTACATATGAACGACATTTCAGGTGACCATATTTTCCTCACCAAAAACCAGGACACTTGAGATCCTGGAAGTTTACTCAAACATGCCTTATAATTTCAATACGTTTAAAGTCAATGCTAGGTTAGCTTATTTGCTGAAGAAAAACAAAATGCTCAAACTTACAGCTCCCATGTCTGTAATTGACTGATGGATTGTTTATTTTAAGATGCGTAGCGAAGCCTGCTTTATTTTATTTCAGTTTTTTGTTCTCCGGGATGTGGCGGGCACATACACGTGATGAGCTCATGTAGTCTAGCGGCCGTTTGAGTGCTGGACCCCTTAAAAAACATCTGTTTGCCAAATCAACAGGTGGTGCTATGGCCCCTGACACCCCTGTAAGGCCATTATAGCTGATCAGAGGATTGAAGAAAGTCATTTCAGGAAAAGGCAACATAACAATGGTGAATCGAGGAAAAGGGGAATAAATCCTGTTTGAAATGGTTGGTTTACCTACAAAAATGTCAGTAGCCATGTTGGTGTGGCATCGGTGTGGCCTGTTATGCTACCTTGTATTATCTAACAGGCTGCTGATGAGTCTGTACAGTATGTCGCCTGTAACAGCTAATCATCTGCCTTATAAACTTAAATTATAGCCCCACCTCTTATGTAACTCTCTCCAGACGTGCTGTTGCATCAACACACGCCCACATAACGTTCCTATCACCTTCGCTACCCGCTCCCAGGAGGACGTCTGAGAAAATGTCACACTGACCTCCTCGGTACCATGGATCACAAACGTCCGATAACTTGAAAGGACAGCCCAAAAGAAGACATCTGCAGTTAAGTGATATAGCAGTGACAAGACAAAGACGAGGGAGTGATGCGTGATAAGAACGCACTGCGGGCCGCGGCAGGTCTCTGGCTCCCGGTCTGTTGGCAGTTTTATGAGGTTATGATGTGAGGGCGTGATAAGAGCCAGATGGTCCTTGGGAATGTTTTGAATGCATCCTACGCTCTGGGAGAGGAGGTTGTGTAAATGAAACAACTTACATAATCTAAATACTACTGGGCGATGCATGTCAAGGGGCCTGGGCCTGTGCTACAAACGAAGTTGAACTTATCCAGGGTGTCTTCGGTTTTTGGCTTAACTAAGCCAAACATTGAAGGTGTGGGATAAGCCGTACTACAAAGCTTTTTGGAGGATTTTCTTGCCTCGTCACGAGCGTGTTCACGTAAAGGGGACGGGGTTATCAGCGGAGACCATTTTTAACATCTGTCCAGGAACAACAGATGAAAAATAGCCTGTTGGCTAATTCTGGTGCATTTGAAGCAGCGCTATTTAATGTACTCTGTGCCTGTCAAATAAACCAATACAAAAACATGACTGGTTTTGTAGCCCAATGTAGGCAAATCCTTGCTTTTAGACCCCACGTTACTCTTACGATTTGAATCCAAATCGGTCGTTGTCAATGAACGATGACATCGTTTTTCTGAGACAACTGATTGGCCAGTAGGCAGGGCTTTCATAGCCTGTGAACTCTTATTGGTGAGTGGGCTGCACTGTTTGTGGCTCCTATCTTGTATCTTGAACAGCATCACCGTTACCATGGTGACGTATCGTGCTAAAAAGCGTCCCAGCTTCGTATATCTGGACTTAGTCCTCAAATTCATCCAGGACAAGGAGAAATCCTGCTTCCTAGCACACGCCCCTGGAACTATCTGCTGGTATCATAAAATGTCAATTTATATACCGATGTTCAACTTGTGCTCTAGAAGATATCATCACACTTCTTCCTCGCCATCACTGCTACCAAAGGGAACCCGTGGAGTTGAACTGTTACGGTTTGTTTGACTTTTGAGGCAGGAAATTTGTTTTGAGATCCAAATTAGAGCACTTTTGGGGGTATTTGACTGAAGTTTCCCACTGTACTCAAAGAAACAAACAAAGACAAAGGCTTAAAAGGCAAACAATCTTGAGGACGCGCAATGCGCATGCGCATACAATCTTGAGGACGGTGAGGTAGTTTTTATGTCATCCCGAAGAAATGGCGACGAAAACAATTCATTCCCAGCAGCTTGACTCGTGTGAAAATCAGGAGGTGGCAGCCAGGCTATTTTGGTGCCACCTCACCGCAGCTTTTGTTCAACGACAGATGACAACGAGGTTGGTGCTGACTCAGTAAGAAAAGCTAAACAGTGACAACAAGGAGGACGATGCCAGCAATGAAGACGGGTGACATTTCTGCAAGGGAGGAGAACTCGCCGAGCTCATAACGAGCATGACGAGCTGTCAGGAGGTCGTGAGAGCGCTCGCGCCGCACAAAGGATGCTGAGGAAATATGCTCCGAACGTGAAAGGGCCGCTCCATGTTGTCGTGTTCTTGGCTTGTGTGAAGAGAAAGCTCAGGAATGACGCGGCGGCAGCGTTCACATTGTTGTCGAGAGTAAAAAAAACATTTTGACCTTCACTTCCAGTTTACAAACCTCGTTAGGCGCAGATTACATAAGACAAACATTCCTGAGAATGCACTGCAGTGTATCATAGTGAAACCCGTCTGGTCCGCCCCTGCATACCAACCACGGTTCACCGAATGAGAGGCGAGAGCGCTAGGCATCGAGCAATGTCCAGCACGACTTTTAAGGGGGGTGAGGTTTACCAACATACCTTCACACAGCTGCTCCACTGGCAATCCCAAAAATCACAGAAATATGCCCCCTAGTGGCTGCATTTGTTTTTCTCAACCCTTTGCGCCGTCGTGCTGTTATCTTCCAACATCCAATTGTTTTTTGTTTTTTTCATTTTCACATTTATATGCAAGATTTGGCTTTTAAAGATGAGATAAAGTAATCCCTCGTTTATTACAGCAAATTAGGTCCAGATCTGACCGTGATAAGGGAAGTTCCAGGAAGTAGGATTCCTTATTTATAAATGGAATATTTTCATATTTAGAGCATATAAAATATGTTTACGACCTTCTAAATCCGGTTTTTAACATTATTAGAGCCCTCTAGACATGAAGTAACACTCCTATAGTCACCTTTACACTCGTTTTACCCAATATAGTAGACATGATAAGAGAAAATAAGCCATTGTAGAGTTTTAGCTTTGTGTCGGTAACGGCTGCAACAGTCGTCCGTGGTGTTATTAGGGATTATTGTGCCTGTTGTGGGATAATTCCAACCTGCAATAAAAGCCTACGTTTGCCGATTGTGTGTCTCACTGAACATCACAGTAACATTACTGACACCGAGCGACCAGTGTGGAGTACTACACTTCATCAACAGCAATAGTCTTGAAGTGCAAAATGGCGAGGGATGACTGTACATTTGTCACATTGCGTTCTTTGATTCAAAATGAATCCTTTCAGAAATTGCACCAATAACGGTTGTAGTTGCATACACACAATAAAAACATTGACACAACAAAAGAAAAGACCTTCCAGTTCGAGCACATTTTCTTTCCGTTTATTCTAATCTGCATGAATCGACACCGCCAGCGTTTGAGAACAACAGGAAGTCGGGTTGAGGTTCTTCTCACACATGAGGAGGCCAAGCTTTTCTGCATAATGTGCACGTGCGGCTGCTATTTTTGCATTTGTGGTAAAACGTCCTGTTGTGTCTACATACCCCAGTATGAGTTTGGGCTCAGGCAGTAAACACAGACAGTATCCTGGCAACGGGTGGAGTCGTGCTGATTCAGTGTCTCTCAGAGGACAGGAATGTGCAAAAAGGCTTGGAATCAGTAACAGACAAAAGCAAAATGATTTATAAAACAATTCTGACTGTTAGCAGGAGCCTCGTGCTATAACGCGCTGACTTCTCTTCATGGGAACTTATTTACAAGTAGCCTATCGTAAAATACCGGCCTGGCTGAGTCACACCACACCACCCGTCACCTCGTTATTGTCTGACTTTGTTTAGCCAAGCTATGCAGTCAAAACACAGAATCCTTCTACCAGAAACCTGGACTTCTTCACCTACAAAGTCTTGGTAGTGTATGTACAGTATCTCACTGCTGTATCCCCTCCTCTCAAGGGACAATACTACAATACTACAGACCGTCAACTTGGATATGCTTTAGAGTAGTCAGTTTACAGCTTGTGTAGCAGTATGGATTTACTGTCTAAATAGCTGGCAACACAAGTGAGTAGCAAGATAATTGGGTTTTGCGTACAGTCCAGCATCGTGGTGGTAGCATCATGGTCCGTGGCTGCACGAGTGCTGCCGTCACTGGGGAGCTGCAGTTCATTGAGGGAAACGTGAATTCCAACACGTACTGTGACACTGTGAAGCAGAAAAGGGCAGCAGTCGAACATGTTAAGCAGCCCAAACACACCTCCGAGATGATCATCGCTTTGCTGACGAAGATGAAGGTGATGAACGTGAGGTCTTCTCAACACCTCAACCCAACGGAGCACCCGTGGGGCCAAAGGAAGGAAGGTGGAGGAGCACAAGGTGTGTAACATCCACCAGCTCACCTCGTGGTGGAGTGGAAGATTCCACGCCCAAGAGGATTAAGGCACAAAAAACCCCACAAAATTGTCACACCAAGGACGTAATTTGGACATGTTCTCATGCAGCCCATTTATCAACACCGTTATCTTCATGCTCACTTGTGGCTGTGTTTTCACTCCTTTTCAGTGGATCGTAAATCTAGACTGCTACACAAGCTGCACACTGACTACTTTGAAGTGTACTTTCTATGGCAGGGATGTCCAAACTTTTTCCATCAAGGAAAAATCCATACTGAAAAATCAAAGAATGGACAGGTCACTTTGATATTTGATATTTTGTAAATCCATGTACTGTAGATATGCTAAGAAGTTATATAAGTATACATTTAACGAAAACAGCCTGCATCTCAGCTTTGTGATATACAAGTAGGTGAAAAAGTGCATAGTTTTTCTCCTTAGTTGCACTTGTTGCTTGTTTTTCATTTCTCTTGTTTTTATTTTCCAAATATTTAATTTTTTTAAATTCCTGCAATCTTATGACTTTATTTCCATAATATTTTGACTTTATTCTTGTTTATTATGACCACTTTTTCTCATTCTAAGTTTTGTCCAAAAATTGCTCATTTTATTTTTTTTTTAATTTTGTTTCTCGTAATGTGATGACTTTGGAAAATAACGTCTTTTTTTCTTTAATAGTTCAACTTAAATGAGAATGAATTTTATTTTAAATTGTTAATTGTTTTTTCCTCATAATATTATGACTTGAATCTCCTAACATGTCAACGTTATTCTCGTTTTTTCATTATTTTTTAAAATTTTTGGGGGGTTTTCTTGTTTAATTGTACAGTCTTAGTATTTTATTTTTTTCCCATTTTATTTATTTATGTTCTTATTAGTATTTAATTGCATTACAATGTGCCGTGGGCCAACAAAAAGCAGCTGTGGGCCGCAAATGCCACCCAGGCCTCACTTTGGACACCACTGTCCTAAGTATTGTCCCTACTAAAAGGAAGCGACCGTTTCCCATAACTTTGCTGCAGCTGCTGGTACACAAACTGGTTCTGTGGAATGCCCACTGCAGCAGGTCAAGGCAGCGGCCCAGAGGGTTAAACTGACGTCAAGACCACACCTCCATGACCCCAACGTCCATCCATGTATCCAAAAAGCCTGGGAAAGCGGATCAAATAATGTTCTTGAACGCAACTCATGAGGACACACAAAAAAGGGTTTTATTTTGTTTCACCGCACCATAAAAGATGCTGACTCCGTGTCAATGAACATGCTCATTCTTTCCACACGTGCGCTCCTGTTTCACCCGGTGATGATTTTAGCAGCAAAGCCCAAAGCTCCTGCTGCCATTGAACCTTTCACTCTCTCATGAAACCTGCCACTCAGTCCTTGAACAGCTCAGCGCTGAATTTCTCCTTCTGATTCTCACGGGAGTCAACCTGAGTCTGTTAATGGCTTTTGCAGGACTCAGGATGTTTTCTATTTTTACCATCAACACGGAGGAGCCTGACCCACTCGGGGTCTGAGGGCTTATTAAGGAAATCGGGGACCCCCAGCGGCTCATGTGTACGAAAGGGAAGAATCTCGGATCATTCATGCGGAAAGGAAGAATCTCCGGAGAGACAGCAGGAAAAACATTGACGGGGGGTTGAAATGATGATAGACTGCAGGTTTTGCAGGATTTTCAAAGCGTTCTACTGTGGAAAGGGCAGACATTATCCACAAACAAATGAAAAAAAGTATTTTTAACGACTATAAAGGCTTACAGCATTAAACAACGCTATCAATACATAACATGAACTCTTTTAGTGTATTTGTAGCATATTGTCAGTGCAATGAAGCCTCACCAGCAATGATTTAAAGTGTAATAAGAAATTCTGCCCTGTCTTGCTCATGTCCAAACTTCCTTTGTGTCCACTAGGGTGGTGATTTTCAATTGCTGGGTCTTGGACCAGGTCTTGGGTCTTGGGTCTGTGCCTGGTGGGAAAAAAATCACACAAAAATAATAATTGATTTGATTATTATTAGTATATTACCAAAAAAAATTGTTTGGTGAAGCATCAAGGCTTTGGTTGAGACCTCACATTGCTCATATTTACCATCCCCCAGTGGAATCAGTCACTATGACCATTTGTCTTGTCAGACTCAACACATCTTCATCTACACATCAGTCTCACGCGGAACAGCCTGTCTTCTTCCAGCATGGAAGACAAGCCTCGCATTGTGTCAGTTCATGTGTCTCTTGGCTTGAAATAGAACTTCTTCTCCAATATGACCCGCAGTCATGCGCAGGGGGAGCACATGGCTCGACACTGGGGAGATGTTATGACTGTAGATAGTCCTCAAGCACCAGTCAGACACCATCATTCCTCTCTTAAACCTTGGAATGCTACTGCTGGCACAACTTGCTGTCTTACATTCCTGACAAACTCAACACCTTTCCATAGGAGGGGAAAAAAATGCCTCGGAAGTTCACGGGTGACGTGAGGTGTCGTCCAGGAGGTGTTTATGGAGTTTTTCCCAGTGTCCTAGTGGACTGTAGGGATACAATTGAGCACATTTAGGAAGAAATTCTACACTACAGGTGATAGACTGAGCCGTTATTAAATGATGAGGGTTTAATATCAGGAAAATTTAAGTGTTCCTACTAGAATTTGGTTTTTTACTTCCTGGCAATACCAGTAAAAAAAAAAAAAAAGATGAAAAGCATTTGGAATGTGTGAAAATAAAATAACAAAAAAACACAATCTATATAACGTAAAACATCCCCAGGTAAACAAACTCATTAAGTACTCATTACTCCAACTACAATCAGCTAACAAAGAAGTCAATTAAAAACCATTATGGGGTGAAACTACGCAGGAATGGAAGGTATGTCTCTTGTTTTTTGTTTTTTTTAGCACTTCTTCCTGTTAGACTGTGGGAGCTGAATGACGTTTGAGACATGGTTTTGATTTCGCTTGCTCTCTTTCATACGTGAGATATTTTTAGACTTTTTCGTCTTATTATAGAACATTTCATACCATTGATATTTGCAATAGTTCACATTATAAATGCCATTTTCTTTGGTCAGTTTTATTTCTGTAGTACGTTTTTGCAATTACTGCTGCCCAAGGTGCAATATGCACCCTCGGGTGAGCATTTTATTTACATTTTAAAAAGGCAGTCTTGTATATGTGAAATCATTTATTATTATTTTAATAATAATAATACATAAATAGTTAAATAAATACATAAAAATAATATTAAAAATAATACAAAAAATAATTTAAACAATGTAATTTTTTGTACTATTTATATACTATAATGTATATAATTGATTCATTTATTTATTTATGATGCCTTTTTAACATTGCTTTGTACAGAGTCGAACAAAAGTATAAACGATTAATAATTTGCTACAATTTATATAATAAATGGATGTTTTAAAAAAACACAGCATCTTGGTCTTTGCTGATACTATTTTATATGGAGCCCTCATAGAGAGAAAGCGTGCTTTTATTGTGGAATGTTTCATGATGTTCTGCTGCCCCCTTCTGTTACTTCTTGGGTCCGTGCAGCTCTAAAAACCATCATTGCTACTGCTGGTGAAGCTTCTTTCAGTATTGAATGGAGTAAATGAGGTCCTGACCTTCCCAGATGTCTCTAAACCCAGAAAAAAACAACCACTAGCGCCAAGGGCATGAGAAAAAAACGGGAGGACTCCAGGTGTCCGATAATAAGGAGATGTTTAGAGAGGAAATGGCCTTGTGAGGCAAGAGATGGGAAAAGACTGACTGAGAGGCGTCTCCTTCACTCGGCACCGTCGCCATGGACAAGAAGGTGGTGTTGATCACCGGCTGCTCGTCTGGCATCGGCCTCAGCCTGGCGGTCCGCTTGGCCTCCCACCCGGATCAGATGTTCAAAGGTCAGCGAACGCTTTACTAGAAAAAAACAACGTTGTCAGTGCATCATCTTTGCTTGTGTTCAGTGTACGCCACCATGAGGAACCTGGCCAAGAAAGAGCGTCTTCTGGAGTGTGTCAAAGGTCTGCACAAGGACACCCTTGAGGTTCTTCAGATGGACGTCACCGACTTCCAGTCCATCCTGGATGCCCGGGACAAGGTGACGGAGAAACGAGTGGACATTCTGGGTGGGTTCATCTTGTGTTGCCCGGTACAGCCAAACCTCTAAATTCCATCCGACTACTACCTCTGTGTTCTCCCATCAGGGTAGCATTGAGAAACAATGTGATGATAACCAAAGAAGCAGAATGTCACACTGGAAAGCAGTACACAAATATGTGTCCCTGGCCTGGCTGCCAGTACAATATGGCTAAGTTGACAATAGCGTCTTTTTCACAGAGATCCCTAAAAACTGACGAAACAGTAGCTTTCACACAGACCTCAGAGAGGGCAGCATATTCCCATAATTCTTAGTGTGCTTTCACACAGCGACACAGCATAATTAGACGCATGACGACTTCATGACAAATACTTACACACAGGGGCGGGAGAAATGAGTCGTTGGATGTTAAGCATTACATCCCGCCTCTGTTACTACCCCGGGAGGCGAAGGCTTTTTGCACAGAACAGCAAGATGGAGAAAACAAAGGAAAAAGATGGCTTTTATGAGCAGTGTGCTTCTGATGCTTCTGATAGTCGTAGAACTACGAAATTGGCTTCTTCCTGCTATTCCGTATTGGTGCCGTTCATACAGAGCAAAAAATGCAGTGCGAAAAGGGCAAATGATGATGATGATGATGACAATAATAAAAGTTTATTGGAAAGTGAGATGAATAAAGTCTCTCTCGACGACTTTTATTACGTGTTACTATCAACAGTGGTTAGCTTCTTTTTACACTTGCATGACCTTGAGTAAATCAAAGGTTACGTAAAACATTGCCTAATGGTGCACAGTTTGACCCTGGAACAGATCATTTTTACTTTCATGGCTTAGTATTGTTCTCGAGTGTAACTGGCAACCGTCTCCGTCGTTTTGTTTAGTGTGCAACGCCGGTGTTGGTTTGATGGGTCCGCTGGAGGTCCAGTCGTTGTACTCCATGAAGCACATTCTGGAGGTCAACCTTCTCGGAACGATCCAGACCATCAAGGCCTTCCTACCCGGCATGAAGGCCCAAAGTGGGGGCCGTATCCTGGTCACGGGAAGCACCGGAGGTCTTCACGGTGAGAGCAGCTCTTCCTGTCACTGACAGCGTGAAGTTTACCAAACATGCCATGGTCCACTTGCGTCCAGGTCTTCCTTTTAATGAGGTGTACTGTGCCAGCAAGTTCGCCGTCGAGGGAGCGTGTGAGAGCTTGGCCATGCTCCTGCAACACTTCAAAATCCAGTCAGTGTCCCAAAACATCTTCTCACCAAATATGAAAAAAAAACAAGAATGAATGATTGATGGACTCCTACCCTGTAGTGTTAGTCTTATAGTGTGTGGCCCCGTCAACACCGACTTCCTGCTCAACCTGAAGAAGGCGGAGCTTGGGGATGAGTGCCTGGAACATGTCGACGCCCACACACTCAACCTATATGAGAAATACCTGCAGCATTGTAGCCACGTCTTCCAAAACGCAGCACAGGACACTGAGGACATCGTAAAGGTAACGGGTGGTCTTGTTTATCACCTCTAACAAGAGGTGTCATGTTTGCCTCACCAAATGGCATCATCATGAATCATTTCATACTTTAAAACATGAACAATACGTTCGCGCTTAAATGCAAAGATCATCCACAGGAGTGCTGTTTTCTTTTAATGTAAAAAAAGCGAGTCAAAGATCCTCTACGTGACAGAAGCGATCTGCTTTTGTTAAGTATCTGGTGCCAAAAAGCTAGTCAAAGATCCTCTACGACAGGAGCAATCTGGTGTTTTTAAGGATCTAATGCAAAAAGGCTAGTCCAAGATTTGCTATATGACAGGAAGGAAAAAAGTTAGTTAGTTAGTTGAAGAAGTGATCTGCTGTTTTTAAGGATTTAATGCAGGAAAGCCAGTCAAAGATCCACCATACGACAGGACCGATCTGATGGGTTTTTTAAGGATATAAGGCGAAAAAGCTAGTCAAAAATCCTCTATATGGCAGGAGTGATTTGCTGTTTTTAAGCATCTCATACAAAAAGGCCAGTCAAAGATCTTCTATTTGACAAGAGCGTTCAAGGCTTGAATGCACAAAAAGCTAGCCAAAGACGACATGAACGAGTGATCCGCTGTTTTTAAGGATCTAATGCAAAAACGTTGCAATGTCAAAGATCTTCTGTATGACAGGAGTGTTTTGGTCAAAGATAGCTTTATATGACAAGAGTGCTCTGCTGTTTTTAAGTCGGCAGCAAAATTGTTAGCCACTCCCAACATTTGAACTGAACATGCACGCTGGTCTGATGTTGGTCACCTTTTTTTGTCCCACGGGCCGCCAGTTGCTGCTGTAGAAACTTGCACTGGACCCTAACACCTGTTTCTAATATTTTCATATCTAAATTTCACAGTTAAA
The DNA here is from genome assembly GCF_027744805.1 of Dunckerocampus dactyliophorus. Classification (NCBI taxonomy): domain Eukaryota; kingdom Metazoa; phylum Chordata; class Actinopteri; order Syngnathiformes; family Syngnathidae; genus Dunckerocampus; species Dunckerocampus dactyliophorus. The sequence goes on along the minus strand of NC_072836.1, from coordinate 5,821,372 downwards.
GGTTGCAAAAATGAATAAGAAAGGTAAATGTGACTACATCCATAATGACGATTACCTTTGTAAAGGCAACACTTGTATTTTTTAAAAATTAACACTTCCTTTTCATGAGCATCTCTGCTAACTAAGCAGTTATACCTCAATAGTCGTTATTTATGTTCCTGTTTCAGGTGTTTTTGGAAGCCATGCAGTCACCCAACCCCGCCTTCAGATACTTCGCCGGTGGGGCAGTGCCCCCTCTGATCAAGATGAAGGTCATGCAGCTGGATGGCCTTGAGTACATCAACACCATGAGCAATCTCATGTTTGTGTTTGCAGAAAAATAACCTCTTGGCCTGTGTGTGTGTGCGTGCGCGTGTGTGTGTATTGGCTCTAATCCATAGTTGGTTAATACTTTAGTGACACTGAGTCATTGCACAACTCAATGAGGGCAATGAATTGACATGTACGTTTTTATGGCAAAAAGCAATCAGTGATAAGAAGATAAAAAGTCAGAAAACCATTTTTAGGCACTACTATACTGAAGCATTAGCCGAAACGTTTATGCTTCATTGATTTATCTCAAATTGACAACTCACACTAAATGAACAAAGTGTCTGAAATGGCTTACAATTGCATTTAAATTAAATGAATTCAAATCAAATTGCTATATTGCTACATTCATTCATTGTATATTCTACTGCAATTTATCATTACGAAAATTGCCTTTACAAAGGCAAATTCATTTAACCCAAGTGTCGCCCTCAAATTTACCACCCTTTGGACACCTTTATGGGGGAAGAAATTGTACACGCATACAAAAACAGCAATTAAAACACATGCACTGTATCGTTGTTTTTTTCTGCTTTTTCCCATTAGTCTTCAATGAACGTGATTAGTTATAATGTAATGACTTGATATTACGCCATAGTGTGACACACATGATAGTCATTCATTCATTCTCGTGCAAAAATCTCTATTTGCCCAACTCGTGCTGTGATTGGTCCAGAGCGCCGTGATGTCACCGTCTTGGCTGGGAGTGAAACCCGGCCGGCTGGCAGTTGAAACAAGTCTCGCCTCCGCTTTTGGACAAACTACTGTAAAAAGCGTACGTTTGTTTTGTTAAAGTAAATCTAAGTAGTTATGTCCAGTAAATCGACTCCGCAGCTCGCCAGGACTATTTTGGATGGTTTTCAAGTCCACTCGAACAAATTTGTCCGTGGGAACCTAAAACGCGGAAATGCCAGGTGAGTCTCGGGCGATGGCCATGACGAATGCATATGCATCCATCATTTTATTGTTTCTTTTTTCCCCAAGTAATTTTCTATTCTAATGTCTAATAGACAATTAATGGTTTCCTCATCGTGGAATAAAAGTCTTGAGTAGGCAAGGTTGAAACAAATAGCTTGCTTTTTTTCACAGGTTCAAAATGAATGATTTTTGTGTGAAGTTAGCTATATAGACTGGCTTTTAACGTGAAATACTTGAATAACTTCAATTTATACCTAAAGCCAAACAATACCATAGTATACCATACTCAACTATACCGTTACACATCCATGCAATACTGATTTAACATAGTATAACATTCTTGACGATACTACAGCATATCAGACCGAGTTATACTTTACATACCAGACCATACTAGGCTATACCAGACCATACTATTGATATATTATTGTACCATGCCGGTTTATACTATACTTGCTGTATACCATATTATTCCATAACATGCTTTACTAAACCATATACCCTAACTCTACTATACGTTACCATAGCACACCATCCTCTATTGTACCACATTATACCATATCTGGATCATAACATACTCTACTATATTATGCCCTTCTATTATACACTGTGATACATACCGTACTCGACTATACCATATTGTTGTTCTCTAAAATACTCTTTGCATATCATGCCACACTATACCATATTATACCACACCATACTGTCCCATACCATACTATACTGTGTCATTCCATACTCTCCTACACCATATTATGTGATACCATAACATACTCTACTGTACCATACTCTACCATATTATATTAACTACAGTATGCTACGTACTGTATATGACGAATATACTCTACAAATGTAAGGTTGTCCATTAGAGTCATTCATCATGCCATGTTTCTCCACCTCTGCAGACATGTTGGTCCTGGTGGGGCTCTGGGGACGTTGAGAAAGCCCAGTTTGTCCCAGTGTGCCACCTCCTACATCAAGACCCCCCACCGCAGCTTCATCAACTTGGCCGCTCCCATCAGTAGTCGCAGAACCGAGTACGCCGAGAGCCGGACCATAGGGTGAGTCCTTTGAGCGGTGGAGCCGATGAGCAGAGTAGACTAGAAGCTCAAGAGTGTTTTGGTATTGCAGGTTCACGCCCGAGCAGATGTACAGCGTGGTGGCCTGCGTGGAGCAGTACCAGCACTTTGTTCCCTGGTGCAAGAAGTCCCGCGTCGTCAAGGGGCGGACGGATGGCGATATGCATGCCGAGCTGGAAATCGGTTTCCCACCCGTGGTGGAGCGCTACACTTCTGAGGTCACCGTTGTTCCCAACCACCAAGTCAGAGTACGTCCCTGCTCCCAAAACACATAAAACTGTCCCACTAAAACTGTAGGTTGTTTTTAACTTTATTAGTAATTTGTGTTTGTCCAACAGGCTTTGTGTACCGACGGATCCCTCTTCAGCCATCTTGAGACAGTGTGGAGGTTCGCACCTGGACCCAAAGACGTACCCAAGTCCTGCAAAGTGGACTTTTATGTAAGTTCATTCAGTCAGTCAGTGTCAGTCAGTGTGCTTGAAAGGACGTGTTCTTAAAGTTAGCGGTGCTTAGCTGGCTGAAAATAGCTTCTGTGACAAGAGTTGGTCCTCAGCGAGGATTAGCATCCAGGAAGTGTCGCATTTTAACGAAGGGGAGCGTCTTAAATGGGATTAGGGGTAAAGAAAGACGATATTAGATAACGCGACTTTTCCTTTCCGCAGGTGTCCTTTGAGTTCAAGTCGCTGCTCCACTCTCGCCTGGCCAGTGTCTTCTTCGACGAGGTGGTCAAGCAGATGGTCTGCGCTTTCGAGTCGCGGGCGACGGAGCTCTACGCTGGCCAGCAGGAGGCGCCCTTGAGGAGGGGATCAAGGTGACACGCCCGCTGCTGTTCTGCTCTCTTTGCACTCAGTTTGACTTTGACTAATTTTGTATTTATTATTAGTCACTAGCTAATTTATTTCACTTGTATGTTCACAAATGTCCTGGTGTCATACTCACATACGTTTTACTTAGTTTTTTTTTTGTATTAAAATCTTATTTTCCCAACACTTGTACTGTCATTTATACCATATTTTTTTTAACATTCCGTACGGTAAAAGCAACAATTTGTAATTATATGACAGCTGCAAATATAGCGCTATAACCAATGCCGTATTAAAGAATTGTTTTTAGTAGAAAACTGTCCGAAAAAACAAAACATCTGGACTATTTCCTTGCAGCAAACATCATGTCACTGCATTTGGTCATCAACACACACACAGCACAGGGTTGGAATGTAAAAACAAAGCACAAAATGTATTTTTTCTACTAAAATCTACAAAATCATCCTAATTTCTTGTTAGAACAGACTTCCACAATTCAAAGCACACCATGATGTTTACACAGTATATTTTTATCTGCATCAAAACTGTACAAGCAAAATTTTAACGTGGATTTCGGACGACAAGCGATGCCGAGCAGAAGGTCTCTCCGTGCTGGTTGGTGGCTTTGCAGGTGTAAAAGTTGGCGTCGTGCGGCCCGACTTTGGCCAGGATCAACGTGCAGCGTCCGTCTTCCTCGTACTCGATCCGGACGGCGGGCGACTCTTCCACAGGCTCCCCCCCGCACAGCCATACCACATCTGGGTCAGGATATCCTAAATACATTGCAGAAAGGGATAGTAAAAACATCATAAGCCAGGTCGAGACAAGACAATTTAGTAGTCAACGAACCTAACATACTTTTTTTTTTTTGCATGCGTAGAAGACAATTTCAAATCTTTTTTGTCCAAGGGTGTCCACGACAGGTGAAATTTTAATTTGTCCTTTTCATGTCATGTTTGTGGCATTGTTATTTGAATGTAAAATTGTGCACGTTAAAAAGCCTTTAATAAAACTCTGCATATATTTTTTGTGGCATGAGTGCAGAAACTGTTAAAAAAAAAGGCACTGCCCTGCAAGCATAATCTCCTCTCCTCCCTCTCTTTGCAAAACTAGGTAAAAGTGATGTTAAATGTTCAGTTGTCCATTCCTCTGTCGTTTGTAATTTTGTTTGCGTGGCTTTCTGCATGTAAAAGTATAATTACGTGTTTTATGTACCAATTTTCTGGGGTCAGGAACGGGTTAATTGGATTTACATTATTTTCTATGGGAAAACTTGCCTTGGTTAGAGTCTGTTTGTTTTCAGTCGGACCTTCGGGAACGGATTAATGACGTTAACCAAGGCACCACTGTACGTCTTTTTATGGATGTAGAAGACAATTTGCTCCTTATAGAACCTGACTTGTTTATTTTTGTAAACATGGATGGAGATTTAGAGTCTTTATTGAACATCTACTGTACGTGATCAGTTCAAAGGTTAATTAGGATAGAGTCCGGGCCTACCCGTGAGGTGACAGGAGAGGTGGGCACTGGATCCTACAGAGACCGTCTGGTCCTGCAGGGTCTTGGTAAAGTCGGGTGGGCCCTGCATCTTGCGCTCCAGAGATATAAGGGCATCTTCTGTCTCCGGTGTCAGCGGGGAGTCTGACCCAGGACGGAAGGACGTGAAAGACCGGGAAAGAACAACACAAACAAAAAATAGCAACATGCCTGACCTTCTGCTGGGCTGGTGGGTGAAGCAGAGCCGTCCCCTTTGCTCAGCAAGGTCATTCTCTTCAACGCCAGCATGGCCTTGCCTGCTTTCTATAAGGACATAGCTGATGAAACCCACCTAAAAAACATCTCAGATATGTTTTTTAAAAGTTCCTCACCTTCCATTTCTGCCTGGCGAGGAACCTTTTCATCTTCTCCTTGGGAAGACTCCTGGTGCAGGCGGGGTCTTCTGAGTCAAAGGCCGCCATCCAGGGGTGAGCCAGGGCTTCTTCGCATGCCATCCGTCGCCTAGGAAACGCACCCATCCTTAGACGTCTAATTGCATCTGGAGGATTAGTGCAGGTGCACCTAGAGGAGAGATCACCTGGGATCTTTCTCCAGCAACGAGCTGATGAAATGTTTGGCCTCGTCAGTGATCTCCTCAAAGCTCTCCTCGTCAAACTCCCACTGAGCTGCGGTGACCAAGGCCAGGGTGTCGGCATCGCTGCTTCCCTGGAAGGGCGACTCACCACTTAGTCTAAAAAACACACACACCAAAATACTGTCGGTACAGGAAATAATGTTTACCGCTAGGTGGCAATAAAGAGTCAAGGCGGCTTGATGACTTTTCAGACGTTTTTACATCATTTTTGTCAATGCGAAGTTGAAGTATATCTTTCAGAACGCCAGTAAGTGATATTGTTTTATGCTGAAAGGGATGTTAAATTCATGCAAACTTCAGCTCTTTGCAGTTTAGTGGGTAGTGGATATGGTTACCCAGTTGGTTGTTTTCTATTTTTATTTCAAAAAATACTCAAAAATCATTGCTCTTCCTTTTATACATATATATATTTAAAAATGGGTAAAATTAACAAATAAAATAAATGTAATCATCATGGTAGGGTTTCCACAAAAGATTTTTACCATAAAACATCATTTTGAAAAAAGAATAAACAAATTAAAAATATATATATCTTCAATACTAGAATTTTGGTTTTGTAAAAAAAAGGAAAAAAATATGCAAATGAATAGAAAGTTAGATCGTGCTATTATCATTTTATGAGTATTATTGTTACCAGGATTTTGTACAAATAAAAAACACGTTATGCAAAGAAATAGAGCAAGTGTGTCCAACGTGCGGCCCGGGGGCCATTTGTAGCCTGCGGCTCCTTTTTCATTGGTCCGCCCCACCTTGTGGAATCAAATTAACTAAAACAACAAAAATAAAGAGAACATAAAGAGAAAAAGATGACATTTTGGTAGCAATAATAACGTTTTGTCTTTAATAAATATATATTTATATACAGTATATAATATTTATTTTTGCCTTTTTCGTAGAATTATGTGCAAAATAAGACATTGAAGAATTTGTACAAAGAACATCTTGTGTGCTGATTTGAATAAAATGATGTAAGAAGTGTGTTTTTATATGTTGAACATGGCAAAAGAATGAAGGTTGCACATGGTATCACACAGGCGTTGACCTTTGTCTCCGTGGGAGAATAAACACGTTTACGGTTAAACGTTGACATTTCCTTGAACAAAGAGGACTCACAGGATGTAGCAGATGACCCCGATGCTCCACATGTCAGTGGCCAAGCACACAGGCTCGTAGTTGATCACCTCGGGGGCGACAAACTCTGGAGTCCCCTGCATCACCTTCAGAGGGCTCCTGTTATCTGTCAGTCAAAACGTGATGTTCAAGCGTGTATGAGTGGTGGAGCGGACTGACACTGTGAGGACATTCCGTGTACCGAGTTGAGTGGCAAGTCCAAAGTCGATGATCTTGATGGCGGTGCCGGTGGTGTCCACGCACACAATGTTCTCAGGTTTGAGGTCCAGGTGGACGATGCTCTGCCGGTGCATGAAGGAGACGCCCTGCAGGATCTGCTGCATGTAGCGCACGCTGGCGGGCTCCGTGTGCTCGAAGCTGTCGTCCACGATGCGCTCGAAGAGTTCTCCGCCTGCGATGCTGCACGCGGACACAGCATGACACGCCTCTTTTTAATATGTCATAGTTTTTAGGGGTAAAGTGATGTTTTTTTGGCATTGGCACTCTTGAAATGCTTGTAAATTCAAATGTCCACACATAGAAAACAATTACAAGACCGTTTTACCTTCAAATATATATATTATTACCATTATATTTAATTACAATAATTTATTCATTCATTTGCAATTAATTAATTTAAATTGAGTCTGTTTTTAAAATAAAAAATGTTTTTGGATGAGAAAAATAGTAAAATATGAAGATGCTTGTTTAAATGTGAAGATGACAGTGATAATAGGTATTAAATACATTAATTTCATTATTTTTAAAATTATATTTATTAAATATTATTATATTTAAAATTGAATATATATGTATTTTTTAATCAAAAAAATTTAAAAGTTTAGTTTTTAATCAGAAAACTAACATAACTTTTGGGTAAAATTTGAAAAAAGCAAAACAAATTAAATACAAAAATAATGAAATGAAGACAAACAAAATATGAAATGTGCAAATTGTGAAGATACCAGCACATGCTTTTCAATGGAAATGCATTAAATATATGAATTTAATCATTTTTTTAAATTAAATTTCAAACTGAATAAAACAAATGTAATCAAATCCGAAGACTAGCAGAATGTTGAGGTAAAACTAGAGAAAAACAAAAAATAAATAATAAAAAAATTGGACAGTGACCCATTCCCATTCTAATAAATTCTAAAAAATATTGTAAATATTTTTAAAAATGTCCTTTGTTTGGAATGAATGGCAAACAATCAATAATTGTGAGGGTCACACATTAATTGTAATGTTTTTGTAGCTTCTAAAAGTAGCTTACTGGTATCGTGTGCATCTTTATGGTACAGAAACATACCTAATGAATTGGCCAGTGAGTAAAAAAAGTAAAACACTCACAACTCCATGACCATGACCATTTCCGGCTTGTGGTCGTAGGCGGCCAGGCAGCGGACAAGCTTGGGATGGTGGAGCTTGTTCATCAGCTCGATCTCTTTGCGGGCGGCCTCCCTCTCCTTGGTGCGACGCCCTTTGTAGAACTTCCCCGCGCACACGCGGCCGCTCTCTTGGTGCCTCAGCTTGAACACCAGGCCAAACTTCCCCCTGAGGAGCACACATAGGGCCGCAAGACCTCCTCTCTAGCGTTTGATAGGCTTCTTCCAAACCAAAGTCACCCAAGCATGCGTTTACGGAGCCTACTTTGGGCATTGGTTCCCACCAGGAAGCATATAATCATACAAAATGTCTCGCTAACATGAAGATTTAAGAATCAAAGGGTTTAATCAAACCCCAGTTGGATACATTGATTGATTAGGAGGTGTGTCTCAATACTTTTGACCACACAGTGCATTGTCATGGTACATATCGAAGGAGGAGAGCCATGCCTGCACACGCTTATCTTAATCCCAGCTTCCTGGGAATGTCCCAATCCTTCCGCAGACATGCGCCATACTCACATTCCCAGCTTCTCCTGCACATCGTAGTGGTCTGTGACTTTGTGTGCGCGGTCTATGATGACCTCCAAGGCCTGGGGGGCCTCCTCCTCCTCTTGTGGTGCGGAATCAGAACCTGCACAGACAATAAACACAAGTCCTCATACGTACTGGACACCCGGGAAAGCAAAATCCTCCATTGAACTTCTGTTTGTGCATATTTTTATCATTTTTATTTTTCATAATGAATTTTTTCCCATAAGAAATAATGGAAATGGTACTGGGATCACTTCCGTACATGATATTACTGTATTAAAGCTGCTATTCATTAAATTTAGTTCAATGTCATGTACCGTAAGTGCAAAAAGAACTGTTGTAACTGATTAAGTAACTTTATCGAAGTAACTTTTTAAAGTAGTTCATTGTCTGTCATGTCATTTAGAATATTTCGCAACATTTTAAAGTTGTAATATACTGTATGTTTGTATATATTTAATGTATGTTCTGTTCTATCTATTCTATCTATTTGTTCTATTTTGTTCTATTAGTTATTAAGTAACTTTTTTTAAATTGAACATTTAATTTAGTTTAATTTGATCCAATTTAATTTAATTTTGTGTGATTTTTTTGCCAATTGAATTTTATTATTATAATTGTATTATTATTATTAATTTATAAAATTGTATTTAATTTATTATTATTATTATTTGATTTCATTTCATTTTGTCTGATTTTCTCACATGTAATTTAACTGTGTTTAATTGTTTGTTGTGTTCAGGTTATGGATTCTTGTTCAACTTTTGGAGCATCAGTTCTTGTTTTTTTGGTTGAAGTACAAAGTTTGAGGACCATATGAAGTGTAGTGGTTCACATAGTTGTCTTTCACACGACTGTCAATGCGCCTTATGTGTTTCTAGAGACACGTACAGTCCACATACGAGGATAAACGTCTCACCCTTGTCGTCCATGGTGACCACAGGTGATGGCGGTCCTGGTTCACTGACCCCCACCGTGTTGTAGGCCCTCACCCTGAAGCAGCACTCCTCCCCGGGCTGCAGGCCTGCACACACCCTGTAAGACGTGTTCTTACACTGAGCCGTCAGCTCGGTCCAGTCCCGTCCTTTCTTGACCTCCACCACGTAGCCCAAGACGGCGCTGCCCCCGTCGTAGGAGGGGCCCGACCAGGAAAGCACCAGGCTTCTGGAGGACAGGAGGGACACCAGCGGGCAGGAGGCGGGGGGCTGCGGCCTGTCTGGTGAAAGCAACAGTACACTTGGTGTTGTGCACTGTGCGTGCGCGTGCGTGTGTGTGTGTGTGTACACTCACCTATGACAGAGAGTGTGAGTGTGTGTTGGGCCGAGCTCTTGCGGTCCTTCACTACCACAGTGTAGCGGCCTGTGTGCTGGACTCCAGCCTCAGCCAGAACCAATGTGCTGCTGTCGTCCGAATTCTCCGTCCACACCTCAGGACCGGCTGCTATCTGCAGGAATGAGACCAAATTAAAAATATGCTGAGGAAGAGTGTTGATCCCATAAATTGGGGTACATAATATAACAATACTAACTACTAAACTACCAGGAAACGAGTCTATTCATGCGTTAATGCATGTTTTATTACTACTTTCTGTGTTTGCTTTTTTAAATAAAAATATTTTATACAGTACATACATGCATATATTTTTATATTTTATTCATAGTTATGTTGGGTGAAGATTAATATGATTTAAAAAACATGTTGATTGTATTTCTGTATTTAAACATAATAATGTATTTTGTATCATTATTATTGTCATGATTATTTTTATTTACTTATTTTTTTTGCAGGTAATATTTCTAAAATTTGTTTTAGATATTTTATTAGATATTTTTTGTAATTGATTAATACCACACATTACCAACACATCATTGGTAACCACATTTATTACAATAAATTATATTAAATCCACAATGAGAATCTATTTTCAAGAAAAATACTTTCTATAATAATAGAACATTTAATAATAACAGCACATATAAATATTTTGAATGTTAAAATCATAATATTATATTATATTAATTATAATAAAATAAAAAATATATTAATAATTAATGTACTTATAAATGAATTTATTATAATAAAAAGGAAATATATATATAATTAAATATTTTTTCTTCTTGTAATTTTATATTGTGGCGTTGTGGGTGGGTTATTTTTGTCTTTGTCTTGTTCCAAGTTGCATTCCGATGGTCTTCAAATGGCGTCACCTGCTCTTTGTTTTGGATCCAACAGGACACCACGGGGGGGCTGCAGGTGAACCGGCATGTGACGCGTGCAGGATGTCCCGCCTTCACCTCCACGTGCTGCGGAGGCTTCTCGAAGCGCAACACTGGACCTGCCGGGCCGGGAAAACAAACAAACATACAAACCAGTAAAAAGAAAAAAAAATGCAGGACACGTTTTGTGAGAAGCTGTCTCGAACAAGCGAGCCAGGAAAACCGTGCCAGGAAGCTGGCGTGTCAAATAAAAACAAAACAATGAGGGAGGGAGGGTGTTAGGGGAGGTCATCGCCTCGTGGCAATTGTGTCAAGTTGATACACAAACAGAAAAGAGCACGCATGCACAACCAGTTCAAGTGGAATACTCTTTTTACACACTGTAAAAAGTCATATGAGAAGGTAAAAATGTCAAATATGAGTAAAAATACGAATTTTTAACAAGCAATCCACTTGCAAGTACCACGTTTTTGGTACCTTAGCTTACCATCACAGTTTAAATTGAACTATGTAGCTTGTGTGTATATATAGTCAAACCTGTCTATAGCGGCCACTAAAGGGAAATGGCAAAAGTGGCCACTATAGGCAGGTGGCCGTTATAGACAGGTTGGTGGCCATTTTGAATTCGCACATATTAACATGCTATACACAGGGTCTATAACACATAAATTTTCTGAGGGAGATTTTTCAGTGACTGCTATAGGCAGGTGGCCGTATATGTCTATAATACTGTATATACCTGCCATTTTTGCATTTGAAAATTTGAAAATGGCTGTGATATAAGGGAAAATCCTTCACCCCCCCCCCCTCCACCCCTTCCCATGAAGCATTTGACTTTTTTGAAATTACTTAAATATATTAATATAGAATGATATTATAATATTGAATTATTTTATATTACATTTATATAATAATTATTACTATTATAATTATAATAGTTATTACTATTACTATTACTATTACTATTACTATTACTATTACTATTAAATATTAGAGATTAGATTATTTTCAATAAAATAAAACATTAAAAAAGAGGGAAAAAAGCAAAAATACAGGAATTTATAAACTGGAGGGTGACGGGAAAGAAAGGCAAAGTACGTGAGTGTCCCAGAAAAAAACGGGAGGGGTGACGGGTGGGATTTAAGGCCCTTGTGTCTACAAAGTGTTCCCAGAAGAGTGGAAGCTGTTAGAGCAGCGAAGGAGTGAGAACAATTCCATACTTTCTGCAGTTTCACCCTTATTTCTTGAGCCTGCTTTTATTACTGTGCACAACCAAGCAGCTATACAGTATGACATAAGAAGTGGGGCAGTTAAAAATAGCAGGAAAAGAATGCAAATGGTGTTTCTTACCTGTTGCGGAGTTGGCTCTCTTCTTAGGGACAACCTCTGCAAAGAAAAGAGTGCAGGTTTGTCCATAAATAAAGAGCGGGAGGGAGGAGGTTGCGCTATTGTAATGACTGCTTCCTTATATGGCTCGTATCAGGAAAAAAATATCAACACAACAGCTTCCTGGCGGATGTTGTGGCGGTGGTATGATGCATTTCCCTTTTTCACTCCCAAATATAACATGGATGTCCGGACAAGAGGCCACTAGAAGTCTCAATAACAAGCAAAAAGCTTACGACCTCGTGGAGAAGAGACGGGACTCTGCAGATGGGTGATGGTAGGTGAGGTGCAAGTGGACCCTCTGGGATTCTCCAGCTTTTCTCCAGGAGTGTGCAGTGGCTTCCCGTTTCCCATCATGCTCTTGGTTGTCTGCACGCCGTGAATAGTTTCAAAGTCTGCACAGGTCCATCAGGTCGGAGGGAGGAAAATGAGATAACATGATCAAAGAGATAAGATAAAACTTTAAATACATGTGGAAAAATGGAAGACATCTCATGGCTTCTGCTCCTGAACCGCTACGGACAAAAGGGTGAAACTTGGTCCAAACATGCATCCCGACTGTGTTGCCTGTGCTGTTACTTTTCTTACAAATCCCCCACATGGTGGCGCCGTTATTAAACCCCATAAGTCGGCTGACTACGTGACTTGAAAGTTCTCACATAGGTCTACAAAACACATGCTGTAACTTTAGGGTGTTTAGTTGAATCACTGTGAAATTTGGTACACATTTTTAGTAGACTGACAAGCAAATGTGTGTAAAATTTGAGTGATATTGACTGAAAAACATGGCCTCCAACAAGCGAAAGGGGCAGGACTTAGCAACTAATTGCCCATACCGTAAGTCATTGAGCATTTGTCCAATAGATATAAAACACTGAGGATATCTGTATTACATGTATGCCTGCCAAAGCACAACCCACAGGGGGCACCATAAATGGTGCTCTAACTGACATAGCTGTTCATTCGGAGACGCCCCCTAACCTCTGACAAAGACAGCAGCACAGCAGGAAGTTTTTCCCGCCGCGTTTTCCGCCAAGCAGGTGTAAGCGCCGGCGTCCTCGGGCAAGCACTCCTGCACGGCAAAGCTCACCTCGCCTCCATTCAGGGTCGGAATCCCGAAACGTGCCGCCTCACCTGCCAGTGGTGAGCGTCGAGCAAATGAGGCCACATTAAAGGTCAAGTCAATGTTTGCTAGCCTTGAGTATCAGTCAGACGTTTGGAGACACGTGCTGTCTCCAAACGGTTTGTACGGCAAAGGATTTTATAACAATCCTTACCATTGTGTAACCACGTCACTTTGACGGGTCGACTCCCAGAGATGACGCCGCGCAGCGTGATGTCATCACCTTCGTCCACGCAGCAGTCCTGCACAGGCTGCACAAAAACGGGCGGGTCTGCGGGCTTGGAGGAGGGAAGGAGACCTGGAAAACAAAATAAAATAAAATAAAATAAAATAAAATAAAATAAAATAAAATAAAATAAAATAAAATAAAATAAAATAAAATTCAATGGGGACACAAACTTGCCTAACTTAAGTTAAATTCCATCAAATAATTACAATTAAATACAAGTACATAACATAAATGTAATTTAATTTAATTTAATTTAATTTAATTTAATTTAATTTAATTTAATTTACCAGGGGAACACACATGCCTAAATTAAATTAAATTAAATTAAATTAAATTTAATTTAATTAAATTAAATTAACGGGGACACAAACTTGCATAACTTTAGTTAAATGTAATAAAATAATTACAAGTACATTAATTTAATTTAATTTAATTTAATTTAATTTAATTTAATTTAATTTAATTTAATTTAATTTAATTTAATTTACCACGGGAACAAACTTGCCAAACTTAAATTTAATTCAATAAAATAATTACAATTTAATACAACTTAATTACATTACATTTAATTGAATTTATGAATGAAGTTAAATTGCATTTATAGCAAAACAAAACGGGCAGAGCAACACTCCTCAATGAGGTGTCATTATTTGGCCTAGGCGTACCCAACAAATGATGTCATGTACTTGTTATGGCCACACAAACTGAAGCGTGTTATTGTTGACCTTTTAGCCAATGCACTCACTTTCAAGACTTTTCTTGTGAAAGATGTTGAGCAAGACCGCAAAAAATTTGACTCAACTTGTTGACACACACACACGCTCACACATGCACGTGAAACTAAACCAGCAAGTGAAAGTAGGCTTGCTCTGCATCATGCTGAGAGCAGTTTCTAACATTTATATGACAGCGTCAATCAAAAACGAGCATTATTGTTTGCAAAGACAGAATTTGTGCATTGCATCTCATCCAGTACTACAGTACCACAGTATGAATATAAATGTTTTTGTATTCCAGCAACTAATAATACTTAAACCATCATAATACTCATCATTTGCAATTATATCATTATATAAAATGATTATATCATTTCGCCTGTCTTTGCAGATGCAACTGTAAGGCTTTGATTCTTTTTCCACTTGTTGCTAGGCAGAGTTTACACGGTAGGACAGCACCATAAAGCCAATGAAGGACAAGCAAAGAAATGAATCCAAAAACTGCAAATTCATGTCAGATGCTCGGTATTAGATATTAAAACAGGTGAGATACATGCAGCATGGCCACGGCCATGGCCAAGTGTCAAACGGAGCCCTTTAAGCCCTCCCGCACCCCCAAACAAGGACCTCTAAAGCTCACCAGCAGTCTCACCTGAGTCCAAAGTCCTTGCATTAGCGCTTCTAGGCCCGTTCCGAGCATGAGGCGACTTGAGGTGTATCCTGAAGGTGGACACGTATTGCTGCTGGCCTCCTGCCTCCACGCTCATGTCTGCCTTTTGTTGTGCCGGCTCGACTTTTGTTAGACGCTCATTTCCCCCCCCCACACACACTCACACATGCACAGCTGACGAGAACACTTCCTGTCTCTCTTCTTGCTGTGAAAAATCACCAATGCTCTTCACACTTGTGCGCCTGGCTGCACCCCCCAACCACACACACACACACACACACACACACACACACACACACACACACACACCCTTTATGATCCAGCCTGGCTCCACCTCCCTTCCCAGTACCACAAACCTGCCTGCTGCTACCTTTGCAGGCATGTCCTTATCTGCTTGCTGTCATAGCCCTCCAGCATATAAAGAAGAGGTGGAGACTTATCTGAAGCCGGCCAGCTAAAGGTCTCATTGTGCTGCTGCACCATCTATCTATTTGCTCCTTGTTTGCAGAGGCCCACCTATCAAACACTGGACGGTGGAGTGGGGAAAAGCGGGCTTGTAGCAAGGGGTCATTTCCCACCTGTGGACAGTAAAAGCCGTGTGCAACAGGCTCGTAAATCGCATAGCGGGAACATCTGCTTTGGCTGCATCCACCTGCTGCACAAGATGCGTCCTCTCGTTCCCCCCGTGGTGAACATCTGCTCTCCTGCAGGCTGCGCGTGTCAAAACTGTCACAGGAAGTGGCCGACCACGGCAGAATTGTCTCAGATTCCACATGGGTGAGCTCACATTGGACTGCAAAGTGGAGGCGGGGGCGATACACCACATTTTGGTATCGATCCAACACAAGGACAGTATCGCCGAAACTGATTCTTTTTACTTTACTTTTCTAAAGCCATTTTTGCCTTTAATTATTTGATGATCATGACTATAATCAGAATAAAACATTAAAACACATTTGTTTACAATATATATATAATTTTGTTACTGTTAATTGGTTCTGGACCCGACCGTAATAAGTACATTTCCGCAAAGTCGGATTTCTTATTCATAAATGGAATATTTTCATAGTTACAGCATAGAAAACCTGTTTACAACCTTCTAAATACGATTTTTAATATTATAACAGCCCTCTAAATATGAAATAACACACCTACAGTCACCTTTACGCTCATATTACCCAGTGTATAATATAATATATAATAACCAATTTCAAACATAAATAAGACTCGTGCTTGTGTGTGTTTCTGTACATTTGTCCCGGTGTTAGGGGAGCTGGGGGGGGGGGGACAATAAGTGACGTTGGGGCTTGTTGGAGTTGAGTTTTAGCATGGCGTGGCGTGGCGCAACAGTAGCTCGTGTTAGAGATTATTGTGCCTGTTGTAAGATAATTCAAACCTGCAATAAAAGCCTGTTGTTCCGGCCATCAAGTCTGGTGCTTGTGTGTCTCACCGAACATTAGAGCACTAATACTGACACCTAGCGACCAGTGTAGAATACTATGTCTTTGAATACGTCTTCTGAATGCCTTATATTTGTATTTCACTTCATTTGACCATTTTTATGCTTAATTTAGGTTTAAAAAAATACATACAATTTGCTTCAATATGCATATTTTTTGTACTAATAATAGGCCATATTCAGCCACTAAACATTGTGATTTATCAATTAATAGATTTGTTGGAAAACTGTGAAGCAGCAATATATTTGAACACAACAACAAAAAACCACAAATATTTGTGACAATAAACACAGAACAGATCTGAAAAACATCAATCTCGCCTATCCGATAGTGCCCTGGTATCAATAATATCGATATTTGGATCCTGTACTGCAAAGGCTGCTTCGGGTTTGCGTGTGGTCTTAATCCCCACATCACACAGTGACCACCAGCATGCGAACACAAAGGCATCATTGTCACGCTGCTAGCAGCAAACCAGCACGGCGCTTTAAAAGAAGCGCTGCTCTTCTTTTAATGCTCCGTTTTGCAAGCTGAATGTGAGCTGCTGAAAAACCTATTTGACAACCACAGACTTGCCCTCAAATCAGATAAAGCGTCAGCACCTCGTCTCGTGTTGCATGCAGAAGATGTCTTATTCGATGTGGACCGAATGATGAACCGGACGACGTTACATCTTTCTGTCGAGTTTGTCGTCCAAAAGTGCAATAAAATGCCAGCCCTGACTTGTGAGACAAGATGGCATCTTCACGTGTGGGAATTGATGGATAAAAACATAAAAGAGCAGCAAATTCCAACCTGATCTGATGAGATTTGATTGTGATACTGGAAGAGTTGGAACATGTTAAATGGGATTTGTCATGTTACGGTGACATTGCTGGCAAATGTACAATCTGGATCAAATCCAGATTGAATTTGCATTGTGGTTCTCAGAATTGGATATTTATACCTTCATATTTATAAATACTTTCAAAATTGTCTTGTATTTCTAACAATATATTTTTATGTTTTTTTTTCCATTATTACTTTATACCTTTTATATTTAGAATTACTTTCCAATGTTTCTTGTTGTATTTCTAAAAATAACTTTTAAAAAATTTTATATTTATATTTATTATATTCATTTTCTAATAGTTTTGTTGTATTTCTTATAATAATAAAAATATTTTATATTTATAATTACTTTTATATTTGTCTTGCTGTATTTCTAATAATAATTTACATTTTTGCCCCATTACTATTTTTATGCTGTTATAGTTATAATTACTTTAAAATTGGTCTTGTTGTGTTTATAATATAATAAAAATAATAAAATATATTATAATATACTAATATACTATCCTATATACTAATATTATATATTATAAATACTGTATTTAACTATTAGGATCATAATACTGCACAATACTGTACTACTATTATTGCTACTAACTATTTTTATTGCTCAATACAATTAAAAAAAATGAATATAGTAACTTCTGAACAATTTTCACATGAATATACTTTCAGCAATGCCTATGATTACAGTATTAGGGCCACGCTGACCATACCAATAAAGTCATAAAGTGATTTAAAAATGAAGAGAATACTGTCTAAATATTGAATTTCATTTAACATTTTCTTAATGTAACTGTTTTTTTCTTTACATTTTTCCATTTTTACCCCAAAAGTCGACCATCATAAAATATCTAAATAATGTATAAAATAAAAGAAATGTTTTTTATTATATGAAAAACTAAAACACGCTAACACAACCGGAGGTCATAAATCCTAAAACACCAACAAAATTCCAAAGGTTAAATGAAGCTCCGCATGGCAGCTTGTGTTTTAAAATTGCGTCACATAATTTGTTGTTTAGCTCAGCGTGTCCGGGCACTAGCAACAAGAAAGACAAATGTTGACTGTAATGGACTTTGTCATTAGCTGTGACTCATAGCTGACAATAACACACACACACACACGCACACAAAAGGTAGTGACGGTGCAGTTTTCACTCAACACTACTGGCAATTAGCTTGTTTTATTTTTTTACCTCTTAATATTCACAGTTGCCTGTCAAGTTAGCAAATGGTGGTTCCAGTTTGACACTGGAACAGATTATTTCTAGTTCCATTATTCCCTATGGGGTAACAACTGCTTGATAGGACTAATAAATGACTGGTCAGCCAGCATAATGGTTTGTTTTTAACGCATTCCAGGGCTTCACTTCTTGACCAATACAGTCTGGAACAGGAGGGACTCTCCCACCGCCTCCGCATCGCCTCGACGGGCCTGATGGAATGCTGCGCCTCGTCCCGAAATAACTGCTATGATTTCTTTTCTCCGCAACTATCCACCATGTTGCTCCAATGTAAACATGAGTCGGGGGGCGGTTGGGGCCTGCAGATAGGAAAGAATGCAGCATATGTATAGAAATAATTAAATGACTAGTCACTGTGCAAAAGGGAAGAAGATGACTTCTAATTATCTATTTTCTAATCAGAAGATTGAGGAAGTTGTTGCAGCTGCAAAGTCATGAAGCAGTAATGGTAGTTTTCTTCTCATTTTTATGATCATTTTATGGCGTACGGACTGCGTTACTTTTGAATTGCAACACGTTATAGCCAGCTTTAACGATTATGCATTGGACCGCACAGCGACAATGTGACGTCACACTATGTAGGGCCAATGTAGACATAGAAGCGAGAGCAGCAGTGCCATCTAGCGCCCACAGGGTGGCACTACAACTGCCTTGCAGGACGTGGCATCTGCAAATGTACCTTTTTAAATGGTGGCCTTTCACACCAACAAACCCTTATGTCATCTTCTCCGTCATCATGCCTGCACTCAACTTTCAGCAGCGGCGTGACGAAGCTTGCAAGGTGCTGTGAAACCACTGACCTCTGACCTCACCCACAGCTGCTCCCAGGACTAAAACGTCTGCATGGCCTCAGGCTGCAGACACGCTTAATTGTTGGTTGTGCATTGTTGCCCAGCATGACTTTAACACAAACACACACACACGAGTCAAGTTGAAGCAAATTTAGAGCGAGAACAACCTTTACAAATCTCCCTAATGACAAAAAATGTCAGATTCCCAAAAACTGATGTATTTTTTTATTATTTATGTATTAGATGTATTTTATTTCTACTCTAAGTAATACTTTTTGCATATATATATATATATATATATATATGTATAAAATATATATTAAACAATTACTGTCGTATTTTTTTCAGTTTTTTAAATTAATTTTATTTATCTGATTTTAAATTTTGACTTATTTTTGATAAATATGTCTTATTTTTTTATATTTATATTTTATGTATGTATTTATTGAAATGTATATGTATATATTTTTAAATAAATATTACTGTTTTACATATTTGTATTTATTTATTTATTTATTTAATTATTTAATTTATGTTGAATTTATTTTGTAAATATTTGTATATGTTTATGGTTTATACTGTACGTTAACTGTATTTATTTAGGTGCTTATTTGTTTTATTCTTAGAAATATTACTGTCTTACAGTTTTTCCATATTTTGTATTTATTTATGTAATTTTTAAATGTATATTTATTTTATTTTTATATATATTACATAATCATATTTTTCCATTTTAAACAACATGCATATGAAACCCACAAAAACAGTTTTTAATGTTGTAGTAAAGAAATTATACCAGCAGAGGGTGCTATTCGCTATGCGAATATAAGCATTGTCTGTCCCCTTTCAGGCCTGTGAATAAACTTAGAAGCGATTCTTTTTTAGCAGTCATCTCTCCGCTCTGCCAATTTCTTCAAAATCGCCTACTTTGGAAAAAAAGTCCTTAGTTGGAAACATGTGTTTATATGGACAAAAGTATAAGGACACGCCTCTAAAGCCATTAATGAAGCAATCACGAGTAGGACTTGACCCCATACTACGCTGGTAATTCTTCATCTTAGCAAAACTTTATGGACCGCTGCACGTGGGAACAGTTTTGGGATGACCCTTTTGTGTCCCCAGGGCTCAAAGCAAAGTCTGTAGTCAAATGTCGGTGACCCCTGACCTCGCAAATGGACAAAAATTCCCACAGACACACTCCACAAACTTCTACGAGGTCTTCCTGGAAGCTGTTATAGCTGCGAAGGGTGCGGGACAACACTATAGTTGCCTTACTTTCACCACTTCCTGTAATTTACATACACTGGTTGATTTTATGCTCACCACTTTGTATTGAATATAAAATAGAAAAAAAGATGTAATGTGGGGGGGAGAGCAATACCATATTCCTTTTGGGGGAGTGTGACCCAAGATTTTTGTCTAAAAACAGCTTAGTTTAACAATACACAATATAATCACTGCTCTGTATTGAATACAAAATAGAAAAAAAGCTTTTATAGCTGCAAACAAATACCATGTTTGCTTTACATCCTGTAGGAGGAATGTGTCCATGTTGGAAATTACTCCGAAACAGCACGGGAGACAAGTTTATTAATACACATGAATGGATTTCACAATAAAATCACTACTCTGTATTATATACAAAATACCAGAAAGCTGTAATTGCTGCAAAGGGAGCGGGACAAGAACATATTTTCTCGACTTCCTGTGGGTGCAATGTGTCCTTGCTGGACATTAGTCCAAAATCAGCACAAGTTTGTTTATACACGCTGGTTGATTTTGCAATAGAATTACTGCTCTGTATTGCATATAAAATCCTACAAAGCTGGAATAGCTGCAAACCGGGCACGGACAACAACATATTTTCTTTACTTTCTGCAGGTGCTGTAAATCGACAACACAAGACATATTGATGGATTTTGTAATGGAATCCCTGCTCTGTATTGACTATAAAATGTAATGAAAGAGCGCCATCTGCTGTGTCTGGCGGGGCACTGCCACCTAATTTGCACATGACTCTCATATGCTACAATAGCATAGCATTGCGTGTCTCATTACGGCTTATTGAAGGCTGTTAAGGAAAGTTTGTGTGCGCCGGCCTCGTGTTCGACTCCCACCTTTGCTGCGAGCCCCCCCTAACACCCCCCCCGCTGCTGCCGTGTTGTCAGGCCCACATGGAAGTGATTACGGCGTGCAGAGTGAAATTACAGAGATCCTACAGAGCTGGAGCCCTCCTCTAACCACTCACTCATTCATCTTGGATGTACACCCATGAACACGAGCACAGCAGAAGAAGAAAAACACACACACACACACACACACACACCTCGCCTGAAGCTGTTCATTCCCTCTTGGCTCTGTCGGGACAAGGCTGCAGTGTGCCTCCCTCCCCGCTGCCCTCTCTCCTGGACGGGGCCGGGGCTGTAAATTCCTCAGACAGGGCTGTTTAGAGGGCCTCCATTTAAACGAGGGGGTGGGGGGGGAGGGCTCGCCAGAGAGGAGCCTACTCAATAAGTCTTCATCAAAGCCCCGGGCCCCGCCGACGCTCATGGGAGAGAGAAATTATAGTGGCACGCCGGATTAAAGCATTTAGGTGGGGTTTACCTGCACATCAAGTTGTCTCGGAGGCGGCCGTGCGTTGGCCAATGGGACGCAGTCTTACTGGGGCCTGCGTGAGTTGTTATTGCAAAATGCAACAATGAGCTCCAGTGGAAGAGTTGGTTTAAAAAGGGTTTCATTTGAATTGGCACGTCCGTTGTTGTTATTGCGGTTGTAGTTTGCACTAGTGTCCAAATGGGGTGTCCACAGTGTGGGTGTGGGTGTGGGTGTCCTTCCATAAATTGTTTTCTCATGTCTGAAAAGGGAGTAGGATGAGGCACAGCTCATTTATTTTAAAAGTTTAAATTATAACGGTAACAAGGTAAGAAATTTTGCTGCATGCTTTAAATGGGAAAACCTTGTGCCCTCTGGTGGACAAGTGTAAGAAATAAAAATTGAAAGCCAGTAGTCCAAACTGAAATATTCTCATAAAGGATTGCATGTGTTTATGTTACAATAAATGTTGTGTCGAAAATGACATTTTCAATGCAACATTTTTGGTCACGAAGAACAAATATGTCGCTTTTTGTGCAGCTTTGCCATTTTAGGCTAAATTGAGGAGCAGAAATGACTATTCTAAATTGCCTAAAATGAATATTGTGGTTGGCATCTGTGAATGTTGATTTAATTGGTTCGAGCCATGATGTCTAAAGTGTGGCCCCGCAAACCATTTGCGGCCCGTAATACATTTTTTTTTATTGATCTATGGCATATTCGAAACATAAACTGGCCCACAACAAAACATTACAAAGGAGGAAATAAAAAAAACCTTACAAGACCTCACAATATTCTGTATAAGATATCCAAATGTAACTGCTTAGCACAATACAAGAGTTCATTCAAAATCAGAGATATTTTATTCACACAGCATGTTTGCTGCATCACATCGAGAGCTGTTTCTAATATTGTGTAGCTAAAAAAGCTAACTGAAACATTAGACACGCATCGCAGAATGATGGGGTACAAGTGTATCCCCCCCACACACACACACACACACACCACCCCGCAAACAACAACCTCACTAATCAAAAGCTTTTGAAATGAAAACCTCTTTGTTTTAATGAAGTCTTGTATTGGCTGATGGTGATTGTTCCCAATGAAGAAAGCGATGGCTGCAAATCATATCCACCATGTTAACCAGTTGATTCATGGAGGATCAACACATGTTCGGCCATATTGTTTCATAATTAGATGAGCATCTGGGTCACGCCCTAACTTTAATAGCAATTGGAGAGCGGGTTCACCTCGGCCTTCCTCCCCGCTTTGCTTTTCCTGGTGGCTCATTTTCACGCCTCATGCACACCATTTGTCTGCTTTTTTATTGCCAGTAGGCTGCTCAGCAGAGGCCGTTAGAGGGGAGGTAGGTCCATGCCGGTGGCAGGAAAGGATTTTGTCCCTGGACTATTTAAAGGGAAGACTGTGCATGTTATCAGGCATGAAGAAGAATAAGAGGGATGACTTCAAGAGCCCCTCCAGCTGCTAAGCCAAGAGGTGCCGACAGCTGTCTGACAGATATTTTGGGAGCCGGGAGCATGCCTGGGATAATAATGGGCTTGATTGGGAGGAGTGTTTGTGTGTGCGTGCATGCGTGCGTGCATGCAGGCATTGGAATGGTAAATGTGCAACCAGATACCACAGAGTGTACACACGCTCGCCACTGTCTTTAAAGCTTCAGTAGCAAATGATAACACACACAAGGAGGCAACAAGTTACAGTGTTGTACCATCATTTCCTTTGTTTTTTGTCCTGTTTAGTCCTTTCACACTAACATGCAACAAGCAGCCACCGTAGAAGCATACTAATGCACTTATCTAGCTATTTTTACATGCACTCTAATGCTAAATTAGGCCTAATAAGATCCAAAACAAGAGCTTTAGCAACAGTTCTGCCATGCCAAAGATAACAATGCTCACTTTTGATGGCCACTGTCAGTGAGACGCAAAGGATTGTAAAAGCTATTTGAATATTTTGGCTATTCAGCAACATGAGAGGCTCAAACTATTAATAACAGCTACTCAGTAGGACGCAGTCAGTGCAACCACAATCATAAACGCACTGCTTTTGTCTTTTTAAAAGCAAAATGTCTTGATACGACTTCATCTTAATATAGAACAGGTGTACCTAATGAAGTGTCCAGTGAGTCACCGTACTCCTACAGCACTTAAAGTGACTTATTATTAGCCCGCTGAGTATTGTACAGAAACTCTTAAAAAGGCAATGCAGTTGGTGTGTTAGTAAGAATATTACTACTTTTATGATGTAAAAAAATCTGTCTATTTTTGTCTATGTCGCCACAAAACGTGATCCCAAAGTCGTGCAAAATTTCAACGCTCAGTCCGGGAATTGTGCAGGACCGCACCATAACTCACTAGTGCTTGGTTCAGCAGACTTTCTTGCGACTTTACTTCATTTAAAAGAAGGACCAACGTCAACAAGTTTGTTTTTGTTACATGATGTACATTTTCACCAGGGTACACACGTTTGTGAGGTTTGGTACAATTTCAGGTAGGTATATAATAATACTAGTGGGAGTAAATAATGCTAATACGGAGAAATAAACATTTCATGTACCACAACGATCAAATTCAGGCTATTTTATCTTTAAATGCACTTCACTGATAAGCATTTCTTGACTTCAAATGTGAAGAATATTAAAGTGACGCTCAGTGGAAAAAGTTTGATCTCGCTATTGCGTTGGATTGCTCATGTGTACCTAATGAGTTGACCGATGAGCGTCAGTCTCTCCACAGTTTGGACACCCCGATCAAATGGTATTTAGGTAGACCAGGCATTTTTGAACACTGCAGAGAGTTCTGCAGGATAGAGCCGGCTAAATCGTGACCCTTTTTCGTGGTTACGCCTGGCGTCCAAGTCTAAGCGCCATGCGCCAGGGTGCTGAGCTCAGCCCAAATCACAGCGGCGGCCTCGGAACGCGAGAGGGGTTTGGGGGAGAAAGAACATTTTGGACTTCCTTTGGAGATTTCAAGGGCGCTCAGGACAGATAGATGTGTTCTGGAAAATCTCAGCTGCTTGCTCCCCTATGGTTATCATAATGTACGACTGCAACTAATCCACGGTGCAGAGGTTGACTTCTTTCTGGGTGCGAGCCAGTTTTTGATGAGAAGCAGGCATGTCTGGGTTCCTTTCCAGTTTTTCCGTCTGTCCAATTGTCTTCAAACCACCTTCTTCACAAGCCCGGATGAAATAGCACGGCTCAAAACATGCGGTGCATCCAGGCCAGCGCTGCTTCCATGCCCTCATAACATGATCCCTCTGCTTGCATTCACATCACAATAAGGTCTGCAGGAGGGAGCATTCTTCCTGAGACGCTCGGCTTGTCCCTTCTTGCCCTGGAGCGAGCCAGCAGCGAAGCTCGGCGTGCAGGAAGAGAGAACACAGAGACACGGGAGACGACTTACACCCGAAAGGAGTAGGTGGTGACATAAAAAGTGGGGGCGAATGATCCCTGTCTTGCAGTGCTTTTTGGCATCATCATCATCATCGCCATCATCAGCTCTGCGAGACGCTGCCAGACAGGAACCTGGATGAGTCAACGGCAAAGCATCTGATTCTGTTTCCAGATGTTTGAAGGTCTCACACGCAACAACCTTTAGCTGGAATATCAACATAATCAACAAGAATGCATGTTTGGATGAAGACAAAAGGAGTGGATGGACAGTGAAAGATGGCGTCTTGCTCGTGTGTCCGCTCATGTTTTATTCCTGACTGCAAACCAAATTTCCTTCATGATAGAAAAGCTACAAGTATGTATTGTAGTGGAAGGCCAGCACCAAACTAAGCTGTGGTATGACAAAAAGAGATGTGTACTTTAACTTACTAGTGCTGAGAGAGCAGCTGTAGCGTTA
This sequence comes from Dunckerocampus dactyliophorus, assembly GCF_027744805.1. Taxonomy (NCBI): domain Eukaryota; kingdom Metazoa; phylum Chordata; class Actinopteri; order Syngnathiformes; family Syngnathidae; genus Dunckerocampus; species Dunckerocampus dactyliophorus. Next base: position 5,795,968 of record NC_072836.1, on the reverse strand, counting down.
CGGGGGTCCGTTTGCTTTTTGTGTAAACTACCTATTAAAATCTCTCCCTATTTGTCCATAAAACATGCTTGTCGAAGCTCACACCGTCATCATGCGTGACATCGTGAGCATGATGCACTGCAACTCACTAGTGCTTAGTTCAGCGGGCATCACAGGATGAAGTGCTTTTTGCTTCTTGTAAAGATGGGCCCACCTCAACAAAGGGAGCAATTCAGAGTTACGTTTGTTTTGTGTTATATTTGTAGTCTGTTAAAGCCGTCAAAATTGCAATTTAGTTGCTGCAGTAAATGCTGGGTTTCAACCTAGAGGCAGTTCGGGTGAGCAGACGAGGGCAAGCGTAAGCTACGGCCACGTACACACTCAGTTTGTGCAATATTTTGGAGTTTAAAGCGATTAAAGGTGCATGTCGTTGAAATTATTCGCTCCGGTTGTGTGAGTGTACATGGCGTGATGCACGAAGACGGAAAATTGTTGAAAACAAGGCAGTCGAAAACAGCGTTGCCAACTTAGCGACTTTGTCGGTAAATCTGGCGACATTCCAAACCTTCTTGGCAACATATTTTCGCAAAAGCGACTATTGACAAATCTAGCGACTTTTTCTGGCGCCGTTGGAGAGTTTTCTGGTATTTGAGGACTTTAAAGTGAAAGCACACTTTGTTCTGCAGTTTCTTTTCTCACTGAGCAGCAGCGAGTGCTGGTGAGCGGTCCACCCCGCCCCACCCCAAAACAGTCACGAGTCGTCAGTGTGCAGTCAGCTCCCGCGGCACAACAGCAGAGCTCTACGAACCCATGAATCACACATGCGCGAGGCGACATGCCACCGGGGTAGATCTTTACCACTTTTACAGAGCAGGATCTAAAACATGAATACAGTATTTCTTAATCTTTATTAAATTACTACTCATTACACTCAAGCCTCATTCGGACTCGGTCACTTACCTGTCAGTGTGTCAGAAGGTGTGATGGAAGAACGTTGTGTGATAAATTAAACAACTGCAAGATAAAGGGTGGAGGCTGGAAGCGAGTCCGGATATAATTCTTACACTGTCTAGACTTTGAGAGGCGGTGGCTGAGATAAAATATTAAAATCATTTTATTTTGATGAAGAGATGGCCAATTTTAAATCAACAAACCAAGAGTCACGTTTATTAGTAGTTGTAAACATAATTAAGTTGCTTTTACTCACTTTTGTGTCTCTCCTACATCAGACAAAATGAAAATGTTGCTTGTAACATGTCAATTTGCGTTCTTACACACAATCAGTGTGCATGAATACATTACTGTATGTCTCCTTCATTGCTTAGCTGCCCTGTTTGAGCTCCATAGCCAATTTTCACCCTAATGTAACGTGCTATTTCCGGGATGCTAGAAGCTAGCGAACTAGCTAGCAAGCCTCACTTCCAAGCTCTCCGTGGAGCATCGCTGGACATTCTTCCAGGTGGCTGCATTTCACATTTACCAGTTCCAACAATGTTTTCACTTTGATTTTAGTATAAATTGTGCTTCTTGTGTTTCACTGTAAACTGGATTGTGTTTACTCGGCCCCACTCGACGCGAGCCACAGCTGGTTAGCAAACGCCGAAAAAGGTAGCTTCTCGGTGTTTCCTGAACATCCGGTTATGATGGACTATCTTAATAATAACGTTTTCCGAAATATATATTTAAACGATTCCCACATGCGAGAACGGCGCATCTATGCGGTGTTTTTGCTCTGATTTTACATGACTTTCTGGAAACGAATACGCTTGTTTCCATCTCTTTGATGCGGCGCTGACAACAACCGGATGTGATGTCACGGGAAACCCAACAATAACAACAATAATAATAATAATAACCATGCCGTGATTTTATGCTGCAAAAATGTGCAACGCAGGCTAAAAAAGTTCTCCAAAAACAAAGTGTTGGTCCAACAAAAGTTGAACTTAGTCCCAAAAATGTATGTTTTTTTGCAAAACACAATACTGATACTGACTGTGGTGGTTGTTTTCTTCAACTGGAACTACAAATACTGGTTTATTTTACCCTGAAATGTCTCCTTGAAAGCTGAAACTGAAAAGGAACGTAATCCTTTTTATCATAAAGATGAACATAAACATTAAGATTGTGCATGGTGGGCAAAATTCCCAAAAAAGTTCAGTTTCCCTTTAAATCTGGAATCTCCAGTTGATACCACAAATTTTTGAATGACCCAGACCGGAATCCCATTGAAAGTGTGTGGAGTGACCGAAAAGTGGGGCTGTGTACGAGAGATGCCCAGGTGATCTCACACATTTGGAGCGCTTTTGCACGAGAAACTGCAAAAATTGCACCCAAAGGTCATTAAATTTGTCATTTGAGGCAAAATTCTACGGAGAAATGCCTCAAAAGTTGCACAAGACAAGATTATACAATACACCAAAGTGAAGTTCAGTACCGCCATGCTAGTAAAAGACTGTAAATTACATTAGGGGCGCCCCTTATGGGTTGTGGTCAAAATCCTTTGGGCGACATGCTAGCATACATAGAATACAGATATCCTCAAAGTTTTAGAATCATTGGACTAATGACATGCCAGCTAGTGCGGCTGTGGGATTGTGTAAACCTCACTCCCTGACACCTTAAGAGCTGCTCTGGACAATGAGTTGACAGCCGAGGGCCCGTTGGCTTGTGCTGCTCGACTTAACTCTCAATCAGTGGGGATGTGTAGTTTCGAGCCCGGGTGTGTACAGGGCTGGACTGTTACTCAATGACTTATGGACAATTAGTTGCTAAGTCCCGCCCGTGTCCTTGCAAAGACGTCTTGCTTGATAGCGGCCATGTTTTTCGACCAATCTTGCTCAATTAATGCACAATGCACGCATGTGTTTGTCAACCCCGAAATGCATGTACCAAATTTTGTGATGATTCGAAAAAACACCCTAAAGTTATAGCGAGAGTGAGAAATTTCAGGTCAATCCCACTTATGGGGTTTAATAACAGCGCTGCCATGTGTTGTATTTGTCTGAAAACTAACAGCACAGGCAGCACAGTAGGGGCGCACGTTTTGACAAATTTTCTTCCATATGTGTACAACAGTTCAGTAGTAGAAGCCTTCATGCGTGTGTTCTAATTTTTTCATGAGTCCACAGTGACAGTTTGACTCTGGAACAGATCTAATTCTAATTTTTTTATGGGGAATTATTTATAGTGCTGTCATTGTTTTACGCCAGGAAACAACTACTACTCCAACAAGGGCGTGTTCCCTTTTCTACACCCACTGAAACGCAGGTTTTCCACCCATGCGCCTCGAACAATCCCTCTCGGCGCCCTTCTCCCGCTCGCCGCTCCGCTTGGGTGCAAAGCCAAACAAGCCAGCCATTAAGTTGAGTTAAGCGCAGGAAGTGTGAGGGGAGGGGGCGGCTCGGGGGGCTTCAGGCGTCACTGTTTACAAGGAGCTAGTCAGGTTTCAGCAGGACTTTGAAGTGAGCGGCGCACTGGAGACCGTCTGTCAGTGTCGGCCCGGGCCTAGCGCCGCTCCACTGACTCACCCACATTCCCCCCATTCATCTGAGCGCAGAGAGGGAGGAAAAGGAGGCCGGGGAGAGGGGTGGGTGGGGGGAATAGAGCTAGAATAGAGAGGCACAGGTTGATTTATGTCTCAAACACCCCCCACCCTTGGTTCCATCTCTTGTTCCTAGCTTTCATCAGCTCTAACCGTCTGTTGTTGCAGCCCATCTGCAGGCCAAGCCCAGATAGGAGATAAGGACACAAGAAAGACGCTCTTGTCCAGCAGGTCATGAGAGAGCGTATAGGAATACCTCGGCCATTATGAGCGCCTACGAGTAAACGTAATATGATTACACACAATGGTACACCGCTCCCCCCACTCCTCTTGCCTCCGAGGCGAGAGGATCAGCTTCCCAACAACACCCAAACACACACCCTTCATGACATCACCGCAGAGATGGTTCCATTTCAGTCAAGCAGCGCGGCGGCTTGGGGGATTCCAGCTTGGCAGCAGAGTAACGCTGAAACCACCTTGTTTTTTTTCTCTTCCCTCCAACAAACAGGCGGGCGAGCAGGCAGGAGGGAACGCTTTCACGCCTATCCGATGGCGCAGGCGTTCCTCGCCAGATGATCCCTGTGTTGTTTTAACCGCGGCCTCCCGAACAAAAGGGGCTGTTTTTTTTTTTCTTTTCTTTCTTTTTTTTGCACTTGGTGGTGTTATGTGTGAGGCGACCCACCATTTGGAGAGGTCACGTTCTCACAACCACCTTCACACGCTTTCCCAGAGGCCTTCTGTCTAAGGAAAATGTCCACAAAATTGCACAATTTGGGGCTAAACCTGAATCTTGTGTAAAAATATGTCCCAGTTAAAAGTGTGATGGTAACCATAGAACCGGAACTAAAATTTAACTGGCCTTTAAGGGCAAATATCCCAAAAATTACACAATTTGGGGCTCAATCGAAATTTTCTGTAAAAATATGTTCCGGTTGAACTTTTAATTGTGTTTAAATTGAAAAAGTGTGATGGTAACCATAGAACCGGACCTACAAAGACAAATGTCGCACAAATTCCACAATCTGGAGATGGATCGATTGTTTTCTGTAAAAATATGTCCACGTTTAACGTCTTTTTTTTCAATTGAAGAAGTGCGATGGTAACCATAGAACCAGATATAAAACTTTACTGACCTTCAAAGACAAATGTAAAGAAAAACGCACAATTTGGGGCTCGATTAAAAAAGTATGTCTGTTTTTTGGGGGGGGAATTTGAAAAAAATGTGATGATAACCATACAACCAGTAATAAAACTTTAATGGTTGCTGGATATCTTTAAAAAATTAACTACACAAGAATGTATCTGAGCTATTTTACATAAGTAGCATGTAGCTAAAAGAATGTCTAAAGACTAGCATGGAAAGCTTGCCACAGATGACACAATTTTTCATTTGTGTTACTTCAAAATGTGAGTACTTTTACTTGATTTAAACTTTATTATACAGTGGCCAACTTATTTGTAGTCTAGACTTGTACAACAGGAAGTATAAAATATTCCTTAAAACATATATCTATATTGTTAATAAACAATAATTCCAGGGGCCTTCTGGCTGCCATTAACAATTCAAATCAAGTAAAACCTTCAAGGGCAAATTTGAGGCTCGACTGAAGTCTGCAAAATATGTCCGTGTTTACCTTTTTGTTTAAAATACATTTTGTGAATGGTAAAGAGGAAAATTGTGATGAATCTGAGAAAAAAAACTTCCATTACACTGCCATGTAGAAAAGTGTCTGGCTGCTCAATATTAAAAAAATACTTACACACAAATGTACTTTAATATGCAGATGCTAACATGAAGAGCATGTAGCTCAAACGGCTCATGACTAGCATGGAAATGTTTCATTTGTATTACTGCTATTACTATTGATTTAAGTTTTATTATAAAGTGTGTCGTTTATTTGCACACTTGTATGACAGTTGGGAATTTTTAAATATTACTGGAATAAAATATTAATAAACAACTATCCCAGGGGCCTTCTGTTTTAATCATGAACAATTTAAACACAGTTGAACCTTTAAAAGCGTGATACTACTTGGTACTACTATGAGTAGTTTTATTATACAGTAGTTAAATTATGTGTACACTCGTATGACATTTAAGGTTAGAATGTTACTTATTGTATGTATGTATTTTTTGTGATGCCAAGACAGAAGGGTACCAATGATGGCACAGAAAGTGTGACGATAACCATAGAACAGTAAATGAACCCTTACTGTGACATTGGATCCTCAATAATTGTAAAAATGACACAAAAATCCAGAGATTCATTTGTTTAAAGGGGAAATTCAGAAGGTATTCACATTCCAGGACAAAGGTGTTCAGGTACTAGTTAACTGGATTTAATCATAGGAAAACATATGGAGGAACATTCAGTATATGAACCATCTCTGCATCATTTTTTAGTAGGAAATTGCACAAATCTGTGACATAATCCACAAATATAGCTGACATTCTGCATCGAAAACGTTATATCTGGCCATTATTTAAATGTGCGTATTTTTTTCCATAATGCTCCTTAACAGAATTAAAGCTATACTACAGTACATCATACAAAATCCCACTAAAATGTCGCGACAAATTTGGTTATATCATGCAACTGACATTTTTTATACATGGCGACATTACGACTGCACCAAGATGCCAAGCATTCATACGCAACAAGTGTGTTCTCAAATAATCCAAATAATGACAGTGAATATTCTCATTCACGAAGGTCACTGAATCAATCGCAACTGGACTGTTCAGATTGTCTTACAAGCCTAGATAGGACGGCTGTGGTCCTATCCAGAACTGTCCTGTCTAGTCTTTGACCAAAAACCAATGAAGCCTGGTTAATAGTCCTAGTCAACAATAATAATCCTAACAACACGGAGCATGGGACACACACAACATTGGACTAGAGCTGTCCTATCTAGTCTTTGAGCATGAACTGATGAAGCCTCTCATCCAAGTAGGCTTCATCAGTCCTATCTAGTCCTATCCCATCCAGTCTTTGAGCATGAACTGATGAAGCATGCTTGGATGAGGTGCTACTAGTCCTAACAACATAGAGCATGTGACACAACATCGGACTAGAGCCATCCTATCTAGTCTTTCAGCATGAACTGATGGAAGCCTCTCATCTGAGCAGACTCCTATCTAGCCTTGTCCTGTCTGGTTTTTGAGCATCAACCGATGAAGCCTGCTCAGATGAAAGACTTCATCAGTTCATGCTCAAAGACTAGATAGGACAGCTCTAGTCCGATGTGTCACATGCTCATTGTTGTTAGGACTCGTAACGCCTTTCATCTGAGCAGGCGTTGTTAGTTCATTCTCAAAGACAAGACAGGACTAAAGACTAGACTAGATAGGACTAAAGCTGTCCTATCTAGTCTTTCAAGACAACCCGAATAGCCGTGTTGCAATCAATTCAATGCCCAGAGAGTCTAAATAATGTGTTTGGACAAAGGCTATAATTTGGCATCTCAACTACAGCCAACCTCTGATTTAGTCTCGCCACATTCAATGTCCGTTTGACATTGCAGCACTGAAAACAAGAGAAAATATGATGTAAAATGTATAAATGCATGACATCTATTGAGTATTTAACATCAGTGGCAGACACGTAGAAAGCATTAAGACCCATATTTCGTATACAATCATTTGTTAGTGAACTACACATGACTATTTAGTAGCTTCATGATAAAGTGACTACATGTCTTTTTTTTTTTCAACCTGTAATCGTAACATCTGCCTTTTATGGATCTGCTTTCAATATAGTTACTAATATTTCCAACAAAGAAAAAACAAAACAAAAGAAATCTATTTGAGTTTTGTGGCAGTGCAAAACTGAAGCAGATACACTTGACAGTTAAGGAGGTTACTTTTAAATACAAATATATAGATTTTTGTCATGTTTTTACAAATATTATGTACAGTTGGATTTAATTACAAGTGAAATGCTAATGGAGGAAGTGGAGGAGGAGGAGGAAGGTAGCATTTCAGCACATGGCGACCTTGGCCATGTTTTTTGTTCAGTCAGACCGTCCCGCTCGGGCGCTGTTAATCCAGCTCGCTGTTTGGTCAAACCCAAACGCTTTGTGACGCTGAAGAACATCCACTTCCGCCGTTAAATCACAAATGAGTGCGGCAAAAAGCACGCGGCGTCCCCACTTCATCCTACACGGTGGTCTCACCGTGTTTGCCGTTTGTCAGTCTGGTGTAGAACTTGTGCCAGGAGTGCAGCGTCTTCCCGGACCAGATCCAGAACCCGGATGTGATGCCCACAATGAGCGTCATGAGGTACTTGATCATGTAGACGGTGAAGTCCGGGGTCATGCGGGGTCCCGTCTGCGTCGGGCACGGGATGGCCAGGCTCCGGCAGCTGTGGCTCACCCAACTGCGCTCCCAATGTGGGCGGAAGGCCTGCTCGTAGAAGAAGCAGGCGATGACGATGGTGGCGGGCACGGTGTAGAGCACACTGAAGACACCGATGCGCACCATGAGGCGCTCCAGCTTCTCCGTTTTGGTGCCGTCATGCTTCATGATGGTGCGGATGCGGAAGAGCGACACAAAGCCAGCCAGGAGGAAGGAGGTGCCGATGAAGAGGTAGATGAAGAGTGGGGCCAGCACGAAGCCTCGCAGGGGGTCCAAGTTGCTGAGGCTGACGAAGCAAACGCCGCTCAGCACGTCGCCCTCGATCTGCCCGATTGCCAGGATGCTGATGGTCTTGACGGCCGGCACCGCCCAGGCCGCCAGGTGAAAGTATTGCGAGTTGGCCTCGATGGCCTCGTGGCCCCACTTCATGCCTGCGGCCAGGAACCAGGTGAGGGACAGGATGACCCACCAGATGGAGCTGGCCATGCTGAAGAAGTAAAGCATCATGAAGAGGATGGTGCAGCCTTCCTTTTTGGTTCCCTGCACGATGGTCTTGTAGCCGTCTGGGTTGAAACTCTCATTGCACACCACTTTGTCCCCCAGGAAGAAGCCAGCAATGTAAGCGATGGACACCATGGTGTAGCAGCCAGACAAGAAGATGATGGGCCTCTCGGGGTATCTAAAACGCTGCATGTCCACCAAATAAGTGGTGACGGTGAATAATGTGGATGCACAGCAAAGCACAGACCAGACCAGAATCCAAATGCGGGAGAAGTGGATCTCCTTGTCTGTGAAGAACATGTACCCGCCGCCCCTGGAGGGCTCGCAAGGAGCTGCACAGTCCTTCTCCTCCAGGAACATGTAGTTCAAATAGGGGGGCACCTTGAGAACATTGGGGCACCGGAAGGTCCTGTCTTGGCCGGAGACCACAGAGAGGTCCTGCGTACCCGGAACGGGCAAGGGTGGGACGGTGGCAGCGGACGAGTCGTTCTGCCCCACGCAGATCTGACCGTCCCCCAGGACTGGGAAGTTTTCGCAGCGTAGACGGTCCGGCCACTGGAAGCCGAACTTGTTCATGAGCGCCTCGCAGCCCTGTTTGGCCCTCTCGCAGATCGACCTGCATGGGGGGATGGCCTTCTCCAGGACGGTGCACACGGGCGCATACATGGAACACAGGAAGAACTTCAACTCCGGGGAGCACTGTACCTTCACCAGAGGGTAGAATTGGTGCACCTCCAGCCCTGCGTCCTCCTGGTTGTAGTGGCCCACTAAGTTGGGCATGATGGTTTGGTTATAGGCGATGTCTGTGCACAGGGGAATGGAGATGGGTTGACAAAATCCATGCTCAGGGATGACAATTCCATGGTCCCCCTGGTACTGGGCTGAAATCAGCACAGGCAGCAGAAGAACAGTCCAGGTCCCGGAGAGAAACATCTCGCCAACTTTAGTCACTTCAGTCATATAATTCACTTGCACTCATCAAGCAGTCTTTAAAGAAACTACGAACATCCAAAGCTGCAAAGTCTAATGGTTTACACCCGAGCGTCGTCCTCTTTGTGTTCTCTCTTTGCTTCGAACTTTTTTCTCCTTCAAAACTCCTATTCTTCTGTCACTCCTGCCGCTTCACTTCAACGAGAACTTAAACATCCGGTAAATGTCGTCAAAATAAAAGCGCATCAGCGCCACACATGCGAAAACACATTTTTTTTTCAGGTAAAAACATCCTTTACAGTTGTTACTGTTCCCAAATAAAATAAATGTGGGGACGGTACCAACTCAGACAACGACGAATAGATTGTTGCATCGACTTCGAAATTGTTTTATTTTTATTTTGAAGAAGCCATTAGGACAAGGTGGTATACTGTTCCAACTTGACGCAACAGCTGGATGGCGTGGCCTAACCAGAAGTACTAGTTTGTGCATGGATAGATGAGGCGGGGAAGGTCCCCACCTAGTGTTCATGTGATTCATAGTCCACATCATTAAAATGACCATAAGGCAAGAGATAATTTAGCTCAACAATAAATCGAGATGGAAAGAACATTAAACGTCTGCTCTCTCGAAATCTTACTCAAGTGCAAGTAAAACTACAGGTTTCAAAATCTATTCAATAAAATTAATATATTTTAAATGAACTCAGTAAAAGTACTTTTCCAGGTGGGGGGGTACCAAGGTGGTGCAAAGTTTAAGTGCACTTTAATTCCTAAAGGTGTTGCATCAATAAAGGACACTACTGGCATCATTTCATTGTCATTTTCTGAAAATGATGAATTATTTTATTATTATTACATGTAATAATAATATAATTCATAATTTTCCTGCAGAATTTGGCACCAGGTGGTTGGTTACCATCATTCACTACTGTTTTCAGGTGCATTCATTCCCCTTTTACTCGCATTTTAATTGAAAATGTGGAATAGCACAGAAAACCTAAGCAAACATAGTTACATATCATCACAAACATTTCACATGTTTAGTATATTTTGTTATACATTTATTACAAGTATTTCACTTATAATTGTAAGATAGTACCAAAAACATACTTAAGTAAAAGTACAAATGTTAAACAAGTGCAAATACACAAAATGACTACTTACTTGCAGTAATGTCAGTAAAGTAATTATAATTAAATTAACTGTTAAAACACATTTGTTAACTATATTATTGTATTAAAATTGTCCTTAATGTGCACAACAAACCAAAAATACCCCCACAAAAGTTTGTGTAAATGTAAGTATATTTTGTGATGCATTTAATACAAATATAATCACTCTTGCAATCTTTATTTATATCAAATAGGCTCAACAACTGCAAACACCCCCCACTCTTAGTGTATGCAAATAAACGCTTAGCAATGCGGAAGTAACAATGTGATGCACTCATCCGGTTTCCCTGGTATGTCAATCGTTATGCTATTATTAGTATGTGCGTCACAGAGATTATTCCTAATATTTTCCAAATATATTGCCATTATTTATTTAAAGATTGGCAATCAATAACGTTTGCATTGCCACATAACAGGGCGTGGCCAGCAGATGTTGCTAAGCGATTGAGGCACCACCCTGACGTTAATTGGACAGCAGATGTGACCAATGGGCTTAGGAGAAACAATATCCCCCCCGCCCCCCCAAAAAGGGTGGGGCTTCTTTGCACTTCGGCGATAATACAAATTTAGGACATCTCAATAAATTGATGTAACATTAAGTGTCCAGGTAGGTTCATCCGGGATTGGTTTGAAGTCGCGTTAAGATCATCATTGTGTTCATAATCTCCGTAAAACTGCCCGAATATGATCCAAAATTGTTGTCCACCTTAGCCATTGATGGCGTCTAAATTAGCTATCAGATATTAAGTCAGCCAATATGGCCGCCATCGAGTTCTCCGCAATGACGCCAAGGAAAAAAAAGAAAAAGAATGTCTTCCAAAAACCAGCTGTCAGCTGTTGATCGTGTGAGGATAAAGATTTCTGTAACTATTATGATGTGTTTGACCGATTGGTGTTGTAATAACAGAGTCAAGTTCGAGGGAAGAGGTCCAGAATGGCATCTTTCACTCGCAAGGTCCAGCGTCAGGTAAACTGTCATATATGACACACATACAGTGCAGTACAGTACAGTAACTACACTTATGTAACTCATACTTGTCATGTAACTTGTCACTCGTTATCATGATCTGAAAAGGAAGTTGATCTCCTTTTGGCTTCAATCCAAACATGAACGCAATAACAAATTTTGAATTATTATTTTAGTGGTTTGCCTCACATTCTGGAGATCCAGGTTTGAGTCTCTGGGTACTCCGGGCTCCTCCCCCATTCCCAAAATATACATGTTATGCTCAGGCACATGTAGACAACACCAATGGACAAAAAGGGTCTCCAATTAGACTACCATGCATGGTTTTGGGATGCGGAAGCTAGGAAACTGGAGATCATGCAAACCTCACACAGAGATGTTCCAACGGAGACTTGAACCCAGATGAGGCAGACGTGCTCACCACTGCATGATTGAGTGTTGCCATTTTTTCTTGTTACAAGCAAGTGTAAATGGAGACGATGCCAATATTGTTGCTTCCACTTCGGGTTTTTGTCTGCAGGACGTACCAGACATGGGGGCGTTCACGCTATGGTCTCGCAGTGGTCACAATGATTCCTATGAACTCAAGGATTGTGTTGTGAACAGCATTAAGAGCAGGTATAGGACAATTACTTAAACTGTAGTGTATTTATTATTATAAAATGATAGGATCTTTCTTCCTCCTCAAGGGAAATCCCTGACAGAAGTGAAGCCGAAGAGGAGACTGATCTACAGGGGTTAGTGTCCAATATTTTGGATGAAGGTGGTGTCCAAAGCCGGTATGTTGTATTTTGAGGGACATGCTCCTCAGTGTATCTGATGACAGTTGTTACCAGTATTGATATAGGGTTCTGATACCACCTGTGGAGATTTCCGAGCCATGGGCCATGTCTGTGCTTTAATGTTGTCAGCAAATGTAGCTACAAAAGTAGGCAAACGTAGCCAAATGAGTATGAGCAAACATAGCTGTCACCACGCATGCACTTCAACCGTCCTCGTCACTCACACCACTTTAATGTTATTATTGTAGCGACTACGCTATAAGAATGACGAGAGGGCGTCGAGGAACAAAACAGGTTAATGTTGGTCGCAACCACACCAAAAGGATATCAGCAAATGTAGCTAGAAGAATATCAGCACACATAGATGTCTCCACACACACATAAGCACGCCACCTGATGTGTTCATGGCCACACTAAACAGTCGGACTTCACAAACTCTACACAAAACTTCTGGTGTAGAGTTAAGAGTTCTGTGTTGTCCGACTGTCTGTGAAGCCGTGAACCCGTCAGGCCGAGCGCTTGTGTGTTTGTGGAGACATCTACATTTGCTGATATTCTTTTGGTGTGGTTGCGGCCGACAGTAACCTGTTTTGTTCAATAAAGTGATTGATGAGGAGGAGGAGCGTCTGTAGACGGCACAATGGCAATAATATTAAAGCAAATAGAGCTTTGGTATCGGAATAGTATGGGAATCAGCAGATATGCAAATTCAGTTGTTACGTGTAGTTTAATATATAAACACAATACAGAAAGATGAGTGATATGGCTTTGACTCGTGTGATATTTTGAGTTACAAATGAACCTTTATAGCGTTTATAGTGGGGGTTTTTTTAAATTAAATTGAGTGAATCTCCCAAGAGATGTTAAATGATGGTCATCCAATCCAGTCCCCTGGGCCCCTCTAAAAACATAATGTATCAGGTTTATATTTTTTCTTGTAGAAACTCACCTACTGGAAGCTCTCTTTGGTGTACAAAGTCTTCGACAGAAGAGTTTTCGACATATTTCCAATCAGAGAATACACAAGACAGCGCCACTTTTCTTCCTAACTATGTTCCCAGCGAGGCTTTCCTTCAAGGACAAGTGGAGTTGGCGGGCAAAAATGGCCAGATCCCTCAGCAGCCCAATGGCAGTTCTGCTAATCAGCAGTGGCATGTTTGTGTTCCTAATGGAGACAGAGACAGCCTCTTCAGTCCTCCCTGGAGGCTGCCACCAGGTCTTCCCATTCTCAAAACAGGAAACCACATCTTATCGCAGATGTCGCCCAGCGAGTATGACCTGTCAGCTGATTTGCAGCAAGCAAATCATTGGCCTGTTAACGACTTCCCTCAAATCAGCGATGTCTTTCAGCAGCAAAGCGAGATGTGCAGCTCTTTATTTGATCTTTACTCTGAAGGCCACTGCAATGGAAGGAGTGCAAAGCCCATGACTAATACTGAGCAGTACCTCCCGGAAGACATGAACCAATTGGTAATTGGTTTCAAGTCACCCATGGCTGATGAGCCTGACAGAGGACATTCTAGAGGTTTTCCAAACATGCAAATAAAGACAGAACACCCCGAAGAAAGCATGGCTGGACAATGGAAAATACCGATCCAGACAATGCCACCAGTGCACACCCAAAAACAGTTGGAGGGAGAATTGTGGAGCATGACAAGGGGCAGAAATGGCAAAGTGGGCAAACCAACATTCAAGCATCACAACATTCAAGGATTGTCAGGGTTTGGCAATGAAAATGAATATTTCCTGCAAACAAAACCCAACGTCACATCCCTAAATCCCCCAAACCAGTACCAAAATAGGATAAATAGAAACATGCACCAGTTTTCAAATCACCGCAGCCAGCAGCACAAGATGAAACCACAGATGCAGAAGGAAAGGAAGAGGATGTCTGGCTCGTTTGGAGAAAGGCCCCAAATCAACAGTCACGTGACAGAGAATTACAAGACATCACACTCTGACCTCCTGCTGAACATGCAGAGAGCAGCTGGAGAAGACAGCATGGGGGGCATGCTGTCGTTCATACCGCTTGTATATGCCGCCGGTGACTCCTGGTTGCCTGTCAAGTCTCAGGCAAACCTCACCTCAAGCTACACTGTGTCTAAGGGAAGCTCCCCTTCTGGCATGACTACCTCTGATATGATGTCCAACCACGGGGCTGCGGCATTGTACGCTCAACTCAATCACTCCAAGCCTCACACTGGAGAGAGTTATGGCATGGGTTCAGCTTTGGCAGCTTCACTGGAAAAGAATCAAGGGATGCTCATGATGCAGCTTTACCTCCACCTGGATGAGTGCTATGAACAGTGGCGGTACTTGGAGAAGGAGTGGAAGAAGGTAGGCTTACAAAAGTGGGGTTTGTATTAGGGATGCGCCGATCAGGGTTTTACATTGCTGATTCCAATATCGATCATCCAGGACATTTAATTATACATTATACATTTTTCAATTATTTACGATGAGTGCTATTGGCCAGGGGCGCTGTATAAACGGGAAAAGTCAGGACAATTCCAAGGTACGTTGACTGCCAGGGGACCCAAAAAACAGGTACTAACAACAGCCTCGAAAACTTACGACACTCGGTCCAAGCCCTATTACAGCTTTTTAACGTGTTTCCGCCCAAGATAGTTTTCGTGCCTTGTGTCGGCAGTTAAGTTCCACACGGCAGACATTATTGTTTTTGTTTTGAAGGAAAGTGGGAGGATGACGCTGTCTAAGACGTTAGTTAGGGCAAGACACTACACTGCATGAAAGGATTGCAGTGGGTTGCAATAGTGCTAACCACAGGTGATTGACTTTTGTGATTGGCATTGAAAGACATCCCTAGTTTGTGTTCATGTGGGTCGTGGTCACGGTGGGTTGTCTGGTGTATTTACAGAGGAATCTTAGTTTTACACAAGTTTTTATTATACAGGGCCCAGCAATGTGGAGTATCACTGTAACACGGCATCCCACAATCAAATAATTACACACGTGACAAGGTCAACTGTTATACAGTCGATTTTGGACAGTGACAATTGCTTTCAACATAGCGGGGCAGGAGAAGTGAGTGTCGGCTGTTGAAGATCGCACCTTCGTCCCCTACTTTCCGTGCTGATGCAGTGACACGTGAAAATAAGGCGGAAAAACACTTGCAGTGTGGCATTGAATTGACATGAACATTCTAGACCGTCATGCTAGTGTAAAAAGGAGCTAATAGACTAGACGTTACCTGTCATATTCCGATTGGTTGTTCATTTCAGACGGAGGTCATTCTCGCCAAAACATTCCCCGGGGAATGGAAGCCACCGTCGACTTCCACTAGCCCGCCTGGATCTCCAGCGAACCCATTGCGAGTTGAGGATCTCATATTTAACCAGAAGAGGGAGCAATCCAGGGTGAGTCAACTGGATTCATTGCTTTCCAAGAGGAAAAACAACACATTCTTGTGTCACATGGCAGGTGGAGTGCCTTTTGTTTAAAATGGAGTGTGTTTGCAACGTACCGCTTCATGCCAACATCTGCATGGCGCTGAACAATCATCACACAGCCATGTCCTGCATCTCGGAGCTTGTGAAAGTGTCCCAGCGCCAGCGGGACAGAGGTCATCTCATAGACGACAGAGGTAAAGCAAGTTGTATACTCTTCACATGTTGCAATTTTCGATATTTGGAGGTGTCATACAAGTGTAAGAAGTAAACCTCTGTATATAAAACCATGATAAATAAATTGTATACAGGTGGTCCTTAGGTTATGTTGTTTCAACTTTCGCCATTTCATGGTTACATATGCACACACATGAATTAATTACTTACTTAAAGGAAAACGGCACCTTTTTTGGAATTTTCCCCATCATCCGCAATCCTGTGAGACATGAACACACGTCTTTCCCTTTTCTGTGTGATCTAAAGACAGAAAAACAGCTAGCACGAGGCAGCTAACAATGCACGTAATGGGATTCACCTATTTCGACTAAAAAGCCCTCTAAAAAAACTCCCAAAAAAAATTAACCATGTTCCATTTACATAATGTGACCTGCATATTAACCAAGTCCAGTGGGAGCGGGCATTGTAAGTGACTGTTTCATTATTATTTTACTTTGTCCATGAAACATTTAGTGTTACATGCTAATGTTATGAGAATGGCTTAGTGTTTCACTATAGCTGGATCTGCCTATAGCACCCAGCACTGTTATTATCTGCCTGGGGGCAGTAAAAGTATAAGGCAGTAGTAGTCGCGGGCTCTCACAAAGTCTGTCATGATTAGTGATAGCAAAGGCTCGCTCTATGCTGCAGTTGTTGACGGAGGTAGCGTTCGTTGCTATGGGCAGTGTGAAATCTATGCGCTCATATTGGATTTAAATCTACGTATGAATGAGGCCTGCGTCGCATTTCAAAAATTTTTAATTGTACTCTTCTCACTGACATGAAAAAAATCAGATACAGGAATGTGAGCAAAAAAATTGTGATTGACCTGCAGTGTGAACACGCACTGCATCACAGTCTAGGAACGGAACTCGTACGTAGCCTAGGACCACTTGTAGTATATTCGATGGTAACTGAGTCTCATATCCAGTTCCAACAGTTTCCAAAAGTGAAATAGGCAGGACTGTATCGCCAGTGTAAAATGCTACCCTGCCTAACTTTTTTCCTAGACACCATGTTGTTGGTCATGGGCCTGAAAGAGCTTGCGGCGTCCACCAGGAAGCTCCGTACGGCCCTGTGGTGCGCTCTTCAGATGTGCCTGCCAGAACCTATCAATAGGCCGGACCACCAGGTTGTAAACAGGGAAGAGACACACACACACCGCTGCCTCTCTCCTCCCAACGTTGGCTACTCTTTTAGGATCTAGTGGACAACAAAATGAGTTACAGGCATGAGTGGTTAATTTTAAACCCAATGGCAGAATGATAAATTCCCACGATACCAACTTAAATGCAGCACCTTCCTAAAAAGGACACATTGCTGTTGACCTGGTGATCAGAATAACAATTGTTTTGACACCTCGTGGCTTCAGGTGGATGGACTGTATAAAGAGCTGCACCATTTAATGAATGAAGTGACCCGACTAAATTTATGCCAGTCTTTCTCCATTTCAACTTTATTTAAACATCACTATTTATGTTCTTTATTATTTATTAACCTGTTGAACTCATCACCAACTATTCCTCACCACTATTTGAATCATAATCAAAATAGTACATTAACTTTTTTCCTGTATTATTTGGAACAGTTTAAACAACGGTAGATCAAATATCTAGACAATATGATGTTTTTAATTCATACTCGTCAATCACTTTTTTCCACAGGGAGCATATGACAAGTAATTATTACTGTGTCATACTACAATACTATCAGTGAACTGTAAGATGGAAAAGTTAAGGTTAACATTTTCTGGATGAAATATAAAAAGAAAAAAAAATCTTAAGAGGCTTGGCACTTCTGAGACTTCACTTGGGTTTTGTTAGCAAAGTTTTCAGAAAACCCATGCACAATTTAGTGCAGTTTTATCTCTACAGCAAACATTTCGAGCGACCTTTGAATCCAATCTTATTAGCAATTAGTTTGTCAGTTTGACATTAAAGTTGACAGCTCAGTCGTTTAGCTGCTTGAGTGTCAGTATTACGATTGTTCCAGTCCTTATTATTTTATGTATGATGTTATGTTGTTTTTCACCATTCTACATGCTTGTACATGTAAACTTTCAAAATTAAAAGTACTGAAATTGCTCCAAAGGTTTTATTACTTTAAAAAGATATTGAACACCATGTTTCATTTTTACATCATCTCAGTCAAAAGCCAAAGGAGTTGAAAGACTGCACATAAGTCCAGTTGTGACAATACAAGAGGCAAATGTGTCCAATTAGCTCAAAAACAAGACTGAATTTCCGGGTTTTCCTCAATTTCAGTGCTCATCTCGGCATTCAGCAACACACACGAATGCGATGTCCCAAATGTTTTTCATGTTGCCGACCCTTTTCCACGCACTTACAAATGTCCTTTCCCCTGCTTTTATCTTTTGCGTTCACCCTTCTGTGTGCGCTTCTTCTCCTTCTCCTTCCTGTCCTGTTTGGCCAGCTTGTCCTTTTCCCTCTGCATCTTGTCCATCTCCTTCTTCTTCTGAGCATCTTCGCGGGCCTGATCCCGCTTCTGCTTTTGCCTGTTCAGGACCTCCTCCACGTTGGTGTTCTTGAACATGGCTGACAAGTTTGGGTCAAGGACAGGAACAGTGGACAGGAAAAAAAGCTAACGTTTAATCATCTGCCACAGCCCACTTGCTTGTCTCCTCACTTATTACTGCAATTTCACCTACTTTGTGGATTACTTCCAGTCATTCTGATTATTTCTTTTGTGCAAGGTGGTGATTGTCATTACTTGCGAGGAGCAAACAGTATTTTTGGCCTTAGAAAGGATACACTTGTCTTTTCCGACATTGCCATCTGGAGACTCCTCCTCCTCCCCTTCAGTGTTTAAAGTTAAGGAATAAAACTGGTATCACAATTCATTAATTGCAAGCTTGTCATTGTTAATTAAATGATCAGGATATTCCTCTTCGTCTGTAATGTTGGCATACTGTGCCAAGAGGGCCTCTTTCCTCTTCTTGGACTCCTCTGTCACTTCTTTTTGTCTTACCACAATCTGAGCTTGTTTCTCGATCATGCTGGCGATGGCCTGGACCTCAACTGGCAGAGACAAAGCATGCAGCTCAATTGCACTTTCCCCATTATTTAGAACTGAGAGGCTGCTTAACTGGAGAGTGGGTGAAAACTAACAAAAATAAATCTAAGAATTATATATATATACACATATATACACATACATACATACATACATAAAATAATATTACCGTCTCCAGCGTCCCTCTTGTTTGCCGAGCGGCTGCAGTACTCCGCCCACTGCTTGATAATTTCTTTGCAGACATCTTCCAGTGTGTCCTCATCCTGTACACATCGTGGACTTTTATGTCAGGTGCTCAATGACAATACATGACAATAAAAGCATAAAACATCAGGGTTAAACATCAGGCCGTGTTTATTCTACAGTGGTTGTAATTTGCAGTGGGGTACACCTACAACAACCACAATGATACACTTATTTGTTGGATTTGCTCTACTTTGAAACGCTGGCACTGATCGGGTTTGGCTTTTAAAGACTACAAAAACATTTCTATAGTTGGAAAGGTTGTTAGTGTATCTGCTATGTTCCATAAATAACAACAGACATCGTAAAAGCGGTATCAATTGGCTACGTGCAACATGAGGGCGTCGCTACTCGCCAGAAATGCGGATAAAATCCCTTGAAGCGCGTCCCCTTTCTCCTCGTCACTCTCCTCCTCTTGCAGCACTCCTAAAATGTAGGTGCCGTACACCTCTCGGTCCACTTCTAGTGAATCGAGACGCTCATTTAGCCAACTTTCAAACTCCCCGGCGTCTGCCATGGGCGCAGCCATCTTGGCTTTTCGGGGGTCTTTAACCGGCTCGCGGCTGTCCTGTACAGCGCCTGTACGTAAATATGAAGCGGCATAAAAATGTGAGGCCAGTCTGACCCTACCGTCAGTGACGACGACGTGGATACAAACAGCCAGGTAACATCTTCTTTACGTCATGTACTGTAATACACATGAAAACGGATTTCCCTGACTATATTTTAAAAGCAGGCAGAATGTACATTCTTTGGAAATTTACAAACGAGTGCAGCAGTGACTACCAGGGGCTATGAAAACACATTATATCATATATACAGTATGATTGATTATACTCAGTAATGTATTTCACGAGGTGCTAAATCCTCAGCTGCTGCCCTGCAAGTGTAAAATGAGAGAAAACCACCTGTGTGCATCAGCTAGAACTTCACAAGTCAACAACCATCTTATTAATACAGCCTAGTTGGGTGGATTTAAGATATCTTAAATGTAAATATCTTAAACATATGTTTCATTCTGTTTTATGGGGTGGATCTTTTTGACTAATATGCCAAGAAATACAGTATATAGACAAAAGTACATCTTGCACAGGCCCATGCTACATGATGTTCGTTGTGTTGGTGTTACTGGATAAAATAGATTCACGTGTAAAGTAGTCATTGTGAATGAATCTCCTGCATAGTCCCCAGAAGGTTTACTAATAATGTCAAATATAAAGAATATTTGCTGTCTATTTAATTTAGAAAATGCTCTGCATTTGCAGTCTTATTGGGATCCTGCCATAAGTCCCCCCCCCCAGTGTTTCACTGAAAATGCATGTTTTGATTGCAGCGCAAAACTACTTGTGCACTCACTTTCAGGCTTTGAGCTTTGAGCTCCAAGGCTGCCAATGCCAGTCTCATTAAAATGTTGATTCGCTTAAAATAAGCAGCTATTCTTCATTCCGTTCAGTGAGCTTGCTGGCAGACAAGCCAAGAGAACCCATCATTTACAGAAAAACTATCATATTCGATCAATACTATTTCAGTACTATTTTGTAATGACTGAACGATTAAGGATACTTTTAGCATTAAGCCTACATGTACACCGTCTGAAACACAGATGTGCATTGGCCTGACATACTAGCGTTTGCCACGAGGGGGCAGTAGAGTACATAAATATGCTCACACTTCAAAGCCAGGCTTGGCTATGCTCTCTCCTTTCTAGTTGCATGACAGCAGTGGATCTTCCTCATGTATTCGCCACAGATTGCTTCATGCATGTACATCACATCCTGTGTGTTTAGGTCTAATTGTAAGCAGTGCTGCGGGGCAGGAAAACGGCCCGCCAGCTGTTTGTTCGCCCCCCCCTCCCCCGTTTTGATTTGACACTGGGACAACACCTCGCAGCTGTTTGAATATATTAAATAATGATTCCATTTGAATGATTCTGCTCCCAGAGAGCGATTTGTGCAAGACTGGGCGGGGAAGCGGATATTAGTTATACCCCTAGTTATACCCCCCCCAGTCCCACTGCTCCCACATAATGGCTTCACACTTCACTGACATTGCAGTAATGAAGTGTGAAGTTTCTTTTGGAGGCCACGGTTGGAGGCTGCAGGGGCGAAAGGCGCCACCTTCACTTCCTCGTGCACTCGCTCAAATGTTTTACGGGCTAACGTTCAAACTTGTCTTAGAGTGACGTGGAGGCTACTTCCTTTGTTGTGCTTTGCTACTTATGCTGGAAATAGTGCCCTCACACTAGGCCAGTGGTAGCGTGCTTTGGGCCAACCTCGCACCTCCAGTTTGGCTCGTGTGAGAACTCTGACATGTGCTCAAGTTAGTCTCTCAAGTCTTCTCCTTTTTTGCATGACTAGAAGAGATGGGCCTGATTGCATGTAACGTCGTTGAAGTAATCCTGACTTTTTCTTCTTTGTAGTCACAACGGAGATGTGCAGTTCCCATGAGCAATTCTCAATTCAACTCTGTGAGCATCTACAAGCTTTTATTAACCTTTTAGTTAGTTACCTTCCTTTTTTGGTGAGCGAACAATGGCAATTAAAGAGAAACGGGGAGTGATATTGGAGCTGGAACGAATCGATGTGTTACAATGACATTTATTGCATTTTAGAGCTGTAATTATAATGTTGTGAAACCGTGATATTTTTGCCCAAGGTATCATATCGTCTGAACGTCATACCGGCCCATGGCTAATATTGTGAGCACACGCTGTTGTTAGGATCACATCGGCTCTGTCTGGAGCGGAGTCTGGAATGGACTGCTTGTATCGGAGTGCTAACATTGGAGATTTTAGATGCAGGCTGATGTAATCCGATACTTGTTTTTTTTTGCTGATATTGGACCAATATTTGATATCAATGTTGGATTGTGACACCCCAATAATAAAGATGTGGCATTTAATTAATGTAACGGCTCCTCTTGCAAGTAACTAATGACAAACAACCACCTTGCACTAAAACAGTGGTTCTCAGTTATTGTCTGTCATGCCCCCACTGGGGGACAGAAATGTTTTTGCACCTTGAAATAATCAACAGTCAGTGAAATTGCAGTAATACAACAGAAAGGAAGTGATGGGACAAGCAAACGCTCTATTAGAGCCAGTATAAATGAAATAAGGTCTTTTTTTCTTTAATATTTCAACTTTTTTTTCCTCTTAATATTGTGACCTGAATGTGCTGCTGGCCAATTAAAAAAAACAGCCGCAGGCCGCAAATGGTCCCCAAGTTGCACTTGGGACACCCCTGGCCTAGTGTGAATACACTTTTATAGTACATATCAGTAGTAAAGAAGTCTAAATTCAGAGTGGCCACTGCTGTGTGCCAAAATAATGGCCGGTCCAGAGAGTGGCAAAAAGGTGAAGAGGGACGCTTCCATTCCAGCAGGCTGCAATAGTCATATTTCAAGCACAGGGACTCGGGGTCAACGCTTAATGCCACTGCTGCTCTTAGTAACGCGTAGCTTTAGGACGCCTGTCCTATTTATATTGAGGAGCTGTGGATTGATGCGAAATGACGACGGCTGCGAGGCTGCAGAGTGGGTGGGCATCCACATGCTCCACTCCACAGGCGAGCCTCCGCCTCTGTGTGGACGCAAATACACACCGACACACACTTGTCTTCCTGTCCCAATGCCACCAGCCTTCGAAAAAAGCCCTACAGTCTCAATGTGCAATGTCCTCTCTCTGTCAACATATCCTCTGTGCCAGCGCTAATGTGACAGAATATAACCAGAGCCCGGAACAAGCAGTCTGCACCGTGTAGTGAGCAAAAAAAAAAACAAAAAAAACCATGTTTCCTCATCTTCTTTGCCTCCAAAGTTGAAGCTACTGATTTATTCCTGTGAATAAGCCAGTTAAATTTGCTGCTGGAGCGCGTCCAGAGACCTGCTTTCGCCTTTTAGAACAGCTCACTTTACCGCAACATTCAATATTGGTGTCAATGAAGTAACCACAGCAATGCACCATCAACTTGATGTTTCTCTCAATACACTTTTATAGCACCCTTCATCGAACTAAACGTCCACTTCATTTTAATTGTGTTTTAGTAATGTCAGCAATGATGTAGCGTGATAATTATATTAACTTTTATTACTCCGCTACACTGCATGCACCAGCAATCTCGGACCTTTTTCTCGCCCCACATTTATTTCTTGGACATTTGTCAGCCAGCCCAATTATGGATGATGAATGTTTTGTCTGCGTCGGCTTCAATAATTATTGAATGTTCTTAATGACACCGCTTTAAAAAGCCCCAGAGGGATAGGTGGGACGTCTTTGTGGAGTTTGGTCACCATAGTTGGATCTTTATTAATGGATAAACAGAAGAGATATGCATGTGTTAATTAGGGATGGGCATAACAATCCATGAATTGATTAATTTGTTAATCACGTGCAACTAATTCTTGATAAAAAATAAATAAATAAACTTGTAATGATAATTGCGTGGCGAAAAAAAACGATGGAGTGCAGTTCTTGGCTGCAACCAGCAGAGGCGCTGTTGTCCAGTTTCAACTTGTTTTCATGTCTGAAAAAGACAAGCAGCAGCTACAATACAAGACGTCAGTTACGGGAAGTGAAGGTACATCCTCATCCATCAAGACAGGAGTTGTCTGAGAAGTTGGCAGGTCTGTTAGCAGCCATTCCAGCTTGAGTGACGCTGGTGCCGGCAAATCATACAGTGGTTTGTACAGATAAATAAATTAATATTACATGTTCTCAATCGATTTCAAACCACTGTTTTCACCTCAATTCTAGTAATTTGCTTTTGTGCAGACATCCCGTTAATTTACTCCATAAATAGGACCAGTATACCCCAATTATGTTATGATGTGCCATAGTTCATTGATGAGGGTTGATGTCCGTACTTTATGTAGGTATATTTGTTCATAAAAAAACTAACGTATCAGTTATTCTGGTACTGTTCACAATCACAATCACAATCTCTCAACAACGGATGCCTACTGATGCCATATTGCAGCTTTGTCACTTGTCTCAGATGTCCTGGCACCAGACATATGGCGTCAAACATGAAGATCATACAAAAAACCCACAAAGCGTTTTATTTTTAGGGCTTGTGTTCACTGCACAAA
Organism: Dunckerocampus dactyliophorus; assembly: GCF_027744805.1. NCBI lineage: Eukaryota > Metazoa > Chordata > Actinopteri > Syngnathiformes > Syngnathidae > Dunckerocampus > Dunckerocampus dactyliophorus. The sequence continues at coordinate 5,771,750 of NC_072836.1, read as the reverse complement.
AATCCTTTTTAACCAGTTTGAAAATGTACTATAAGTCCAAGTACGCTTCATGGTGGTGGTGGTTTTCTGACTCAGTTAACGGCCAGTACGCCTTGCTTCAGCAGCTCTATTATGCCGAGGTGGTGTCCTTGTGGGAATCATTTGGTTATGTCTAATGAGGCCTCTTATTATTAGCGCTTATGCATCCGTCAGGTCGAGTGTGGACCTCCCACTTGGTCCTCTTGAGCGCCTTCGCACAAGCGCTTACTCTCCAAGCTTTTCCCGTCTGGCAATTAGATGATGAATATGGAACGCTGACTCAGAGAAGTCTAGTGAGATGGCGACTGGCTCGCTCCAAAATGTAGGGAAGTTCAATTTGGCTTTTTTTTTTTTTGCCGTCCCTGCACTGGTGTTCATGGCACTCTGCAAAGTTCAACACCCCTTCATCCCAGGTTGGTGAACTTCCGTGGCCTTCTTGCTGTGAGGAGAAACTCTGGGCCGAGAGCATGCCAGACCTCGCCACCTCTGAGCGAAACAGAGGGGCGACGAGGCGCTGAGTGAGGGCTGAGTGGATGCGTCTGGACAGCCGAGTGGAGGAGGGTAAATATTTAGCCGCGCCACGTGGGGAGGGGCTCCGAGATTCCTCTTACCCACAGAATCGGTGTCTCCGTCCCGCTCCCTCTCTCGCTCTGTATTCAGGGTCACGGATCTCATTTCTCGGATAATATTTCAAGCTAGCCACAGATGGCGAATTAAATTGAAGACCTTCCTTGGTACGGGGCAGAAAGGATAGCTTTTGGGAGCTTCCGAAGAGATGATATGAAAAGGAAATTGATAGTGTAGCTTTCAGTCTACTGGGGGTCCTTTTAAAGGTTGCATGAAAACACTTTCATTCAACGATGAACTGTGTAAAAGCCAATCAGTATGTTTACACTAATAGTGTGGACAATTGGTGTTATTGTACTTGTGCATACATGCAAGGGAGGGGGAATCTGCCCTTGCTACGTGGTGCACTGGCCCCTTTTAAGCTGGATTTGGAACTTTTTTTCTTATTTTATAGTTTATGCGACTGTACAATATGCGAGTCTCTATGCATTTGCTGTATTTGTTTAATTGACAGTGGCTGTGTTGATCGTGCAGACACTTTTTATGATGGATTGACGTATTGTGATGACGTCACGCTCAGGCCTTATCCAATCTGTCGCTTTGCATTCTTTTTCTTCTTTACGTTTCCATCAGGCCACATCATTTTTAAGACTAGTTTTTGTGGAAAAAGTTGTTAGATCCGCATCCCTGCAGGTCACTGGTGTCTGTGAGTGACAAGAAGAAAAGCTCTGGCTTGCTTGAAAAACAAGTTATCCGGTGCCACCCGCCTCATTCAAAATCCAGTCTTATATCCGGGTCAACACTTGAACCATGTAGTGCAGGGGTGCCCAAACGTTTCCCAGCAAGGGCCGCATACGGTAAAACCAAAGGATTGCTTGAAAGATTCAAAGGAAAGGAACTCGTATATACTGTACAGTAACCTGATAACTACCTGTATACCAGAGAATCCACTGCCCCCTTATTAGAATAAACCACTACAGTAATAACATGCGGGCCACCCAATAAGGTCACTATCTTCACCATAAATCTCCACTTGACAGCTTCTTGCCACGTCTGAAACAATACTCACCGTGCCGTCATCCGTCCAGCAGGATGGTGATGCAAACGTGAGCTGAAGAAAGAGTGTGTAGGTCCAGGGAGGACTCATCGCATTTGTCGGCGATGACGGGCTGAGTCGAGTCTGCTCTGCTGGTAGCCATCACTTAGACAGCGCAGTGCGGTCTTATGACACCTGTGTCGCTGTGGCCCCCTCCTGTCTGCATCGCGTCAAGACTGATGTTTCACCTGGAAGTTATTCTGCCTTTCTTGTGTAGCTAAATCTCAAATGTTCATCCAGCCCATGAATTGGAGACGAGTTGAGGCCAAGTCAAGACGGGCAATGGGTGACAGAGTCAAGAGGATCAAGACCAAGGCAGGCGGAGATCAAGTCCATACCAAGACCAGTTTTAAGGCTTTTGTTACATTCCAAAAGATAGTCATGCGTGGCTGATTTGAAATCCTACAGTACAGCGTTACCATTGTGTGCATTGGTTTGATGTCACCTTCTGTACTTGATAAAAGCCTGGTGGGGCCGTGTACCATTAGCATGTACAGCAGCAGATTACAGCTTATTAGTAGCAATACCAGCAGTGACACAAGCAAAACATCCTCCTGCTCTCCCTAATTGTCCCCCTCAGGGCCCACGGCATGTTATCTGGACCGGTATCGACAGCCAAAGAGTCATTAGAACATCACACTCCAGCTGATGAGAGAGAGATTTCAGGGGACGTGTCCATCCTGACTTTTTAATTTGACGTGAGTAGAATGACACCGCGTCTGATAACTGATGTGGCGTCCGTGGTCTCTTTACGGTTGGAACACTGTCAGGCGTTGTGGATTGGGCCTCCAGGGAGGAGGAGTCCAGTGGCGGTATTGAGACATTCTCGGGTTATGAATAGCTGCTGGAGCAGGAGGTGGAAAGGGCATTGAAGTTTACATGTCAAAGAAGAAGTCGCTGATATCCCAGCTTATCTGTCCATCCTCCCGGCCTGTGAGAGAAGCGGGAAAGGGCGCGGGTCAGCCCGGCAAGTCGGATCTATTTTATCCCAACAATGAGGTCCTGTCTGATAGATACGCCGCCTGTCCGTCACCCCGCACCGCTGATATTTTGTCACTTTTGTCTGAGTGGCGGGAGAGGCCGACCAGTGCACCTTCTTGTAAATGTCTGCGAGTGTGTTGTCAGATTGGCATCTCCAGACAGGTGGCGTTCTACCCCATGCCACCCACCCCATTCACGAATTCTCCTCCTCCTCCCGTCCTCCTTACATTGTTGACATCCTCAGGGGAAGCTGATAGAAATCTCAAGTTGGGCTCTCGGCAGCAGCAGACTGTTGAAATAGTATGTAGTTTTATACGAGTTTTTTTCCTTTCATACAGATCAAACTCTCTTTCAGATCACCTGAAACAGACTTTTTGGAAATGTATGATCTTGGTTTTCAGTGTTTGCATGTAAATTAGGCTAAATATTTTGGTCATTTTTATGTTTATTATCTCTGCCAAACGCAAAGGCGTAAGGTGAGAAATAGGAGTGCAACAATACATTACTGTATTTGTATCGAACCGTTCAATACAATCTTGATTCGGTACAAAGTATGAATCGAACGATGCTGTAACCCACATCACAAACATCACCCGGTAGATGCCACATGGCATCTGTGAGCTGATATCAAAGTCCCTTCCTCGTTAGCTTTTGGTACTCTGCGGCAAAGATGAAATACCCTCAGGTGGAAGCCATCAGCGTGTCCTGTTGTCCGGCGGACCTCATTCGGCATCTCAATCGGCGTGCAAAACAACTTTTTTCCGTCTTCGTTATCAAAATAGCTGAGTGGGAAGATGTACAGTGGAACCTCTGTTAGCGTCCGCCCAGGTTAGCATGCTTTTCAGTTCACGTAGAAAATTTATTTGTCCCCATTTTCTGTACATTTTCTGGTTAGCATACAGTACTTGTCACTTGTCGTGTTGTTATTGCACCGCGTGAGTACAACTGCCTTCTTAATGTATTTTTATCACTAATCGTACTTAGTTACACAATGGCAACCCAAACCCGAAGTCAGGTGCGTAGCCCATCTATGATGCCATTGGCTTTTGACTCTCAAAAATGTTAACACATAACACGTTATTATAGTTTCACATGCATAAAAATAATTGTAAATGAAAATAGATGACAAATGAAAGGGATAAATGAACTTTTAAGATTACTTTTACCTTCAGTGAGGACGTGATTCTTCATGTGTGTTCCCAAAGACACGATGTGGCAGCGAGACACAACACAGGCACCCTATTCCTGTTTTTTCGTGAGTTATTTCTTGAATTCAATTCAATTCAAGAGTGTTTTTCACCTTCTTGATCAAAATGCTAGCACTTGAAACTTTCTGTGGCTCCATTTTGGGTTACTGAGGTGAGAAACACTATTGAATTGAAGAAATAACAGGAATGTGGTGTCTGTGTGGCGTCTCTGGTGTCTTTGGGAACAGTCACATCAAGAATCTTGTCTTCAGTGAAGGTATAAGTAACCTCAAATGTTCATTTAGCCCTTTCATTCATCATTGATTTGTATTAATATGCATTTTGAATTGTTTACTTCATGTAAAACTAAAATTTTCAAGCTTGTATGTTAAGATTTTTTGCTTTCTAGAATGGATAAATTGGATTTACATTATTCTTATGGGAAAAACTGATTCAGTTAGCATCCGTTATGGTTAGAGTCTGACCGTCTGGAACGAATTGATGACTCTAACCAAGGTTCACTGTACTGTTTAAACATACAATAAAGGTCCTCATTAAATTTGTAGCAGCTAGTTCCACGCAAAACCTTCAAAGAAGTGTTTGATGGCGGCACGCACGTCCTGAACTCCATTCCACTAATGTTTTTCTACATTTACTTTTTATTGTTGCTATTATTTTACAGTGAATTGGAGAATCGCTTGAGTTCTTTTAACGTGTTGCCTTGACTTTGGCTGTATTGTTATTTCGATAATAGTAATTATGCAAAAACTACATGAATGTTTTGGAGGGGTCTCTTGGACAAAGTCAAAAATGGCAATCAAGGACTTTCCTTGGGGAAGGACTGTGCATTTTTGTTGTTTGCACACCCCTGTCAGGTCTCTCCATCCTAAATTACCATGTTTACCCATATGGCAATTTTGCTTTTTTCAGACTTCTGATTGCTCCATCTGTTGCTTTAGCTTGAAGTGCATTTCTTTATTATGGTCTTACTGATGCACACACTGTCGTGTTTCTTCTTGTTGTGTTGCAGAGCGAGTCAAGGGCTACTTGAAAGGTAGACCATTTTTAGCGAGCAGAACTGTAACAGTAGCTGCATTCGAAGATGATAACTTCACACCCTCTCAACTCTCCAAGGCTACTCTTGAATGGTTAACTCGCTTTATTTACTGAAGAGAGATGGATGCTTTCATTCAAATAGCCATATGTGAATAGGATGCCAAGAACAATAGCAGGCTGCAGATCAATGTTTGCAACACAGGACAACCAATAGTCTGCTGAAATGTTCATACTTTTATAGTCCAGGGTCACGCAGAGAAACAACTTTCCAGATAGAACAATCTGTTTTCTGCTGGGAACTTGTCCGTATTTTTCTGTGGTACGCCAGCCATTGACCTGGCATGGGTACTGCGTCCTTGTGTTTACATTTAAAATTCATAGTCCGAGACAGTAGATTCCTCCTTTTTCGGAGGGGTTATCTTTGAGGACTACCAGCAAATGGTGAGAAACGGTGAGTAATTGATACACCCGTAAAAATGCCCACTTTTGACACTCATCCAAACCCTCCTGCTAGCTTGAAGTTGACGTTCTCTTCCAATTTCAGATGAACTTTTGCAATAAAAGTGACTGGTGTTATTATATAATTATTATAATTATTATATTAGATCCAGAACCCTCCCCATCTCTCTTCAGTTGCCATTGTTTACTCGTGACACAAGCCATGTTTAAGCCCTAAATATACCTCAATATACCTAATTAAATACATTTAAAGCATAAAATGTATAGCTACTCACCACTAATGAACGATAATGTAAAATGATCCATGAACAGACGGAATCGGATCCACGGTGCAGCCTTTAACCTGGTCGTTAGAAGGCTTTTGATCACCGTGTCTGTTTACTTGTGTTCACCTTGCTGCAAGTTTTGAGGCCAGAAGCTAGTGCTTCCGTAGTGAAACGACTTATGTCTCACATATGGTGCGTTCAAGGACCGCCGAACACAATGTGAAATCTCAAAGCTTGATGAAAAGACTTTATCAGTGAAGCAAAAGGTCATAAATATGTATGCTGTCTAACAGTGGTACATGTATTAAAAAAAATGGACTAAAAATCTATGACTTTGCAGGCCCGCGAATGTGCGAGGATGCACTCTACTGTCATTGGCCGGCTATTCCGTCACTGCTCACGCAGTCACTGAGCGGTCTAAATATCAGTCATCCAGCTTCTTCAGTTCTTTTGATGACTGGAATAAAGTAACTCTTTGCAATTACGAGATTGTAATTACTTTCAAGTTCTTATAAAGCAGAGGTGTTCAAAGTGCGGCCCGGGGGCCATTTGTTTTCATTGGCCAGTGGCACATTATAAAAATATAGTTTAACAAGAACATTTAAAAAAAACAGCAGGAAAAATGGAAAAATCAGCAGTAATTTTACATAAATAAAGTCAAAATATTAAGAGAATCAAGTTGATATCTAAGGGGGAAAAAAGTAATCTAACATTCACAATCTAACAGTAACATTTCTATATATAATATTTCTGTATTCATATTACTACATATAACCTATCTTTCAATATTTATTTGACTAATAATAGTCCATAGTCAACCATGAAACAGTGCTCATTTATTAATTCATTCATTTTTGAAAAAAACACAATAGAGTGAGGGAGCGATGTCCGAATATTATCAGTATTAAATGTTTGGACACCAGAAGCTTACATGGAGTCATGTTTGCATGGTATTACTTCAGAAGACACATTTGGCTCACATCCCTGATTGTTTCCTGTGATCAGAACAAACTTTTTCTGCCATCCCGGCCAATTAACAAGCTTGTGATGAGTATCTGTGGAGCGTCTGAGGCTTGAAACGCGTCTGTCTCGCTTCTGCTGCCTCTCGGCTACCAAAGGCCACAGTGGTGCTGGCAGAAGATAATCAGCACTCTCACACACACACACACACACACTCTCACACACAAAATGTGTGAGAAGGATTTAGCTGCCTATCAGGACCGGCGTTGACGACACGGGAATTATTTTGGCAGCGACACTAATGTGGCGACGCTTGTTGTTTCCTGAACTGATTTTCTTAATCCTCCACTTGTTCCACGCTTTGTAAACACGGGGGCTTGATTTTGTAATCCGGGAGGTCCCACTGACGCAAAGACCAACAACTCGTCCCGCCACCTCCCTCCTTTCCTCCTCCTCGTCAGCCGCCGCCTTAATTAGTCAGAATTAAGACGAATGCGCAGGCCTCCCGCGATCAATTGCTATCAAGCGGACCTTCGCTCGCCCTGCCCAGGGGGTTCGCTCAGTCGGCACATCATTTATATCAATAGCTTTTGTTTTTCTTTGCTTCCCCGTGCCTGTGTCAAGGGCTCGGCCCGTCGCTTGGCGTGCTGAGAAGTGGCCGACGTGACACGCTGCACTTTACATTTGTATTGATGTTGCACGGCCGCACGTGATGAGTATTGGAGAACATGCTTCTTTCACGTTCATGTCTCTTCCCCGCTAACAAGCTGACCCCTTTTCGATGTCGCCGCTTGTCTTGTTGGCCTCCCATCAAGACTCGCTCGCTCCGTCTTGTTTCGTGATTTGTTATTCTGGCCGAGGAGAAGGCTCTACTAGTATGTGTGCTTCATGCTTTTATTGATGCGGCCCATTTGGGTCAATATAATTTCTACCAAAGGATGTGCATCAATCTCTCGCTGGCTGATGTCGAGCCTTTTGTTTCAGTTCACAGGAACCAAATGTCACATCAATCTCACACAAAGTAGAAATGCAACAATTAATCGATGAATCGACGAATAATCGATTATCCAATTAATCGACAGATATTTTGATATCCGATTCGTCTTCGGCAGCACAAGATATTCACACAGATATTCGACTTTGTTTATGTTAAACCATTAACTAATTTGTGTTTGGTCCGTCTTCGGCTCAACTGATTATTTCGATTAATTGAAACAAGCTTCAAATTAATCGTCGAAGGAAATAATTCTTAGTTGTAGCTAGGTACGGGTTGTCCTATAGCACTAAAAACCCTGTGTTATGCCTCGCAGTCGGAACTAGGCTTCGATGTGTTGACTACACAGGCGTGTGCTGTGTTGCCAAAAGTTGGGCATTGATATCACTGCCGTTAGCTGCCTTGTTAGTATCGAGCGGCGCCGGTACGGCCGTGCTGTTGTCAGTCGACATTAGGTATTGAGTTATAAGTATTGACTTATATTCCTACATCGATCTGTGTTCGGCAAGTTGCCGTTCTGAACGACATATATCGATCTAACATTGTTTAAAAGGTATCAATTGCATCAATACTAGGAAGTGAAGCATTGGATTTAAGCATGGCAGGTTTTATATATGGATGTGTGTGTTTCCGTAGCACTTTTAATGATAAAGACGTTAAAAGTTAACTGGGTTCAGTCTATATGTGCCCTGCGATTGGCTGGCGACCAGTCCAGGGTGTACCTCGCCTCTCGCCCGAAATCAGGCTCCTGCATACCCGTGACCCTAATGAGGATAAGCGGCATAGAAGATGATGAATGGATGGAATAATAGTAATAATAATATTGTATTTTTTTAAAATTGGCAAAACTATGCATGAATTATAATTGACTAACCATACATATCAATCCATGCAGCTAGTATTGTATTATTTTAGATTGTCATACTATTTTTGATTTGTTTTTAAACTATATAATATTCAAATAGAAATATATGAAATAATTTATTGTATTTTTAATTTGCGTTGCTTATGCATCAATTAGTGTTTGCTTCCTGTAATGCTATCATGTAATTATTGTTGTTATCGGGCTGATGAGGATATCCATGGCGTTTTCTTCCTTGGCGGTGGCCCGGGACACGTCGGGGATCACGCTGTGAGTCTAATGAGTCTGATGAGTGATGAGTCTTATTTCTCTCCTCCATACGGGCCGCCAGAGGAAAAACAATAGCGGGACACAATCACAGAGAGTCTCGTGATTGCGAAGGTCGACGCGGAATACCAACGAGATTGATTTTTCATTTGCACGCAAAGTTCTGACACCCCTTATCGTTCATTTGTTTAGTAATTGCTGCTATTTTATTAGCATTTTTTTTAAAGTGGGGGGGTGGATTCATTGATTTGTCTTTTGTATCTTATCAAGTTAACTGCAATGTCAGTATTGGTGTTGCTTAAAACTGAGACTGTTGAGTAGCATTGCGGGTGTATTTGTTTTCGGATATTTCAGTACGAAACATTCAGTGGTCAGTCATAGCGCCAAGGAGAAGCCAGAGCTTGAAAACCCTCATGTGTCATTAAAGTCTCCTGTTTGGGAACACTTGGTGTTGAAATACATAAACGGACAAAGACATATAAGAGGAAAGCACTGCGCCGACGTTGTTCAGTAGAGATGGGGAACGAGGCTACAAGCTACAAGTATTAATGCCGCGCTTTCATTTCCTGTTGCACTTTCTAAAATTATATTACTTCACATTTCTTTGTCATTGTTATTTATTGTTCTTTATTTGCAAAGTTTGTTTATTTGAAAAGGTAGCCAGCGGTATGCCAACTATATTAGTTCAGATTTATTTTGTATGATTATTTTTTATTACCAAATTTTGCTTAGCATTTTTTAATATTTATTTTAAACACTACAAAATCTGTTTTCCTAAAAAGAAAGATTCTAAATGATAAATTATAATACTTCATAAATGTCACGAGACACCCAACGTACGAGACTGGGTGTTGCACGAGATCGGTTCCACTTGGACGAGATGAGATTTTAACATTAATTTTGAGAAAAGTACAATGACAAACTTTGTCGTTTAACTGCGTCACAAACCAATGCAGGTGTCGTATTGGCAACATTTTTTGAAAGCAAACAACCCGCCTATAATAATAATATTTTATAATAGTGCACTATTTCCTTTTGATAAGTCATCTTTCACTGTGTAAAGTTGTGGAATTGGCGCTTATGACGTGTATTTTCTCATAGGGAATTCATACTGTCTGTTTGCAAAATTTCTTGAAATGCTGGCTTTTCAACTGTTTTAAAGAGCAACATTTCTTTCTTTTTTTTAAATGATTTAAAAAATCATGACAGCTGTTTACAAAAAAGTTACTCCGTTTTATGTTTTGCATTTTGTACCCAAAATGAACCAAACGGTGACCTTACAACCATGATGCCGGATTGTTACACCCCTAAGAAACAGCACTGTCATTTTGTTGTTTCTCGCAGCTTTACTATATGTCGCAAACATACTTTATAGTCTCTCCTGAGGACGCTGTATCTCCCCATGTAGCTTATTTAATGGATTTCCAAACCAATGTTTTGTGGCAGAAACAATTTGTTTTCCTCTGCATCCTGTAAGCGTGACTTGATTTTGGTAAATGTTACACAAAATAGTAGTGCAGTATTGCCTCTGCTATACAGGCACTCTGGGGAAATTCATTTATAAAGAACACCGTAAGAAAAAAACACTTCTATTAGTTACTTTCTCCAAGGTTAATGGCGCAGTGGTGAACCGTTGTCGCTGACGTAGATCCAGTTTGTCCTCCACGGGTCACTGAGCGTGCTCACTGGTTTTACAAGTACACAAGAGTGTTAGCTCGGACCCTGGATGGCAGCTCAAAGCTCCCAGGCACTCCTCACCGGGTGTGCCTGCATGCGGCTGCTGTGTTTGTGATGTCGCAGGCACCAGCGGCGGCTCTATCGCATGCCTCTGCTGCCAAGCTTGGATGTGCCGCCAGAGAGCTTTGGGCAACAGTGAGTTGGCGACGTGCTCCTTCGTTAGTGCTCTCTAGTCAGTAGCATGGTGGCGTCGCTGTCATAGATACACTTCAAGGTCAATGTGGTGGAAAAAAAAACCTTTGCTGAGCCCCAGGCTGTAGGGCGGCATGAGCTAGCAACAATTTATCGCTCGCAAGCACATTATAATGGGACTGGCTCGTAGCTAGTCGTTCCAACTCTGTACAGTAGATGGCATGGTAACTCTGCTTCTTAACACATCCCATGCGCACATACCTGGACCACAGCGGACTTTTTTGCACCTTAAACCGCATCGCCTGTGCATGTTATAAAGTGCATGCACGCGCGTCTACCGCTGCACGAAATGAATTCAATATCCATAAGTTAGTAACTTCATTTTCTGTTGTTAAATAAGGTTTAAAAACATGAGATAATGTTGCATTTCTTATGACGCAAACCAAAAAGCTCCGTTTTACCTGAACACACAAAAAAAGTGAGTCAGAGTTTTTGAAAATCTCCACTGTGGCCGGAGTTTTGCGTCATTGCCATTATGCCAATTGGACTATGACATCGTCTACCTCCCGTCCAAATCGCCACCACAGATAGATTGCAATCCTGTGGGAAACATTGTACAGTAATCCCTCATTTATCACAGTTAATTGGTTCCAGACTCGACAGTGATAAGTAAAAATATCAGTCATGATGAGGGTTGCTACTGTCATGTTCCACATGACATGTTGGACTTCAGTTTTGGTTTTCCTTTTGTTTTTACATTGTTTCCATGTTAATTTAGTTTTCTCTTTCCTGTTTTGGGATCATGTGCAGCAGCTTTGCCTGTGCTGGAAAGGGCTGGCAGAAGCACCTGTTGGTAATTGTTAATTACTATTTAGTTTAGTTGGGACTCTCTGCTAGTTGCCACATTATTGTTTGCTGTTGTGTGGATTTGCTGCATTTGCCGTGGACGTTTCCTGCCTGCCTGCCTGCCTGCCTGCCTGCCTGCCTGCCTGCCTGCTTGCTTTACTGCATTTTGGTGAGCGTTTAGCTGGGCTCTACAACCAGTCTTTGCATTCCTGCTTTTTTTTATTTTGGGACACACATTTATGTGGACTTCTGTTCCTTGCCAATCTCCCTTTCTTTCGCTGAATTAAGACTTTATTGATTGCACCTGCAGAAAGTCCTTGAATCCTTGGGTGGCACTGAACGCTATAATAGCAGAACAAGACAGCTACCAAGTAATCAATGTCGTGAATTTCCACGAAGTAGGATGCCTTCTTTAGAAATGGAATACTTTCCTACTTAGCGTGTAGAAGACCTGTTTACGACCTTCTAAATACGTTTTTTAACAATAGAGCACTCTAGACATGAAGTAACACCCCTATAGTCGCCTTTATACTCCTATTAACCAATATAGTAGACACAATAAGAGAAGATAAGCCATTTAAGACATACGTTGGTCTTGCGCTCGTATGTCTTGCTATGAATGTGTTCACTAGGGGAACTTGAAGATGCCAACAGGATGTGACGCCTCAACAGTAGCCCATGTTTTTATTAGGGATTATTGTGCCTGTTGTGAGGTTATTCAAAGCTGCAATAAGAGCCTGTTGCTCAGGCAAGCCTGATGCTTGTGTGTCTCACTGAACATTACAGTAACATTACTGACACCTAGTGACCAGTGTAGAATACTACATTTCATCAACATCTTTGAATACGTCTTGTGAATGCCTTGTTTTAGTTCATTTAGCCATTTTTGTGCTTGAAATGTAAGTTTGTTTTCTAATAAACAGTATTCAAACAGTATGATTTTATTAATGTCTTTTTGAAAAACCGTGATAAAATGAAGCTGCTAAATTTGAACTGTGATGTGGCAAGGGATAACTGTGTATACGTAGCTTAGTCTGTCTTAGCATTGCTTTTAGTTGGTGTATAAAATCACCAATATCAAAATGGCCCTTGGAGCAATTTTAGGACACACCTGCTATCAGCCTTTCCTTTGGCACTTTAGAAATTTTTTCTTAATTATCTGAGGACCTCCCGGACTCAACCTCTGCCCGCTTAACTTCAAACTTACGTCTGAGTGATTCTCCCTGAACACAAAGTGGCTGGGTGCTGAGGGTCATAGGTGAAGTAGAGTAAAGAAAAAGCCCACAGATGGCGGGAGTGGGAGTCTGTCCATATCATCTTTAAGGATTAATGGCGTGAGAAGTGGAGCTATTAATCGTCCTGGCTGGGTTCTACTGCTGCGCGGTATAGAATTTGAAGGTGACAAAGTGCAGTGTAAATATTAACCAGTGTATCCCCTCGCAATTTTGCCCATTCCACCAGCTTCCCTCCTTATTACCGTCTCTATAATGAGTCACTAAGGAAAAAAGTCCTCCCCCTCGCTCTACTTTGAGGCGGTATGTGCTTCTGTATTTTTTTCTGCCTAATTTGCCATTGTGAATAAGATGAAGTTAAGTGGTTTGTTTTGCTCCCTGCTGTGCTAGCATTAATACACCACTTGGGCTACAAAAAAGAGGAGGGGGGGGACTGCATGCAGCAGCGGCGGCACGTTTCAAACCAGTGATGCTGATGAAGAGAGATGTGGAGAAGGGGAGACGAATGCCCGGGCCCTCGAGTGTTGTGACGGCCTCAGAGATAGCTCCCCCGAGGCCTAAAACTGTAGCTGGCCTGAGCCGCTGCCAATCCTACTGTTGGCTGTTTGAGTTTCTGCAGATGGTGCACACTTTCATTATGGAGTGAGGATATACTGTACTGTAGTATTCATCCTCCAAATGAAGTTCTTTGGAATTGAGTCAATTGAGTTGTTTTTTTTAACCCCTCTGGTACCACATTTTGGCAGGTCAACATTCATTATGTCAACCGATCACAGCTTTAAAATAAGGGACAGCAGCTTCTTCTTATTTAGTACTTATCTGTATCCTAATTGCTTCCTCTCCCCAGGTTCCAAACGTACAAATGGACGCTCTGTGTGATCTGTGTGGCTAGTTGGTTGATTTTGCAATATTTGCAGCCTGACTTGGTCATCAGAAGCATCCTCAGCGGCACAGCTGAAGAAACTGGGCACTAAAGGAGGTAAGGAATTGCGTCACAACATAAACAGAAAAATCACTGTGATACCCTTGAAATCCGTGATATGTCCTAGCTTTCTCATTCTTTAGCATAGGCAAATGTGTCCAAACTTTTCACTGCTAGTGTATATGACCCTAGCGTGAAGATAAATATTACAGCAAAGTACATATAGAATTTGTCGCCATGTAGAAATGACTTAACATGCAGCAAAAACATGTGTAATCCCTCTAGCACAGGGGTGTCCAAAGTGCGGTCCGGGGGCCCTTTGTACCTTGCCTTTTTTTTTTTTTTAATGGCCCTTGGCACGTTCTAAAAATAGGGGAATAAAGTTATAATATATAGGAAAAAGCTGATACTCTTTAAAGAAAATAAGTCAATTTTACAACAATTACGTCATAATATTATCAGGGGAAAAAAATCGATTTTAGAGGCATTAACTTGAAATATTTTGAAAACCATAATATAAGAATCAAAACAAAGAATAAAGATGCAGTTTTTGGGAAATTAGGTTAAAAAAAGTTTATATTACGTGAACTAAATCAAAAATATTTGGGGATAAAGTCAAAATATGAGGGGCAAAAAAGATTCACAAGAACATAGAAAAAAAAACCTTTTTAATGATAAAAAAGTGTGATGCAAGGAGAAAAAGCTCATATTAATATAATATGCTTTGTCACCTATCACACAAAGCTTCAGATAGTGGCTGTTTTTTTTCTTTTAAATATAACATGGACCTACGCATCTTTTCATTTTTCCGTATACGGCCCTATTTGGAAAAAGTTAGGGCACCCCTGCTCATTTTGCCTTGCTTGTCGAAGAAACAAATGAAAACAAGTACAAATGTCACAATAACAGAAGCGGGGATAATGACATCATTGTCAATATCATAAAATGATGCAATAATGCAGGGTTTCCCACACTTGAGGTCGATTTGTTATTGCTTGCCAAATGTCAGAGCGAAATATTTTATTGAACATCAGACTCGTCATTTCTCAGCAAAGGGCTTTTTTCATTCACAAGTGTCTGATTTGTTCTGAATAATATATAAATAATAATGTTATATGCGCATGAAAGCAACAATTTGTATAATTTCATCAGGCCCGACCAGCTTGCTGCCTAAACGTGCTGCTGTATGAATCAAAACAAACAGGAAGCAGGTCTTCACTCAGTTGCAGTCTTTTAAAAATACATTAATAAATCATGCTGTTTCTTGGTTGAATACAACCTACTATTAGTAAAAAAAAAATGGCTACATCAACTCATGTACAAATACAAGGCATTCAGAAAGTTTGGTGAGACACACAAGCATCAGACTTGATTGCCAGAACAACAGGCTTTTATTTGTGGTCGGAATTATCTCATCACAGACACAATAATCCTTAACACAGGCAACTATTACGGCCTATTTACTCTTATTATGTCTACTACATTGGATAATATGATTGTAAAGGTCACTATAGGGGTGTTATTTCATGTCTATAGGGCTCTAATAATGTTAAATGTTTTCTGTGCTCTAACTATGAATTTTATGAGTATTGCATTTTTAAAGAAGGAATACTACTTTGTGGAAATTCAGTTATCACTATTGGGTCTGGAACCAATTAACCTCAATAAACAAGGAATTGCTGTATATTATAATGCAATGTTCCATAAACATTGAATGGAGTGAGGTTCCTGTGGCTGTCAAAGTTAGCGCATCAATATATCTGCCTCCCCTGTTAGTTAGTTACTTTTGAAATTGTTGTAAATTGAAAAATACTTTTTCAATTAGTAATTGTGATTTAAAAATACCTTTTCGTAAAAATACAGCTTTGAAGTGATCGCTATTTCCCTGTTTTATTCTTTATAACATAATAAAAATAAGGTTATATGTACTTGGAAGCAACCAGTAGAGGGCGTAGTTATTTCACGCCTGACTAGTTTGCTGCCTAAATGGGCTGCTGTAGAAATCAAAACAGAAGCAGGAAGAGCAACTTTTATTTAAAAACAAAATATTGCACACGACCTACAATCCAACTTGCAATAAACTGACTGGAGTGAGGTCCCTTGACGTTTCTTTTATGGTTACCAGTCCAGCTAGTTTGCTGCCTAAATGGGTTGCGGTGAATATCATATTACAAACAGGAAGAGGGTTAAGAATAACAAAATATTGTCAACGTTGTATACCACTGCAAGCCAGCCGGATAAATGACAGAATAGAGTGAGGTTCTGAAAGTTCCGAAATTTTGTCTTGTGTAAAAACTGATAATTTATTGATATTTTTCTACAGTTTTCAAAGACAATTCCCTTGAATTCCCATTCCGAGGAAGGTGAGCTGCTCTAGCATGTCAGAATCTTGTTAGCCGGCTTCTTGAATAATCAGCTGTTCGCGAGGCTGCGGGCGGAATCCTGCAGGGCCTTTGAGAAATGCTTGTAGAACCTTGGGGGTGGGGGTGGGGGCCCTGGGGATGGGAGGAGGGGGGACATAGATGCTGTCTGCGACTGTCTATCAGGAGATTTGTTGGAGATGTATGTTGGAGGCTCGGGGCAAAGAGTGGAGACGGTGTCAGGGCGATACCCTTGACACTGATGTGATTGAGTAGACAGCTGCGACCCGCTTCCTTCTTTACCCCGCCGCCCGTCTGACCCCCCCCCCCCCCCCCGCCCCCCCGTCCCCCATCACAGCCAACCGCCATCCCTCCTCTCTCACCTCTATATCTCCAAACCCCTCCGCCTCGAAGCGTGAGTGATCCCCTAAAACTGGTTATTATACCCAAGCACATCCAAGTAATTTATGCATGATTGCCTCTCAATCGGAGGCCATTCATCATCCTCTTTCCCTATCTTTCTTTTTTTAATCTGTCGGTGTCTTGTTCTGCCGGACTTTAATCTATAGGGCTATTAAGAATGCCTGTGCAATAATGGCCCAGCCCAGGTGACAGCGTGACATTGGCGGCGCATCAGGACCCCAGCAGAAATTCATTAGTGCTCGGCGATGCGTCGCGGATAAGATTGTTCAAAATCTGTGTTCGTTTTGTTGATGCTGTTTGTTTGGCTTCACTTATTGTCGATCGATCAATCTATTGAGGCAAACTGGAGTGCACTACTTGGCGGCGACCAGCAGGGGCGCTGTTGATTAAATACGTTTTAACACCATGAACTGTTTACAATTTTGAACTGGACTGTGTGCGTGCGTGTGCACTTGCATGTGCATGCGTTACAATTTCCCTACAATGCGTAACCTTCTGCACGCTACACTTCACGCTCTCCCACTTCCTCCTTCCTGTCATGTGTGTTTCTCTGTCCTCTCCCGGTCCCTGTCAAGCTCTTATCAAATGCACTTCTCCCACCAAGTGGCATTAAAATTGCTCTGAAGCCTAATACATTGGTGGGGAGTCGCATCATCAAAAAAGCATAAAAAGACGTATAAATAGGTTTTTGGGATTCAACGTTCGGTGTATAACTAATGTATAACTACGTCTTTGGTATTGAATGAGTTGATGTATTTTTGAGAAATTGTAATCGAGTGAAGTCGTGAAGTTCAAAGTGGTAAATGGTGAGGAATTGCTGTATTTTGACCTTCAATAAAAAAAAGACAATCTGCTCAGAGCAGAATAGCTTCTGGTTTGTTTGCAATAACGCATCCTGTAGCCGGTAACCTCAAGCCTTCAGAATAAGAGCACGCCAGTCCTTAAGGCAGCACCCCTGCCCCCCTACTGGATCTGATGCAAATTCTGGTGAAGAGACCACAATTTCCCTGATTTTCTGCAAAATGTCCCTTATTTTGAAATGCAAATGTTGACGGGAATGGTGACAGGTCACGTCCTGCTTGCCATATAATGTGCCCACTTTAAAAAAAGTGTCGCTTTGACTAACCAAATAATGAGCAACTAGTGTTGCAACTAATACATTTGCATATCAGTGATTTACAAACATGACATTAGTGACCAGCACTTAAACCCTGGATTGTAGATTAAGGGTTGGGAAGCAGAAGATGTGGAACAGTCCTCCCTCGTGTGTTGGCATATAACCGCTAAAGTGCCATCGAGGTGTAAACAG
The DNA here is from genome assembly GCF_027744805.1 of Dunckerocampus dactyliophorus. NCBI lineage: Eukaryota > Metazoa > Chordata > Actinopteri > Syngnathiformes > Syngnathidae > Dunckerocampus > Dunckerocampus dactyliophorus. The sequence continues at coordinate 5,754,076 of NC_072836.1, read as the reverse complement.
CAGTAGAACAAGCGCACACCCACCACAAACGGCTGCAGAGTTATCCATCTGTGTGACTCTGAGGTGTAGCTAATGGAAGCTGACCTCAATGCCACGTTCTCTATCTGCTCCATTCAGCAGCGATCAGGCCGGGGATGTATCTTGATTTACACCCTGTCCCCTCTACCTTCTGCTTGGTGGCGCCCCCAATGTACGCTAGCCGACGCTCTGCAGTGGAGTAAAGTTGAGAGTTAAGAATGATTATATTGTGTAGATGGATCATTTGGATTAATACCAAACTGTAACACTTCAAACAGTGGTTCCCAACCTTCTTGTTTCTGTCAAACCTGTGCCTGCAGGTGCACGCCAGACCTCATCATAATCTAATGTTATTTTCATGTTTGACTTCATGTTTGTGTGACTGCAGCGTTCCCAAACAGGAGACTTTAACGACCGAAGAGGGTTTTGGAGCTCTGGCACTTTCGCTACCCATGACTCCTGCTAGCTAAAGGTAGTAGACGCGTGACATGACAAGGCAGTTTTGAGGCAAATGATGGGAGAAATAATTTAAAACCACGATATAAATGGTACAAAACAAGTCATATTTGTAGCGCATAGTTAGTCATTGCCTTCCTCTTTTAAATACGCAAGATTAGCAACTTTGTGGATTGTTGAAGAAAAAAGCTGGGATATTTTTGACCTGCTGACAGACAGGTCCGGTAGAGAGAGACAGAGCTTGGAAGAGTGACCAGAGAGGAAAGCCAACTGGGATGCACGTGTCCAGCAGGCTTGGCTTGGCACAGCGCTCCATGTGAGCCGGTGATGGAGTGCGCGGAAACACAAAGCCGGCCTCGGAGGAGCCGCCATGCTCTGAGGGCAGTGGCGACAACAAGGCAGCCAAATCCCAACAGAGCGGAGAATGGCTCTTTGCCTCGAGGCTTCCAGTCCGACCAAACACTTGATAGCATGCCTGCACTTCACATGTTCAAGCTGTCTTTCAGCTGCAAGAATGTGCATTCACGTGCAAGTAAAGATGTCACCGTGCCTGCAGGCTGCCTATGACATAATCAATAACACCATTACTCCGGCTGATACAAGCTTGGCATGTTGCTGTTATTATTACGTGACAATGACAAAGGGGCAGAAATTAATCAGAGCTGTGTTTGGCAGGGTATTGGTGTTTTTTTTTTTCCTTTTTTTGGGTTGACAGATCTCTCAGCTTCGGCATTCAGCTGAGGTGCGAACGTCAACTCTGTAGCGATCCAAATGTTCCGCTTCCATGCAACTGACAGGGACACTAAAAGCACAAAATGCTCACTCAAGTTTTATAAATGAAAAAAATGCAGCTGGTTCCAAAGGTTTTCCTTTTTAAAGAAATACATCAAATCATGTCTGAATTGTATCATTAAAACCTGTTCATCAAAAATAGGTTGTAGATTTGATTTTTAACAAAATAAAATAGCGCTCCGCCACTGGAAAAAAAAAAAAAAAATCCAAATTGTCATTAAGAGTCATTCGTTATTTGCTGAAAAAATTGTCTGAAAATGCCTTAAATCGCAAACAAACAAAAAAAAACAGAATTTTTTGGTACTTTGGCACAAGACCATGAAAAGACTTGCACACAAGCAGAGCTGTTTTAAAGTGCGACAGGAAGCCAGTGCAGAGACCCGAGTACTCGACTATTATGGTCATATTTCCTGGTTCTAGTCAGGACTCGAGCAGTGGCATTCTGGATGTACTAAAGCTGTTTTACAGCTCATTTAGAGAGCAGACAGTAGTCTAGCCTGCTGGAGACAAAGGCATGCATTAGTCCCTCTAAATCTGGCTTACACACTATTCTCTTGATTTTGGCTGTGGATGTGTTTTAGGCGGTGAAAATGCGATATTAATTTAATGTGGTTGTTAAAGTTCAGATCTGAGTCCATTGTTGACCCTAGGTTTCTAACCTGATGATTAGGTTTTAGAGAAAGCAATCGGCAATCAATTTTTCAGTTAGGATTTTTTATTAAAGACCATTTAAATGTTTTCTACTAAATACAGTAGCTTTTAGTTACAAATTGTTCTACAAAGATAACATTTGGCTTGATTCTAAATGAAACCCTTTGTTGTCATTGATAAATCAGAGCCATTTACTGAAAAAATATGCGGTTAATTTGTCATTTTGTGCCATCTTTTGTCACTTTACAGCTTCATGTGGTCCTTTTTTTTTTCTTCTTCTTCTGGCTCATCTCTTATTCATCTATTTACCTTCATTCTCTGCAAATGTTTCCCCGGAGCTTAAATCTCACCCTCGTCTTATCGGCCGCTGGAAGTCAAATCTCTAGTTAGGGACTTGCGTGCTGGCACAGATGGTCGGCGTTATGTTAAGAACACCCAGATGGGTTCGTTTCTTTTTTTGTTTTTTTTGTTTTTACCGAAAAATAAAAATAGAAGTCATATTTAACGCACGCTGCGACAGGGAGAAAAAGTCCTTACGCAAAGTCAAGTGGAGCAGGTAACACTTTTTTTTTCTTTCTTTTTCAGCTCTAAGACTTTTTTTCATGTCTCATGCTTGGGATTAAAATTGTTTTCTTGTGTCTTTTCCTCCTAATGTGCAAACACTTTAAGGAAGCCGCCTCGTGGGTCTTTAAGGGAGCGGCGGCGATGAAGCCATCCATCTAAAAGACACCCTGTTGTTGATTTGCCCGCTTTTTAATCGCCACCGTGCACATGTGTCCATGCTGTTGTTGTGTGGTGCCACGTGGGGGCTTTTTCTTTAGCTTTCTGGCTCTCTCATGCATTAATAGTCAATTAATAGCGAGGCACTATTTCCTTTTATCTCATGTACGGTCCATTCGGTACGGTACAGAGGCGTTTCTGCACTGTACACATTAAGGATTTTTGCAACATTTTGGCCACAGTGTTGTGCTGTTTTGCGTATTTTGGCAAGCAGTGACTGCATCTTCTGCTTTGAAGGTTAGAATGCAACAAAGATGACTTAGTGGACGCTTGTTGTGTAACATTTTAGACACTGTTGTGTATTGTGTTGTATATTTTGGCATAACAGTGGTTGTATGTTCTGTTTTTAAGCATAGAATACATCAAAAATGACTTCCATGGCGAGTGTTTGATACAAAATGGCCACCGTATTCTAGCATTTTGGCCACTGGGGTTTTGTGTATCTTTGCCAACAGTGATTGCTTTTAATTTTAACCTGGAAATGCTTCAAATATGATTTGATATGCTGGTTGCAGCCATGTAGTGCAATCAATTATTTCTCAAAATGTGATTAATCAGCAATCAAACTCAGAATTTTTAATTTAAATAAGGAATATTGTCTTCTATTTTTTCACAAAATCCCAGATTTGCACCAGAAACAGAGGTAATAAATGGGATGCTGCTTAAAAACTCATCTGTGGGTTTTATAGGAGAGTTGTTGAGACAACAGCGCCCCTGCTGGTGGCAGTCAACTAGTACACTCCATTATGTTTCCATTGCTTCCAGAGACAATGAATCAACAATAAATTTGACATAAAAATGGCCCCTGATAGGGAAAAAAAGGTGTGACACTCCGTAGTTCATTCTCGGCGACAAAGTCGCAAATATTTCTGAGGCTGTTTGTCGCAGCCTGTCAGATCACATGCAGTCTTTTTCGTCCGGCAGTGGCTCGATGCCCTGTTGCTTCCCGCCTCGGACGAGAGCCAGGAGAGGAGATTTAGGCGGCAGCTGCGTCTCTCGGGCTCAGATAGAAGAGTGATGGAACACCGAAGACATGATGTAATGGAGATCAAGACATCAAGTGGTCTGGCTGAGGAAGGAGAGGGCTGAATAGTGATGGACGTCAGCGGCGAGTCTCAATATGACAACGTAGAACAATGGCCAGATGCTCGTAAAACATGCAGCAAATAAGAATCTTGCACATTCCAATGCAACGTCTCCCTTTGCATGTATGCGGGGTGATATAAAGTTTGACTCCAGACTGGTGGTTTTACTCCAGTACCTCAGCGGGGGCCTCAGCTGACAGCGCCACTTCAAATCCGTCTGTAAATGTGAGGTGGCGCTGTCAACGCTGCGTCCCCGCTGGTGTGTCAGTAAGCTTCAAACTTTTTTTTTTTTTAACTATTTACTTATTCATCCTTTTCTTTTTGCATATTTTATATTGTGCGCTTTCTTACACCGGTGACCTTGCGTCAGTAATTTCTCCATACAGGCACTGTTATACAAATCGGAATTGGATCCAAATTTTTTGAAAAAATGTGCGTCTAAAGTCTTTGGGAAAACTTTGGATGGTCAGAGACATCAGCTCAGCAAGCGTCAAAGGATTAACCATACCTTTTTTTGGCGCATTTCTCATAGTGCCAACAATAGTGCATCCGAAAAGTATTCACAGCGCATCAGTTTTTTCCCCATTTTGTTACATTCAAGTCTTATTCCAAAATGGAATGAATTCATTTTTCTCCTCAAAATTTTATGCACAATACCCTGAATAACATGAAAAAATACATTTTTTCTAAATGTATTAAAAATAAAGGGCAAAGAAATTGACATGTGCGTAAGTATTGACAGCCTTTGCCATGAGATTGAAAATTGCATCCCACTTCCATTGATTTGACCTCAGACCGGGTCGTCATTTAGCAGGACAACTCCGTGAATGTCCTTGAGTGGCCCAGCCAGAGCCCAGACTTGAATTCTATCTGGAGAGATGTGAAAAGGGCTCTCCACCGACGCTTCCCATTCAACCCGATGGAGCTTGAGAGGTGCCGCAAAGAGAAAACTGCCCAAGGATAGCTGTGACATCCTGTACGAAACGACTTGAACTCAGATATCGAGCAAAGGCTGTGAATGCTTATGTACATGATTTTTTTTTTAATAGAGAAAAAGTAAATTAATCCCAACAAAATGTAGAAATGAGTGAAGCAAATATTCAACATCAAAGGATTAACTATGCTTTTTTGTGTGTGTGTGCCTTTTTTTTCTGCATCATGAGGAGTTATTAAAGGAAGGGTTGCCACTTGTCACCAAAGATGACGCAGGCTCCAAATGTTCACCTCTTTTATACACTTGTATGATAATTTAAAAAAACAACATGCTTTTATTGCGGGTTAGAGTTATCTTACAACAGGCACAATACTCTCAAACACGGGCTACTGTTACTGCAACTTATAGCAATACACTAGAGATGCTACGATCAGGGTTTTATGCTGCCGATACCGATCATCCATGAGTGAAATCGGCCAATACCGATACTGAAACCGACCACGTGTACATTTTTAAATGTACTATTGGCTATATCAGGGGTCACCAACCTTTTTTTTTTTTTTTTCGGTGAGAGCTACTTTTACAAAATACTCATTTTTGCAACATTTATTTTCATAGCTTCAAAGAGAATATGCTTGTTTTACCAGAATATTAACAAAACGCTGGTATCCACAACTCACATTTTGTATTTCAGAACGCATTTCTTTTTAGTGTTCTCACATTATTACCTGAAAAGCAGGCTTGCAGGTGCCTCATGTGGTCTTGGGAGGCGCCCTGGTGCCCGCGGACACCACGCACGTTGGTGACCCCTGGGCTATATGATATGAAAGGGGAACCATAACATTTAGACAAAAACGTATTTGACTTACTTTTTCAAAACCACTGATGAAACTTCAAGGATCAGGCGCCTTCTTTAAGGAGAATTTGGATGCGAGATCAGCTTGATTGCGCTCCAGTAGGACCCCCCCCCCGGCAGTCTGACGAATCCGATCGCTTTTCAGCTGTCCGCCTTATGGGCGCCACACACTGGAGCCCCGCCAACCGCAGCTGCTCGTCGCTGGGGCGTGGCTGGCCGTGCACACGGTGGGTTTCGCCGGTCGTGGCTGTTTGTCGCCTCCCGCACACACGGGCACTACATGAGCTGCCGCTCGACCGATGATCATCATAAAGTGTAAATGTGACTATAGGGGTGTTATTTCATACTAGAGGGCTCTAATGTTAAAAAACGTATTTAAAAGGTTGTAATCAGGTTTTCTATGCTCTATGAAAATATTGCATTCATAAATAAGGACTCATACTTCGGAACCGTTTAGTTACCGATTACTATAGTTCACCATGCCTCTCATGCCCCCCTTGGTGCCTCACCGCCCCACTATTTGAGTAGCACTGTCCTATGGGAAATCAAAGTTCCGCTTGTGTTCCGCCCTTAAAGGTTCCAGTAAAGAATATTAGTGTTTGCTCATCTTATACACTGTATGATTGCGTCTTTTCAGCTGTGGTGTTGGCTGCGTGCTTTCATGCTCGATCCCTGAAAGGGTGATCATTGTTTAGCCCCGCCCCCTTGCATCATCATTTTTGTTGTAATCCATCACGCTTTAGAGATGCGATTGTTAACGATTGCTTGGTGATTTGTGGCGTTCATACATCATCTTCACGGTGCCAGCCAGTCTTAATCTCACAACATCGCTTTGACCGACATGAATCATCCCGAGGCAATTAATAGTTTGCTAAAGGACACTTAATTGTTACGCTGCGGCAAGGGCGTGCTGATTCGCTCTGCCGTGTGTGGCTCCTGCGTCATGTTTTAACTTTAAATCTCAACACTCAACAAATTAACTTTCCTCTCTCTTTTCGCCGTAT